>NC_056735.1:657153900-657753900 GCF_019279795.1 Protopterus annectens
AGACCCAAATCATTGGGGATGGACGTAAAAAGATTTTTTACGTCAAGAGTTATCAGCATATACTCATCAGTCCTAACATCCAATGCTACATCTTTAAGACTGTTTAACAAATCATAAGTATCTTTTAGTAGAGATGGAACTGCATCTACTACAGGCCTGAGGAATTTTTCAAGGGCAGTAGAAATAGTAGCAGTGACCCAGTTACAGCCTGAAACTATAGGCCTAAGGGGTATAGGATGTACACATTTATGAATTTTTGGCAAGCCTTTTATTGTAGGAGTAGTAGGAAACTCAATATACAAATATTTATACTCTTCTGGGGTGATTTGTCGGCACATAAGAAGGTCATGTAAGGTTGCATGTACATTAGCTATTATAGAGCAAACTTTTTTCTGTGAAACAATGGAATAAGTTTCTTGATCAGATAGCATATTTAACATCAAAGTAATATAATCCACAGTGTTCATAACTATAATTCCACCACCTTTATCAGCAGGTCTAAAGGTGATATCAGAGAGCTGTTTAAATTTTCTCAGAGATGTCATTTCATTAGATGTTAAGTTTACATAAGCTATCCTTTTCTTATTAGTAGAGAATAGTTTATAAAAATCTCTCTCACAAGCTTTTAAGAAACAATCTAAGCTAAAAGGTAGCGGAGGTGAAAAATTACTTTTTTGTCTTAGAATCACTGAGTCAAGATGTAAAGGTTCATTACCTTGTGTTGCTGTGGTATTTTTAAAAAACATTTTCAAAGCTATATTTCTACAGAAAATACGTAGCTCACATAATACTTCAGCCAAGTTACTACATTGTGCTGGTATAAAGTTTAAGCCCTTGTTAATCAGGCTAATATCAGATAAGCACAAGTCATAGCTAGATAGATTGACAAATATATCAGTCACATCCTTTGCCTTCGTGTCGTTCCATATCTCTCCTCGGATATTTTCCGTTTTCTTGGCCCTCTGCTTTGAGAGCGTCCTCTCCCTTGGTACTGCGATTTTATGGGATAAGGTAAAAAACGACTTGCTTCTTGAACAACTTTAGGTTTCGCACCTAATTGATTGTCTTTATGTGTATTAACAAAAGCTAATTGATTAGGAGGTGGTGTAGCAGAGTAAGCAGTTAGTCTAGGAAATTCTGTTTCATCAGAATGAACAGCAGTATTTTCGGCTGTAGGCAAAATAGGTAAGGCTAAACTTCCAACAGATGAAGAAGCAACATCATGATGTATAACGTCATCAATAGTATGTATCGGGGAAGCTGGCCTTTGTGCTCGAGTTTGTACATTGTTGTGCCTGGGCCAAACAAATATCTGACCTGTTTGGAAATCATTAAAATCCCTCTGTAACTTTTTTAATTTTATCTGTTTTAATTTCTCACTAAAAGAATTCACTTGTGAGAAAATGGTTTGCAGTCTATTTCTAGCATAGTCTGATTTATACTTATCACTCAAGTTTTTATAGGTTGTGTCTATTTCAGTACGTAGTTTAGTCTCAAGTGGTAAAAAATATTCATTTAAAAGTGACATATACCTGAAGCCTTGTTCAATATTTAAGTCCTGCCACTTTTTCAGAAGCATCGGATGATTAGTTCCATACGACGGCATACAAAAAACGCGCATTCCTCGGGGTACAATGCGATGGTGTATCGAAGCTTCAAGGTGTTGCCTTTGCCAGGCGTACCTTTGCAGCAGGTACAACTTATCTTCAAATTCTTTCACAGTCTGGTTGAAATCTGCAAGGTTTTCTTCAGGTGAGAAGGGTATAGAAGCATTGAGCGACCCACCTAATTCCAAAGCCAATAAAGGGTTAGGAACATGATGTAACAATCCTTCTGGTATAGCTGAAAATTCCCTCGACTCTGGTCTATAATCAAGTTCTACAGTTGTAGAATCCATCGCGTAGAGCAGTTACCACACAAAACAAAAGTTGCAAAAAAACCAAGAGGTAACTGCAGCTCCAAGAGATCAGGTAACACAAACGAATTCAATGTAAAATACAGAAACCTGATCTCACCACGATGTAGTCAGTTAACGAGCTGAAATGCAGATACTGTTCCAAAATATAATCAGCAGCCGTAATGAAAGTATAAAACTCTTCTTTAATGTAGATACAATGGGTAAAGGTAAGCGCTTTCGCGTGGTCACAGCCACGCTTCTTTAGACAATAAAAGACCCTGCACACAGTGCTTAAATAGTGCATTAATTGAAAGCCAAACCCTATATAATTAAATACCTCAATCATTATTTAAAACGGCATTGCCATCAAGCAGTTATAGGCATTTCGTTCACTGTGGGTAGCTATAAAGTCTACAATACATGGCTGATACATAACTCATAATGCAGCCTACGAACAAAAATATTTATCATTCAAATGTTTAGTAGGCTTAGTGCATTTCATAGATGATTCTATGTCTAAGCAAACAAATCCTTACTAGTCTAAACACTGGCCAACATTTCACTATGGAAATATTTATAGTTACTATCGTAGCTGAAATCACTGTTCATCAGACAGGAAGTCTAAACTTTTCCTATCTATGGGAATAGCATAAATGCACAATTGCTATAGGCAGTATTTATGTAAAAGACATAATAAAATCAATTAAATTTATAAAAGTAAGCAAAATCTTACTACGGAAACACAGATAATTGTGGTAAAAGATTACTTGATTAAAATTAAATCACATAATGCATTTTAAGTATGTGTAAGGACAAAAAACATAAGAAACATATCCTCATAGATGAAAATACAAACCAAAGTCATCTAAGATGTACAAATGCCTTGAAATGTAAAGGCATCCAATTAATTACAGTAACTCTACGAAATAAAATAAAATAAAAAAATTACGTGAGTAGTAAGACAATGAAGCTGACTACTTTATGTTAAATTAAAAAGCCGTATATGTAATGGTAAAAGAGCATGGGGTACCAGTGATGCCAGAATATGGAAATTAAGGCATGAACAACAAAGAGTGTATGTATATATATAAACAAAAATATGTAAATCAATATGTATATGTAGTTGTATGTCTGTATTGGTACCTACAGTTAACACATTAGTGATTATAATAATAGAATACATTTCTTTACATAAAGCCAAATGCCATAAAATGCAAAGTTATGGTAACATTATTTCTGGAAAGGTTATTACTCTATCATAAAATATAAACCTACAGAAATATGTAGATCATATAGATCATGTGTGAATAAATAATCAAGTTCATTTATTACTCTATTTCCATAGGCTATTAAAGTCTACATATCTATATAACTATAAACTACAAAGGTTTTTTTAAAAAAAATTTTTATGTATTATAATAACCAATATATATAAAGGGGTTATCAAAGAATGATTAGCAAGCATTAAATAAATAAACTATCAATTACTTTATAAACCACAGTTTTAGTGGGAATATATATTTCTTTACCATGTAAGTGAAAATGTTAAAAATTTTAAAAGTCAAAGTAAATTATAACGTTGACATTAATATTATTATTGCAACAATAGACTACATATTTCTTATACCTTGAAACTAAAGAAATATATTAGTATAAGTTGATTTAATTTGAAACATACATATATATATATATATGTATATATATACATATAAATATATGAAAATATTAATTCAACTATAAGTACTAATCACCCATGAAGTTTAAACAGTGAGTGAAAAAATAGACTGATATTATAACCAGAATGTTAAATTATATAATTTGTAACAGAGCTTAAAAAATTTTTTACCTATAAAATATACATCAAAACTTGGTCATAGTGTTTAACGCTTTCTATTCTTTAAGATTGGTTTAATGGAAACTGAAGTGTTCAGTCAGATACTCACACATAAACTAGGCATATCCTAGTAGATCATACAGTATGTATAGCTACTAAAAAATGCCTTCAATGTCCCACTGCACTCATCTTTTACTTTTGAAGTCTTTGTTAGAGTGTAGCTGTTTTGCTAGATTCTATAGTTGCTACAAAGGTGCAGTACGATTGTTGTTCAAGCTACAGTCAGAGAGACAGTCATTTTTTTGCTATGGTTGTATCCCCTTTAAAAGACTTCACTCAGTTGAACTCATTTTCATGTTACCTTTGCATCACTTTGCTCTGTAGTTCCCCTGAAGGAAATTTTGATGTGCAAATTGTGTTGTATGCATTTCCACATTTTTACTATGCAGTTTTTGTAGTAAGTTTGTATTTTTTTCTGGGAACAAATTTCATGTTCAGGTAGGGAATAATATCTGGTACTAAGTAAAGATCTACTGACTATGTACTGCACATTTGCATGTTTTTTCTGAATTTTCTAATTGAAGTTTTATCAGAACGGTAACAGCTAGCAAGCTTGTGACCCCCAACTACATCCGTTGCCGTCTCAGCTTTACCAGCGCTGTTACTAACATTTGGATACATGCTCTGTAACTGAGTCAGGATGAAGGAAGTCTTTTACAGCATTACCTACCCATAGGTTTTAAGAAAGACTTGTAGACTGGAGCTTGGGGGCACTAATAAAGTATATATAGTTTGCTTTTCCATGAGACTGACGAGCAATTCTCCCATTTCATCCAAAATTTATGAGGGAGATGGTAGTGCAGCTTGTATAAACATTTTATGAGGTCGTTTGTTAAATTTTTGACTGACTAGTGCTTTGGTTGGATGGCTAGAATAACAGTTATAATCTGGATAGCCTGTGGGATTGCAGTATGTTTTAGCATAGTAAAATGTGTGGCTTATAAGTAGAATGTACAGTTAAAACTTGATATGCCTCTTGAATATCCTGAAGGGCTGCATTGACTTTTGTATTAGTTACACTAAGAGTATTATTCATTAACCATTTGAAATGCCAGGAGACTGAATGGCTGAAGAAAGAAACTTACACGTACTAAGACTGACATGGCTGTTTCTTGGAATATTCTATTTCTCCATTGTATGACGATCTTGGAATTCATATATCTATATCTATATATATATATATCTAAGATATATATATATATATATATATATATATATATATATATATATATATATATTATAAGTATACATATATATGATCAGCTCAAGGGGTGCAGGGGAGCTTGCATCCTTGCAAAAAAAGATTAATGGAGAAGAGTGATGTTCAAGATTCAGTGTTCTGCATTTTCAGTCTTTTTTTACCTCACATGCCAGTACTCGGCATTTCAAGTGCCAACATTTTAATAGGGGGCTGTATTATTCTCTGTCTAAACCGTTTTCCAAAAATGACGCCTGAGCTTGAGAGAGGCAAATTCAAGTTACATATATATATATATATATATATATATATATATATAAAGAGAGAGAGGGAATGAAAAGGTGTATTCCTTGTTCAACTATTGTGATTTCATTAAAATATTCAGTTTGAGGTAGGATCCTTAATGGTCCCTGGACTGCAAGTCTAAAAATTACTAACTACTTGTGTTATAGTTGATGTTTGATGGGGGCTGCATTAGGTCATTATCTGTATATTTAAGATTTTATTGAAAGACGTCCTTCTGTTTAGCCATGTAGGTGAGAATAATCATTTCCAGAGAATAGGTTTCTGTAGAGGATGCTGTTTAGTAATTATGAAGTGTGCATCTTTTTATAAATTCTTTTTTTTTTGTCATTGATAGAGTGTAATCAAATGAGAGCAGAGGTGATTTTGAGAACTTAGTTGAATTTAAAGAGGTAACGTGGCAAATTAGGTTAAATGCAACAAAATTGTCAGGTTTAAATGATTACATTTGCATCACTATTTTTTCAAGTTGAGGGAGACAATCGTATAATGTAATGCTGGTCACATTTGGAAATATGTTGTTAATGCTTTTTTGTAGTCTTTTTATTGTTTTGTATCTGCTGTTAATAGGACAGTTTTTTTTGACAACAACAAAAACTTTTTTAGCATACTTTTTGTAATGAACTAGTTGTATAAATGTAAATGACCTAAGATGGTTAAAATGAACTCTGAAGAAGTCCCAAAATGTTCTGTATGTGTGGGACAAAAGTGCTAAGTTCTAATATGGTCAGATATTAAATATTTTGCATTGGAAATTTGTGACTGTTTAATTTGAAGCAGTGAAGTGGTAGTGTTGACGGAACATTTGGTCACCTGTGTCTGTAGGCTGGGTGGTTTCGGCTCACTACGTTGTTTCACTTTGGGTTTCTTTGATTTGAGATGGCAGTACTTTAATGTTATTAATTCAATAAATTTCCAAATTTGCAGTGATGAATAGTCGGTCCATGAATGCTAGTGGACTGAGAGAATGCAACAAGATGGTTTATCCTGTGATACATTTAACCCAAACAGCAAATATCCTGGGGCCGAGTGGTTCACCCAAGATTGAAAGTGTTCTAGTTTATAACATAAATACTTGGCTGGCGAATTTCAACCAAGAATATCAGCAAGTGGAATTTGTGGGGAGAGGTTCATTAGCTACATAGTTAAAGCAGTTGGAAGAGTTCATTACCCATTATAGAACACTACAGGTTGAAAACGATTATTTAAATGAATGTTTGAGTGAAACGGGTACCGAAAGGTCTACGTCTGTGGAAATTCCTGAACGGGCTGCAGGTGAATTCAGCCCTACAGAAAATCTTGTTGGTACTTTTCAATAGAACTGGTCTTCGAATATTAAGGTTGATGGCAATGGATAGTGAAACCAAAGTTAGAGTGTTGGATGAAGAAATTTGACGATTAAATCAAAGTATTGAAAATTACCCTCTCTTTCTGAATGTGATATTGGATTATAAGAAACTTTTTCGCAAAGCTGACACCGCACAGGAAAACTGACAACGTAAGATCAAAAAATTGTAAAGGGACAAGAATGATTATGATGAAGGTAAAGCATTCCCTAGACCAAAATTATACAGTCAAAGGTACAATACACACCATCAGGTGCATTCTTTTTATGAAATAATCAGGGAGATTCACACAAAATTAACCAGCGCAATGCCAAAGATGATTTTTAGAGCATTCCAGAGTGCAGAATTATGGCAATTAACACAACAACAATTGCAACATGTACCAAGTGCAAACACCCTTGAACAACACCCTGAGTCACCCGTTGAGGAGGTCAGCGAGAAGAAAAGGAAAGAAAAGGTATTAGATGGTAAACATGTTTGTGGTATTTACATTAAGGAATCCAGTCTTGACAACAAGGTACTGTCCCAGTTTAAAATATATAACTTTAGTAACATAACTTTGGATAATAGCACGTGTTCATTATTTGTTCCTTATTTCAGGATGGGCATGTCTGCTTTGATTTTACAACTTAGAATATGCCATTCATCAACTGAATTTAAGAGTTTATTTTAAAGACAGAAAAGACATTGACGTTGGCAATGTGTTAAAATGAAAAAGTACCCCCCCCCCCCAAATGAATGGACCTTGTTGTATGAGCACGTGTGAGAATGGTTTTAGAAAAGCACTGATTTCTGTAAAACCAAAGATTGGTAACCTCTCGCATGGTGAGAAGAGTGCTTTAAATGCTTTGGCAAACAACAAAGCAGTGAGGGTTATGAAACCTGATAAGGAGGAAGAATGGTCATAATGGATTATTGTATTTATGCTTGGAAAATGATGAACATTTTGCATGATGTTGACACATACAGATGTGTTTCTATGAATTAAATCCTAATGGCTTACCACAAACTCGATTTAATGTTGAGTGATGTGCTTTGTCAAGGGGCTTATCAGTAAAGAATTGTATCAATATTTAAAAGTTGAGAACCTGATAATTCTGACTGTATTCAGAATTTCAAGAGTGCACAAAGATCTACTGGATCCTCCATTGAGGCTTTGAATACTTTTTGGACTCTCTGATTAGAAACAGCTGTTTAGGGGGCTGTCGATTTATGTGCTATAATGCAGTGTAATGAATTGGTGTTGACAAATAATTATGTATATTTTAATGGTGAGTTTTTTCAACAAATATCAGGTGTAGCAGTGGGGACAAAATGTGCCCCTGTGTATACAAATCTGGCCCAGGCAGAATGGGAACGTTGTTGGTTAAGTGATTGTCCTTTTGAGATTAAAATACTCAAATATTTGAGATTTTTGGACAACATATTTGTGGTATGTAATGGGGATGTTGATTCATTTAAACATTTTAAGTTTTTGCAGAGTACAGCCAATTTTTTAAAAATTTGCCTATGTTGTGTGATGAAAAAGTAATTAACTACTTAGACGTGACAATTGAAAAAGATGATAAAAGTAACAAGTTTACTTCTAATTTTTAGAAAGACCACTTATTCAAACACCTTTTTACACTTCCACAATTTTCACCCCTTGAGACAAAAGAAAAATGTTGTCAAGGGCCAAATGCTGCAGTTGTCTAGACTAGGTTCAGATGACAATAGATTCACTAGTGAATTAGCTTTTTTAGAGGATTTATTTAGGGAAAAGTGTTACCCAGATCAGATGTTAAATCAGGTGAGGCTTGAAATTATGGAAGGAAGGAAAACAAAATTCACCCATATTTTGGGGTCTACATTGATTGATGACCCCTAGCATTGTGGTGGTGTGAATGAAGATTTGACTGGCAAATTTTTTGTGCCCATAAGGATGGAGCCATGTTAATACCAAATAATGGATTTGCCAGCAATTTGGTAAAACTTATGCATACCTGCTGGGAAGTTGTGTTTTCAGAGGAGCTGAAGAACATACTGGACAAAGGAGCCTAGTGTTGTTTTAGTCGAGGAAAATAC
The DNA here is from genome assembly GCF_019279795.1 of Protopterus annectens. Classification (NCBI taxonomy): domain Eukaryota; kingdom Metazoa; phylum Chordata; order Ceratodontiformes; family Protopteridae; genus Protopterus; species Protopterus annectens. Next base: position 657,162,603 of record NC_056735.1, read on the forward strand.
ATAAAAGGTATATTGGAAAGTTGTTGCCTGACGACCAAAAGGGCATCTAGGATGGTAAAGTATGGAAGTTGTAGGTATTGCAGGTTCATCAACGATAGTCGATTTGTAAAGGTGAATGGTTTCACCAGGGCTTTATTGTGCTGTGAGAGATGCAGTTGCACAACTAAGGTGGTGGTCTACCTTGCTTCTTCTACTTCATGTATGTGGGTAAGACCACAAGAAAGCAGAAGGATAGAATTTACGAGCAAATGTATGACATCAAAAAATGCAGGGAGACAACACCTTATACGAGCACACTTTGAAGTGTGCATCTTTTAAGTGATTTTTTTTTTTTTTTTTTGTCATTGATAGAGTGGAACCAAATGAGAGAGGAGGTGATTTGAGAACTTACTTGAATTTAAAGAGTTATTGTAGCAAATTAGGTTAAATGCAACAAATTTGCCAGGTTTAAATGATTACATTTCTATCAAATCAGTGTTGGTCACACTTGGAAATATATGGTTAATGGTGTTTTGTAGGTTTTTTATTGTTTTGTTTCTGTTGTTAATAGGACAGTTTTTGACAACAACAACAACAAAACTTTTTAGCATACTTTTTGTAATGAACTATTTACTGTTATTATTATTGCACTGTGAATGAGTTATTTATACTATCTGAAAAATGATATTGTCCTTTTGTTGGTTTCTTGATGTTACTTGTATTATACCACAGTATTTAGCTATTTACTGTAATCAACTACATAGTTCTAGCATTGTACTTTGTACAATAAATATACAGAGACCAACTGCTTCAGTTAGCAACTTTACTGTTAGGCTTGTACTTTTGGTTCTACAACGTGCGAAATAATGTTTTCAGCTCTACATGGCAAATTCCCTAAGCTTATTTTTACAAATTTCATATTTATATAGTCTGATGGTTTTTTTCCCCCAAAGTATGATGTATAACAGTCTTTCTTTGTTTCTTCTAATTTATGATCGTCCTTGGTCTTTGGAAACTCTGTGGGCCTTGAAAACTCTGTGTTCCTGCATTATCTGAAAACTCTGTGTTCTTTGCATTATCTTGCTGATGTTTCAGTCCTTGGTACCTCGGTGACATTCTGTTTAGTCATTTTCCAACCACCATCTGCACACAGCTATTTTTACAAACTCTATTTCTCAATAACATATTCCTTTATGCATGGATGCCGATATCTAATTAAACTATTTTTCAGCATTTGTACTACTGCTAATTTCCATCATTTGTACTACTTCTAAGTTAACCCTTTATATTTCATTTTGCTCTGTATTATTGTTACAGCTTCTTTTCGATCATGCTAGCAACAGTTTTGAAAAGACAGTAAATATACTAAATGAAACAGATTAAAACTAGTCTTGCACTGTCAAATAAAATATAGTTTTTAGTAAATTTTATATATATTTTGGGAAAAAATGCGACCCGTTATAAAAGTAAGTGACATAAGATGGTTAAAATGAACTCTGAAGAAGTCCTGAAATGTTTTGTGTATGCGGGATGAAAGCGCTAAGTTCTTATATGGATGAATATTAAATGGTTTGCACTGAAAGTCTGTGGTTGTTTTAATTTGGAGCAGTGAAGTGGTAGCATCGACGGAACCTCTCTAAGGTTTAGTGTTCTCCTGCAGTTTCAATCCCCCCTCCCATGCCAGTTCTTGACATTTCAAGTGTCAACATTTCAATAGGGAGTTGTATTATTCTCTCTCTGAAGTGTTTTTCAAAAATGATGCTTGAGCTTGAGGGAAGCAAATTCAAGTATATATATATTATGGGAATGAGAAGGCGTATTCCCTGTTGAACTACTGTGATTTTATTAAAATATTCAGCTTGGAGTAAGATCCTTTATCGTCCCTGGACTGCAAGTCTGTGTTACAGTTGATGTTTGAGGGAGACTGCATTAGGTCTCTGTATTTGTTATCTGCATATTAAGAATTTACTGAAAAAGATCCTGTTTAGCCATGTAGATGAGAAGAATCACTGACAGAGAACAGGTTTCTTTAGAGAATGCTCTGTAGTAATTATGATATAACTGAATGACTTCATTATTCCTAGTTACAAAGAGTGTAGTTTGGTTTACCCTTAAGACTTGCCGTGATCGCAAAAAAAGGCAGTGGCTTCTTTGGCAGTTTCTGTAAGTCTCTCGAGCATATGCTAACAGGATTAAATGGGGTACACAAAAAAGAGGGATGCCTTAAAGAGGTTGAACATGCAATTTGAGCTTTCAGGACATTTAATTTATTCTTTTGAATAACCTAGCTGCAAAGGCATTGCCACCAAGGTATCACACACTGTTCACAGTTTAAAATGCTGTGACACCACTCACTTTTTGCCAAAATGGCATGAACTGCTGCAACAACTGTCAAAAAGCAAGGTGCAGATGCTTCATTATTTCTACCACAAAGACAGATGCTGCTGTAAAAGACCTTAACAAAGTCAATGCAGACTTAATATCCTCCTGTCTCTATAAACAGCATAGAGTAACATTTTAGAAAGAGATCAAGTAGTCAGTATGCGACATTACTTCTTCATGTGCCTTTTGAAGACCAGAGTTGGAAACCTCTTCTTATTAAAGCCATCTGCAAACTGCTTTTTGCAGATTACCAAAATATACCTTGAATTTTCTGGTTACAAGTTGTTTTGTTCCACTGATTTCTGGCCGAATACTTTTTCTTTGTTATAATATATAGAGTTAATTGCCTCAACCAGGAAGTAATTATCTGTGACACACAGTATCTGAAAGGTGCTATGCCTTGAATGACTAGTTTTGAGTTCAGAACAGAAAATAGAAAGAGTGCATGGTCAGGGTTGTTGTACATGTCAAGAGTTTCTACTGTAAGGGTACTGTGCATCACTCTCTAAATTCTTTTTAACTGCCTGCAAATTGGTGAGTATTTTCCTTGTTCTTTTGTCAAAACAATCAAATTCCTTGCATCATTGCCACCATCATATCAGTTTCCACTTTAAGTATCACTGAAAAAAAATGGTTTCAGGGATTCATCTTTCTCCAGGATTTGAAATTTTAGACCCAGTAGATTTTTCTGAGCAGGTGTTTGTTTCATAAATAGTCTGTATAATGACATTTTCTGTTCTTGATGCCAATAAGGAGTATTAGAGATGACTTGTCTGTGTTACTGGCAGCCCATAGAATTTGTCATATTTCCAATACCTTCTTCACAGAAACTATCCAGACCCTGGCCAAAAAACTCACTCCCACCTCCTCTCTCTTAGATAACGACTCACCTAACACCCCCCCCCTCACCTTCATCTTTCAACCTGTTCCCATCAGTTTAGTCCAAAGTCTTATTAAGAGACTAAAGCTTACCACTCTCGCTGCTGACCTTCTCCCTGCTGAGTATTTGCAAAAGGCTGCAGACGTCATAGACTACCCAGTCTCAAGCTTGATAAATAGAACCCTATCAGAAGCCTACATCCCCTCTATCTGGAAAGTATCCCATGTTATACCTCTACATAAAGGTGGTAGGTTCATAGAACTGTCAAACTACAGACCCATAGCCATTCTATCTCCACTTTCTAAAATAATGGAAAATGTGTCCATAAACAACTCATGCACCACCTAATTCAAAATAAGCTGCTGGCTGACTCTCAGCACGGCTTCAGGCCATATCACAGCACCATTTCAGCTCTTCTCTCTTTCACTAATGTCATTAACCATAACAGAAATAACAACCTTCTTTCCTGTGCTCTCTTTTTATAGATCAATCTAAGGCTTTTGATATGGTAGACCATCAGTTACTCATCCTTACCCTGAAAGCCTTCTCCTTAGACTACCACTCTCTCCATTGGTTTCAGTTCTATCTATCTGGACATCAACAGGCAGTCCTATGGCAAGATAAACTATCATCTTGTCTACCCATCACCTTAGGAGTCCCACAGGGCTCAATACTAGGACCACTACTGTTCTCCATATTTATTAATGACTTCCACACCGTCATCCCTAAAGCGTCATGTATTCAATATGCAGATGACTCCACATTGATCTGCTCAGCCACCTCACAAACAGATCTGCAATCTCTAACCCAAAGTACTTTCAATACTGTTGAAAAGCGGCTCACTAATCACCATCTGTTATTAAAATCTAAAAAAACAAAGCTGCTCCTGTTCACTCCCACTCATAGGTCCAACCCTCCACCCGTTACCATTATATCTAACAATAGGTTCATAGGTTGGGACTGGGCTATCTTCCCGAAGGCATATATTAGCCCAGCCACGTTGTGCGGTATTCACCGCCCCTTTAGTAGTTCCCTAGACCCTTGTACTAGCAGCTAGTACCCTTGGCCCCTATCTAGTAGTGCTGTTGGTGTGATTCCCGGTGTGAACTTTCTGTTACCCATCCACTCATCAAGGTTCCTCTTGAAGAGTGATAGTGAAGGGCTCTGTCTTATGTAGATCGGGACCCTGTTCCATAGTAAGGGAAGTCTCTGCGAAGGGAATCTATCCCTCCAGCATGTTCTATTCATTGTTGTGTTGAGGTTTATATCCCTAGAGCGTGTAGCTCGAGTAGATTTGGTTTTGCTAAGATGGAGCATGTTCAACAATTCTGGGTTGGACATGGCTCTGTACGTTAGACAGAGATCACCTCTGAGAAAGCAGTATGCAACAGAGAACAGTCTTAGCTTTTTCAATCGTGCTGCATAGGGCAACTGTTTGAGGCCAGTAATCCGCTTGGTTAGCTACCTTTGTGGTCTCTCCAGCTGCTGGAGATGTCTAGCCAGGTACATTCCAATTGGTGCATTGTACTCAATAATGGGTCTGATGAGGGAAGAGTAGAGGGGCACCATTACATCCTTAGATCTTGATGCGAACCCTTTCGTGATCAGATGGGTCACATAGAAGGATTTTCTAACCACTTTGGCAACATGGTTATCAAAGGAAAGCTGACTATCTACTTGGGTCCCTAGATCCCTTATTTCTTCTTCAGATTTCAGGGGATTACCTCCTATGTTGTAGTTTGCGGGTATTCTGTTTTTCCAAAGGGGATTACTACGCATTTTTTTGCATTTAGCTTGAGACCATGGCTTTGACACCATGTATCAGTCTCATTTAGGGCCTTCTGGAGGATCTCCATGTCTGCCGGAGACTCTATTATAGCACCCAGTTTGCAGTCGTCTGCAAACTTAGTCAGCCACAGCCCCTTCCATGCCTGCCTGTACTTCTGAGAAGTATATGCCAAACAGGAGGGGCCCCAGGACAGAGCCCTGAGGCACACCACTCGTTACTGGTCTGGATTCGGACAATGGAGCCATTATCTCCCCTGAAGCCCAAACCAAACTCCTGGGAGTCATAATAGACAATAAACTTACATTTGATGCACATGTCAATCAAACCATCAAAACCATAAACAAAAAACTTGGATCCCTTTACAAGCTCAAACCTTTCCGTACTCCTCTTGCTAGAACTACTATAACCCGTTCTCATCTCCTATGTACCCTCCTTTATGCCTCCCGTCTTCTCACAAACTTGTGCACAACTGAAATTAACAAATTATCTTGCTGCTATAACCACATCACTAGATTTGCCAATGGCTCAGCCTATAGAACTCACCACTGTCACAACCTAAATCTTCTAGGGTGGCTTGAACTACCTTCCCTACTACAGATGAACCAGCTCATAGTTGTTCATAAAGCACTCTACCACCCTTATAATACACCGGCACTCAAAAAAAGTGTCAGCCTATGTAGTAACCACAGTAAACTTTGTTCATCCAATAGACTGTTTTTCCAGACAGTTAAATCCAACAACACAGCTGGTGATGCCTTCAACTCCCTGCTCACCTTACTGTCGAATCTTCACTCACTTTTCAAAGAAAATCTCAAAAAATATTTTAAATCACACTGGCTATGCCCTTGCTCTAATCCTGACTAGAATCATCTTTGTGTCTCAAGAACTTTACCACAATTGTATTATGCATATTAAATATTCTAATGTAGAATTTCTTAAGTCTAGCTTCTATCCTATTGTCGCACAATGGTAGTATACTCATTTCCGATTTAAAAATTTGTATAAACAGTGTGTCTCATGTATTCTATAACTGTCTTGTCTGTTGTACTGTATATATCATATTACTGTGTGGAGCTTTTCTCCCCAGGCCTCCGCTGAAAATGGGCATGTATCCAGTTGGACTATCCCGGTCAACAAATGTAAAAAAAAATAAAATAAATAAGTAATTCCATCTCAGCTAGAATGTGGGAGCATCGCACTCTTGTTGGTTCCTTGATAATAGAATGAATATTTTTTATTTAGCTTTCCTGGTACATAAAAGCATCATTCCGTCAGTAATACTCAAGTCCATTTCATATAATAGAATTAATTGTGCTTTTCATGGGCAGCCTGAAGGGTAATTTTCATTAGGGGAGTAACTGAACTGGCAAAACTTTGCCAGCTGCCCTGTACAGTGTCTGCCACATCGCAGGCAAGCTCTGCAGTGATGTTAGTGTGCCCCTCTAAAAAGTAGAACACAGCAGGATAGGTCTGGGAAACTTAATAATTTATACCAACAGAGCAATACATGTGCTAGGCCATAAACACACTTCTTAAGTTTCCTCAGTCATCTCACACACTTTTACCTCGGTGAGAAGTCAGACATAATTATTGCATGTAAATTCCACACTTTGGAAAATTGCTGACTTTTGGCTATTCTTGGCAAAAAAGAAGACAGAGATTCTGATGGACATGTTGATGAATCTTTTGAAGTTTTTTTTTTGTTTGTTTCTGGAAAAATTTTAAAACCTATTAACTGCAGTGCATGCTTTGGGTGTTGTTTATCTTGGAGATTCTTTGAGGAGTGGAGATGCATTTTTGGCCAGCATGATCAACTTTTTCAAAAAGCATCATTTTCTTTCCAGATCTGTATCTTATTCTGTTTTGCTGTCAGAGATATGTCATGATGTGAAGTTGTTTAATCTCGCCTTCATTCTTACTGATGGGTTCGGAGCTGACCATCGGCTCCGATTCGGCCAAATAGCAAAGTTCGAGGTCTCAAAACAGCTCGAGGCCAAAGCCCTATCCCATGATGCACCACTACATTCCCCAGATCTGGTTTGCCGCTGCAACTGATCGGGTGTTCTCTACAGCTCTTGGCCGCGGCGTTGAAGAGAGAAGTTTTGTGTATGTTCAGTCAAAAATTTCAAAAAGTTTAATAGCTGCTGTTAGATAAATAGTTTATATATTGTGCTGTTCTCTGTTAATCTGTTTTTTTTTTCATATTTTTTATAGTTAGCAGATAGCTTTCTTGTTGGGCTTGGCCCTTTTTTCTGGTAGCTCTATCCCAAGCCAAGTTTGCTTTGCTGTTTTTGGTGCATTTTTTTGTTGTTAGCTGGTTAGGCTTTGGCCATTTTTGGCCCTTTTGTTTTCATTAGCCTGTAGGGCTTCTTTACAGTTTGAAGTTAACTGCCTTCTTATAATTAGCTGGTTAGGCTTATTTGTGTTTTCCTTAGCCTGTTGGGCTTCTTTACAGTCTTTAAGTTAGCTGCCCTCTTATACTTAGCCGGTTAGGCTTATCTTTTGGTTATTGTGGTTATTGTGTAATTATTCTGTAACATGTCAGAAAAGGCTAAATCTGGTTTTAAGAGGTGCCCAAAATGTAACCAGAAGATGTCCATTACAAATGGGCACTCTACTTACGTGTACTGTTTGGGTGAGGTACACTTACAAGAGGTCTGTTCGTTTTGCCATGGCTTTAGTTCCAGAGTGCTAGCTGAGAGGAAGCACAAGTTAGTGGAGCGAGGGTTAATTGTCAGCCTTTCAATTCAACCTGGACTCTGCTCCCGGTCTACCAAAACCCTCCTCTCCAGCCTCTTCATCTGGTTCGGGTCCGAAGGGCTCTTCAATGTCGGAATCTATGAAATTTACGAAAAAGGCTACGGTCTCGGCTCCAGTGTCATCGGAGCTGACCATTCAGGTTGCTGGGAGGAGCCGGTCTCCAGTTTTGGAACTGGTATTTCCTACATTGAGGTCCCTGATTCTGAAGTCACCGGCTCCATCGGTGGTCTCCTCTCGAGCTTCCAGACTCTAGGATTCAGACGTGGACCGAGTGGTGCGGAGACTTTTACAGGATCCAACGCTTGCCAAAATTTTGTCTTGTTTCGGCTCCAGCTGTTTTGGAACTGGCAAAGTCTGCTCCTGTTGTTGTGGTTTCTCCTCCTCCAACTCGAATCTAGACTTCGAAGCTGTTGAGGGCCATTCAGTCGTTGGTGGAACCATTGGTGCCGACACTCACTTCTGACCTGTTGATACTAACCACCCTGATATCCTCTGCTCTGGCGGTGGAATCTGAGAGCCGACACTTTCCTGTCGGTTCCGGGGGGGGGGGGAGTCAAACCGATATGTCAGTTCTGACTCTTCCTCTTGGGGCTTTGGCACAGATGAGTTTGGCTCCTACTTCGGGCTCGGAGCCAGCGGTTCTGGTGTGGGAGGAGTCTTCAGTGTCTTCAGACCCGGATGCTTCCTCACATTAGAGCCATGGAGCCTTCGATGCCATGAGGAGGGCTTTGTCCCCCAGGACTTCCACAACCTCTGATATTGCCACCTCCTCCCGAAAGGCGCCTGCTTCTTGTCCACTACCACAGGTTCACTGTAAGCATAGGAAACCAGAGCCTCAGGACGCCCCTTTGGGGAAACCCTGCTCTTCCGAGATCTCCCCAGGGATTCCCACTGAGGAGGTTCCTCGGAAGAGGCTGTGTAAGAGGTGACATCTCGAGTCCCCTCAGGAAATACATCACGTCGAACACTGATTTGGAGGAATCTGAAGGGTTCACTAGGTCCCCCTATGAGGATATTTCCTTTGGGGATATCCTTGAGATCCTTCAGCAGAGGGGGGACTGGCAGCCCCAAAACCCTACCGGGGACGAATCGGTGCTTCTGAAGGCTTTCGGGTCCTGACCCTCTACCTCTTGGGTGCCTCCGCCCTTTGATGAGTTAATGGACCTTTTGTTTCGAAGGGCGTGGGAGTCACCAGATTCTATGGAGCCTGTTCCTAGAAGGCCAAACAAGTACATATCAGCTCCCCATGACAAGGCCTTTTTATCTAAACCCATACCGGTTGATGCCATGGTGGTGGCGGCGGCCACTAAAAAGGAGATGGAGACTTCTACGTCTGTCCATCCTCCTAATAGAGAGTCTAGGATAATGGACAGATTTGGGAAGCGTATGTTCAGTTCTATGACCTTTGCACTTTGGTCATTGAACTACCTGACCCACTTTACATGTCTACAAAGAGATCTCCTCAAGGAGCTTGGAGATACTCTCCAGGGTGCAGTAGCCGACTCTGTGGCGGACAAGGTGACGTCTCAGCTTGCTACCCTCAACTCCATTGTAAACTCGTCCATGCACCTCGTGTCTTATGCAGCTGATGGAACTAGTAGGGCTTGCGGGCACAGGAATCGCTCTGCGGAGACATTCCTGAATGTGCTTATGTTCTTTTGCAGAACCTTTTAAGTCGTTGTTTGTTAATGCCCCTGTCGATGGTTCCTCCTTATTTGAACCAAAAGTAAAAGAGACCCTCACCAGATGTGAGCAACACGGTAAGACTCTATCTGCCGTTGGAGTTTGTTTTTTTATCCCTACTAGACCTTATCCAAAAGGCCAACGGGGAGGGAAAATGTGGTTCTGTAAGACCCAAGGAGCCTTTCCAAACTCACAAGGTGAAGCCTCCTCCAGGGGCAGAGGGGGAGGCAATGGTGGAAGATGACACCGATGTGGCAGAGGGGGTCCACAAAACCAGGGTGACAGGGATCAGTTCCTTGGGAAACCCTATCAGCGCTCCTGAAAGGAGGCCTGACTGTCCTGCTGTGGAGGCAGTCGGGGGATTTTTGTTTTTGTACCTAGGCGCCTGGCTAAATATCTCAGAAGACTGATGGGTACAAAACATTATATCCAGATTATATTACATCCCCTTTTACTCTTACCCCAGACCAACAAAAGGAATCCCAGATGTTCCACCCAGTCTATGTGATGTAGCATCTGTAGAGGTCCAGAAACTATTGCAAAAAAGAGTCATCCAGCCAGCCCCAGCAGACAAGCAAGGATCCGGAACTTGCTCAAGGTTCTTTTTGGTACCAAAGAAGACAGGGGACTGGAGACGTTTTCTGGACCTCAGCAGGCTCAACAAATATGTGGTGAAGACTAAGTTCCTGATGGTCACGCTTCAGTCGATTCTCCCATTTTTAGGGAAGGACGATTGGATGTGCTCTATCGATCTACAGAATGCGTACTACCATATCAAAATGGCCAGGCCATCCAGGGATCATCTGCACTTCCGGCTGGGAGCCAGTCATTTCCAGTTTCGAGCACTGCCCTTTGGTCTCACTACAGCCCCCAGAGTGTTCACCAAATGCATAGCAGTGGTCATGGCTCACTTTAGACATTCAGGAATCCAGGTGTTTCCTTACTTGGACGACTGGCTCCTTACCCCCCCCCCCCCCCCACCAGGCATCAGCTTTTTCAGGCAAGAGACACTACCAGGGATCTATGTTCACAACTGGGCATTATGATAAATTTAGAAAAGTCTGCCTTATTGCCGTCACAGCGTACAGTCTTTATAGGAGCAGACTTAGACACAGTCCGCATGTCCCTGAAGCTCCCTCCCGAACGAGTTATTGTCCTCCAGCAACAGATTGTGGATCTACTGTCAAAGCGGAAAGTACCAGCATCACAGATTCTCAAACTGCTCAACACGATGGCAGCAGCAATCATTGCAACACCCCTTGCGAGATCTCACATGTGCATTCTTCAGTGGCTACTATTCACGCAATGGACCTTTCAGGAATTACCCTTGAATCATCTAGTCTTGATTACTGACTCTTGCAAGAAAGACCTTCACTGGTGGCTAACGTCGGAGACAGTGACTGTGGGCCACCCATTTGTTCTTCCCTCTCCAGTTGCAACGGTGACCACGCATGCCTCCCTGATTGGGTGGGGGGTGGGGCATTATCAGGGACTGACAGCCCAAGGTACTCACGAGGCTCATTTGCACATAAATGTCCTGGAGATGAGAGCGGTTCTTCTAGCATTGCAGGCCTTTCAAGACTCTCTTCCCCTTGGCACAATTGCAATCCAGTCGGACAACATGTCAGTAGTCTGGTACATCAACAAACAAGGAGGAACCAAATCCTACCCCTGTGTATAGAGGCTCTGAGATTATGGAATTGGGCAGAGTCCACCCAGCTTTTTCTGATAGCAACGCACATCCCGGGGAAATCCAGCGTAATAGCGGACAGACTCAGCAGAGCTATTCTGCTACCTCACGAGTGGTCTCTCAAGAACGAAATAGTGGAAATTATTTTCTGCAGATGGGGCCAGCCTTGCTGTGATCTTTTTGCCACCCCCACAAACACCAAGTGCAGCAACTACTTTGCCCTGATCCCTCAACAGGGACAATCCCCGAGGGACCCACTTGGCCATGATTGGCCTCCGGGACTCCTTTATGCTTTCCTCTTTTACCATTGATTCCCAAAGTATTGCAGAAATCCAGTTTTCTGGGCAGGACACTTATCTTGATTGCCCCATATTGGCCTCGTCAAATTTGGTTCCCCTTTCTGAAGCCTCATCTACTAAAGGAGCCTTGGATCCTGCATCCAGTGCCGGATCTGTTGACCCACTCGTCAGGAGCTCTTCATCCCTATCTTCAGTCCATCAAACTGACAGCTTGGCTGCTCCAATTCCCCGAATAGCCAGGTTCCAGAATTTATCAGAAGAAGCACGACATATCCTGTTGTCGTTTCACAAATATTCTACTAGGAAACTTTACCTCAGTAAGTGGAAAAGGTTTTCCATCTGGGCACAGCAGAGTAACATTGACCCTTTCCAGGCAACTATATCTGATATACTGGAATTCGTAACAAAACTGTCCAATGAAGGAGCTGCACCAATGACCATTTGAATCCAACTTGCTGCTATTTCTAATTTTCATTTAGGTGCATCCGAAAATGGTATCATGTCTCATAAGCTGGCTAAGGCATTTTTGAAGGGTACGATGCACTTAAAACCACCGATCAGATCTCCTACTACTCCCTGGAACTTAAATCTAATCTTATCCAAAATTATTCTTCCTCCCTTTGAACTTGCCTCTTCTTGTGAGCTGAAGTATCTTTCTTGGAAGACCATTTTCTTGGTGGCCATTACGTCAGCACGCAGAATTTTGGAATTGCAAGCCCTTTCCATTAAGCCACCTTATCTGATATTTCATAAAGATAGGGTTTCCCACAGGACGAATCCATCGTTTCTACCCAAAGTGTGTTTGGCATTCACTCTAAATCAAATGATTGAGTTGCCCATTTTTTTTTCCCAACCATTCAAACCAATTGGAGTATATGCTTCCCAAACTTGATGTGCGTCGGCAACTTTGTTATTTGGATAGAACAAAAGATCTCAGAAGGGCTGATCAGCTGTTTGTCTCCTCCTCAGATTCAAGAAAAAGTGCACCTGTCTCCAAAACTACCTTATCGAAATGGCTCTCTGTTTGTATTTCCTTTATCTACTGTGAAGCGGGTATTGCATTACGCAACAAAGTCAAGGCTCATTCTACAAGGGCGGTTTCTACTTCTGCAGCTTTCTTGACCAGGTTACCCATAGATTCTATATGTGTAGCTGCCACCTGGTCAAATCCACATACCTTTATAATCTCATTACAAAGTGGACAAGGCTTCTAGGGACAGAGCTTCATTTGGATCTGCTGTCCTGAAACAGGTACTCCCGTGAGCCACCCAGGATTGTGGTGCTGGGGATGCTACCCATCAGTAAGAATGAAGGTGAAATTAAACAACTTCACAATAAGAAGTTATGTACTTAACATTCCATGTGAGTTGTTATTCTCGCCTTCATTATTATGACCCTCCCTCCTATGTCTGGAAGCACAAGAGGTTTCACGCTGGTTTTGGTTTTCCTGGGGGGTGTCCTTCCCCCTGGATCTTATGATTCCCTTCAAATTTGGAATAGGTTTCTTCACTAGTTGGCAGCAAACAAGATCTGGGGAATGTAGTGGTGCGGGAATGTAGTGGTGCATTGTGGGATATGGCTTTGGCCTTGAGCTATTTTGAGACCTCGAGCTTTGCTGTTTGGCCAAATCAGAGCCGATAATCGGCACAAACTCATCAGTAATGATGAAGGCGAGAATAACAACTCACATGGAACGTTATGGTAAGTACATAACTTCTTATTCTGTATGAGTCAGAGGGCTGTATCTGATCAATTCCTATATCATTATGAATATATTTTACAAGTGACAGGTAAATAGACCATTCTGAAACCATACCTTCATTGAGGTGTAAATTTTGGAATTCCGGTTTGTATTTTCCTCAAGCTTTACCAGACTGCGTTAAGATTTCAGCTGTACATTGCATTTCTTTGTTTATCTGTCCACAAATCTGTTATCCTTTTTTTTTTTTTGTTACTGAGGCTGTAACGCGTTACATTCATTCGTTTGGTATCTAAATGTTGCTTTTTGGGTTCAGAATTGATCATCTCATTCTCATTTTCATTTATTGGGTTGAGTCGTTTGGCATCATTTCAGGTAAGTTTTTCAACTCATTATCGTTTTTGTTTTTGTATGTAGTGAGTCACATCTTCAGCCTTAACTTTTATACAACTGTGAATGTTACATCCTTATAGAAATACTTACATGTCTCATAAATACCCCAACTCCATCCTTGCCATGGACAGATGTTCTTCGTGTTTCACTGTTGCAGTCATCACATTTGGGTTATCCCTGCCAGGGTAGCCCTCGGCCGGCCCGAATACTAGAGGCTTAGTATTAATGCCTCAGTTGCTGTCGCTTCAGGACTGACGTCAGGTCATCAGTAGTATAGAGTAAGGCAGCCAACACCATTACATCAGTCTTTCTTGCGGTGGAGCCCGAAGCATAACACTAGTGCCAGTCGGCCGCTACCTGAGTTTCGTTACCGAATTGAAGTCGAAGTCTTTTAAAGCTAAGTACCCCGTTGGGGATCCTTTTTCTTGCACTAACCAATGTAGAAAAAGTTAACAATTGTCTCACCTGTGGAAAGCAAATATCACACCGAGACTTTCATTCTTACTACATCACTTGTTTAGGCCTAGACCACGATATCCCCCATTGTCAATTCTGTGCTTTATTCAATGCCAGAACTGTCCATCGTCGGGCCCTTATTGCAGCTAGATATTTTCGCTTACAGTCCTCGAACTCCGATATGGCTTTGGTAAGCCATCTGACAGCAGATCTGCCGAAAAAACTTAAAGATAAAGACAGAGACAGACCGCACATGTCCAAAACTACTGACAGTGCTCCCGTTAAGCTAGTCTTCATTTCTCTGGTCCTCAGTGAGGTGCTTTCGCAGCCCCTGATGCCCACTTCTGTGGATTCGCAGGCCGCTACCGAAACCCTTTCAGAGTCTGGTATGCTGCAAAACTCTTCTTTGACTAAGGATCCTGCAGTCTCTACCTTGGAATGGGTCTGGAGCCGCTGAGCAGGCACTGGCTTCCAAGGAAGTCCTTCGCAGTACCGATTCTCAACACAAACCGACGTCTTCTTTTGCAACTAATGTTCTTTCAAAAATGATCGAGTTTCTTAGGCCCAGGGAATGAACCACACCCAAGAAACCGACGACCCAATCTTAGGCACCTACTTCCTTGCCTCAGTCTCAAATGCTTAAAATGGCAAAAGACCTTATCATGGTGATTAGGGGAAGCCAAGCTACCCCCTCCAAAAGGAAGAGAGATCTGTCCCCTGTAGTTTTGTCTGAACAAGAGTCAGATGACTGATGCATCTAAACATGAAGACATGCAACCCCTCTCTACTTATGAGGATTCTGATGCAGAGGATTCCATCCCTTCAGCCTCTCCCCCAGAGGATTTTTTCATACCTTAAGGGAGCATTTCCAATGGGAGAGTCAGGACTACCCACAGTCTTAAAAGAGACTCTGGGAATTCTTAGGTCTTCCACAGCACAGACCCTTGGCCATCCCCCCAGTCCTGGATGTTGTGGAGGATGTTTTTCTGGAATCCAACTTGACTCCTGACACCCTCCCTCCTGCACCCAGAATACCAGACATGTACTATAGAGTCCCTGACTCTCACAAATTTCTTTTTAAAAATCCTACTGCTGACCCTGAGGTTATTTCTCAAGGGCCTAAAGGGATTAAAGCAACCTCTGCTAAGAATCCCACCCCCCTCAGATAGGGATTCCTGAGCACTAGACAGATGGGGTAAAAAAGTATACACCTCAGCTACCCTTGCTATCAGGGCACTAAACTGTCAGTTCCATATGCTAAAATTTTAGCAACATACCCTGGAACTCCTCAAACAAAAAGTGTCCTCCTTTCCTGCTTGTGCAGAATCTAAAGAGTTACAAGAGTTAATGCATTCTGCAAGTCAAGTAACTAAGGACACCTTGGACTGTGGTTTTGACGCCCAAGAAGCTTCTTGCAGGGCAGCAATCACCGTATATGTCATTAGAAGGCATGCATGGCGTAAGGAACAGCCTATGCCAGACCATGTCAAATCTAAATTGCTGGATGTCCCCTTGCACAAAGACAACTTATTTGGCACTAAGGCAGAAGAGGTCTTAAAAAAAGATGGAAGAAAAAGCAAAATCTGTACAGACAGTTGAGGATTTCTTACATGTCCACCCACCCAGGTTCAACAGGTATTGTCCCACCAAGCACTGGTCCTTTCCTGCTCCCACTAAGCCAGTCCAGCCTAGACCCTGGGGAACCAGACCCCCCCCCCCAGACAACAGCCACAGGGAATGCAGAGATCTAAGCAGTGGACTACCGCCACTTCAAAACCAGGGAGTTCTAAGCCACCCCCTTATGGTAAGAACTCACAATGACTCATCTCCCCCACCCCTACCTCTGCCCACCTTCACTTATCCCTAGGAGGAAAACTCTCCTTTCATGCAAGCACCTGGGCCAACAGTACCAATGACCGTTGGGTTCTCAACATATTGTCCCAGGGATACACATTTTCTTTCCACACCCTTCCAACCCCAGCATGGTTCCCAGATCTACCTCCAAACCAGTGTGCAGAGGCTCAAAAGCAAGTCCTTTTCCTGCTTTCTATGAGGGCAGTAGAGCACGTTCCTGCAGAACAGATAGGCCAAGGTTTCTACTCCAGACTTATTCTGATGCTGCGAAAAGAGGGCACCTGGTGCCCCATCCTCAATCTATCCATTCTAAACATCTTCCTGGTGATCCCAAAATTCAAAATGCTCACCCTCCAGCAGCTGCTACCCATGCTCTCCAAGGATGCTTTGCTAGCCACCCTAGATCTAAAAGAGGCTTGCCTCCACATTTCTGTCAGGGAGTCATGTAGGAAATATCTCCGTTTCAGGGCAGGATCTCAGCACTTTCAGTTCTCTGTGCATCCCTTTGGCTTATCTACTGCTCCGAGAGTTTTCACAAAATGTCTGGCTCCGGCCATTGCCTTTTGCAGACAAAGGAATATCCAGATTTACCCATACTTAGATGACTGCTTAATTCAGGCAGACAGCCAGGAAAAGCTGCTCAAGCATCTGACCTTTGTAAAGTCCCTACTAACCTCCCTAGGGTACACAGTCAACGAAAAGAAATCCAAACAGGTGCCCAACCAAAGGACTATATTCCTGGGAGCAAGCCTGGATACAGCATCCCAGATGGCATTCCTTACACCAGACAAATCAAATTTCCTCAAAACCTACTTCTCTCAACTAGAGACCAGAACCCATTTATCTGCAAGGAAGATCCTGCAAACTCTGGGGTTCAAGGCATCTTGCATACTACTCATTCCATATGCCAGACTCTATACGAGGAAACTTCAATGGTACCTAAAAAAAGCCTTTGGTGTTAACACTCTCAAGACGTGGAGACTCTTATACCTATAATTCCTTGCCTCAGAAAAGATTTTCTTTGGTGGGCAACAGCTTGCTCCCCCAACAAGGGACTGTCTTTCTCACCACCCCCTGCCACCCAGACCCTCACCACAGACGCATCAGACTATACTTGGGGGGCACACCTGGATGGCAGGTGCATACAGGGCCAATGGAGCCCACAGCAAATCCCTCTGCACATCAACCAAAAAGAGATGGCTGTCCAGCACGCCTTGATTGCTTTCAAGCCCCTTCTCTCACCAGGGGCTCTCCTGATCAAATCAGACAACACCACTGTGATGTGGTATATCAACAAGCAGGGAGGGACTCACTCCTACCCTCTATGCAGGCTGGCCATGAACCTTTGGCACACAGCCTCTGCTGTGCAACTACACCTGTTAGCACAATTCCTACCAGGTTCTCTCAGCTCTCTGGTAGACCAATTAAGCAGAAATCTTCTGAACCCACAGGAGTGGCAGCTCAACAGAAGAACCTTCACCCTAATGACTCAGAAATGTTGCACCCTGAAGGTCGTCCTCTTTGCCTCACACACCATCCATCAGGTCAGCAAATTCTGCACCAGGGAGCATCACTGCATGGCTTGGAAAGTGGATGCCCTGTCCTTCCCCTGGATCAATCTATCGTTCTATGCCTTTCCTCCACTACTTCTTATCCCCAGGGTACTCCTCAAAATAAAGGAGGAAAAACAAAGGACAATTCTTATAGCTCCAGATTGGCCGCGCCAGCACTGGTACCCCTTGCTGCGCAGCCTGTCCCCACTGCCACCATGGCATCTTCCTCAGATTCCAAACTTCTGACCCAGAGGGAAGGGGAATTCATGCATCCCCAATTGCAGACACTCAATTTGGCAGCTTGGCTTATTCCCTAACCCCCAATCTATCTGCCAAACTCAGCAAACAGGTTCTAGATGTTATACGTGAGGCCAGGCGCCCTAGCACTAGAACGTCTTATGCTGACAAATGGAAAACGTTCTGCACCTGGATTCAGGCTAAGGGAGCCAGTACGACACAGCCCTCCCTCCCATCCTGGATTTCTTAGCTAAACTACTAGACAGTGGTCTCTCTTTCTCCTCTATAAAAATTCATGCCTCTGCTGTCTCTGTTCATTTCCCCTCTGAGCAGCCCCTTTTCACACACCTTTTGATCAAACAGTTCCTAAGAGGGGCTAGCAACTTGAGGCCACCCAGAAGAGCACCAACTCCAGCTTGGGACCTTAACTTTGTTTTGGAAAAGCTCACCCTGCCCCCTTTCGAACCAGCTTCTTCTGCAGAGCTAAAATTTCTGTCCTGGAAGACGGCTTTCTTTCTGGCCATCACTTCAGCCAGAAGAGTCTCCGAGCTGCAAGCGCTCATGGCTGTAGAACCCTTCATCATCTTCCATGCTGACAGGGTATCCCTCAGAACTAACCCATCCTTCCTGCCCAAGATGGTGTCCAGTGTGGCTCTCAACCAATCCATTCATTTGCCCACCTTTTTTTCCTAATCCCCAGAACAAGGGGGAAAGGATTCTGCACTCTCTAGATGTGCACAGACAGCTCAGATTCTACCTAGACAGAACTAAATCCTTCAGAATGTCTGATCAATTGCTGGTTAGCTTTGCTACAGGGGCAGAAGACAAAACCATCTCCAAACAAACCATTTCCAAGTGGATAGCACACTGCATTCATTTCTGCTACAAACGACATGGAAAACCTCCCCCCAGGTGGTCAGGACTCACTCCACCAGTGCAGCCTTCACCTCTGCAGCTTTCCTCAGAGGAGTTCCCACCAGGGACATCCCGGAGGCTGCCACCTGAACATCTGTTCACACTTTTACCAAACATTACCACCTGCCTCTCTTCTCCAAATCCAAGGCGGGGTTTGCCTCTGCAGTCTTGCAGGGCATCCTAGCCAGCCCCTAGTTTCCTTGACTGCCTCCACCCTTTCCCTCAGCTTTGGGAATTAACCCAAATGTGATGACTGCAACAGTGAAACACAATGAACATAGTACAGTTATGTGCACTTACCATAAATGTAGATGTTCAAGTGTATTCACAGTTGCAGTCCTGGTTTCCCTCCCTCCAACCCCCTTTTTCTTCTCTGTACTTACAAGGGACATGTCGGTATTTACTTTCTACTGTCTGGGTTCTTCCACCAAAACCTGGCTCCTACTTGGGGGCTCCTGACAGATCAGGGCAAGAAAAACTGATGTGATGGTGTCGCCTGCCTTACTTTATGCTACTGAAGACCTGACGTCAGTCCTGAAGCAACAGCAACCAATGCCGAAATACTAAGCCTCTGGTATTCGGGCCGGCCAAGGGCTAACCTGGTAGGGATAACCCAAATGTTATGACTGCAACAGTGAATACACTCGAACATCTACATTTATGGTAAGTGTACATAACTGTATTTTCTTTGTCCTTTCTACTGTGCAGTCAGCCCTTTTCTAGTGCCTTCCACTTCAGACGTGTTATTTGTGGTACTGCACGCTCTAAATTGTGTTCAAACATTCTGCCTCAGCAGATTCTTCTTTCATGCATGTAATAATGAAATATGATCCTCCCACTGCTGTGCTGCTTGTAGTTCCCTGTAAAGCATAAAGCCGTTAACTTGTCAGAGCAGAAAGGAGAGTTCTGACTAAACACAAGCTAATGTAAACATTATACATTTCTCATCAGACCTCATTCTGTTTCCCATTTACATCCACTACTAGTATTTACTTTTGACATTGTTTCTGGTAGTATATGATTGTGTCTTTGTAGGAGTCGGTTGCTCTAAGGGCTGTATGCCACCATGGTCATGGTTTCAGTTTTGACGTTTTCTGCCATAGGTCTTAATGACATCAGTTTTGAATTCTCTACCATTGTCACTGAATAGCTCCTGAGATGTGCCGTGCTTACTTAGCCAGCAATGTATACATTTCTTTTCAGTTTGTGATAGTCTGTGTTCATAATGGTTTCAGCACTGAAATGTGAATTGGAGATACAAAGGTACTGAATTCTAAGCTGGAGTTTATCTAAGTCCACTGCAACTGTTTCTTAGTAGGCTAGGTTAGACATGCCAACAGTGGCCTAGGTTTAGGTCCATTATACTTAAGGTAAACCTGACAGTTGTCAACAAAAAGTTTCAAAACAGAAATACACTCAGGATCCATTTCCTGTACTGCAAAACAGTTTTTACACTTTGTTCAAAAAAGCATGTCCATATTTAAGGATGTAGTTTCTGTAAAACTTTGTGCTTCTCCTCCTCCTCCTCCCTGGACATGCTGTCTGAACTGAGACTTTGTTGTCAGATTGACTGTCCCTGAAGTTTTTATCTAGAATGTTGACACAATGATGGCCAAAGTTAGTGAATTCAAAAGCATGGTTATGTAAGCCTCGCTGGTTCATTATTTACCATGTCCAGGACTGTTCCTACTCTTTTTAAGGATGTCTTACTGAGCAACAAAGGTATCACAACTGGACCTAATATTCTTCAGTATCATACTTCAGTTGTGAGAGTTTTGCTCATTTCAGTCTGTTGGTAAACAGTACTAATGTTCCATTTCCAAACCTGAAAGTCCTTTTAATAGGTATATCACTTCACAGTATATTTTCCACTTCACTGTGATTCAGATTACTGATGTAGATGTTTAATCTTCTCCATAAATATGCATGTATATATGTGCATTATCAGTCACAGCTAACACGAAAGATTTTACTGTAAATGTCTCTGCATCTGTATTGTTTGGCAAATAAAATTACATTGCATTTTTCAGTATCTTCAGATATGTTAAGTTGTTCCATTATTTTAACTTGTTCACTTCTGCCTGGATAGTCTGTAGCCCAGTGATAGATGATCTGGCATAGAGCACATTCCTGCCAGAACTATCTAGTAGGTTTGTAATGGCAGTCTCATGAAGCTGTTTTGTTTGTACAACTTGCTGCTTCATTTTTGTTATGCGAGATATGCTGTGTCCTAATTTATGATGTTATGTGATCCTATCTCGCCTACATTCTGACTGATGGGTTCGGAGCCGATCCCTCGGCTCCGACTCGGCACGCTTATGCCAAAGAGCGAAGTCTCTTATTGGCTGAGCTTACTATATCCCAGGATGCACCACTACCAGTCCCCCAGATCTCGTTTGCCGCTAACAAGTGAAGACGTGGTCTCGAGCTGGCTGAGCTAAGTAGTGATTATTTTCACTAACTTTTCTGTCAGGAATTTCTTTGCCCATGTCATTGCCATTCCTCCTCCGACCGCTTCGGCTCCGTCGGAGCAGGTGCTGTTGGAGCCGGTAGAGGTCTTAGGGTCGGCTCCGACCCTTACTCCAACCCCGGCCTTCGGGTCCGAGTTTGGTACACGGACTTCTTCGGCTGGACCTGGGGGTGATGTTTCGGGACCTATGCTGTCGGTTCCGAGCCTCCCTCTCGGTGCTTCGGCTGCGGGACTTCCGTCTGCTATCATGGCTCCGGGGACCGGACACTCCCAGGATTCTGGGGGTCCGGCTTTCAGAGCTATGAGGAGTGCCTTGGCCAAGTCTTCGCCATCTCTCCGGCTTTACCGGCACCTTCCCTGGGCGTGGAGACTGGGTCTTTGGCAGTTCCCTGTCCTTAGGCAGCGGAGCCTCTGGGCCTGAGGTTACCCCACTGGGGTTCCTCCTCCTGAGGGTTCTTCGAGTTGTCTTCAGAGGAGCCCCAAGGAAGAGATCGCAAGAGGAAGCACGTGGACTCCCCGAGTCTATTACATCGGACACTGATCTTGATGATGCGGAGGGGTCCCGAAGTCATCCTCGGATGATGTCTCATTTGCAGACATCTTAGAGATCCTCAAACAACGAGGCGGCTGGATATCCAAACCCCTCTGCTGATGAGTCAGTGCTTCTCAAGGCCTTTGGGGCTCAGCCCTCCGCCTCCTGGGTGTCTCCGCCTTGACGAGCTCCTGGATTTAGTTTGTCGGAGGGCGGGAACATCCAGATACCGTGGAACCAGTCCCTTCGTCCTAACAAATTTTTGTCTGCCCCACCGAGAAGGAGTTCCTGACTAAAGGCGTGGCTGTAGATGCCATGGTGGTGGCATCTGCTACACAACAGGAAGTGGCAGAGGCTTCAACGTCCGCCCATCCTCCTAATAAGGAGTCTAGGAGCATGGACCGCACGGGAAGCGTACCCTGACTTCAGCGGCCTTTACTTTAAGGTCCCTGAATTATTTGGCACATTTTACCAGGCTTCAGAGGGATCTGGTCAAGGAGCTGTCAGATTCCTCTCGGTAACCTACCTGAGCAGCTAGCCCAGTCGGTTAGCTCTCAGTTGGCTATCCTTGCTTCAATTTCTAACTCGTCCATGAGGCTCATTTCATATGCGCCGAAGGCGGTAGAGCGGCAGGCACAGGCGTGGCTCTACAGAGACAAGCCTGGCTCCGTTGTGTCATTTTGTGGAGGCCTTCAAGTCTTCCTTCACGACGCTCCCTTTGATGGGTCCTCTTTGTTTGGACCTAAGGTTAAAGACACTCTTACCGCTGTGAGCAAGAAGGAAAAACTTTATCTGCCATAGGTGCACGTTATTCCACTCCCTTCGGCCTTATCCCAAGGCTAAAGGAGGAGGGAAGATGTGGTTCCAAATCACGTAAGTTTTTCCATCAACAGCAGGAAGATTCCCCTTCCAGAGGCAGAGGACGGGAAATTTTTCTGGGAGACGCCGTCCCAGAGGCGGCAGAGGAGACCGCGAGTCCTTTCGTGGCTCTTCAGCCTCCCACACTTCATGAGGGATTGCCCGGCTGTGCTGCTCCGGAGCCAGTCGGGTGCCGTTTTGCCAAGCACCTAAAAGCCTGGGAGTCAATCACTCAGGACAGATGGGTGCTTCGGATTATTGCCGGAGGTTACACCATTCCCTTCACACACTCACCCCCACCGTCCAAAAAATCCCGGACCCACCACCCAGTCAAGGGAAATTGCAGCCGCAGAAGCGTTAAAGCTGCTAGAAAAGGAGTCATCCAACCGGTCCCCACAGACCAGATCGGATCCGAAATTACTCAAGGTTCTTTTTAGTGCCAAAAAAGACAGGGGACCTGAGACCAATATTGGATCTCAGCAGACTAAACCAATCCGTCACGAAATCCAAATTCGAATGGTCACGTTACAATCCATTCTCCCATTATTGGAGAAGGATGTTTGGATGTGCTCCATAGATCTCAAGGACGCCTATTATCACATACCGATACATCGGGCGCCCAGGAAGTATCTGCGCTTCAGCCTGGGAGACAGTCATTTCCAATTTTGTGCTCTGGCCTTTGGTCTCACCACAGCCCCAGGGTGTTCACCAAGTGTTTGGCAGTAGTGACTGCTCACCTGAGGAGTCTTGGATTCCAAGTGTTTCCCTATCTGGACGACTGGCTCCTGACTGCCACCACCAGTCATCTACTAATGGACAACCTCAAAGCCACCTTTTCCCTGGGTGCTACCCTGGGAATTACATTCAATTGGTCAAAGTCTGTCTTGCTGCCCTCTCAGCGCATAAGGTTCATAGGAGCAGAGATAGACTCAAAATTGATGCTGCTTTTCTTCCTACCAAAAGGATCCAAACTTTACAAGGCCAAGTTCAAGCCCTGCTTTCAAGATCCAAGGCCCCAGCCAGGATGGTCCTGCAACTTTTAGGTTCGATGTCTGCCACGGTTCTTCTAGTTCCTCTGGCAAGATTGCACATGAGGATTCTTCAGTGGCTATTATCGACTCAATGGTCCTTTCAGGATCTTCCCCTCAATCACCCCATTATGATTACAGAAACGTGCAAACGGGACCTTCGCTGGTGGCTTCAGACATCCAATCTGAATCAGGGAAGTCCTTTTGTTATTCCCCCTCCAGTGGTCACCCTGACGACGGATGCCTCCCAGACAGGGTGGGGGGGGCATTGTCTGGGCAGGTTAGTTCAGGGTTCCTGGCTTCCAGACGAAACTTTTCTCCACATCAATGTATTGGAGATGAGGGCTGTACTTCTGTCCCTACAGGCCTTACACAAGTTTCTCCCTCAGGGCATTATCGCTATCCACACAGACAACATGTCGGTGGTCTGGTATCTAAACAAACAAGGAGGGACCAGATCTTACCCCCTTTGCAGAGAGGCCATGAGGGTGTGGGAATGGGCTGTAGCTACCAGCCGTTTCTTGGTAGCGACCCACATTCCGGGGAAATCCAATATATTGGCAGACAGATTAAGCAGGACAATTCTCTCTCCTCACGAGTGGTCCCTGAACGAAACAGTAGCAGCTCAGGTTTTCAGAAGATGGGGGACGCCGTGCTGCGACCTGTTTGCAACACCACAAAACACAAAGTGCAAAAGGTTCTTCTCCTTGACTCCACATCAGGGGGAAGCAGCTATGGATGCTCTAGCACAACCTTGGCCAACAGGGCTACTTTATGCCTTTCCTCCGATTCCACTTCTCCCCAAAGTCATTCAGAAAGCTTCTCAATTGGGGTCCACAATGATACTAATTGCTCCGCACTGGCCGCGCCAGGTATGGTTTCCCTACCTGAAGAAACATGCGGTGGACGATCCTTGGGCTTTAGATCTAACTCCGGATCTGCTAATTCATCAGTCGGGACAACACCAGTCCCTTCACACTTTGAAGTTGACAGCTTGGCTCCTCCACTTCCGACTTTAGTCAGAAATCACACCTTAGACCTGGAAGTTATTCACATTTTATCTTCGGCCCACAAACCCACCACTAAGAAATTGTACCTCAGTAAGTGGAAGAGGTTTGCTATCTGGGCTCAACTCAGGGGCTTAGACCCTATCACTGCCCCGATCCCAGAGGTTTTGAAATTTTTAACATCCTTGTTTAATCAAGGATCTTCTGTCTCTACTATTAAAGTCCAACTAGCAGCTATCTCTAAATTTCACGAATCCATGGATCCTCCGTTGATGAGCAGCAGATTATGCAAAACTTTCATTAAAGGTGCGGGGCTGTTAAGACCCCCAGTTTTTCATCCAGCGCCTCCGGGATCTTGATTTGGTGCTTCGTGCATTAACATCTTCCCTTCGAACCGGCTGCTACATGTGAGTTAAAATATCTGTCTTGGAAAACTGCCTTCTTAGTTGCAATTACCTCTGCAAGAAGAGTTTCAGAGCTTCAAGCCCTATCTATCAAACCACCGTACTTGATTTTTCACAAGGATAGAGTATCACTTAGGCCTAATCCATCTTTTGTCCCAAAGGTCTGTTCTAATCTCTGTCTCCAACAATCTCTAGAGCTACCAGTTTTCTTTCCAAAATTCTCCAATGAAGCAGAATACACTCTCCATAAATTGGATGTTCACAGGCAATTGCGCTTCTATCTAGACAGGACTCAGCAAATTCAGAAATCAGACCAGTTGTTTGTGTCCTTCTCAGACAATAAATTGGGAAAACCATCACAAAAGCTACTATCTCCAAATGGATTAGAGATTGTATAACTCAGGCTTATTCCTCTTGAATAAGCAACTTACAACATCTATCAAAGCTCACTCTACCAGAGCTATGGCTACTTCTATAGCTTTTCATTCCAAGCTCGCTATTTCTGAGATTTGTGCTGCGGCTACTTGGTCCAATCCGACACTTTCATTTCCCACTATAAATTGGATGTGGCATCTAAAGGGCGAGCATCATTTGGTTCCACGGTACTCAGGAGTGTTTTCCAGTGAGCCACCCAGGATTCAGGTGCTAGGACGCTGTCCTTCAGTCAGAATGTAGGCGAGATAGGATCACATAACATCTTTTAGTTATGTACTCACCATAACTTCAGATGTTTGGGATCCATCTCGCTACATTCCTAATACCCACCCTCCTTCCCCGGCCTTGGAGATCAGAAGAGATTGAACGGTTTTGAGTTCTACTGTTTTATCTTGTTTCTTCTGACGATGTTATATAAGCAGTGCTTGCATGTGTGCATGTATGCGGACAAACTAGATCTGGGGGACTGGTAGTGGTGCATCCTGGGATATAGTAAGCTCAGCCAATAAGAGACTTCGCTCTTTGGCATAAGCGTGCCGAGTCGGAGCCGAGGGATCGGCTCCGAACCCATCAGTCAGAATGTAGGCGAGATGGATCCCAAACATCTGAAGTTATGGTGAGTACATAACTAAAAGGTAATGCTCGTTGAAAAACTTGATCCCTTTGTTTTTTTTTTTTTTTTTACTGAAAGTGTAGATGTTCATCATGTTACCCTGCTGCAGTCATCACACTTGGGTTATCCTGCCATCAGGCGGTCCCACAGATGGCCTGACTTCCAAAGTCTTGGTCCGTCGTTGGTTGCTGTCGCTTCCTCCCTGACGTCAGTGTGCCAGGGTTATATAAGAGGCATCCAGCGCCATTTTCTTCAGTCTTTCTTGCTGCGCGGTGCCCGAAGCAGAAGCAGTTCGCAAGTGCCGGTCGGCCGACACCTGAGATTTACGATTCGAATTTCAGTCCGAAGTCTTCAATAAAGCTAAGTACCCCGTTGGGGAACCTTTTCTTGCCTCAGTCCGATGTCAGAAAAAGTTAACAATTGCATTTCTTGTGGGAAGCGAATACCTCATAAGGACTTCCATTCCTATTGTATTCCTTGCCTAGGCCCAGACCACGACGTCACAGGTTGTCAGTTTTGTGCTAGGTTTAATAAACGAATTATCAAACGCCATTTTGATTTCGCACGCCACTACTTTGGTAGGAAATTTAACAATATCATGCCGTCGGAGCAGCCGACGACCGACATGCATAAAAAATGCAAGGATAAGGACAGGCAGCCTAGGAACAAGCCAGACTCCAAGGCCTCTGCTGGGCCTGTCGCCGGTTCTCCGGTTTTCAGTGAGGCGCCTATGCAGCCCCTGACGACCGCAGAACTGGAACCCCAGACAGCTGGGGATTCCCAAGCGGAGTCTACTAGGCTGACGCAGCAATCTTCATTAGGCCCTTCCGACACCGGAGCAGAAGTAGAGCCCGGTGCAGTGGAAACACCTTCGGTTGCAGAAGGTGTCTTCAGACCGACTACACTCACCATTAAATCTTATGCTAAGCTTAAAACTCCTTTAAAACCAAAGAAGACTGTACATCAGTCTACAGTTCAAAGCCCCATGCCTAAGAAACAGATGCTTAAGATGGCTGAAGATTTTATTGCCCAAAGGGATTCCAGAGCCCTAGATAGATGGGGAAACAAAATATACACCTCAGTAACTCTGGCTATGAGAGCATTAAATTGTCAGTTTCACATGCTGAAATATCAGCAATTCCTAGTGTCTCAATTAAAACAAAAAATTAGCACACATTCGGAACAGTCTGAATTCAAGGAAATGCAGGATCTGTTGCATGTAGCTGAACAGATGGGCAAACATACTTTACAATGTGGATTTGATTCAGTGGAAGCTTCCTGTAGAGCAGCTGTTACTGGCTCTGTCTTACGTAGACATGCTTGGTTAAAAGAACAAACCCTTCCTGATCATGTTAAAGCAAAATTATTGGATGCACCTTTACAGCAGGATGTATTATTTGGTGTCAAAGCAGAAGAGGTTTTAAAGAACATGGAGGATAAGGCAAAGTCTATGCAGACGGTCAAGGATTTTTTGCAGGTACAACCCCCTCGTTTCAGCAGAAATTGGCCAACGAAAAACTGGTCCTTTCCAGCTTCTGACAGATCACAGCGAGGCAAATACAGACGCCCAAGGGGCAGAGGTCAGTCACAAGGCCCTTACAAACCTCGCCAATGGGGTACTGCTACCCAGAAAGGAGAAGACAGGCCCCAAGCTAGCAGAAGACAAACACAATGACTCAATCCTCAAACTACCAAGCAAATTTCTCCTGGCAGCTCCCTTGGGAGGAAAATTAGCATTTTTTGCAGACAACTGGCACATCATCACAAAAGACAAATGGGTCCTAAACATTGTCTCTCAAGGATACAGATTCCACTTTTATACCTTACCAAGGATAAAAGGAATGCCAAACCTGCCACCAAATCAATGGGCAGAGGCACAAAAACAAATTACAGCTCTCATGGACATGAGAGCCATTCAACAGGTACCTACACAGGAGCAAGGGCAAGGATTTTACTCAAGACTCTTTCTAGTCCCAAGAAAGGACAAAGCATGGAGACCCATTCTGGATCTTTCAATTCTGAACACCTATCTGCAAGTACCAAAATTCAAGATGCTAACACTACAGCAGCTTCTTCCCATGCTGGGCAAGAATGCTTGGCTAGTAACGTTGGACCTCAAGGAGGCATACCTGCATGTCCCTATCAGACAAAATTGCAGAAGATACCTCCGCTTCTTTGCAGGTTCAACGCATTATCAATTCTCTGCACTACCCTTTGGCTTATCTACTGCGTACAGGATCTTCACAAAATGCCTGGCACCAGTAATTGCATACTGCAGACAAAGAGGAATTCAAATATACCCATACCTGGAAGACTGCCTTATTCAAGCAGAAAGCAAGTACATTCTTTTAAATCATCTGGCATTTGTCAAACACCTTCTACGTTGCTTAGGGTACACAGTAAACGAAAAGAAATCAAAACTAGTACCCTCACAAAACATAATATTCCTGGGTGCCAGCTTGAATACAACGGCCCAGATGGCTTATCTCACGCCAGACAAGCAACAACAGCTGACTCAATATTTCAAAATAATGGCAACAAAGACCCAACTCCCTGCAAGAAAAATTCTGCAGACCTTGGGATTCATGGCATCTTGCATACTACTAATACCATTTGCAAAACTGCATATGAGGAAATTGCAATGGTACCTGAAAAGCGTATGGACTCAGCACAGCCACAGCTTGGAAACAATGATACCACTCATTCCCTGCCTTCAACAGGAGTTTCTATGGTGGGCACAGGCATGTCACCTCAACAAGGGTCAGCCTTTCACCTTACCCACAACCAGGCAAACTATGACAACAGATGCATCGGACTATGCCTGGGGAGCACACATGGCAGGACAGTGCATTCAGGGCAAATGGACTACAGATCAGAGGCATCTGCATACCAATCAAAAAAAATGCTAGCAGTACAGAATGCCCTAACAGCTTTCAAGGACCTCTTACACCCAGGACAACTAATAATAAAGACGGACAGTACCACAGTAATGTGGTACATAAACAAGCAAAGGGGCACACATTCCTACCCTCTATGCAGGCAAGCAATGACCTTGTGGAACACTGCACTGTCTTACCAGGTTCAATTACAAGCACAATTCCTGCCAGGAAAGAAAAACACATTGGCAGACGACCTAAGCAGAAACATCATGGATCCACACGAGTGGAAACTAGATCCACAAGTATTTGCAATGATAGCTCAAAAATGGGGATGCCCAGACATAGATCTGTTTGCAAGCCCCCAAAACTACCAACTTCAAAAATTTTGCACAAGGACATTCCATCCACAAGCATGGAAAGTGGGACGCCCTCTCATTCAGTTGGAAAACATTAACAGTGTCTGCCTTTCCTCCACTGCCTCTTCTAGCAAAGGTACTGCTGAAAGTCAGATTAGAGAGACCACAAATGATACTCATTGCACCAGACTGGCCACGCCAGCATTGGTATCCAATTCTAAGGAACATGGCCCATGGCCCACCATGGATTTTACCACAAATTCCTCACCTGCTCACCCAGCGAGACAATCAGACTCTACACAGCCAGCTCAAGACTTTAAACCTGGCTGCATGGCAAATTACCTAAACAACCAGCCAACACCTCTATCCAAAGCTGTTATGGATGTCATTCTGGAGGCCAGGAGGCCCAGCACCAGGAAATCCTATTCAGACAAAATCCCCTTGATCCAAACATTCCTCAGATTCTACAATATTTAACTGAGATGTTGCACAAAGGACTTTCCTTTTCATCTATTAAGATCCACGCCTCAGCAATTTCAGCTCATTACAACACGGATCCTCCTTTATTCTCACATCCACTCCTAAGACAGTACCTCATTGGGGCTAAGAACATAAGACCGCCAAGGAGAGCACCAACACCTACTTGGGATCTCAACTTTGTTCTGGAAGAGCTTACACTGCCGCCCTTTGAACCAGCTTTTTCAGCTGATTTAAAATTTCTTTCATGGAAAACTGCCCTGCTATTAGCAATAACCTCAGCTAGAAGAGTCTCAGAGCTACAGGCACTAATGGCAGTGGAGCCTTTCCTCATTTTTCATCAAGACAGAGTCTCTCTACGAACTAACCCTTCCTTTATGCCAAAGGTGGTATCCAGTGTGGCCCTAAACCAAACCATTCATTTCCCATCTTTTTCCCAAATCCCCAGAACAAAGGAGAAAGACTCCTGCACTCTTTGGACATTCACAGGCAATTACGTTACTACTTGGATAAAACTAAGGCTTTCAGGAAAATCTGACCAGCTCTTTGTAGCCTATGCTACAGGATCACAAGGAAAAGCTATCTCAAAACAGACCATTTCTGAATGGATAGGGCATTGCATACGTTTCTGCTACACGCATCATGGGAAACCGGTACCTGCTAACATTAGGTCCCACTCCACCAGGGCTACAGCTACATCAGCAGCCTTTATCAGGGGAGTGCCAACCAAGGATATTCTGGAAGCTGCAACTTGGAGTTCAGTGCACACCTTCACCAAACACTACACCAAACACTATCACTTACCTCTATATTCTAAGACTAGAGCTGGTTTTACCACTGCAGTTTTGCAGGGCTTACTAGCTTCTTCTAACCCTGTTTAACTCCACCTCCCATCCTTAGCTTTGGGATTCAACCCAAGTGTGATGACTGCAGCAGGGTAACACGATGAACATAGTACAGATGTTCATCGTGCATACAGCTGCAGTAATCACAGATGGGTTCTCTGCCGTCAGGCAGGTCCTCGGTCGGCCGAATTCCAAAGTCTAGGTCCGGCGTCGGTTGGTGTCACTTTCTCTCTTGACGTCAGTGAGGCCAGAGTATATAAGACACAGCTGACGCCATGTTCTTCAGTCTTTTTTGCCGCGCGGTGCCCGAAGCAGAAGCAGTTCACAAGTGCCGGTCGGCCAGCTCCTGAATTACGAAAAAAATTGGAAACCGAAGTCTTCATTAAAGCTAAGTACCCCGTTGGGGAAACTTTTCTTGCCTCAGACCGATGTCAGAAAAAGTTAATAATTGTATTGCTTGTGGGAAGCAAATAACGTATAAGGATTTCCATTCCCTCTGCATACCTTGTTTAGGCCCAGACCACGACATCTCGGGCTGTCGCTTTTGCGCTACTTTCAATAAACGCACTATTAAGCGTCGGGCGGAGTTCGCCCAACACTTTTTTGGAAAAGCCTTTGATTATAAAATGTCGTCGGAGACTCCGACTACCGTTTTGTCCAAAAAACGCAAGGACAAGGACCGACACGCGAGGTCTGCGGTCCCCACCGACACCACGCCAAAACCGGCTACACGTGGTCCGGTTCTCAGCGAGACGCCTTTGCAGTCTCTGACTACCGACGACTCTTCCTTGGCGGTGTCCTCTGTACCCGAGACCGCAGGTACCTCGGCCCTTTCCCAGACTACAACCGAAGCCATTGCTAATGTTGAGCCTCCTAATGTGGACAGGTCCACTTCCACCCATGGTGTCTTTAGACCCTCATCTTCTTTTTCTATTAAGGCCTTTACTAAATCCAAAGCAGCCAGGCATCCCAAGAGGCCTGTTGCACAGGGCTCTTCTCCAGGCCCCATGCCTAAAAAACAGATGCTGAAAATGGCTGAGGATTTGATTACTCTTATCAGGGGTTCTCAACCCCCTCCAGACAAGAGACCCAGAGTGGAGGAAGATTCTCCCTCTTCTGATCAGGGCTCTATTTTATCAGAACATTCTGATGTAGAGGAACACTCTTACTCCCCTTTTGAAGATTCAGATGCAGAGCAGTCCATTCCTTCTGTATCTCCTCCTGAGGATTTTTCCTTTGGGGAAACCTTGCACACTTTGAGGGAACACTTCCATTGGGAAGGCCAAGACTTTTCTGATTCCAAGAAAAGACTTAGGGAATTTCTTTTGTTACCTCAACACAGGCCTCTGGCGATACCTCCTGTTTTGGACATACTTGATGATGTTTATTCGGAGGCTTGCCTTAACCCGGATTCCCTGCCTCCTGCACCAGTCAAACCTGATAGGTACTACAGAGTTCCTAACTCTCACCAATTTCTCTACAAAAGCCATAATGCTGACCCTGAGACCATTTCTCAAGGCCCCAAGGGATTGAAGGCCTCTACTGCCAAGAATCCACTTCCTGCTGAAAGAGAGTCAAGATCTTTAGAAAGGTGGGGAAAAAAGGTATATACCTCGGCCACCCTTGCCATGAGGGCCTTAAATTGTCAGTTTCATATGCTTAAATATCAACAGTTCCTGTTATCACAATTAAGGAATAAAATGTCTCAACCTGAACAACCAGATTTAAAGGAGTTACAGGATATGATGCATAGTGCAGAGCAAGTGGGTAAACACACCTTACAATGTGGCTATGATGCCCTAGAGGCCTCAAGTAGAGCGGCTGCTACAGGATCAGTCATTCGTAGACATGCCTGGCTTAGGGAACAAAGCTTGCCTGATCATGTGAAAGCTAAACTTCTAGATGCTCCTTTACAAAAGGATGTGCTGTTTGGTACTAATGCTGAGGAGATATTACGGAAAATGGAAGAAAAAGCCAAATCTATGCAAACTGTCAAAGCTTTTTTACAGGTCCAACCACCACGTTTTAGCAGAAATTGGCCTTCTAAAAACTGGTCCTTTCCAGCCACTGACAAGCCCCAAAGAGGTAGATACAGACGCACAAGGGGCAGAGGGCAATCACAAGGATCATATAGAGGCCGACAATGGCAAACTCCAGCACCAAGAGGTGGTGACAGTGCACAACAATACAGAAAACAAACCCAATGACTCCCTCATTTCCATGCCAAGCAGGTCTCAGCTGGCAGCACCTTTGGGAGGAAAGCTAGCATTATTTGCAAGAAATTGGCATATTGTCACAACAGACAAATGGATCCTGGACGTTATAAACAGAGGCTACAAATTTCTATTCCACACTCTTCCAAAAATGAGAGGCATGCCAAACCTGCCACACAATTAAAGGGCAGAGGCACAACTACAAATTTTAAAGCTCATAAGCATGAGAGCCATACAAGAGGTACCTACTCATGAACAAGGTCAAGTTTTTATTCAAGACTTTTTCTGGTACCAAGGAAAGGAACCGACTGGAGACCCATTTTGGACTTATCCATCCTAAACACATTTTTACTCGTACCAAAATTCAAGATGCTCACATTACAGCAGCTTCTTCCCATGCTGGGCAAGGAGTTCTGGCTGGTAACTTTGGACCTCAAGGAGGCATACCTGCATGTCCCAATCAGACAAAGTTGCAGAAGATACCTCAGATTTCTTGCAGGTTCAATCCACTATCAATTCTCTGCATTGCCCTTTGGCTTATCTACTGCGCCCAGAGTATTCACAAAGTGCTTGGCATCAGTGATTGCCTACTGCAGACTTCAAGGGATACAAATTTACCCTTATCTGGACGACTGCCTGATCCAAGCGGACAGCAAGCACATACTTCTGGAACATCTGGCTTATGTAACACGGTTAATGCATTCTCTGGGATATACAATCAACAAAAAGAAATCCAGGCTAACACCATCTCAGAAAATAACTTTCCTGGGTGCCAACTTGGACACAAACACCCAGATGGCCTATCTAACGCCAGAAAAACAGGGGCAGCTAATTCAGTACTTCAAAATACTAGCAAAATGTACCAGGCTTACTGCAAGGAAAATCCTGCAGGCTCTGGGCTTCATGGCATCTTGCATTCTTTTAATCCCATGTGCAAAGCTGCATATGAGGAAACTTCAATGGTACCTAAAAAACCTATGTTCTCAACACAGTCACAGTTTGGAAACAATAATACCAATAATTCCATGTTTTCAAAAGGAATTTCTATGGTGGGCCCAAGCATGTCAAGCAAACACAGGCCTCCCTTTCTGCAAGCCTCAAGCAAACCAAGTCATCACAACAGACGCCTCAGACTATGCCTGGGGGGCGCACATGACAGACAGGTGCATTCAGGGCAAATGGTCCCAAAAGGAAAAGCACCTTCACAATAATCAAAAAGAAATGCTAGCAGTAATAAATGCAATTATAGCTTTCAAAGACCTCCTGCATCCAGGACAATTACTGATAAGAACAGACAACACCACAGTAATGTGGTAGATAAACAAACAAGGCGGAACACATTCATACCCCTTGTGCAGACTAGCCATGACTCTTTGGAACTTGGCTCTGGGATGGCAAATCGAACTTCAAGCACAGTACTTGCCAGGATTGGAAAACACGCTGGCAGACAATCTAAGCAGAAATATGACAGATCCACACGAATGGAAGTTGCATCCTCAGGTGTTTACAGAGATAATACAGGAGTGGGGGAGGCCAGACATAGATCTTTTTGCCTCCCACAGGAATCATCAATTGGAAAAGTTTTGTTCAAGGACCTTTCACCCAAAGGCCTGGAGAGTGGATGCCCTTTCATTCAGTTGGACAGCATGGACAGTTTACGCTTTCCCACCTCTGCCTCTTCTGCCCAAGGTGCTCTTGAAAGCAAGAGCAGACAGACCAAAGATGATACTGATTGCTCCAGATTGGCCAAGGCAACACTGGTATCCGCTCCTGAGGAGTCTAACACATACTCCTCCCTGGTCCCTACCTCTAATGCCTCTTCTGCTGACTCAGCACAGCTACAAAACGCTTCACGGTCAGCTGAAAACACTCAATCTTGCTGCATGGAAAATTCCTTAACACCACAACAGACCCTGCTTTCCAAGGAGGTGCAGGATGTCATTTTGGAGGCCAGAAGGCCATCTACTAGAAAGGCTTACACCGCAAAATGGAAACTGTTCTGCTCTTGGAATGAGAAAAAAGGCCAGGACCCTAAAAAGCTGAATTTGCGTCAGATATTACAGTATCTAGCAGAGCTTCTGAACAGTGGACTTTCATTTTCTTCTATAAAAATCCATGCCTCAGCCATTTCTGCAGAATTCAACTCGGATCCACCTTTATTTTCTCACCCACTCTTACGACAGTTCCTCAGAGGGGCTAAGAATATAAGACCTCCAAGGAAACAACCAATGCCAGCCTGGGACCTTAATTGCATTCTAGAAAAATTAACATTGCCTCCTTTTGAACCAGCTGCATCAACAGATTTGCAATATTTGTCCTGGAAAACAGCCTTCCTTCTGGCCATCACTTCAGCTCGTAGGGTTTCGGAACTACAGGCCCTCATGGTGCAGCCCTTCCTCATCTTCCATCAGGACAGGGTTTCCCTTCGTACCAACCCGCCATTTATGCCTAAAGTGGTATCCAGGGTAGCTTTAAACCAAACCATACACTTACCCACCTTTTACCCCAATCCTCAAAACCAAGGGGAAAGGTTGCTACATTCTTTAGACATCCATAGACAGCTACGCTATTATTTGGACAGAACAAAGTCCTTCAGGAAATCAGAACAACTTTTTGTGTCCTATGCTGTAGGGGCTCAAGGGAAGCCAGTGACCAAGCAGACAATTTCTAAGTGGATAGGCCACTGCATACGGTTCTATTATTCATATCATGGGAAATCTGTTCCCACAGGCATCAGATCCCACTCCACCAGAGCCACAGCTACCTCTACAGCCTTCCTCAGAGGAGTTCCTACCAAAGACATTTTGGAGGCCGCCACTTGGAGTTCTGTACATACCTTCACAAAACACTACCACCTGCCTTTATATTCCAAAACTAGAGCAGGCTTTGCCACTGCTGTGTTGCAGGGCATTCTGGCTCATCCCAGTTCCAACTAGTACCTACCACCCTGTGTGTAGCTTTGGGACTCTACCCATCTGTGATTACTGCAGCTGTATGCACGATGAACATAGTACAGTTTTGTACCTACCATAAATGTAGATGTTCGAGTGCTAATACAGCTGCAGTACAAGTTACCCTCCCGCCTTCCCCACTTGGTAAAGGCATAGGGCCTAACCCCCTCTTCATACAACCTGACTGGGTTATCCTTCTATGGTTTATTTGCTTGCAACTACTGATTTTGGATGATATTGCATTGTCTGTATATATATATATATATATATATATATATATATATATATATATATATATATAATTTATGTATTGCCTTCCTTCTGGGGGCACCTGACATCTGGGGCAAGAAAGACTGAAGAACATGGCGTCGGCTGTGTCTTATATACTCTGGCCTCACTGACGTCAAGAGAGAAAGCGACACCAACCGACGCCGGACCTAGACTTTGGAATTCGGCCGACCGAGGACCCGCCTGATGGCAGAGAACCCATCTGTGATTACTGCAGCTGTATTAGCACTCGAACATCTACATTTATGGTAGGTACAAAACTGTACTTTTTGTACCTACCATAAATGTAGATGTTCGAGTGTTCACCCTGCTGCAGTCCAGGTTACCCTCCCTCCATCCCCTCTGAACTAGCTGAGCTTATCTATACCACTCTATCCTATACAACCTCTGTGGTGTATTTGCTTGTGCCTAAAGGTATTGTTTTATTTTTATCTAGCTATATATATATATATATATATATATATATATATATATATATATTGCCTACCTATTGGGGGCACCTGACATCTGGGGCAAGAAAAACTGAAGAAAATGGCGTTGGATGCCTCTTATATACCCCTGGCGCACTGACGTCCGGGAGGAAGCGAGAGCAACTGACGCCGGACCAAGACTTTGGAATTCAGGCCGACTGCGGGACTGCCTGACGGCAGGATAACCCAAGTGTGATGACTGCAGCAGGGTGAACACTCGAACATCTACATTTATGGTAGGTACAAAACTGTACTTTTAGAGCTTCTTTGTTCAAGCAAAAATAAGTTCAATACGTGGTGTTATTGGTATTTACTTTTTAGCATCTGGTATCTAACAGCTTAAAAGCAAGCAATTGATATGGAAGTACCACATCTTATTTGTGCATCCAAATTTATCTTTGCTCAAACTCAGTTATGCATTTTGCCATAGAAACTGCATTGTCTCTGATAACCTAATCACTCTGCTGTGAGTGAATGAATGAGATGAACAAAAAGTGATTTTTCAATATACATGAATTGTGTCATTTGAAATCCAACCTGCAGAGGCAACATCTCTAAGGTGCACACACACTTCACAGTTGAAAACTGTTATAGAAGCACATACTAATTGCCCAGAAGGTTGATAATGCTGCAAAGCCTGTCATAAAGCAAAGTATGAAATAAATACTGCAGTAAAGTCTCCCATGGGGTAAATGCTGCTGGAAAATTCTAAAACAAAGGGGGTAGCTGTTGATTTAATTGTGACATCCATTTTAAATTCCAGCACATTGTATACTTTAAGAGAAAGGAGATGCGCTTTAGTACGCATATTTCACAGTAATTTCTTGTATAGATTTTTGGCCAGATGTACCTACTTTTCAAGAGACTTTGTCCAGATTATCAATGGAAGGTGGAGAGGTATGCCTTTGACCAATAAGTATTAACATATTGTCGCATTAAGTCATCATCCATCCATCCGCAACCCCTTTTTCCCATTTTTGCACATGGGATTGGGGTATTAGTTTCAGGGACAATCATTCAGAGCCAAGGTTTATACCGCCGGGTGGCTTCATAGCCCTTATTATAAGCATTTCTAAAAATGAAACTGTTGGAAGATAACACATTCTTTGTTCTACTTCCCATGGCATAACTACTGCTCCAGATCTACTTCCCATAGCATAAATACTGCTCCAGATCTTTTGAACTAGATTAATGATAGCTTAGTGATATACTTACAATTCCAAAGGATCTATACAATTTCCATTGTAGTCATTTTTTATTTTAGCAAGTAGATGACTCATTCATTAGTAACTTATGTCTGAGTGTAGGTATGAGTCTTTTTGTAATAAAAAAAAACAGAGAAACTAGTGGTATTCATACTTTTTTGATGAGCTCAGTCACAATAATTTCCAAAAATCATGAAACCCAGGTAGTGTTCCAAAGCAACAAGCCTTTATTCGTCACAGACCAGCGATCTTCAGTAACAAAAAAATCAGAAATATTTTAACAATATTAAAAATATCAGCTTTTATATACTTAGAGGTAGGTGTAGAAAATGTACTTATTGTTCAATTTTAAACCAGCCTGTTCATGGCAAACAATATAAACAGGGCCGTAAAAGTCCATTTTAGAACAGCAAGTGTCTACCCCCACACACTACTACTTATTAGATCAAACTAAATCCTAGTGAAGGAAAACACTACCTGTCTATTTGCACCCCACATTCCAAGATCAGGTATTAAGAAAAGCATAACATATACATAAAAAGATATATGTAAGACTTTTAACTAATGTCGCTTTCGGTTAACTAATGCAGTAAAGCCTTCATCAGTTCTGTGACATGGTGAACTTCATGACACCCATGCAGATGGACAAGGTACAACTGCTGAATCCTACACAAATACACTCTATAAGCACTTACACGAATGCATGGATCGTGCTATCCCAAACAGAACCAAGACACTGTCCTCCAAAAAAAGGAAGCCAATCTGGTGGTCCCCCTGCCATAAACAAATTGTACAACAGAAGGAAGAAACTGTTGCAAAAAAGAGTAAAATCCCATGAGTGGAGGAGCTCCCTGGTCAGCCTCAGTAAGAAGCTGAGATCCCTTATAAGATCCTCCAAAGCTAGCTACGAAAACAAAATCACCATTAATTCTAAAGACAACCACAAAGCATTCTATAGCTATGCCAAGAATCTTAATCGCAACACCCAGATCTGCTCTGAGTTGCAGCACAACGGCACGAAAATTACAGAACCAACTGATATTGCCAACATCCTGGCAGATAGGTTCAATGCTAACTTTACCCCCACCCCCTAAAAGGCCCATATCTATACAGGAAGAATGCAGAGTCCCTGTAATCGCAACTATGCAGATAAAAGCTGCACACTCTAAAGCCAAAAACACAGCATCCATGGGACCAACAACATCCCAGGCTGCGTTTTACAGGGACTTCAGAACGAGCTGGCTCCCCACTTAAGCACCATGTTCAATAATAGCCTTGCATCAGGCTTTGTGCCCTCTGAATGGCACACAGCAACAGTTATCCCACTCCACAAAGGGATAGCCACCACTGATCCCGGAACTATCGACCTATTAATCTGACGAACCTGGGGAACGTATCATCATGGAACTCATAAACAAAGACATTGGTAACCTCCAAACTCTGGATCCCACCCATTTCGGATTTGTGAAAGGCAGATCATGCCTCCTGAACCTGATCGACTTCTTTGAGGCAGTCACCAAAGCCGTAGATGAGGGTAAGGTGGTTCACACAGCCTATCTTGACCTCGCCAAGGCTTTCAACACCATCCCCCATTCTGGAATTATAGCTAAACTCACTAAACTAGGTATAAATTCCTACGCCACAAGATGGGTTGCCAGCTGGCTCACAGACAGAACCCACACTGTAAAAGTTGCAGACTCCAAATCTGACCTCAAACCAGTGACAAGTGGAGTACCACAGGGTTCAGTCCTGGGACCTCTCCTGTTTGGTATCTACTTCTCTGAAGTACAGGCTAACACAGAAGGCCTCTGGCTAACGAAGTTCACAGATGACTGCAAACTAGGAGCCATAGTCAAGTCCCCAAATGATGTGGACATCCTATAGAAGGGCCTCGCTGAGACAGATGCCTGGTGTCAGAGCCATGGTCTCAAGCTCAATGCCAAAAAGTGCAGTGTCATCCCCTTTGGTAAAAACTCTGTACCCATGAACTACCACATAGGCAGCAATCTACTTAACACCGAATGTGTAATAAGAGACCTTGGGACCCAGGTGGACAGTAGTCTCTCCTTTGATAGTCACATCGCCACAGTAGTCAGGAAGTCCTTCTACATGGCACACCTCATCATAAAATGGTTCTCATCCAGGAAAAAAGAGGTCATTGTTCCCCTCTACTTGACACTCATTAGACCCATTATAGAGTACAATGCCCCTTTTGGAATGTACCTCACAAGACATCTGCAGCAGCTGGAAAGGCCACAGAAGTACCTCACAAAGAAAATTACTGGCCTCAAACAAATGCCCTACACTGACCATCTCAAAAAACTCCAGCCTTATTCCGTAGCATGTCGCCTACTCCGAGATGATTTCTGCCCAGCATATAAAGCTATGTCAAACCCAGAGCTGTTGGACATGCTACACCTAAAGAAATCCCAATCCCTCCGAGCTACACGCTCTAGGGACCTAAACCTTGTCACCACAATAAACAGGACATGCTCGAGGGATAGATTCCTGTCCCAGAGACTTCCCATACTCTGGAACAGGCTACCCATCTATGTCGAGCAAAGTTCTTCATTAGCACTCTTCAAGAAAAATCTTGATGAGTAGATGGGAAATAGGAAATACACCCCGGGGATCACTTCTGTGTCTCTGCTCGACAGTGGTACAGGAAAATAACTTTCTTGGGTGGCGTAAGCCAGGGAACCTTGTTGGCTAGACTTACGTAGGCCCTTGGGCCGATAGCCTAGTACCTACCTATGAATTAAAATCAAGAAAAACACATGGCTGTCTAACTAGTGGTGGTGAGGTTGGAACTAGACAGATTCCTGTGCCTGTTCATTTTTTTATCCTTTGTGTAATAGTTTTCTTTGCTACTGTAAGTATCAAAACAAGCATCCTCATTCTTATATGGTTTATTTTTTATCATATTGTAAAAGTCTGACAATTTTGATCAATTGTAGTTCCCTTCTTAAAACAGATAACATTTCTTCCAAATTGTTCTTAAAATTAGACTGTCACATAACCAAAAAATGTGTTCCTAAGTCCCCAATATTCCTTCTTTGCATCTGCAGCAGAATGTGTCTACATTTGGGAAAGCCTTCCTGTTGTAAGGGGTGGATGAGGATAAATATATGTGGATAAATTTCCATGTGCTGGTATCTCAAACCATCTTGATTTAGGAGTATACCTGGGCAACATACATAATTGTTTCCACATTGACAAATTCATTTCAGTTTCCATTTGTGAATAGTATGTTCTCTCTTAATTTTCTCTGGCACTTCTGCTTTCAGTACCCCCCAAAAATGTATCCATCCTGTTTATTAAACCATTTAATTTTGGGTTCTGCCCCTAGCTTCCAGCAGTGATGCATCTGGTTTAGGTGGTATCCTGTCCATCAGTTGCATCAAGCCATAGATCTTACTGTGCAAGCAACCCTCATGTTCAATCCTAAAAAAGTTATGGCGTCCATATAGCTCCTCAGTTTGTACCCAAGGGCTCTTGCCACCAAAATTAGTTGATTCCAAAATGTCTTCCTTCCTTTCCATTTACCCAAATTGCTGTCTACAGGGAGGTCAAATGTGTTGTTCCTTACAGGTAATGAATAATTTAGCTTTGACTTCCATCCTGTTGTTTTAATAATGTATTCCCTGTGTTATAGCCTGCTCATTCAGGTATGGCTGCACCATTCCGTACTCACAGTATATTCAAAAATGATATCTATCAAACTAATTCAACCTGATTTTATCTTAACCAGTTATTTCCAGTTGGTGTAACAGTTTTGTGTAGAAATTAAATGTAATGTCTTTAATTGAACTGCATCAAAACATATCCCCGATCCAAAAAGTTTAATCCATCCATCTGCTTAAAAATCCCTTTTTGTCATGCCATTGTAGGTTTGACACCATCCTACAAATCTTCTTTTGACTTCTTTCTTAAATCATCACGTATAAGAGCAGATTTTTCCAAACTATTGCCATAATATCAAATGCCTAATAAAAGTGTGTGTGCTTCAAGTGTGAATCAGAGTTTTTATTGTTTGCTCGTACTACTTTTGTTTTTTGTCTTATTAATGTGTATACATTCAAATCATAAACTTGTGCAACATTTCAAACACCTTCTCAGGATCAACCAGATAAATCAAAACATTGTCTAGAGATAGTGATATTTTTAATTCCTTATGATCTGCCAGATAGCCCTTTGTGCTTGATTTCCTTATTATAGCATTCAAGCCCTCTAAATAGAGAGTACATGTAGCGTGTCTTGCTCTACTTAACAGTAAGAAAGACAAAGTCATCCCTGTATGTTTCTTTACTCATACTCCAAATAACTAAATGTCCCATATCAAATGAATTAACTTATTTGGAAAACCAGACTCTCTAAGGACAACTGTTAGAAATATCATTCCCACTTTTTCAAAAGCCTTTTCTGCATCTGGACTTTAAATCAGAAATGTCTCTTCCTCCTGTTTTGCAGTCTTCATGAGTGTCTCCACTTTCAATATGTTATCATATGTGCATTTTCTATGCACCAGTTCACACTTGCCGTTGTCTATTATTTGAGTTGTGTGCATTTTGCAAGTCTCTTTTGCCACTGATGCCATGAACCATTTAGAATCATAGTTTACAGGACAACTGTGGGATAACTTTTTCTGTTCTTTAATACGTGTTTCATCCCTAATATTTGATCCCAGTCATTAGAAATGCAATTAAAGTGAGTTAATTCACAATTAACTATGTTTTGCTGTTTTCAGTATAGCTGAAGTAGAACTGCAAGCGATTGTCGTATTCTTTTACCTTAGAAAGAAGACGCGGGACAACTGTGTGCAGTTGGTACCAACTCCAAACTTTATTGACCGGCCAGCATACATACAGTACACAACAACTTCCTGTCTCACTCTCAAGGCCATGCACTTTCCAAAGAGCACTAGCTAAGGCAAGACAACACAGTCCATTGAATACACCACATCTCCTTTTCCATAAGGCCCCTTTTCACTTAACACAAAACCCAGATCTATTCAATTTCTCCCACTTCACTACGAACTTGGTACATTGACACCAAATGCTCACTTAGCCACATTCAGATTACTATAAACCCCAAATGACATTGATATTTATACACTGATCTTCACAGATCCAAACGGTCAATAACTCTTCCTGATCTGGTCCTCACAACATCACTGTAGGGTTTGATTCACAGTCAGGCTCAGATAGGGGAATCAAATGCACACGTTTTCACAAGACAGTCCCTTGGGGCACATCCACCTTGAATGACCTCGGCGAGTAATGTTTTTGCTCTACAGTACCTGGGGTCTTCATATCTGTCACCCACACCTGGTCACGGGCAACACATCCCCCAGCGGCCCTCGCCGATGGCGTCTGTTGTAGTTTTCGCCATTATACACCCTCTTCTCCCCTCTTTCCCCTGAGCCTTCTCCAGTCCGCTGCACAGGGTCCAACTGCGAAGGATGAATCGAAGAGAGGTCCGCAACTGTCGCCCCATAAGAAGTTCCGCAGGGCTATAACCATTCTGCAGTGGCGTTGTCCTGTACGCCAAAAGAGCCATGTACGGGTCAGCACTTTTTTAGCAGGTTCTTCACTGCCTGCCACCGCACGCTCTGCCTCCCGCTACTTCTGCGGGAACCTGGGGCTGCTAGTGACATGCTCAAGCCATAAGCGGTTGCAAAGGGCGAAAAGACTGCCCTGAAAACTGAGGTCCATTATCAGACACAAGTACCTCTGGGATACCATGGCGAAGCGAAGAAAGATTTTAGGTGGGTGATGACCTCGTTGGATTTGCTATGTTTCAACAATGCGATCTCAAGAAACCTGGATAAGTAGTCCACAGCAAGAAGGTAAGTGTGACCTTTAATTCAAATAATCCGCCCACTCTTTGCCACGGTCGGTCAGGACATTCTGTTGGGATGAGGGGCTCAGGAGGATTCCTTCTCTGAGATGCACGCCCTGCATCTTAAAACCATGTCATTTATTTGCTGGCCACCAGACGGTCTGACAGGCTCTGGCTTTGCACTTCACGATGCCTTGATGTCCCTCATGTAATTTCAACAACACCTCATTACGCATGGCAGAGGAAAAGCAACCCATCTTTCACTGTTAGTGTGGACCGATCTGGCCAGTAGTTCTTCAGTAAGGGTTCCTGGTTGCATACAGCGGCCACCCCTGGCTGCACAAGTCCATGACCGCTTTCAGCTGCTCCGTAGTGTTTGGAGGAAGGATGGCTTCACCTGCATGTTTTCCACAATACTGTTCACGAATATCCTCCATTAACTCCTTTTCTCCGGGTTAGCTTGGTTTTAAGTGGAGGGCATCTGCCACCCACAGTGATTTCCTGGGAGCACTGCACCGTGTATGAGAACTGCATCAATCTCATCCTAAAGCTGGATTCTGGGCGGTAGAAGATCCAGCCTGACCTCCCAGCAATGAAACCAGGGGTTTGTGATCAGTCTCTAGACAGAA
This sequence comes from Protopterus annectens, assembly GCF_019279795.1. NCBI lineage: Eukaryota > Metazoa > Chordata > Ceratodontiformes > Protopteridae > Protopterus > Protopterus annectens. The sequence goes on from NC_056735.1 coordinate 657,206,673, forward strand.
CGACGGCTAATAAGGGTAAATCAAAGCGCTCACATGCCCAGGTAGACGCTAGGCCTCTTTCTCAACCCGCGTATCGTTGCTCTGTGGGTGAGAGTGACCTTGATGCATATGCCACGGGTCTCCAGCCGCCTCCCATTGTTGCTGCAACACACTCCCTAACCCAAAGGAAGAAGCATCCGAAAACCTTCAGATCCCTCTGGGTCATACACAGCCAAAACTGGAGGTGAGGTGATTGCCTCTTTAAGTCCTTGAATGCCTTTTCCTGGTCCCCACCCCAGTACCAGCTGTTCCTTTTGATAATAAGTCGCTCTGTCCTCTCAGCCAAATGAGGGATGAACTTCCCACCTGATTCACCATGCCCAGGAAACTCCTAAGTTCTCCTACTGTAGAATACCTGCTTCTTCCAGTCTCTTTAATCGTTGAAAGCGGGCATCGGCGCTCTCTCCTGCAACGCCCCAGACCAACACATCGTCCATGTGACAAATCACACCCTCTAAGCCTTCAATGACCTCTGCCATCATGCTGAAAGTGTTAAAAGGGGTTATGAATGTCTGACAAAGGAATTTGCCAAAATCCCATATTTGCATCCAGTTTGCTAAACACCTTTCCCCCAGCGAGCATCCCAAGACTCTGCTCAACCGAGGGCAGTCTCAGTCTGTTACTGTCTTTCTTTGGGACTACCACCATGCCTGCACACCAATCAGTAGGTTCTTCCATTCTGTCCATCCTCATTAACTCCTCTTTCACTTTCCCCATCAATGGCAGTGGTATCCTCCTGGGAGTCTTCAGAGAGTATGGCACCGCCTTTGGCTGAAGCTTTATGTGTACTTTCGCTGCACTACCCCAACCCAGAGCATAAGTCCGGTATGAGGTCTTCAAAGACTCCATGGTGATAGCATCAACACGCTTCAGGAGGCCCAGCCCCAAAATAGCAGGAAGGCCTATGTCTGTCTTTGTCCATAGCCAAGCTGAAGCTCCAAGGATCCTGTAACCTCCAGTGGCATCCCATTCTTTCCCTGAACAAGTTGTGCAGGTCTGACTTGGAGATAACAGTAACATCGCTTGAAAGTCATAGGTGTGCCCTGTATTTTCACCTCCACAATCCAGGAATGGTTCCCGAGGAGACAGAACCAAGGAAGAACCCTGTTCTTCACGCTCACCTGGCTCCTCGCCTTCCTCAATACTCTGCACCGCTTTTGAACTCGGGCAGACCCGCTGGTAGTGGCCCTTCTTCCCACGAGCGACATCTTGCAGCAGACACCTGTAACACGCGAGCCGGGCGCCTTTACTCTTTTGCCTGGCGCGCTGAAAATCGGTGCCAAAGGCTGAGGCCTGGGCCTGCGCCTGGCGCCCAGTGGTGTCTGCACAGCATTCCTGCTTCTTGACCTCCTCCGACTGTCTGGCCATATTTACAGCTCTCTAAGTCCAACTCTCCATCTGCATCACAGTCTGGTGTCTGCCAAGCCCACAACAATTCTATCCCTTATAAGCTCGGTGCAGCGTCCCATAACTGCAATGTCAGTAACAAAACCATCAACAGTCTCGCTCAGTTCTTGTTTTCGCATGTTAAATCAACAATGTTCTTTTGACAATAAAAATCTTTCAAACCCTCCTTCACTTTGGCATACTCCTGATGCTCGAGGCCTCTCAATACAGTATATCAGGGTGTTCACCTGGTTCTCTGGGTTGGAAGATAAATTACTGGCCTGCCGGAACCTCAAACACCGCGAATCCATCGTGTCCATTCGGGGGGGTTTGAAGTCAAAGGGCTCTGGCGGCTGAATACTGAATGTAGCATTGGGAGCACTAGCCATGTTGATTCTACATGTCCGCCTCCACGTCACTTGGCCACTCATACGGTCTTCAGCAAGAGGTCAGCACGCCCAGGCACAGCCACACAGCACTTCTGACACCATGTCGTATTCTTTTACCTTGGAAAGAAGACGCGGGACAACTGTGTGCAGTTGGTACCAACTCCAAACTTTATTGACCGGCCAGCATACATACAGTACACAACAACTTCCTGTCTCATGCCCTTGCGTCATGCACTTTCCCCCGCCCCCAAAGAGCACTAGCTAAGGCAAGACAACACAGTCCATTGAATACACCACAGCGATTTTTTACCTAACTCACTCATATGTTGCTTTGAATGCTATTTTAGATGTCCTAAATGCTCATTGTTTTCTTTAGTCCATTCAGCCATGGAACAACCCCTGCTAATTAAATATGCAGCCCAACCTATGAGCCAACCCCTTTTGCATAGGTAATCCTCTCTATCAGTTTTAAAAAATGCTTTTGTGATTACAGTTCCTAAAGATCTTTTATCTCTCTGAAGGAAATACCAGTGTGTCATTCCCTTATACAGGTATTCAGGATACCATAGCTTCTTTCTAACCACCATGTTAAAAAGCAGCCCTAGCCTAAGCAACACATTATCCTTTTTATCAGCTGAAATTAAATTGGCAACGTATCAATGCCTGCATTTTTTTTCTCTTTTGCCATTCCTCTTACAAATGCAGTTAACGGTCTCTGAGTAATAGCTATCATTGTACACTCTGCTTACAATTGTAATTCCAAGCCTTTGAGACACATTAGTATCTCACCTTCGAAGTCCTCCAACTGTGCGTGGGGTCTGTATAAATACTTGGAATACATTCATTTGATCGACGATACAAAATTTCAACTGACAAAATGAGGAAAACCCAAAATATTCAATAGTGAATTTGCCATTTCCCCACTTTTGTGTGATCCTGAAGTTGGTATGTATAATTAGCAGAGGGTGCGAGGGGTGCAGGGGGCTTTTTCACATTTTGTCGGTCAATATTTTGTATCTTCGATCAAATGAATGTGGTCCAAATACTCATATATTTATAAAGTGTTCTGTTATCATAACTGGGTCCCTAGTATAGCAAGTCTTGTACATTTTTTTTTTCAAACCTATCATAATTCTTTGCACAGCAGTTCAGAGTTCCCTCTCCCATATTATTTTACACGGTCATTGGTCATAGCATGGAGAGCAGTCTTATTGGCAAACCTGCATGCAAATGCGACAGTATGGAGTAGCATTTAATGCATAGCAGCCATGTGTTTTCCCCAGAAAATGGTGTAGACAGTGGATTTAAGCAGCAAAGTGATTCTGAGAATCACTCTATCAAGTTAGTTTTTTTAATGGAGAGGAAAAGTAAATGCCATCAAAAGTTGGCCTTCACACATTCACTCCCATTGAATGGTTGTGGTTTGTACCACAAATATGTGTAGGCATTATGAAGCTGTACCTGTGTGTGTGTGTGTGTGTGTGTCTGTCTGTATGTCAGACAATGAAAGCAGCTGCATGGATAGCTGGTTTTGTGTGTGTGTGTGTGTGTGTGTGTGTGTGTAAATGTCTGGGTGGTCACCCTGTGGGAGGTGAGCATTACAAAGCTGTCTCTGGATATGTGTGTGTGCATGTGTGTAAGTCTGCATGGTTGTCCTGGGAGGTAAGTATTGCAGAGCCTTCTCTGTGTTTTTGTGTGCATGTGTGAGCGTGTCTGCAGACGCCTCAGTGTTGATGTATTACACTAATAGCCTTGAAAGACCTTCAAGAAGTTTGCCACCTATGTACCCAGAATCAAATACTCTATCGCCCATATCAGTTGTCCAAACATCTTTTGAATACATTTAATGTACTTTGTTTCCTTATCCAAACTGGAACTAAATTCCATATGCCCTAGATGTTCTTCATCTCACATTGCTGCAGTCCTTACACTTGGGTAGTCCGCTGTCCTCGGTCGGCCCGAATATCAAAGTATAAGGCTGACGTCGGTCAAGGCGCATTTGACTGACATCAGGATGTCAGGGTACAAATGCGCATGACCGACGTCATATCCTCAGTCTTTTTTGCCGCATGGTCCGATGCAGAAGCAGTATTGCAAGTGCCGGTTGGCGTTCTGAAATTTTTCGATTTCGGAGTTTCAGACCGAGTCAAAGTTGGCTAAGTACCCCGTTGGGGAATATTTTAGTTTTTTCTTGCCTCAGTGGTTTACCGGATGTCAGAAAAAGTGAATAATTGTATTTCTTGTGGGAAACAGATACCACATAGAGACTATCATACTTTGTGTATTCCTTGTTTAGGGCCTGAGCACGACGTTGTTGGGTGTCGCTCTTGTGCTAGATTCAATAAGTGCACTATAAAGAGGAGATTAGATTGTGCCAGGTTAGTCTTCGAAGCGGTGCAATTATAAAATGCCGCCGGATGCTCCGACGCCCGCTTCTTCGAAGAAGCGCAAGGACAAAGCAGTTAAGCCTAGGCTAGAAGAACCATCCGTACCGGACGCCGGTTCTTTAGAGGTGTCGGTGGAGCCGGTGGTTCCACCGGAGGTTTCTTTGGGATCCCAGGGAGAGACTTTGTTATTGCAGGATGTGGCCTCTCAGGAGGCAGGTCAAGGTGATGGGGCTTCTCAGGTTACTATACTCCCCTCCCTGCCTAGGGTGGTTAGGCCCTCTCCTTCTGTTTCCAAGGCTTCTCCCAGAGGCAGGCCAGGTTTAGCTTCAGTTGGTGTCACCCCTAGTTCTTCAGGAACTGTGCCCAAGAAGCATATGCTTAAAATGGCAGAAGATTTGATTACTTTGATTAGGGGTTCTTTGCCCCCTCCTGATAAGAGACCTAGGGTGGAGCCTGAGCTAGGGAGTTTTGAGCAGGCTTCGGATGTTTCAGAGTCTTCGGCTGAAGACTTGCAGGAGTACTCTCCTTATTCTGATTCTGATGTGGATGATTCTATTCCTTCTGCTTCTCCTCCTGAGGGTTTTTCTTTTTCAGAAACTCTTCATTCCATGAGGGAGCATTTTAAGTGGGAAGGTCAGGACTTCTCTGATTCCAGGAAAAGGCTTAGGGAATTTTTGTTTTTACCCCAGCATGGGCCTTTGGCTATTCCTCCTGTTTTGGATGTAGTGGAAGATGTTTTTGCAGAGGCTTCTCTTAATCCTGATTCTTTGCCTCCTGCTCCTGTTAAACCGGATAGGTATTACAGGGTGCCTGAAGCTCATAAGTATCTTTTTAAGAGTCCTAGGGCAGACCCAGAAACTGTTAGCCAGGGGCCTAAAGGTGTTAAGGCTTCTGTTGTCAAGAATCCGGTTCCTGCAGATAAAGAGGCCAGGGCCTTGGATAGATGGGGAAAGAAAGTTTATACTTCTTCCACTCTAGCTATGAGGGCTTTGAATTGCCAGTTTCACATGTTGAAAGACCAAAACTATCTCCTTTCACAATTGAAGTCTAAGGTTGATGCTCTGGCGGAAGGTATTGATTGTAAAGAGTTACAAGATTTAGTACATGTTTCTGAACAGGTGGGTAAGCATTCTTTGCAATGTGGTTTTGATGCTGTACAGGCCTCGTCTAGGGTGGCTGCCACTGGGTCAGTTCTTCGCAGGCACGCCTGGCTGAGGGATCAAAATTTATCTGACCATGTTAAAACAAGGATTTTAGATGCTCCTCTACAATCTGATGTGTTGTTTGGTTCTCCTGTTGAGGCAGTTTTAAAGAAAATGGAAGACAAGGCTAAGTCTATGCAGACTGTTAAAGATTTTTTGCAGGTTCAGCCTCCAAAGTTTAGTAGAAATTGGCCTACTAAGGGGTGGACATATCCTTCTTATGATTCCCAGTCTAGGGGTAGATCTAGACGTGGTAGGGGCAGAGCTCAGGGCTCTTTCAGGCCTAGAACAGGAGTTCTCCTGCACAGTCTTGGTGAGGGCAGGGGTCAGTCCTTTCGTAAACAGACCCAATGACCTACCTTTTCAGCTGCTAGAGCCTTCTCGCCTGGCAGCACCTTTGGGAGGAAGGTTGGCACTTTTCAAAGAAAGTTGGAGTTTAATTACCCAAGACAGATGGGTATTGGATATCATACACCACGGTTACAGGTTTTATTTCCATACCTTGCCTCCTTTCAAAGGCATGCCAGACGTTCCTCCTCAACAAAGAATAGAGGCTCACAAGCAAATTTCTCTGTTACTCCAAATAGGGGCCATACAGCCGGTCCCTATGCCAGAAGTGGGCCTAGGATTTTATTCTCGCCTGTTCCTAGTACCAAAGAAGGGGAACACGTGGAGACCAATTTTGGATTTATCTATCCTCAACACTTATCTGGACATTCCCAAGTTCAAAATGTTGACGTTACAACAGCTTTTACCTCTGCTGGGCAAAGATCATTGGATGGTAACTTTGGATCTCAAGGAGGCTTACCTTCATGTTTCTATCAGACTAAGTTGCAGGAAGTATCTGCGTTTTCGAGCTGGGACTTCTCACTATCAGTTCTCTGCATTGCCCTTTGGCTTATCTACTGTGCCCAGAGTGTTCACGAAAGTTCTGGCTCCAGTGATAGCTTTCTTCAGGCTAAAAGGAATACAGATCTATCCTTATTTGGATGATTGCCTGATTCTGGCTCAAGGAAGAGACGAGCTTCTTCATCATTTGGAATATGTGATAGCAGTGCTAAGATGCCTGGGGTATTCTGTGAACGAAATAAAGTCCAGTCTAGTACCCTCTCAGGACATGTGCTTTCTGGGTGTAAGACTGAATACAGCATCCCAGATGGCCTTTTGACCCCGGACAAACAAAAGAATCTTTCCCTTTACTTCCATCAACTATCTCATCAGTCCGGGCTGACTGCAAGGACAGTCCTTCAAGCCTTAGGGTTCATGGCATCTTGTATTCTGGTGCTTCCCAATGCCAAACTGCATATGAGGAAGCTGCAATGGTATCTCAAAATGTATGGACACAGCACTGCCAGGATCTGGACACTGTCATTCAAATAATACCTTGCATTCAAAAGGAATTTTTGTGGTGGGCTCAGGAATGTCACCTAAACAAGGGACTCTCTGTGACCCGGCCAGAGGCGAGTCAGATTTTAACGACAGATGCCTCAGACAAAGCTTGGGGAGCTCATCTAAATGGAAAGTGGATACAAGACAAGTGGCCTGCCAGACTACAACATCTACATATCAACTTGAAGGAGATGTTAGCAGTCCAGTTTGCATTAATAGCTTTCAAGGATTTACTTCTTCCAGGGCAGGTGTTGATTCTAACAGACAACACAACTGTCATGTGGTACATCAACAAGCAAGGGGGAACACATTCTTATCCTCTATGCAGGCAAGCAATGATTTTGTGGGAGACTCCTCTCAGTTTACAGCTCAATCTTCAGGCAAGGTTTCTGCCACCAGCACAGAACTCCTTAGCAGATGTGTTGAGCAGACGAATTATGGATCCCCACGAGTGAAAATTGGATCATGTATTTCAGAAATTGACAGTGTCATGGGGAACTCCAGACATAGATCTGTTCGCTTCTCCACTAAACCATCAGCTGCCAAAGTTTTGCACGAAAAGGTTTCATCCCACAGCTTGGAAAGTGGATGCTCTTTCTTTCAATTGGAGCAATCTTCATGTGTATGCCTTTCCACCTCTGCCTCTCCTCCCAAAGGTACTTCTAAAGGTCAGACAGGACAAGCCAAGGATGATTTTAATAGCTCCAGATTGGCCTCGACAGCACTGGTACCCATTACTGAGAAGTCTGGTACGGAAGCCTCCATGGCCTTTGCCTTGATTCCACACCTGTTGTCCCAGGAGGACAGTCATTTGCTCAGTGTCAAACTTCACTCTCTTCACCTAACAGCCTGGCATATTCTGTTTTGAACCATAGAGGATCTCAACTTCCACAACAAGTTTTGAATGTGATTTTGGAAGCTAGAAGGCCTAGTACAAGGAAAGTGTATGCAGATAAATGGAAGAGATTTTTATTTTGGAGTGCAGCAAAGGATTTTGATGTTTCTGAGCCTAATTTAAGTGTGGCTCTTCAATATCTTACTGAGTTACTGGACAAAGGTTTGTCCTTCTCTTCTATTAAGGTTCATGCTGCAGCAATTTCAGCTCACTATGACTGTGACCCACCATTGTTTTCTCATCCTTTGTTCAAGCAATTTCTTAGAGGGGCAAAGAATATAAGACCCCCACGTAGAGCTCCTACTCCTGCTTGGGATCTCAATTTTGTGTTGGAGAAACTCACTCTACAACCTTTTGAGCCTGCAGCTACTTCTGAGTTGAAATATTTATCATGGAAGACTGCCTTTTTGTTGGCCATTACCTCTGCCAGAAGGGTTTCTGAATTGCAGGCCCTTATGGCGGTTGAGCCTTTCTTAATTTTCCATAAGGATAGGGTATCTTTACGTACTAATCCTTCCTTTATGCCTAAAGTGGTTTCTAGTGTGGCTTTAAACCAAACTATTCATTTGCCTACTTTTTATGCAAATCCCCAAAATAAAGGGGAAAAGATTTTGCACACTTTAGATGTACACAGGCAGTTGCGATATTATTTGGACAGAACTAAAGGGTTCAGGCAGTCTCAGCAGTTATTTGTTTCTTTTGCTTTGAGTTCTCAGGGCAAGCCTGTGTCAAAACAAACTATTTCTAAGTGGATTGGGTTTTGCATTGCTTTCTGTTATTCCCATCATGGCAAGGAGATTCCAGCTGGGATTAGGCCTCATTCCACTAGGGCTACGGCCACTTCGACAGCTTTTTTGAGGGGGGTTGCAACCAAGGATATTCTGGAGGCAGCTACTTGGAGTTCAGTGTATACTTTCTCTAGGCATTATCACCTACCACTTTACTCTAAATCCAGGGCTGGTTTTGCCACTGCTGTTTTGCAGGGCATTTTGGCAGCTCCTGCTTCCTTATAGTTTGGCCATCCTCCCTTACCTCTGCTTTGGGATTCTACCCAAGTGTAAGGACTGCAGCAATGTGAGATGAAGAACATAGTACAGTTTTGTACCTACCATAAATGTAGATGTTCGAAGATCCACATTGCTGCAGTCCAATTTACCCTCCCTCCTTCCCTCTGTAGTTAGAGGTGGTTGTGTGGGTTGGGTTGTAAATATTGTGTATATTGTATATATTGTACATATAATTAGTGCAAGGGTGGTTGGTTGTTGGTTTGCTGTCTTTGGGTTTTGACCTTTATTTTTAGGGTCTTCTGACATCTGGGGCAAGAAAAGACTGAGGATATGACGTCGGTCATGCGCATTTGTACCCTGACGTCCTGATGTCAGTCAAATGCGCTTTGACCGACGTCAGCCTTATACTTTGATATTCGGGCCGACCGAGGACAGCGGACTACCCAAGTGTAAGGACTGCAGCAATGTGGATCTTCGAACATCTACATTTATGGTAGGTACAAAACTGTACTTTTTACAATGGAAGGAATACCCCAAAATATTTGTTTTACTAAATTTTACATCTACAAAGAAGTTATTCCTTGTTGATAAAAAACATGCCTTTTGAATATTTTGGTCTAAATGTAGGAACTATTGATCCTTTGTACACTTGTAAATGGTAATTAAATGTACACTAACAAGTTTATAGTTTACTGTATAGAATGACAATACCGCCAGTATTTTCTTGTATTCCTATCCTTTCAGTATCATTATAATATCATTGTAAGTACACATAACAGCTCCATACTCCAAAACTGGGTGAACAAATGGTTTGTAACCCAAAAGAACAACTTTCTTACCCAGCTGATAGTAGTTCTTAGAATTTTTCCAGTCTCATAGGAACATGTCCTAATCACTTCTAAAACACTTACCCCCCAAAGTAAACCTATTAACTGTTTTAATACCTAGATCTCTAGTCACCTTTACCTTATTTAGTATAGAATTTTTCATCACACTCTGGTAACAGTGGCTAAAATTACCAAACTGCATGACACACACATTTTTAGTATTAAACATCACAGAACTCACAGCTGGCCAATAATCAAGTTTATCCAAATAAGTTTATGTACCATATTGATCATTAACATTAGATAATATTGAGACCAGTTTGAAATCATCAGCTTATTTACTTAGCCATATTTTTTTCTCTGTATGAAAAGTAGACATGAAGATACAAAACATTATAGGGCCCAACACAGCCCCCTGGGGTACACTGGAACTAATCCCATTCTCCTTTGAGGTAGCATTTACAATCTTCACCTTACATTTTCTACCTTCCAGACAGTCTTTGTGCTTATTTGTGCCTGCATGGATATGTGTTTTTATGTGTGTGTACGCTTGGTCATGTATGAGTATCTGTATGTGTGCATGGTACTGGATTCCTGTGGTACAGTGAAGCATGGGTTGGTAGGGAGAACTGTAGTGCTTACTGGTCTAACAGCACAGTGTTCAGTTCAAAGACATGGTACTTAGCTGTTCCTTGGCACACCTCATCTCTGAATCAGAAATTCTCACTATTGCACTAATTGACTAACCTGCATTAGCTAATTAGTACTGGTGATAATCTCTCTGCATCCCAGGGCATGTTTCAGTGGTTGGTACAGTAATTGATGTTCATCATACTGATCACTGCTGCAGCAGCCTTAGTTATATGGGTTACAGTCTGCCTAGGATGTAACAGCTGGCCAGCTTCCAAAGCTTAAGGGCACCTTCTATACATCCTAACTGTCACGCAGCTCGAGCTGAGTTGATAAAAAGACAAGTTTGGGCGCCAAGCCCTTCAGAGTTTTACTGCCATTGAAGAGTACATTCTTATGAGGCTTTCGAGGATCAACAGTCAGTTGTGCTGTTCCTTTGCTGGGCAGATAAGTTCCCTTTGGAGGAAAAAAACTTCCATTTAATAATTTTTCTTATTATTTTTACATTCCTCTTCAGGAAAGTTATTTTAAAGCTAGGAGTTTGCGTTATAATGGACTGTCAAAAGACTGTACTGATTAAACAGAAATGCTTTTTTTCTGTCAGTTAAAAAGTTATTTAAAGTAATTGCATTTATTTTATTTTGTAGGGTTGGAATAGTGTTTTAAAGTTCTTTTGCAGTGTTTGTATGGGGAAAAAAGTGCCTATTAAAGACTTTTTAACAAACAAACAAAACCAGAAGTAGCAGAACTAAAGGACCAGTTTGGTAGACAACAAATGCAGCAATAACGAAACTCAAAGGATCCACCACAGCAGAGTATGAGTAAAACCTTTAATAACCAGGTTATTGAAGGTTTTACTCATACTCTGCCGTGGTGGGTCCTTTGGGTTTTCGTTGTTGCTGCATTAAAGACTTTTTTGTTGTTTTTACCAGCATTAGCTGCTTGTTTTCCTGGTCTGTCTTTCTCCAGCCATTAAAAGAAAAAGTTAAGCAAACAGTCTTTGTCACCACAGCAGGCTAGAAATGTGTCTCAGTCGCAGGTGGGTGACTTTGCTGTGGCCATTTGTTGAACCTCAGACCACTCATCTTTTACCCCGAATCACTCTGGTGTAACACCTACAGCCATGATGGACCAGGGGTTAGCTACATCTTCTGCAGCTTTTGGGATCCCTTCAGTGGGCAAAAAAAAAAGGAGTAACCGATGCAAGGAATCTCTAAGATGTTTCAGCCCTCCTTTTCCAAAATGATTGTTTCACTTCCCTCATGTTGGTCCTGGGTGATGGAACAGGGAATGCTTCCCTGTTTTGTCAGAATTTTGTGCCCATCCCTAGGGAAGCTGCTAGTCCCATTTTTCGTATCAAAAAGAAGAAAACAAAAACATGTATCTGCTCCTCCTCAAATTTCCTTAATAATAGTTTACTGGGCCTGGCCAATTGTTTAATTCAGGCTGCTGATCCTTCTTTTAAGGTAGTTTCTGGTGAAAGAAAGAGGGGTGCTTCCTTTCTTGAAAAGATTCAAGATTCTGAATCTGGCCAGGAGGATAAAGGGATGGATACATTTTTTTTTCTCCTCAGATTTATGATTCCGCTTCAGAAGAGAGCCCAGTTTCTGATTTTCCTTGTGAGGGTTTCTCTTTCTCTGAGACTAATTCTAGAATGTACCAGTATTTTCAATGTGAGAACAATGAGGTTTCTCAGTCCCCCAGAAAGTACTTTGAGTTGTTACAGAAGGAATTTCCAGAACCTGCACCCATCCCTCCAGATTTTCATCGTGTTTCACTGTTGCAGCCATTACACTTGGGTTATCCTGCTGGCAGGCTACCCGTAGTCAGCCTGAATTCCAAAGTCTAGGTCCGGCATCGGTTGCTGTCGCCTCTTCCCTGACGTCAGTGCACCAGGGGTATAAAAGATGCAGCCGACGCCATTTTCTTCAGTCTTTCTTGCAGCACGGTGCCCGAAGCAAAAGCAGGTCGCAAGTGCCGGTCGGCCGACTCCTGAGATTTTCAAAAACGAATTTCAGATCCGAAGTCTTCATTTAAGCTAAGTACCCCGTTGGGGAAACTTTTTTCCTGCTCCAGTCCGATGTCAGAAAAAGTTAACAATTGTATTTCTTGTGGGAAGCAAATACCTCATAAGGATTTTCATTCTTACTGTATTCCTTGCCTAGGCCCTGATCACAATGTTGCTAGCTGTCGGTTTTGTGCTAGATTTAACCAACTCACTATTAAGCATCGGTACGATTTCTTTTCATTACTTTGGCCAAAGATTCAATTATATAATGCCGTCGGAACAGCTGACGACCGGAGTTTATAAAAAGCGCAAGGAAAAAGAAAAAGACAGGCATCCGAGGTCCAAAACCGACGACGAGGCTTCCTCTAAGCCAGTTGCCGGTTCTCAGTGAGGCGCTTTTGCAGCCCCTGGCGCCCGCTACCTCAGAGCCACAGGCCGCTGACGACTCCCACGTGGAGCCAGCTAGGCCTCTGGCTACTCTCAAGGTATTGGACACTCGGAAAATATCCCCTCAGATGGGTCCGGAGCCACTGAGCAGGCATCGGCTTCTGAGGGTGTTTTCCGACCTACACAGTTATATGTAAAGCCTACTTCAGGTTCCAAAGCAAAGACTAAAGCAGTTCTAAAGACAAAGAAACAAGTACAGCATTCTCCTGCACAGACTACCATGCCTAAAAAACAGATGCTCAAAATGGCTGAAGACCTAATTACCTTGATCAGGGGTTCCCATCCCCCTCCTGACAAGAGGCCTAGGCAAGAGACAGAATATGAATCTTCAGATCAGGTTTCCATTTCCTCTGACTCCTCTTCTGAACAGGAATACTCTCTTCCTCCTTATGAGGATTCTGATGCTGAAGAAATCTATCCCTTTAGCCTCACCGCCTGAGTATTATTCATTTGGGGAAACCCTGCATACCATGAGGAAGCACTTCCACTGGGAGAGCCAAGACTACTCCGAATCTAAGAAAAGGCTTAGAAATTTTCTTTTACTACCTCAGCACAGGCCTGTGGCTATTCCTCCTGTGTTAGACATTGTAGATGATGTATTTTCAGAGTCAGGACTTTCTCCTGACTCTTTACCTCCTGCCCCTGCTAAACCAGACAGATACTACAGGGTTCCAGATTCACATAAATTTCTTTATAAAAACCCTGCTGCTGACCCAGAAACTATTTCTCAGGGTCTCAAAGGGGTCAAGGCTTCTACTGCAAAAAACCCTGTCCCCTCTGATAGAGATTCAAGGGCACTAGACAGATGGGGGAAAAATGTTTACACTTCTGCTATTTTGGCTGTGAGGGCTTTAAATTGTCAATTTCATATGCTTAAATATCAGCAATACTTAATGTCACTGCTAAAACAGAAAATGTCAAATTCTGATTGTGCAGAAAATAAGGAAATGCAGGATTTATTGCATGCAACTGAACAAGTGGGAAAGCATACTTTGCAATGTGGTTTTGATTCTCTGGAGGCCTCTTGCAGGGCTGCAGATGTTCATTGTGTTACACTGCTGCAGTCATTACACTTGGGTTATCCTGCCGTCAGCCGGCCTGAGTTCCAAAGACTTGGTCCGGCGTCGGTTGCTGTCACCTCCTCCCTGACGTCAGTGCGACAGGGGTATATAAGATGCAGCCAACGCCATTTTCTTCAGTCTTTCTTGCCGCGCGGTGCCCGAAGCAAAAGCAGTTCGCAAATGCCGGTTGGCCGACTCCTGAGATTTTCATTCCGAATCCAGAACCAAAGTCTTCTACAAAGCTAAGTACCCCGTTGGAGAAACTTTTTCTTGCCTCAGACCGATGTCAGTAAAATTTAATAACTGTATTTCTTGTGGGAAGCAAATACCTCATAAGGATTTCCATTCCTATTGTATCCCATGCCTAGGCCCAGACCACAACGTCACTGGTTGTCGGTTTTGTGCTAGGTTTAACAAGCGCACTATTAAATGTCTGTTTGATTTTGCCCGACATTATTTTGGCAGAAAATTCAATTACACCATGCCGTCAGAACTTCCGACTACCGGAATACATAAAAAGCGCAAAGACAAGGACAGGCATCCGAGGCCCAAAACTGAGGTCAGAGCCTCTTCTAGGCCAGTTGCCGATTCTCCGGTTTTCAGTGAGGCACCTTAGCAGCCCCTGACGACAGCTTCTGCAGAACCACATGCCACCTCCGACTCCCACGTGGGGATGGCTGGGCCTTCGGACGCACAAGTTTTTCAGCCTACCAAAACTAACCCTTTAGAGGGATCCGGAGTAGCTGAGCAACCCACAGCTTCAGAGGGTGTTTTCAGACCTACTCAGTTAAGCATTAAACCCTCTGCTAAGTCTAAGCCTCCTTTAAAAACAAAGAAACAAATACAGCATTCTCCTGGACAGGCCTCCATGCCTAAGAAACAAATGCTCAAAATGGCCAAAGACCTAATCACTCTGATCAGGGGGTCCCATCCCCCTCCTGATAAAAGGCCTAGACAGGATGCAGACTATGACTCATCCGACCAGGTGTCCATTTCTTCAGATTCATCCTCAGACCTAGGATATTCTTTACCCCCTTATGAGGATTCTGATGCTGAGGAATCAATTCCATCAGCCTCTCCGCCTGAGGACTACTCCTTTGGGGAAACCTTACATACCATGAGGGAGCATTTCCATTGGGAAGGCCAGGATTATTCAGAATCCAAGAAAAGGCTCAGAGACTTCCTTTTATTACCTCAACACAGACCCCTTGCTGTTCCATCAGTGTTAGATATTGTGGATGATGTGTATACTTAATCCAGCTTAAATCCTGATTCCGTACCTCCAGCCCCAGATAAACCTGACAGATACTACAGAGTCCCTGACTCACAAAAATTTCTGTATAAAAGCCCTATTGCTGACCCTGAAACTATTTCTCAGGGACCCAAAGGGGTTAAGGCCTCATCAGCAAAAAATCCAGTTCCCTCTGACAGAGATTCCAGAGCATTAGACAGATGGGGAAAGAAAGTATGTACGTCTGCAACTTTAACAATGAGAGCCTTAAATTGCCAGTTTCACATGCTAAAATATCAGCAATTTCTGATGTCTCAGTTGAAACAAAAAATGCTTCCAGATTCAGATCCTCCTAATTTTAAAGAAATGCAGGATTTATTGCATGCAGCTGAACAAATGGGAAAACATACTTTGCAATGTGGTTTTGATTCTTTAGAGGCCTCCTGTAGAGTAGCAGTTACAGGCTCTGTCATTAGAAGACATGCTTGGTTAAAAGAACATACGTTACCAGATCATGTTAAAGCAAAATTATTGGATGCACCTTTGCAGTAGGATGTGTTATTTGCAGTTAAGGCAGAAGAGGTATTAAAGAAAATGGAGGATAAAGCAAAATCTATGCAAACGGTGAAGGATTTCTTACAGGTTCAGCCTACTCGATTTAGCAGAAATTGACCAACAAAGAATTGGTCCTTTCCAGTTAAAGATGGACCTCAAAGGGGCAGATACAGACGTCCAAGAGGTAGAGGTCAACCACAAGGTCCTTACAGGCCTCGACAATAGGGTGCACCAGGACAGAAAGAAGGGGAAGACAGGCCCCAACCATGTAAAAAGCAGTCCCAATGACTTCCCACTACAGCTGCCAAACATCTCTCTCTTGGCAGCCCCCTTGGGAGGAAAACTGGCACTTTTCTATCACAATTGGCATTGGATCACCAAAGACAAATGGGTTCTCAACATTGTATCTCAAGGTTACAGGTTCCACTTTCACACTCTGCCAAGGTTAAAAGGAATGCCAAATCTGCCACCAAATCAATGGGCAGAGGCTCAAAAACAAATTACAGCACTCATGGACATGAGAGCTATTCAAAAGGTACCACCACAGGAGCAAGGACAAGGATTTTACTCAAGACTCTTTCTGGTTCCCAGAAAAGACAAAGCCTGGAGGCCCATTCTGGATCTTTCTTCTCTAAACACTCACCTGGATGTTCTGAAATTCAACATGTTGACACTACAGCAGCTTCTTCCCATGCTGGGCAAGAAAGCTTGGCTCATGACCTTGGACCTCAAGGAGGCATACCTGCATGTCCCTATCAGACAAAACTGCAGAAGATACCTCAGCTTCATAGCTGGTTCAATGCACTACCAATTCTCTGCACTGCCCTTTGGCTTATCTACTGTGCCCAGGGTCTTCACAAAGTGCCTGGCACCAGTAATTGCATTTTGCAGACAGACAGGAATTCAAATTTATCCGTACCTGGACGACTGCCTGATTCAAGCAGAGAGCAAGGACATTCTTCTAAAGCATCTGGCATTTGTAAAAAAGTTATTAAGTTGCCTGGGGTACACAGTAAATGAAAAGAAATCAAAACTAGTGCCCTCACAAGAGATAATATTCCTGGGTGCCAGCTTGAACACAACGGCCCAGATGGCTTATCTCACGCCAGACAAGCAAGGACAACTGACTCAATACTTTCAATTGATGGCAACAAAGACCCAACTCCTGCAAGAAAAATTCTGCAGGCCTTGGGTTACATGGCATCTTGCATACTACTAATTCCATATGCCAGACTGCATATGAGGAAACTACAGTGGTACCTAAAGAGTGTATGGTCTCAACACTGTCAAAGTTTGGAAACAGTTATACCACTAATTCCTTGCCTTCAACAGGAGTTTCGATGGTGGGCTCAAGCTTGTCACCTCAACAAGGGACAGCCTTTTACTCAACCCACATCCAGGCAAACACTGACAACAGATGCATCGGATTACGCCTGGGGAGCACACATGGCAGGAAAATGTATTCAGGGCAAGTGGCCCACAGAACAAAGGCATCTTCACATCAATCAAAAAGAGATGCTAGCTGTACAAAATGCCCTTATAGCTTTCAAGGACCTGCTGCATCCAGGACAACTATTACTAAAGACAGACAACACCACAGTTATGTGGTACATAAACAAGCAAGGGGGCACTCACTCCTACCCCCTCTGCAGACAAGCCATGACCTTGTGGGACACAGCTCTAAACTATCAAGTTCATCTGCAAGCACAATTCCTGCCAGGAGAGAAACACACTAGCAGACAACTTCAGCAGAAACATCATGGATCCCCACGAATGGGAATTGAATCCACAAATATTCAGAATGATAACACAGAAATGGTGGAGCCCGGACATAGATCTGTTTGCATCCCCAATGAACTGCCAGCTACAGAAATTCTGCACAAGGAGTTACCATCCACAAGCATGGAAAGTGGATGCCCTCTCATTCAGCTGGAAAAACCTAAAGGTATGTGCTTTCCCACCACTACCTCTCCTTCCAAAGGTACTCATAAAAGCCAGGCAAGAAGAGACAAAGATGATCCTGATTGCACCAAACTGGCCACGCCAGCACTGATACCCAATCTTAAAGAACTTAGTGCAAGAACCACCCTGGATTTTGCCTCAAATCCCACATCTGCTGACTCAGCACAACAATCATATACTTCACAGCCAGCTAAAGACCTTAAACCTAGCTGCATGGAAGATTCCTTAGTCAAGCAAGCAATGCCTCTCTCCAAAGCTGTTATGGATGTCATTCTGGAGGCCAGAAGGCCTAGTACCAGGAAAGCCTATTCAGATAAATGGAAGAGATTCTGTGCCTGGAACCAGGCTCACAGCCTTGACCCTCTTGTCCCAATCATTCCTCAGATACTACAATATTTAACTGAGATGCTGGACAAAAGCCTCTCCTTTTCATCCATCAAGATCCACGCCTCTGCCATCTCTGCTCATTACAACACAGATCCACCAATTTTCTCTAATCCTTTGCTAAAACAGTAACTCAGAGGGGCTAAAAACATAAGACCGCCCCGTAGAGCACCTACTCCAACTTGGGACTTCAACTTTGTTTTGGAAAAATTAACTTTACCTCCTTTTGAGCCAGCTAACACAGCAGAATTAAAATATATCTCTTGGAAAACTGCTCTACTCCTGGCAATAACATCAGCACGAAGAGTTTCAAAATTACAGGCACTAATGGTAGTGGAACCTTTCCTCATTTTCCACCAGGACAGGGTGTCTTTAAGAACTAACCCTACGTTTATGCCAAAGGTGGTATCAAGTGTGGCTCTAAACCAAAGTATTCACTTGCCAACTTTTTATCCAAAACCACAGAATACAGGGGAGAGACTACTGCATTCTTTGGACATTCACAGGCAGGTACGCTTCTACTTGGACAAAACCAAAGCTTTCAGAAAATCTGAGCAATTATTGGTAGCATGTGCTGCAGGAGCACAGGGAAAAGCCATTTCAAAACAGACTATTTCAGAATGGATAAGACATTGTATACGTTTCTGCTATACACACCATGGGAAACCTGTACCTAGCAGCATTAGATCTCACTCCACCAGGGCAACAGCCACTTCAACTGCCTACCTCAGAGGAGTACCTACCAAGGATATTTTGGAAGCAGCAACATGGAGTTCTGTGCATACCTTCACCAAGCATTACCATCTGCCTTTATACTCTAAATCCAGAGCTGGCTTTGCCACTGCTGTGCTGCAGGGCCTTATAGCCACCCCTAATGCCTTATACAACCAGCCACCCTACCTCAACTTTGGGATTCTACCCAAGTGTAATGACTGCAGCAGTGTAACACGATGAACATAGTACAGTTTTGTACCTACCATAAATGTAGATGTTCGAGTGTATACACTGCTGTAGTCCAGGTTACCCTCCCTCCTTCCCCTCTTACTTGCTGGTACGTACCTATGTCTTCTAACCTTTACTACCTATGGGGAGTATTTGCTGGTAACTGAAGTTGTTGTTTGCTTTTCTTATGTATGTTTTATTAGCAATTTGAATTGCCTACCTATTTGGGGGCACCTGACATCTGGGGCAAGAAAAACTGAAGAAAATGGCATCGGCTGCATCTTATATACTGACGTCAGGGAGGAGGCGACAGTAACCGACGCCGGACCAAGACTTTGGAACTCAGGCCGGCTGGGGAACCGCCTGATGGCAGGATAACCCAAGTGTAATGACTGCAGCAGTGTATACACTCGAACATCTACATTTATGGTAGGTACAAAACTGTACTTTACGGGTTCTGTTGTTAGGAGGCATGCTTGGTTAAAGGAACAGAATCTGCCTGATCATTTTAAAGCAAAATTACTAGATGCTCCATTACAGCATGATATCTTATTTGGTGTTAAAGCAGAGGAGGTGTTGAAGAAAATGGAAGACAAAGCAAAATCTATGCAAACAGTAAAGAATTTCTTACAGGTACAGCCACCCAGATTTAGCAGGAACTGGCCTACTAAGAATTGGTCCTTTCCGGTGTCAGACAGGCCACAAAGAGGCAGATACAGACACCCCAGAGGCAGATCCCAGCCCCAGGGCTAATACAGGCCTAAACAGTGGGGCACTTCTACCTCCAAAAGCAGAGAAGACAAATCACAGCCATACAGGAAACAGTCCCAATGACTTTCCTCTGCCAGCACCAAGCACTTATCTTTTGGCAGCCCCCTTAGGGGGAAAACTAGTACTTTCTTCTCAAAATTGGCACATAATCACCCAGGACAAATGGGTCTTGAATATAGTGTCCCAGGGCTACAGGTTCCACTTTCACACCCTGCCAAGGGCAAAAGGTATGCCAGACCTGCCACACAAAGGGCAGTGGCACAAAAACAAGTTTCATCCCTCATGGACATGAGGGCCATTCAGCAAGTACCACAGCAAGAGCAGTGGCAAGGATTTTACTCAAGACTTTTCTTGGTACCCAGAAAAGACAAAGCTTGGAGACCAATACTGGACCTGTCTATTCTAAATACATTTCTGGACGTTCCAAAATTCAAAATGTTGACTCTGCAGCAGCTTCTGCCCATGCTGGGCCAGAAGGCTTGGCTTGTAACTTTGGTCCTAAAAGAGGCATACTTGCATATTCCAATCAGACAGTCTTGCAGAAGATACCTCAGATTCATAGCTGGCTCAATGCACTGCCAATTCTCTGCACTGCCCTTTGGCTTATCTACTGCGCCTAGGGTCTTCACAAAATGCCTGGCACCAGTAATTGCATTTTGCAGACAAAGAGGAATTCAAATATATCCTTACTTGGATGATTGCCTTATTCAAGCAGGGAACAAGGACATTCTACTAAAGCATCTGGCGTTTGTAAAAAGATTACTAATTTGAATAGGGTACACAGTAAATGAAAAGAAATCAAAACTAGTACCCTCTCAAGAGATAATATTCCTGGGTGCAAGCTTAAATACAACTGCTTAGATGGCTTATCTCATGCCAGACAAACAAAGGCAACTGACTTCTTACTTCAGAATGTTGGCAACAAAGACCCAGTTATCTGCAAGAAAAATTCTGCAGGCTTTGGGCTTCATGGCATCCTGCATTCTGCTAATTCCATATGCCAGACTGCATATGAGGAAGCTACAATGGTATCTAAAAAGTGTTTGGACTCAACATTGTCACAGCCTGGAAACATTAATTACCCTCATTCCTTGCCTGCAACAGGAGTTTTGATGGTAGGCACTGGCCTATCACCATAGCAAGGGACAGCCATTCACCCTACCCACAGCCAGGCAGTCAATAACAACAGATGCATCAGATTATGCCTGGGGGGGGGCCCACATGGCAGGAAAATGTATTCAGGGCACATGGCCCACAAGCCAAAGACATCTTCATATCAATCAAAAAGAGATGCTAGCTGTTCAGAATGCCCTGACAGCTTTCGAGGATCTACTCCATCCAGGACAACTACTGATAAGGACGGACAATACTACAGTCATGTGGTACATAAACAAACAGGGAGGCACTCATTCCTATCCCCTCTGCAGACAAGCCATGATTTTGTGGGACACAGCATTGACTTATCAAGTACACCTGCAAGCACAATTCCTGCCAGGAAAGAAAAATATTCTGGCAGACGAACTAAGCAGAAACCTTACGGATCCCAACGAGTGTAAACAGGATCCGCAAGTCTTCAGCATGATCATAAAGAAATGGGGATGCCCAGACATAGATCTATTTGCCTCCCCTCACAACTGCCAACTACAGAGATTCTGCACAAGGACATATCACAAGCAACATGGAAAGTGGATGCTCTATCATTCAGCTGGAAAACCCTAACAGTATATGCCTTTCCTCCTCTGCCTCTCCTCCCCAAGGTACTCCTAAAGGTCATACAAGAGAAGCCAAAAATTATTCCGATTGCTCCAGACTGGCCCCGCCAGCACTGGTACCCAATCCTAAAGAGCCTGTCTCAAGGCCCAGCCTGGACATTGCCTCTAATTTCTCATTTACTGACCCAATGAAACAATCAGATCCTGCACAGCCAACTCAGAACCCTAAATCTGGCAGCATGGCAGATAATGTAGCCATTCAGAGCACACCTCTCTCAAAAGCAGTGATGGATGTTATTTTGGAGGCCAGGAGGCCCAGTACCAGAAAATATTATGCAGAAAAATGGAAAAGATTCTGTGCTTGGAACCAGGCACAAGAAATTGACACGTTTGTACCAAATATTCCTCAGATTTTACAATACCTAACTGAGATGCTGGACAAAGGCCTATCCTTTTCATCAATTAAAATCCATGCGTCTGCCATTTCAGCTCATTACAATACGGAACCACCTATTTTTTCACATCCGTTGCTAAGACAGTACCTCAGAGGGGCCAAAAACATAAGACCCCCAAGGAGAGCACCAGTACCTGCATGGGACCTCAATTATGTCTTAGAAAAACTCACACTGCCGCCTTTTGAGCCAGCCAATACAGCTGAAATAAAGTTCTTATCTTGGAAAACAGCTCTGCTCCTGGCAGTAACCTCTGCAAGACGAGTCTCATTTACAGGCACTCATGGCTGTGGAACCTTTTATCATTTTCCATCCAGACAGGGTTTCTCTGAGGACGAACCCGACATTTATGCCTAAGGTAATGTCCAGCGTGGCCCTTAACCAAACCATTCATTTGCCTACTTTTTATCCAAACCCACAGAATAAGGGTGAGAGACTCCTGCATTCTTTGGACATACACAGACAGCTACGCTTCTACTTGGACAGAACTAAAGCTTTCAGAAAGACTGAGCAACTCTTAGTAGCATATGCTGCAGGATCACAAGGAAAGGCTATCTCAAAGCAGACTATTTCAAAATGGATAGGCCACTGCATTCGTTTCTGCTATTCACAACATGGCAAATCAGTGCCTAAGGGCATTAGGCCTCACTCTACCAGAGCAGCAGCCACTTCAGCAGCCTTTCTCAGAGGAGTACCAACCAAAGACATTTTAGAGGCTGCAACTTGGAGTTCAGTGCACATTTTTACCAAGCACTACCACTTCTCTCTCTACTCTAAATCCAGAGCAGGCTTTGCCACTGCGGTTCTGCAGGGCCTTATAGCTTCTCCTAATCCTATTTAGACCCAGCCACCCAACCTCAGCTTTGGGATTCAACCCAAGTGTAATGACTGCAACAGTGAAACACGATGAACATAGTACAGTTGTGTACCTACCATAAATGTAGATGTTTGAGTGTATTCACTGTTGCAGTCCAGGTTACCCACCCACCATCCCCTTTTTCTTTGCTAGGACTTATCCATACTTCTCTATCCTATACAACCTATGTGGTGTATTTGCTTGTAGATGAAGATGATGTTTATTTTTGTGCATGCATATTTATTGGCATAATTTTCAGCCTACCAATTTGGGGGCACCTGACATCTGGGGCAAGAAAAACTGAAGAAAATGGCATCGGCTGCATCTTTTATACCCCTGGCACACTGACGTCAGGGAAGAGGCGACAGCAACCGACGCCGGACCTTGACTTTGGAATTCAGGCCGACTGCGAGTAGCCTGCCAGCAGGATAACCCAAGTGTAATGACTGCAACAGTGAATACACTCGAACATCTACATTTATGGTAGGTACACAACTGTACTTTTTGTCTACCTTGGAGGATGTGTGTGTTACTGCCTGCAGTTTCCCTGACAGTCAGCCAGCTGCTCATAAAAAGGCAGATAAGCTGTATAAAGTTCCCCAGTCTTTTACGTTTTTATACACTTTCCCTAACCTGATTCAGTAGCCATAGCTTTAGTTAATCCTTCTGCTGCTAAACACAAAATTCCAGTCCTACTATTTCTGGTAAGGATGGGAAGATTATTGATAAGTACAGGAAAAAGGCATATGCTTCTGCAACTTTGATTTTCAGAATTTTGAATCGCCAGACTCAGGTTAAACCTTGTCCTAATTATGAAACTATGAATAATGTTTTGTCTGCAGTTTCTTCTTGTGAGGGAAAAACTGCTTTGAATAATTTGACTTCTATTGTTTGTCAGTACCCAGGAAAACAATTGGATGTGCTCTATAGACCATCAAGACACATACAGCCACATAAAAACATAAACGTTCCAGAAGGTTTCTCCGCTTTTGGGTAGGAGACAGTCATTTTCAGTTCAGGGTGCTGCCCTGTGGGCTGACGACAGCCACCAGGGTGTTCACCAAATGTATGGCAGCAGTGACAGCTCACTTGAGACTGCATGAATTCCAGGTGTTTGCATATCTAGACTACTGATTCATCACTGCTCCCACCAGGCATCTACTACTTCAAGCAACAGAGTTCATTTTACATTTGTTCCTGAGCTTGGGAATCAGTCAAACAAAATATCAGCTAAGTCCCTCTCAAGATTTAGAATTCATAGGAGTGCGTCTGAACACCATTTCTTGTGTATTTTCACTTCCCCAGCACAGATTACAGGAGATAAAATCCCAAGTGCATCCTATTCTTCACAAAAACAAATTTCCAGCCCTACTAGTTCTTCAAGTGTTGGGGTCCATGGCCGCGACCATCACTCTAGTCCCGTTAGTGAGGTTCCATATGCACCTGCTACAGTGGCTTATAGCATCACAATGGTCTGTCCTAACCCATCCAGTGAACTATCCCTTATTAATCAGTCACTGCAAAAAAGATCTATTCTGGTGGATGGAATTTGAGGAAATTCTATTAGGCTGTCTATTTGTCCCTCCTCAGCCCAAGGCCATAGTGACCACGGATGCCTCCCAAATTGGGGGGGGGGGGCTTATCTGGGAAGAACAGTCCACAGCACCTGGTCCTTGATAGAGGCCAATCTGCACATTAGTGTCCTGGGGTTAAGGGCAGTGCTTCTAGTATTGCAAGCCTTTCAGTCTTTCCTCCCCATAGGGGACCATTGCAGTCCAATCAGACAACATGTCTGCAGTCTGGTACATCAACAAACAAGGGGGAACCAAGTCTTACCCCCTATGTCGAGAAGCCCTGAGAGTGTGGCAATGGGCTAGTTCCTCCAACCACTTTCTGATGATAGTGCACATCCCAGAGAGTTCAGACGTGATAGCGGACAAACTGAGCAGATGCATTCTCCTGCCTCACGAGTGGTCTCTCAATTCCAAGATAGCGAGGAGGATTTTTTGTCACTAGGGCCAGCCTTGCTGCGACTTTTTTTGCATAACTTCAAAACAAGAAGTGCAGAAGCTACCTTGCCCTGATCCCCCCTCAGGGGGAGTCGCCAAGAGATGCTCTTCTCCTTAATTGGACCCTGGGTCTCCTCTGTGCCTTTCCCCCTTCCCTCTAATTCCACTTTTTCTCAAGAAAGCAGCCAGGTTGAGAAGCAAAGTGATCCTCATTGCACCCTGTTGGCCTTGACAAATTTGGTTCCCCTTCCTATTGCCTCATCTAGTTCGCCGTGCATGGATTCTTGACCGAGTTCCAGACCTGCTAGCCCACCCTCAGGAACTGGTGCACTCCAACCGTCAAAATCTCAAGCTGACAGTTCGGTTCT
This sequence comes from Protopterus annectens, assembly GCF_019279795.1. Classification (NCBI taxonomy): domain Eukaryota; kingdom Metazoa; phylum Chordata; order Ceratodontiformes; family Protopteridae; genus Protopterus; species Protopterus annectens. The sequence continues at coordinate 657,231,582 of NC_056735.1, forward strand.
TCCAATTCCACTAGTTGCTAGGCATAATGATATATCTACCCCAGTATGGAAAATTCTGCTGGCTTCCCATAGACCATCCACCAGGAAATTTTACCTTAGTAAGTGGAGGAGCTTTTCAAACTGGGCTTATGACAATGGTCTTGATCTTTTCTCCTCTCCGACGGGAAAAGTTCTAGAATTTCTAACCATCCTTTTTGATCAAGGGGCCTCCACCTCTACAGTTTAAGTCCAGTTAGCTGCCATTTCTAATTTCCATAATCGCTTTGGGGACCTTCCTTCAGTTTCTCATAGACTATGTAAAGCATTCCTCAAAAGAACTCTGCGCTTGAAGCCTCCATTTAAAGACCTCAGTACCAATCCATCTTTTCTTCCAAAGGTAGTCAAGTCCAACATTAATCAAACTATAGACTTGCTTGTTTTCTTCCCCAATTTTTCCAACAAAGGTGAGTATTGCCTACGCTTGCTAGATTTTCACAGAAAATTATGTTTCTATCTCAACAGAACTAAAGAATTTAGAGAATCACAACAGTTATTTGTTTCCTTTTCTGGCCTAACTTTAGGGACTCCCATTTCCGAAGTTACCGTGTCAAAATGGCTAAGAGATTGTATTACTCACGTGTATAAAAAAGAAGCATATCAAGTTACCTGTGCCAGTGAAAGTGCATTCCACCATATCAATGGCCACTTCAGCTGTTTTCAGTTCCAAGGCTTTCATGAATGAAATATGCATAGCAGCAATGTGGGCTACTCCACATACTTTTATCACTCATTACAAATTGGATCTGATCTCAAGGGGAAGAGCTTCCTTTATTTGGTTCTATGGTTCTCAGGAATATCCTTACATAGGGCCACCTGGGATCTAAAGTAGCTGGGGACTCTGTCCTAAGAGTCAAGAATAGATGAAGACTGACAATATCAGATAAAGAAGTTATGTCTTACCATAACATTCCATCTGTGTTGTTGGTCTTCGTCTGTTCTTGGCATCCCTGCCTCTTTCCCCCTGCTGTGAATTTCTGGAGGAGTGGACTTTTATCCTGGGTGCATTGTTAGGGTTCACCTTGAACAAGGCTTCTTCGTATTTCCTCATGGTTCTTCTGGCTTGCTATAAGTCTGCAAACTCGATCTGAGTTAAATGGGAGAGGGGCATTGTGCGTAGAGTATTAGCTCTAGAAATTTTTGGCTGGCATGAGCTATATAATGGCCAGACTCATTCCGAGGATCAGAACTGACACCCAAGAATCAAGAATAGATGATCAACAACACTGATGGAACGTTAAGATATAACTTCTTTATTCATTTCAACAGTTACAGTACAGTCTAGACATACAGGTGTATTTCTTTTCTGTCCAGCAAGACTCACTGTTGGTACATTTTTAACACAAGCAACTTTACAAATACTTTTTCAACACAAGCACCTGTACAAGTCAGATTGATATGCAAATAACATATAATTCTTTACAAAACTCCTACTTGCTATGTATTTTACACATCCACTGCACTACCTCTCCTGGCATAGCTGTCAGTACCCCACATCGTTACACTTTTATTCCAAAAGTCCTGTCCAAAATTCAACAGGATGTTCCCAAAATCTTGTTAGCGACTCCCTTTTCGCCAAGACAGCATTGGTTGCCACTTCATCTGCATTTAGCCAAGAACAATTATCACAAGTTACCTCACAGGGTGGACTTGCTCACACAAAACAAGGGATCTCTCATCCATCCCCACCTGCCCATTCTGTGGGTAATAGGATTTTGATTCAACATCGACACCTTTTTTCAGAGGACAGGCTTAGGGTCCTGCAGGAGGCCAAGAAACCCTACTTATCCAAATGGGAAGAGATTTTCTGTTTGGTGTCTCTCTCGTAACCTGGATCCACCTAACTGTGTATGTTCCTTTTGTTCTTTCTTATTTGTGTGAATCGCTCACTGCTGGTTTGGCCTATTCTTCTGTTAAGGCTCACTCATCAGTTATCTCTGCTTGTATGCCTTTATCTCCTCCTTTAGCTTCTAGATTTGAAGCTAAACAATTCCTTAAAGGCATCCTTCATATTAGGCCTCCCAGGAGGCCTATTACTCCTCCCTGGGATCTTAATTTTGTTTTGGAGAAGTTGACTCAGTCTCCTTTTGAGCATCCTGCTTCAGCTTCCATGCAACATTGCTCTTGGAAGACTGTTTTTTTGTTGGCCCTTACTTCTGCCACACAGGTGTCTGAGCTTCAAGCCCTTATGGCTTGTCCTCCTTTTTTGGTGTTTCATAAGGACAGGGTGTCCATAACAGTAGATGTCCTTTCCTTCAGTGTTGCAGTATTCACTCCTTCCCTCCTGGATGTACTGGTTACCTCTTTGTTTTCCTTGGACTGGCATTCCTAATGGTGCTATCATTTTTGAGGAATGTACTTCCGGACATCACCTTTATGCCCTATGCTGTGAGGAGCATACGTGTGACGTATGGTGTACCTTAAAGCAACAGTAGGCTTTTGTATACTGGCTGGATGCTGGGCTTCCCAAGGCAGAGAATCCCAGAGGTTACAAATACTGCCACAGTGAAATAAAGGACATCTAATGTTATGGGAAGATTTTACACAATTGTACTTTATAGTTAATTGCAGGCTATTTGGTATCTACATTTTTTCATATTAGGACAACTTGGTTTTCTTTGCAGAGTCTTTTTCAAAGTGTCAGGAGTCTCTGCCTTGGGGAAGAGAGAGATATCTCTTACACAAAATTATGAAAATAAAATTGCCACTAATTCTAAAGACAACCACAAAGCATTCTATAGCTATGTCAAGAATCTCATTGGCAACACTCAGATCTGCTCTGAGTTACAGCACAATGGCACTAACTATACAGAACCAACTGATATTGCCAATATCCTGGCAGATAGGTTCAGTGCTAACTGTACCCCTCTCTCACCCCCTAAAGGGCCCATCTCTATACCGGAAGAATGCAAAGTTCCTGTAATCACGGCTGCACAGGTAAAAAACACACTCTCCAAAGCCAAGAACACAGCATCCATGGCACCTGACAACATGCCAAGATGCGTTCTACATGAACTACAGAACGAACTGGCACCCCACCTAAGTACCATATTCAATCATAGCCTCACCTCAGGCTTTGTGGCCACTGAATGGTGCACAGCAATGGTTATCCCACTCCACAAAGGGGGGAGCCACCACGGACTCTTGGAACTACTGCCCCATCAGCCTGACGAGCCTGGTCTGTAGGTCTATGGAACGTATCACCATGGAACTTATAAACAATGACATTAGTAATCTCCAAACTCTGGACCCTACCCAGTTCAGGTTTGTAAAAGGCAGATCATGTCTCTTAAACCTGATAGACTTCTTTGAAGCGGTAACCAAAACCGTAGATGAGGGTAAGGTGGTTCACACAGCCTATCTAGATCTCGCCAAGGCTTTCAACACCATCCCTCACTCTGGAGTTATAGATAAACTCACTAAACTAGGTATAAATCCCTATGTCACAATATGGGTTGCCAACTGGCTCACTAACAGGATCCACATTGTGAAAGTAGCAGACTCTAAATCCAACTTCAGACCAGTGACAAGTGGAGTACCACAGGGTTCAGTCCCGGGTCCTCTCCTGTTTCGTATCTACTTCTCTGAAGTACAGGCTAACACAGAATGTCTTTGACTAACAAAGTTCGCAGATGACTGCAAACTAGGAGCCATAATCAAAACTCCTAATGATGTGGACATCCTGCAAAAGGGCCTCACTGAGATAGATGCCTGGTGTCAAAGCCATGGCCTCAAGCTCATTGCCAAAAAGTGCATTATCATCCCCTTTGGTAAAAACTCCGCACCCATGAACTACTACATAGGTGATAGTCTACTTAACACCGAAAGTGTGATAAGCGACCTTGGGACACAGGTGGACAGTAGTCTCTCCTTTGATAATCACATCGCCACAGTAGTCAGGAAATCCTTCTACGTGGCACACCTCATCACAAAAAGGTTTCTCATCCAGGAAAAAAGAGGTCATTCTTCCCCTCTACTCATCACTCATTAGACCCATTATAGAGTATAACATCCCTTTTGGTATGTACCTCACAAGACATCTACAACAACTGGAAAGGCCGCAGAAATACCTCACAAAGAGGATTACCGGCCTTAAACAGATGCCCTACGCAGACCGTCTCAAAAAACTACAGCTTTACTCTGTCGCATATCGCCTACTCAGAGGCAACCTCTACCTAACATACATATCTATGTCAAACCCAGAGCTGTTGGACATGCTCCACTTAAAGAAATCCCAATCCCTCTGAGCTACACACTCTAGGGACCTAAACCTTGTCTCATCAAAGGAATTCCCCCTGCACGAAAGGCAATTGCACGGCTTCAGTAATATGAAATCCAAAAGCCAAAAGATGAGCCAGCAAACTGTGAGACTGAAATAATGTTTATTCAATGAAAAAACAGACCGGTTTTGGCTGGTATACACCACAGCTTTCCTCAGTGTCAGGAAGGCTGAGGAAGGCTGTGGTGTATACCAGTCGAAACCGGTCTGTTTTTTCATTGAATAAACATTATTTCAGTCTCACACTTTGCTGGCTCATCCTTTGGCTTTTGGACCTAAACCTTGTCACCACAATAAACAGAACATGCTGGAGGGATAGACTTCTGTCCCAGAGACTTCCCATACTCTGGAACAAACTACCTATCTATATCAAGACTTCCCATGCTCTGGAACAAACTACCTATCTATATCAAACAAAGCTCCTCATTAGCACTCTTCAAGAAAAAATCTTGATGATTGGATGGGAGATAGGAAATTCACCCTGGGGATCACTTCTGTGGCTCTGCTTGATAGGGGCACAGGAAAATAATTTTCTTGGGTGGCAAAAGCCAGGGTACCATTTGGCTAGGCTTATATAGGCCCTAGGGCCAATAGCCTAGTACATACCTGTGAACCTATGAACAAGCTGGGATTCCAAGTGAAAATTTAAACTCTTTCTTGACTCCTCCTCACAGGATTGTGTTTTTTTGGATGTCAAATAGACACCATAATTCAAAGAGCTTTTCTTTCGCAGGAAAAACTAGATCTATAGCTAAACCCATTTCTAGGGTTTTTCACTTAGATTTCTTCACTGTGAATGAATACCTCAGGATTTTGAGTGTCACGGCTTCTTTGATTCTCACGATACCCCTGGCAAGACTCCACATAACGAAAGATGCAATGGTATCTGAAGTCTCTCACAGCACCAACACTTTTTGTTTTTCAAATCCCAGTTTTGTGGTTTCCAGAAGAGAAATTAATTGCTATGTGACTTGCTGCTCTTTGCCTATTGCTGATCTCTGTCTGCATTACTCATTTAAGATTAGGTTACTTCAGTTTTTTTTCTCTTATATTGTATTTTGTTTTATTTTTAAATTTTGGAGTTTTAAAAGGGTTTGACTAAGGTCAGTTAAAAAGATTTCTTTTGCAGACAGTGAAGAACATCAAGCTAATTTAATAAGTGGGAAGAGGTGAGAAATAGCATTCAACATTTAACTATGGATATATAGTGGCAGCTTTATTCAGCTGTAGTGCTGTGTGACTTGCTGTTTTCTGCCTGGCTGTTGCTGATCTCTCTCTCTGCATTTGATTTTGCCTTTTTTCTTGTATTCCATTTTTTTTTTTTTTTTTTTTTTTTTGTTCTGTTTGGAGTTTTAAGAGGTCTTGGCTAGGGACGTTTCAGTTGCCCACCTCTAATATAAATCTGGTTTTGGACACTGCACCTAGTCTTATCTCATCAGCTCATTCTACTGAGCACTGAGGGATCATCTAGGGAGGCCCTCCCTCTTAGTCTCTTAAACTTGAATTATCTTCTGTTTCCTACCTTCCCACTTAATAGAAAATGTGTTTTATTCAGCTGCTTTTACTGTCTGTGCTTCTTCTCACTGTATTTAGCTTTTTGCTGCATGTTCTTGAAGTGTTAAATTGGATTTAATCTGCTATATTTATTACTGTTTGTTAGTAGCCTGATTACACTGTAACTGTTATTCTAACCCTTCTTAGCTCTGATTTAAGCACTTGGACTCTAAACGTGTTAGCTTACATAAGGAAGGTTTGTGGTCTACACTGTTGTAGCAAAAGAGGGAGCTTACACCCTTCTGACTTGGGAATTACTGGTTACAGGCTTATTGTGTCTGGTATTCTAAAAGTGTGTTTGTTCTGGCTTAAGCATTTGGGCTGCAAACAAGCTATTTTAGATAAGGAAGGTTTGTGGCCTACACTCTTGTGGCAGGAGAGAATAGCATACGCCCTTCTAAGCCAGGAATTGCTGTTGTAAGTCTTACTGTGCCTTTAGTTAATTGTCTAGAGAGCTATCCTGTTTAAAAACTTCATTCTGCGTGCCTGAGCATTTGGTGACCATGGTGTTGAGAAGAGTATTGCCGATTTCTGCTAAACTCTACAGAAGCTAAGACTTTCATGATAGTATACACTTTTTCAAGTACTTGTTTTGTGTCATTGTTTTTTTCACGACTGCATTAATTGAGTGTTTCTGTTTTGAATATCTCCAGTTTTTGACCTTCTTTTACAGTCTTTCATGAGAACAGCCTTGGTTCCACTTCAGTGAGAGTAGAGGGTACGCGACTCATTTTCTGGCCCAGAAAAAAGAATGTACTGTTTTTAATTGGACACAGGGCCTTGTTTTTTTTAAATCGAATCTCCTCTGCTATTTAAGCACCACAGTTGTTGTACAACTCATAACCTGCGGGCAAGCTAAGACTTGCATTACCATATCCACTGTTTCAGCTTTTTTTTTTCTTTAGATGGCTTAGTGGTAAATCACTTTGGCTTTGGTATGCAGGGTCCTAGGTTTGATACTAGTAGAGGGTGCTTATTTAGAGTTGGGAGGGTGGCCTAATGGTTAAGGTGTTTGCCTTACAAACACAAGGTACAGGGTTTGAGTCTCACAAGGGATAATTGGCTAGGCTTAAAATGGCTCGCTAGAGCAGTTAGTCTAGTATGAACCTATGAACCTTTTGCATTTTGTGTCATATTAATTGAGTGTTTCTGTGTTGAATATCTTCACTTTATTACTTTTTTTTTTTTTACAGTACTTAGCAGCACCTAGCAGTGATCTGTGTAATCACCTATATCTTGCAGTGTAATTGGTCCTTGTAATCTATGTAAACACCAATTTTTGCAGTGTAAGTTTCCCTTAAAATACCCTTACTGTCTAACCATCCGAGCATCTAGTTTGTGTATAGCTGAGCGTTGCTCATCAAATTCCTTATCATATTGATCTATTAAATATTTAAATTTCCCTCACACCTCCCTAGTAGATCAGTAGCCATGAATATAACTTCCCAACACTCTCTGTGGCTAATCTGGTTAAGATGGGTATTCTGAGACACTAGCAATTGCCTAATGTACACTGACAACCCACTTATTCTTAATAAAACAGATAAAGTATGTGAGAGGTATAAATACACTTTCATGCTGGAATCAAAACTCTTTCATACAACCAAAACTAATCCTATAGAGGTTGTCGGTGACACTTTTACCACACTGCGCAGGGCAAAGACCCTACACATAACACTACTTATGCTGAGGTACTTACAGGTAACATTCTTAAAACACTAAAACCTCTTACACAGCACAATCAAAAAAGGGTCATCAGCCATCACATAAACACTCTGTTAAAACACCACTCACAGCTATACATAATAACACTGTATCCAGTGCCTCTAATGCTAAGCCATTAGGGCAAATCAGTACACAGCCAAATTTCCTGGTCATTGGTGATTCTATCGTGAGGAACACCGATGTCCCCCTCACCAGACTGAGTAAGGAGAGAGTCATGTTTAACAGCCTTTTTGGAGTTAGGATCCATCGAGTCACACAGGCACTCAGGTCATTGAGCCACAGGTACCAGTATGACTCTGTCATAGGCCATGTGGGAGTTAATGACCTGAGACGTACCTCTCTTGTCTATATGAAGCGAGGCATGATTGAGCTTGCTGATTGTGTCTCAGGTAGGTATGACTCTAGCACTGAGCAGCATACTACTTTCTCCATGGATAATGCCACGTTACTAACAGAAAATGATTGATTTTAGCAATTAGCTTAGCTTCTGGTGTCGGTCCAAGGGGGTACAATGTTTGATGGCCTAGGAGGACATGATTGACCGACCACGCTGCTTTACCATTGATGGTCTGCAGTTGTCCCTCTAAGCTTTTGGAAATTGGCAAAGACCTTTTCTACCCCCATAGTGCCTTTTGTTGGCAATGCCAGACAGCTAAACCTCTTGACTTAACTGAACCTGCAGAGGAATATGTGAAGGTGTTACTGCTCAATGCTAGAAGTTTTAATAAGAAACTCCACTTCCTGCAAGCCTTCCTGTCCCTAGAAAGTGTAGACATTTGTGTAGTAACAGAGACATGGTTTAAAGTTGTAGAGTACCCCAGCAAAGCAAGGTTATAATGCCTTTACACCTGTATACCAGATACAACACAAGAGGGAACTAAAGGTGGAGGAGTCTTAGTCTATATTAAAAACAAACCTCACATCAAGACTAGTTAATGTATGACCCACTAGAACTTTGTATGACCCACTGGAACTAGTACATGTGCAACTCACCATAAGCATGGTCTTTTGTACCATATCCATGCAACTTGTAGGTCCCTTTCCATCTCTCAGGAAACCCATACTACCTATCTCAATGTACTAGAGTTCATCGCTGTTCAACCCAATATAGTATTCATGGGGGATCTCAGCTACCCCTCTATAGATTGGGAATCCTACACCACTTGTAATGCACAAGCCAAGTGATTCTTAAATTTTGTTAATACCATCATCCTAGAACCATTGGTCCATTCTCCTACCCGTCCTTGACGTTGTACTCCCAAACATGGGGTAAAAATGTTCTTCACCCAATGTAATATCTTCACTTGTCAGATCTGACCGTAAGGCAGTATTGCTTGAAATAAAAATTAAATCTGGGAGTCCATTGAAATCAAAAACCTTTAGGAACTATTCCAAGGCTAACCTGTCTCTACTAAATGACATCTTATCTAAATTCCAAGCAGCCTCATATCCAGTAAACGCCACAAAATATGCTGAGCTATTTAGAAAATCTCTGTACAGCCATATTGATAGCTGTATAGAGCAAGCTGTGCCCACTCGTATTAAAAATAAGACAAACTCAAAAGACAAGCCACCCTGGTGGAATCACAATATCAGTTGGCCATACAACAACAAAAATAAATCTTGGCGAAGCATAGGAGAAACAAAGCCCTAAATACTAAAAGTCCCCTGACCAATATAAACAGGCAGATAAGAGGGTTAATTAATACTTCAAAAGCTAAATTTGAAAAAAAAATAGCTTCTCAGGCAAAGAACAACCACACAGCTTTCTACAGCTTTGTCCATAACTTCAGGGGAAGTATGCAACAATGAGCAGGACTTTTAAAATGACATCACCCAGTGAGAACCAGAGGCCATTGCCAATCTTTTTGCTGACAGGTTCAGCTCAAATTTCTCCCTTCACCCCCCCCCTCCCTCTGGTAGTCCAAAGGAAATAGTACATACTAGAGTCTGTCAAACCAGGAACAGGCAACAGGTCATCAAGGCACTTTCCAAGGCCAAAAACACTGTACTGATGGGCCCCGGTAACATCCCAGGATGCTTAATATATAGCATGAAACATGACTTCTATGGTCGACTTGAATCACCTTTTAACTAGAACGTACATTCAGGTTTTGTGCCCAAGGAATAAAAGATGGCTGCAGTCATTACCCTCTACAAAGGAGGCCCAACCACTGAATACCGTTAACTACAGGCCCATAAGTTTGACCAGCTTCATATGGGAGGCCATGGAAAGAATCATCATGGACTTAAATGAAGACGTAGGTAATCAGCAAACGCTGCACCCATCACAATTCAGCTTTGTTAAAGGAAGGTGGATAGATGGTACGGCGATGTTTTTCTCAGCGACCTTTTGCTATCGTTAGCTGAATTATCTTTGTCACTTCACCAGACAGTGTTCAAATGCATGGGCAGTGGTGGGCTCACACCTGCTGCGTCAAAGGATTCCAGGTGTTCCGTATATCTCGACGACTGGCTCCTGTCAGCCACCACCAGGCATCAGCTATTACAAGCCAGGGATTACACAATAGACCTTTGTTCTCATTTGGGCATCTGTTAGATGTCAGCTACACCCACAGAACAAAAAGTTTTCAGACATTCAGACTCATGTCAGGATCATTAATGGTTCTAAAGGTGTTAGTCTCATGGCTTGCGCCATCACTCTTCTAGCCACTGTCACACGTGATGCCTCCCTGATGGTGGGGGTCATTATCCAGGGCAGGATGGTTCATGGGGAGACTATGGCAATGGGCGATCTCCTCTCATCGGTTTAAAACAGCAAATGTCCAGACTTCTTCAGCCTCTTCCCTCTATCAGGCCATCCCAGGATTGGCCCCAGGGACTTCTTTATGCCTTCCTCCTTTTCCTCTGATCCCTCAGGTGATCCAGAACTTCCTTCCTTAGCCAGGCTTCCTTTGATCTACCAGGAGGACACAAGCACAAATGGAACGCTTTCTCTTATTGGGCTAAGGCCCAAAATATTGATCTGTTCAGGCAGTTCTGGACTACAGTCAGAGTTCAGTTGGCGCAGATCATAATATTATGTCCCATAGGCTCTGCAGGGCCTTTAATCCTCCTCCTCAGTGGGATTTAAATTTAGTGCTGACATCCTTGATTCTTCCCCTTCGAGCCAGCTGTTTCTTGTTCCCTGAAATATCTTTCTTGGAAAACTTTATTCCTAGTGGCTATTACATCTGCCAGGAGGGTGTCTGAACTTCATGCTCTTCGTTCGACCACCCTATTTGGTTTTATCTTTGAGAACTAATCCATCATTTTCAATCTGAATCAATCTATTGATCTCCTGTATTTTTCCTAACTATTCAGATAGAGCTGAACAAAGCTACATTATCTTGCTTAGATATTATTTGGACAGAACAAAAATTTAGGAAATCTGATCAACTTTATAATAAAAAGGCCTTCCTGTTTCTAAAGTGACTTTGTCCAGATGGCTTTCTTAGGTCATCACTGAAATTTATACGATCAGGGGAAAACAGCTGTGCTCAAAGCACATTCAACTAGGAGTTTAGCTACTTCTACAGCTTTTCATGGGCCACCTCACACTTTTGTTTCCCATTACAAATTGGACTTGGCCTCCAGGGACAGAGCCAGTTTTGGCTCTACAGTCCTCAAGTGTTTGTTCCATTGAGCCACCCAGGATACAGACCTTGTATAAGAAACTATAATGCTAAAGAGACCATTCGGGCCTGGTCCCTTTTCCATTTGTAAGTTTCTTCTTCCTTTGGGAAGTATTGTTTATGCTTGGTGTTATTGCCCTTTTGTCAACAAACGAGATCTGGGTACTTCCTGCCTTGCATCATGGGATATGGGGCTGAGCTGGGAAAAGGTAAGGAGTTCTTCGAGCTAAAACAAGTGCGAGTGGGAGCCAGGGATAACCCATCAAGCAAGAAAGAAGGCGAGAGAAGACAACTAACATGGAACGTTATGGTAGGTACATAACTTCTTATTATGCCTGTTTAATCTTGGTAATCTTGGTAGACTTTTTTGAGAGGGTCACCAAAGCAATAGATGAAGGGAAGACTGTGCACACAGCTTACCTTGACCTGGCCAAGGCTTTTGATACAATACCTCACTTAGGCATTGTTGACAACCTCACTAATTTAGGTATAAACCCTTTTATCATCTTCTGGATAGCCAACTGGCTCACTGATGGGACCCAGGAGGTCAGCATAGGTGAGGCTACCAACACCAAGAACCAGTCACTAGCAGAGTCCCCTAGGGCTCAGTACTGGGTCTGTTCTGCTCTGCCATCTGTTTCTCTGAAATGGAAACAAATGCTGAAGGTTTATGGCTGACTAAGTCTGCAGATGATTGAAAGTGGGGGTTATCATTGACTCCACTGCAGACACTAGTATTGTTCAAGAAGGCCCATCTCTCACTAATAAATGGTGTCAAAGCCATAGTCTTAAACTCAATGCTAAGAAGTACATAATTGTACCCTTTAGGAAGTCAATCATCCCAGCTAATTACCATGTTGATAATACACCCCTAAGTGTTGACCCAATGGTCAGGGAGCAACCTAGACCAGTAGATGGAGAAAAGAGTTTTTACAGTGGGTCTGGCACCCATGTCCCTTATGGGTAGATGTTGTTTATAAATGCCTGGCGTCAATGTCCTGTTTGGATACAGGACATCGTTATTCTTTCGGGAAAACATAGCTAGGTTTAGAAAGGCCCCACAGGTTGTTATCCTAGTAACAATTTATAAATCTGAGACAGCAGATCTCCCTGAATACAGGTGTCTCCTTCTCCTTCCTTATTCCAAAACAGTCAGTTACTACAGATGTCTCAGACTTTGCTTGGGGAGCAGTTTCAGGAGGGATAAAAGTGTGAGGTGTGTGGGACACTAAGGACAGATGCAAGCATGTAAATTTTAGAGATGCTTGCCCTGATCAAGGTAGTCAGTTCTCTGAATCATCTTTGTTCCCCCGGACCTCTTCACGTTTTTACAGACAGTACCACAGTGAATGGGGTAAATCAACAAGCACAGGTGAACAAGGTCATACAAGAATGTAGCCATGTTTGCTAGTTGGTTTGTTGGTGCAAACATTCATAATCGGCACCCATTTAGGGCTGGTTGTTCTCTCACTTTACAATGTTTATGTGCAGTACTATCCTATTGCATTTCCTACTCCTCTGTGAAGGTCCAGTTGGCCTTTTCAACATATCTGCCCATGGATCCTCCTCTTTTAATGCAGTGTCATGCCAAAATGTTTTCAAAAGGAATTTTGCTTAAGAGGCATCCAAGAAAACAGGTGACCCCTCCTTGGGATCTTAATTTTGTGTTAGGGAAGCTAACACTTGCTCCATTTGAACCACTTGTCCTGTCTGACTCGAGAATGTGAACTTAAAAGAAAAAAAAAAAAAAAAAACAATTTTACTGATTGTTCTGAGCTCTGCAAAAAGAGTATCTGAGTTGCAAGCTGTTTTGATGAGTCAGCCATACCTCATTTTCCACAGGGTCAGGGCATCTTTGAGAACTAATCCTATTATGCCTAAAGTGGTAGCCGAGTTTACTTTAAGCCAAACTATCAGTCTCCCTGTTTTCATACCTTAGATGTCCACAGACAGCTAGGGTACTGTCTTTACAGAACTAAATGTTTCAGATCATAGAATTAATTGTTCACTTCTTGTGAAGGTAAGAAGGGACAACCTGTGTCAAAACAGACTATTTCAAAATGGTTGTCTAACGCTATTACCTTTTGTTATACTCACCACAGTAGACTATTACTGGCAAGGTCAAGGCCCCCTCTGCCAGGGCTTTGGCTTCATCTATGGCTTTTTGGAAAGTGTAGAATTCTAAAAGTGTTCTAGAAATGGCAGCTTGGGTTATCTGCTTGCAGGTAGCCCTCAGTCGGCCTGATTAACTAAGTCTTGGGGGGTCCTGCGTCAGTTGCTGTCCTTTCTTCCATGACGTCAGGTCGTCAGGGGTATAAAACATGCAGCTGATGCCATTACACCAGTCTTTCTTGCCATGCGGTGCCCGAAGCAGAAGCAGTTCGCAAGTGCCGGTCGGCCGACTCTTGAAATTTTCGTTTTCGAGTTTCAAAACCGAAGTCTTCAACTAAATCTAAGTACCCCGTTGGGGAAACTTTCTTGCTTCTTACCGATGTCAGTAAAAGTTAATAATTGCATTACTTGTGGAAAGCAAATACCTCATAAAGATTTTCATTCGTACTGTATTCCTTGCCTAGGCCCTGACCACAACGTACCTTGCTGTCGGTTTTGTGCTTTATTTAGTTAGCGCACTATCAGTCATCGGTATATTTTCGCCTCTAAATATTTCGGTTCTCGGTTTAATTATCCAGAAATGTTGTCGGTTAGCTATCCGACTACCGGGATTCCTAAAAAAACACAAAGATAAAGACAGAGACAGGCCGCCGAGGTCCAAAACTGCCGATGACACTTCTCCTAAGCCAGTCGCCAGTTCGCTGGTACTCAGTGTGGTGCTTTTGCAGCCCCTGATACCCGCTACGTCTGATTCTCAGGCCTCTACTAGACCCATTCACTGTCCGGTATGCCGCGAGATGCTTCAACTATGGAACCCATGGATGTCTTTACCTTGGATGTGTCCGGAGCCACTGTGCAGGCACCGGCTTCTGAGGGTGTATTCAGGCCTACGAACTTGCATATTAAACCGACGTCTCCTTCTTTACTTGGGCCTAAATCTCGAACCATGCCTAAAAAAACCCACGCCCAAACCACATGCTCAGGCCTCTATGCCTAAAAAACAAATGATAAGAATGGATGAAGATCTAATAACTCTAATCAGGGGTAGCCAACCCCCCCCCCCCCAAGAGGCCTAGGACTGAAGTTGATTATGAATCTTCTGATCAGGATTCTGTTTTTTCCGATTCTTCTGATGATCTGGATTTGCCCTTATCAACTTATGAAGATTCTGATGCAGAGGACTCCATTCCCTCTGCTTCCCCTCCTGAGGATTTTTCTTTTGGGGAAACCTTACATACTCTGGGAGCATTTGCACTGGGAAAGCCAGGACTTTCCTGATTCAAAAAAGAGACTTAGGGATTTCCTTCTCCTACCTCAGCATAGGCCTTTAGCTATTCCTCCTGTACTAGACATTGTTGATTGTGCTTTTTCGGAATCTAGTTTGGCCCCTGATTCCTTGCCTCCTGCTCCCAGAAAACCTGACAGATACTACAGGGTCCCTAAGTCCCACAAGTTTCTTTTTAAAAATCCTATTGTAGATGCAGAGACTATTTCACAGGGGCCCAAGGGCATTAAGGCTTCTACTGCTAAAAACCCTACCCCTTCTGATAGAGACTCCAGGGCACTGGATAGATGGGGTAAGAAGGTTTACACTTCTGCAACCTTGGCCATTAGGGCTTTAAACTGCCAGTTTCATATGTTAAAGTATCAGCAACATGTTATTGGACTGCTTAATCAGAAAGTGATGTTGATTCCTGACTCTGTGGAAAATAAAGAATCACAGGATTTAATGCATTCTGCTGAACAATTTGGAAACATACTTTGCACCGTGGTTTTGATTCATTAGAGGCCTCTTGCAGGGCTGCTGTTACTGGGTTTGTGCTCAGAAGGCATGCTTGGCTTAAGGAGCAATCTTTGCCTGATCATGTTAAAGCTAAATTGTTGGATGCTCCCTTAAATCAGGACCACCTGTTTGGCAACAAGGCTGAGGAAGTTCTTAAAAAGATGGAAGATAAAGCTAAATCTATGCAAACTGTTAAAGATTTCTTGCAAGTTCAGCCTCCTAGATTTAGTAGGCATTGGCCCTCTAAGAATTGGTTCTTTCCAGCCCCTTCCTGGTCTTCTCAAGCCAAATCCAGACACAGCAAAACCCCCAGGTTTCAGTCCCAGGGGACACACAGGACTAAGCAGTCGGGGGGGGGGGCCTCCACTTCCAGTTCTGGGAGTAATAAGACTACCCATATGGTAAACTGTCTCAATGATTTCCTTTTAAAATTTCCAAGCACTTATCAGCTGACTGCCCAAAAGGGGGGAAAGATTGCTCTTCATGCAAAGAATTGGGAACTCATTACCCAGAACAAATGGGTTTTAAATGTAGTGTCTCAGGGATACAGATTTCACTTTCACACGTTGCCATCACCAAGCGGGTGGCCGGACCTACCCCTAAATCAGTGGGCAGAGGCCCAAAAACAAGTACTTTCTCTCTTAAGCATGGGGGCTATTCAGCTGGTACCAGAAGAGGACAAGGTTTCTACTCGAGACTTTTCCTGATACCCAGAAAAGACAATTCATGGCGTCCTTTCCTGGACCTGTCTACTCTAAACACCTTTTTGGAGATTCCAAAATTCAAGATGCTGACTCTTCAATTACTTCCTATGCTAGGCAAAGATGCCTGGTTGGCAACACTAGATTTAAAAGAAGAATACCTGCACATCCCAATCATGGAATCTTGCAGAAGATACCTACGCTTCAAAGCAGGCTACACGCACTGTCAGTTCTCTGCAGTGCCCTGTGGCTTATCTACTGCATCCAGGGTATTCACAAAGTGCCTAGCTCCAGTCATTGCATTTTGCAAGCAAAGAAATATTCAAGTATACCCATACCTGGACGATCATCTAATTCAGGCAGAAAGCCAGGACATACTTTTGAATCATCTGGCCTTTGTTCAAAGGGTTCTAACTTGTCTGGGGTACACCATAAAAGAAAAGAAATCACACCTGGTACCCTGTCAACAAATTATATTCCTGGGAGCAGGCTTGAATACAGCTTCCCAGATGGCTTACCTCACGCCAGAGAAACAAATTAATTTGACAACCTACTTCAAACAAGTGGCCACAAAAACCCTGCTGTCTGCAAGACAAATACTGCAAGCCTTGGGGTTCATAGCCTCCTGCATTCTTTTAATTTCATATGCAAGACTGCATATGAGGAAACTACAGTGGTATCTAAAAAGCCTATGGTGTCAACATTCTCAGGATCTGGAAGCAATGATTCCTGTCATACCTTGCCTACGCCCAGAGTTCCTTTGGTGGGCAGAGGCCTGCCACCTAAACAAGGGACTACCTGTCACACCACCCCCTGCTGCCCAAACCCTAACAACAGACGCATCAGACTATGCATGGGAGGCTCACCTGGCAGGAATTGCATTCAGGGCAAATGGAACCCAAGTCAAATGCACCTGCATATCAATCAAAAAGAAATGTTAGCTGTACAGAATGCTCTGACAGCCTTCAAGGACCACATTCTTCCAGGACAACTAATGGTAAAGACAGACAACACTGTTATGTGGTACATAAACAAGCGGGGGGGGGTACACATTCTTACCCCCTCTGCAGACTAGCCATGACATTGTGGAACACAGCCTTGAGCTACCAAGTGCACCTACAAGCTCAATTCCTGCCAGGAAAATTAAATACACTGGCAGACGGACTAAGCAGAAACCTCGTGGACCCGCATGAGTGGAAATTGGAACCAAGGATTTTCAACATGTTGGGGGAGCCCCAGATATAGACCTGTTTGCCTCTGCCCAGAACTACCAGTTGGACACTTTTTGCACAAGGACTCCCCACAAACAAGCCTGGAAAGTAGATGCTCTGTCCTTCAGCTGGAAAAAGCTATCAGTCTATGCCTCCCCCCACCTCTGCTCCCCAAAGTACTACTAAAAATCAAACAGGACAAACCAAGGATGATTTTGATTGCTCCAGACTGGCTGCGCCAACACTGGTGTACCCCCTCTTGCGCAGTGTGTCATGGTTATCCCCATGGCACCTGCCTCAGACTCCTTCCCTGGTGTTTCAGCAAGAGAACCAGATTCTGCACCCTCAGCTTCTTACACTGAACCTTGCAGCCTGGCTAATTACATAATCTCTCCTTTACCATCCCTCAGTAAACCTGTGATGGATATCATTTTAGAGACAAGGAGGCCTAGTACGAGAAAATCTTATGCTGAAAAATTTAAAAGATTCTGTGCCTGGAACCAGTCTCAAGGGATGAGCACAGCAAAGCCCAATTTACCTCAGATTTTACAATACTTAACTGAGATGCTTCATAAGGGCCTGTCTTTTTCCTCCATTAAAATCCACACCTCAGCCATTTCAGCTCATTATGACACAGAACCTCCCCTCTTCTCTCATCCACTGCTCAAGCAGTTCCTCAGAGGGGCCAAAAATTTGAGACCAACCAGGAGAGCTGCAACCCCAGCCTGGGACCTTAACTTTGTTTTGGAGAAACTCACTCTACCTCCTTTCGAGCCAGCTGCTACTGCAGACTTAAAATTTCTTTCTTGGAAAATAGCTTTCCTTTTAGCAATCTCTTCAGCTAGAAGAGTATCTGAATTACAGGCCCTTATGGCAGTGGAGCCTTTCATCATCTTTCATGCAGTTTGGGTGTCCCTCAGAACCAATTCATCCTTCATGCCCAAGGTGGTATCCAGTGTGGCCCTTAATCAGTCCATTCATTTGCCAATCTTCTTTCCCAATCCACAGAACAAAGGGGGACAGATACTGCATTCCTTAGATGTGCACAGACAAGTTAGATTCTACTTGGACAGGACTAAACCTCAAAGGAAATCTGAACAACTGCTGGTGGCATTTACTGCAGGGGCAGAGGGGAAGGCTATTTCAAAGCAAACCATTTCTAAATGGATAGGCCATTGCATTCATTTCTGCTATAAGCACCATGAAAAACCTATTCCCCCAGGGGATCAGACCTTACTCCACCAGGGCTGCATCTACCTCTACAGCCTTTCTCAGAGGCGTCCCTACCAGGGACATCCTAGAAGCTGCTACCTGGAGTTCTGTACATACTTTCACCAAGCATCATCATTTGCCAGTTTTCTCTAAATCCAGAGCTGGCTTTGCCACTGCAGTCTTGCAGGGCCTTATAGCTGGTCCTAATGCTATCTAAATTCCTCCTCCCAAACATAGCTTTGGGAATCTACCCAAATGTAATGACTGCAACAGTGAAACACGAAGAACATAGTACAGTTGTGTACACTTACCATAAATGTAGATGTTCAAGTGTATTCACTTTTGCAGTCCTGGTTACCCTCCCTCCAGCCCCCTAACTTCTTTTGGCTATGCTTCAACTTTCCTTTACTATGCTTAAAAGCCTTTTTGGTGTATTTGCTTTTTTGTTGGAGGTATATCATTGTACTTTTATATTTAATTGCTTCCCATTAGGGGGGCACCTGTCATCTGGGGCAAGAAAAAGTGATGTAATGGCGTTGGCTGCATGTTTTATACCCCGGATGACCTGACGTCATGGAAGAAGGGACAGCAACCGACGCAGGACCCAAGACTTTGTTAATCAGGCCGACTGAGGGCTACCTGCAAGCAGATAACCCAAATGTAATGACTGTAACAGAGAATACACTCGAACATCTACATTTATGGTAAGTGTCCACAACTGTACTTTCTCTGTGCATACTTTTACAAAGCAATATAAGCTTGATTTCTTCTGTAGGTGTAGATCAAAGTTTGCAAGGACCATTCTCCAGGGGTTCCTGGACTCTTCTCCTTGTACCTCCCAAATATCGTAAGTGAGGGTAACCTACCAGCAGTGATAACTATGTTCATGAATAGTACAGTTGTGTAATTTAGCTAACCATATTAAACAGTAGCCACTTCTTCCCTCCTTCCATCCTCCTTGTTTTTGGTATGTTGTTTAAGCCAGGGTGTAGTTATTTATTTTTCTGTTCTTCCTAGCATTGTCCTTTCAGGGTTGAGACTCCTTCGCTGTGTTGGCAGGAAGGCTCTGAAGGACTTGTTTCCCATACTTGCCTCATAGTCACCTCAGCTCAAGTTCCTCAACAGTTTAGGTGCATGGAAGTGCCCTGAAGCTTTGGAAGTTTTGCTGGCTGTTATATCCTTGGCAGGATATAACCCATATAGCTAAGGCTACTGAAACAGTGCTCATCTGAGCAGATACTGTTATGGTAAGTTTACTTATGGAACTGTACTGTATTTCTTGTAGCAGTAATTCCTCCATCTTTTTTCTAACTTGCTGCCTCTTTTCCTTGATGGTTTCATCTCTTTCAAAAATCTACACTGAACGTCTGTTAATTTTTCCTCCTTTTCCCCTGGATCCCACATTGATCCTGACACTATCTAGGATATATGCGGTCTGATTTCCTTCTAGTTTATAGCATATACTTTTTATTTATTTGCATTTGATTACAGGCAATGTCTGTCTGGGTCATGCTAGACACCTACTAGTCCAAATCCTAAGAGTTAATTGTTGGGCTTTATTTTTGTTCATTATTTACACCAAATAGACTTCTGTTAGGTGTGCTTTGGAAATCAAAGCATTCATATTATACTGTTTTGGACCATGATATGATTTTGGTATCAGTACAATTTCATTTCCTTGATTAAGTACATGTGCTAAGTAGTAGTACAGATTTTTTTGTGACCATGTTTTAAATTTGAAAGAATAATAAGTATGCTGCGATGACTCCAGTGTAATTTCCAAAAAAATATATACTACCTATAGCTCTCATATGTTCCAAACTATCTTTCCACTTCTAGTAAATAATCAACCCCCACACCTTCTAACTTCGAAGCATTTGCTGTCCTACTCCAGTCTTCTATATAGAGAGTAACATCTTCTTGAAATGCTATAATTTACTTTGTTTTATGGTACTCTAGTAAGCTTGCACTAAAAACTGTGATACATGTAGCTTCTCTTAATCCACTAAGCTCCATATATCATCCATTCTCATCTAGTAAAGCTCCTGCACTTAAAAGGGATGTATTATAGGTACAGGAATAGCTAGTCCTGTCAGTGAGGAGGATGCTTGTCCCCAGCAATAACCCTTAGCCAATGAATTGTGTTTATGATCATCTAAATACGTTTATTGCAATTCTAGTATCCAAGCTGTCAGTCTTATAAGGAAAAGGAAAATCTTATTCATCTTGACCAGATTAGTTCAACTGTTAACATTTTGTGTTACATAGCTCACTGCCATCTCAAAAAAAAATACCCATGCTTTTTGGCTTAGAGAGATGAAGCTCTGATTGTGACGTAAATGATCTTAGTAGTCCTGGGCAGGGGGAGGGTGGGAGTGAGAGGCTTATGTTTGCTTGCCAATCCTTGGGGAAGGGAAATGATGGCTCCGGTTAGGCAGATTGCTCAGATGCAAACGGATGCTTGCACAGCATCAACTGTTAGGACTAGGACTCATCTCTTGCCATTCCAAGCTGGTGATGGTAACCTTAATAGTCATCTGTGTTGTTGCACCTGCATGCCACAGCATAGAGCACTCATATATTCATATGTTGATGTGAGTGTTTTCCAGCCATAAGACGCTAGGGTTATGGATTTAATCTTTAAATCCTTCCTTGTTGGCTGCCTGCCTTGATGGCTCCTGAGGAAAGGTGAACAGTTGATCGACAAGCAACTGTGAAATACATAAAATTGTTAAAACATTTTTTTTCATTCAGCTTTCAGGGAATCAGCATCCAAGCATAGAAAATAATCAGAAATTCATTCTAACCAAAAATCTATCAGAAAGCACAAGACCAAGTTCCTTCAAGAACAACAAATCAATCAGAAGCAATTTTGGAATCTTGTTGCACTCCAGGAAGGTCACAACCTGAGGCCTTCTTCCTGGGAATATTTTTCATAGGTTCGTAGGTGTTTACTAGGTTAATGACCACAAGGGCCTTTTTAAGCCAAGCCATGCATCCCAAATTTCCTGTTACCCTTCATAAGTGTAAGCAGGGGCTTGGGAGGTGAAACCTGTACAAGCAGGGGTGTGGGAGATGAACCATTTGCAGGCTGTCTGTGTCCATTAGAGACATAGATGCCAGCCCAGGGCTGAATGTCCTGTTCCCACCCAATTGTTCATGGAAGAGTCTCTGGGATGCATACCGGTCTCTCCCGCAGGTCCTGTTTATATCACAGGCAAAATTTAAGTCTTTAGAATGAGTAATTCTGGTGCTGTTTGTATTATGGATATGCAGAAGGTCCATCAGAGTTGGGTCTGACAATTCCTTGTATGCATGCATAGATCTCCCCTCAACAGCCTGTAGAGGGGAGACAGTACAAGTATAGGGCCTTGAGGCAGTCTGCATAGGACGTGTTACTTATGTCCTGTATTCTTTTACTGAGGAACCTCTGTTGTCATTCCAGTTATTGGATATGCCTGGTTAGGTACATACCAAAAGGGGTATTGTACTCAATGATAGGTCTGATGAATGCCAAATGTAGTGGAACAATGACTTCCTTGGACTTGGATGCCATAAGTTTGTTTGTAAGTTGCACAACACAGAGTGATTTCCTCACTGCTATAGACGTGATGGTCAAAGGCTAGATTACTGTCTTTTTGCGTCTCCGAGTCCCCGACTACTGGTGCCAACTCTTAGGGGTTTGTTGTCAATGTGATACTTACCAGGGGTGGATGACTTTCTGAAGGATACTATTATGCTGGAGAGGCCGCAGAAGTACCTCACAAAGAGGATCCTAGGCCTTAAACACTTGTCCTATATGGACAGACTCAAAAAACTCCCAACTATTCTCTGTCATATCGCCTACTTAGAGGCAATCTCTGCTTGACATACACAGCTATGTCTGATCCAGCTCTGTTAGAAATGCTACATCTAAAGAAATCCCAATCCCTCCACACCACATGCTCCAGTGACCTCAACCTCATTACCACAATCAACAGAATGTGCTGGAGGGACAGGTTCATAACCCAGAGACTGCCCTTGCTGTGTAATAGACTTCCCATACATGTCAAACAGAGTACCTCACTGGCCCTGTTCAAGAGAAACCTTGATGAGTGGATGGGAAATTGAAAATTCACCCCTGGGATCACTCCAGTGGCTCTACTCGACAGAGGCACTGGGAACTAAGGTCGGGTGGCACGATGTCAGGGTAATCCTACGGGCTAGGTTTATCCGGGGCCATTAGCCTAGTACACACTTATGAACCTATGCATTTCTTTGTGTTTCATTTTAGTCCATGGCTCTGGCACCAGTTTGTCTGTGTCAGTCCTTCCTGGAGCGCATTTATGCTGGTGGGCAATTCAGTGACAACTCCTAATTTGCAGTTGTCTGCAAATTGTCAGACAGTGGCCATTGATATTGATCTTGAATTCAGAGAAGTAAACGCCAAAAAAGGAGCGTTCCCAGAACCAATCACTGAGGAACTCTGCATGTGACTGGCCTCTTTGTAGAGGTGGACTCACCAATTCTAACTCCCTAGGCCTGTCTGTGAGCTAGCTGACTATCTACTAGGTGACATAAGGGTTTGCACCTAACTTCTTAAGTTTGTCAACAATGCCCAAGTGGGAGATTGTGTCAAATGCCTTAACCAGGTCAAGGTTGATAGTGTCAACCATTCTGCCCTCATCCATTGCTTTGGTGACCTTCTCAAAGTAGTCCACACAGTTTGAGTAGGCATGACCTGCCCTTGATGAAACCAGACTGGGTTGAGTACAGTGTCTGGAGGTTCCCTATGTCATTATCGATCATTTCCATGGTAATTCTTTCCATGGCTTTACATATGAGACTAGGGAGACTAATGGGTCTGTAGTTTCCAGGGTCCATAGTTGGCCCATCTTTGTGCTGTGTTATGACTTTTGCTGTTCTCCATTCATGAGGCATGAAGCCTGTTTGGAGGCTACAGTCAAATAGCAATTCGAGATGGTCTGATAGATCATGTTTCATACTATTTAGAAGGCATCCTGGGATATTGTCTGGGCCTATTGATGCAGTGTTCTTGGTCTGAGAGAGAACATGTTAAGGACCTGTTTCCTAGTGATGGCAGGGGAGTTATATTCATTTTATTTCCTGAGGGTAGTTTGATGGGGAGAGAGAGGTAAAGTTGGAGCAGAATTTGTATGCAAGTAGGTTATACCTTGTCTCAGTAAAAGTGGCTCCATTTATAATGAGCTGTACACACAATTGTGTATTGCCTTTGAGGTTGCAGACATAGCTAAAGAATATCTTGTGGCTGTCCTTGACTTGGGAGGCCAAATTTTCCTCAAGTTTGGCTTTGGTAGACTTTATTTGTATTCTGAGTTTTGTTTAGTTTGATGAGAGTGCTTTTATCCTGCTGAGTGCTGCACCTCCTAATTTTTGCTGTGATTGTCTTCCTTTTGTTATACAGCCTGCTGATGTTGATTTCACCAGGGTGGCATGTTTTTTGAGTTAGTTCTGTACTGCTTCCTGGTGGGCACAGCTGCCTCTGTGCAGCTATTAGCATGCTTGTATAGGGTTTCTGTGAACAGTTCTGCGTAGGCAGCAGTATTCTCAGGTTTTATGGGGGCTTTAAATTTTGTCAGGTGTCAGGTTTTCTGCAGGGAGGTTGGCATAATGATTAAGATATTTGTTTTATAGGCACAAGGTGCAGGGTTTGATTCTCACAGGGTTCAATTGGCTAGGCTTAAAATGGCCCAGAAGAGCAGTTAGCCTACTACTAATCTATGGACCTAATCTGTGAACTTAATAGTAGGAAGTTAGCCTTAAAGTAGTTCCTGAACATTCCAGGGTTAGCTGAGGCTCCAGGTTATATTTTACTTCAAAGAAGACCGTTTTGTGGTGTGACCTTACTAGAGAAGATGCTACACTAGGGGATGTACAGCAGTGTCCCATATTAGTGAGGACCAGTTCCAGTATGGTTGCACCCCTTGTTGGTGTATTGACAATCTGGTCCAGGGAGTTTGTGTTTACAAAATCCATGGATCTGTGCCCCTATATGTTTTATGTCGTATATGATTCCCAGTTAATAGTGGGGTGATTAAAGTTACCCATGAATATGGTACTGGGCTGTATGGTGAGTGTTTCCAGTAAGTTTAAATACATGGTATGGGTTTCCTGGGTCATGGGGGGACCTAGGGCTTGCAAGGAAATGGTACTGGATTTTGCTTATGACGATTTGAATGTGGAGAAGCTGTAGTGCATTGTTCTGTTTGATGAGCCTTCAGGTATATTTATTTTTGATGTAAATCGAGACACCTACACCTCTATCCCTGCCTGTGAGTCTAAATGTGTGGAAGGCATTATAATCTTGCACTGTCAGTGTGCTCTCCTTGGCTTTAAACCATATCTCAGTGACCACACTGACGTCAGCATTCTCTATGGTAGAGAGAGCTTCAAGGGAGTGGATTTTTTTGTTTAAACTCCTAGCATTGAGCAGAAACATCTTTAGATTTTCTTATTTTTTATTTGCTATGTCAAAAGTATTTTCAGTTTGGCATTGTCTAAAAAAAGCCACTATGGGGAAGGACAGTGTTTTAGCTAATATTCAAAAACATTTGAGGGGAGAGATGTAAACCATCCTTGACACTGCCACTACTGACATATGTTGCACCCTCTTAGAATGACACCGGAAACTTAGCCAATTATTAAAGTCTGTCATCTTTTGTTCATACTGTGGCATCTTCCTTAGAGAAGGTAAAATGCACAGTGCTAGGCTCATACCAGCTTGGGACACATGTTCCGAGTGTTCCATGATGTCTTTCTTCGTATAGTCTAGGAAGGTACATCTCAGGTCATTTACACCCACATGGACTATGACTGAGTCGTACTGATACTTGTGGTCAAGTGACCTAAGTGCGTGTATAATGTAGCAGATCCTAGCCCCTGATAAGCAACTGAATGTGACTTTATCCTTACTCAGCCTGGTGAGAGGGACATCAGTGCATCTCACAATGGGGTCTCCAGTGACTAGAATGTTGGATTCTGTGGTGGCTTGCCATATGGGCTTAGATGTAGAGGCTCCATGAGATATGGTTGTATGTGTTGATGTGATGTTTTGAAAGAGTGCATTTGGGATTGCTGAGGGCGTTTGTTATGTGTACTTTGTCTAGGAGGTCTTTGAGGTTTAGTAAGGTTACATTTAAGTGCCTCAGCATATGTGGGTCTGTGTGTCTGCTTTGAATTGTGTTTGATGGGTGCAGCATGTGTACTACTGACAAACTTATTGCCATTAAAAGTGCAAGAACTTTTCCTCCGCTGACATTGTGTAAATACATCCCTCATATACCATATCAGTTTGTTTGAGAATTAACTGGTTGTCAGTAAACTTGAGGCAATTTCTACATTGCCGCAGGATGCCCATATCCACCAAGCTGGTAATGGAGATAGCGAGAAAGAAAACATCCATGGCAACAGACCCTTTTTTATTGATCAGGCAGTTGGAGTGAGAATATAAAGTAATATCAGGAGTATCTGGTTTGCAACTCTGGGGGCAGTGCTTGTCACTGCAAACTAGTTGTCCTATATATTACTAGGTATTGGTAAAATTTCAGTGGTGCTTTTACAGCAAAAATATCAACTCGAGGCATTTGCGGCTATACAAGACACTGCAAAACACTTGAAGGATAACTAATAAGAGCCTGATGCTTTATGGATAAAGTATTTAGGCAGATATTCTGAAGTTAGAAGCAAATCAAGCAGTACTTACTGAAAAGAAAGAATTAGCTTGTCAAGAATAATGAGAAGAGGGTAGTCACCTGAATGGGTACTGCCTGGTTACTGCTAGTGCTGGTCTCACCACAGCTTCATTGTGCTGGGATACAATGCTCCTTTGCTTCTTCTCTTACCAGAAGCAAAACAGTAGCATCCCAAGATGAGAAGCAGGCCACAGCCTGTTTGGTGATCCACAGTCTTGTCCCAGATGATGTAAGGGTCTGCAGGCTTGTTGTAGCTTTTTCCTGGTAGATGCCTTCAATAGCAACCAAATCAATCAGGAAGGTCAAGCACAGACGGTCATTTCCCAACCAGAAAGTCAGGAATCCATGCACTTTGCTCCTTCTCTCACCAGGAGCAAAATATAAGCACAAATTCCAAACTGGCACCTATGAAGCAGTTATTAGGTTTTCTGATGATCAGCAGTCCCCAGAAAATACTGTTCCTATGCTCCTTCTCTCACCAGGAGAAAAAAGAAGCACTGATCCCAAGATGATTACTGAAAGGCAGAAACTGGGCTGTCTAGTAATTGGTGGTCTTAGAGTAGATGTTGTACATGTTAAAGGTAAGATGGAAAAAATGGTTTCATATCCTAAGAGCTGCAGTGTGCACTAAGCAGTTAGATAGGAAAGCAGGAGTAATTTAAGCTTTAGTTATTTATGTGGAGAGACTCAAATTTTAAGTAGGATGGCTAAATAGTTGTAGAGGAGTGATTTCACAAAATGATAAATTTGTTCTTAATCACATTAGTCAATGAAAGAAGAGAGGGAAGGAGATATGTGGTCATATTACCATAAGGGACAGGCAACTAGAAATACGAAAATTAGTACAACTAACCAGGTGTAGGAATAGAACACACAACTGCACCAATGCAAGTGTGCTACCTGTTGGCATTAACTCCATTTACTGAAATGAAGGCAGTAATTAACAGTGTCTTCAATGCTGAACAGTACTTAATGTTCATGATCATTTTCCTGGCTTACTTTGGGATTGCCTATTTCACGCTTTTGTGCTCTTGTTTACCAATTACACTTTGCTAGGAGGTATAACTGTGCAGGTGCTAGGTTTGGGTTACGCCAATATAAAATGTTGCATTATGCCAGCCGCCCGGAATGCCGCCGCAAGCCAAAAACACAAAACACCCAAGCCTATGAACCCTAGGCAGTGGGGAACCCGTTGATTGGAAAGCTCAGTGGAGGCAGTTCCAGTGGAGGTTTTTGTTTGGCCAGGAGTCAGAGTCTAAGGCAGAAACTTTCTATGGTGTCTCAGGAGGAAGGTTACAGGGCTGGGGGCAGGCTGGGGTTCAGGTAGGCTTTCTTCTCTTCCCAAGGTAGTTAGAGCCTCCCCTCTTGCCACAAACTTGCCTCCTTTGTTTTGAGAGGTAGGCTTGGTTCAGCTTCAGTGGGGCTTCTCCCTAGCATTTGTACATATGCTTAAAATGCTTAAAGAAAAATGGCAGAAGAGATGATTAAGATGTGATTATGATGCCCCGCCTGATAAAGAGGCCTAGGGTGGAAGGTTAGTTTTTTTTTTTTGAACAGTGTTCAGAGGCTTCAGAGTCTTCTGCGAGGAAGAATGCACTTATTCTGGATCTCTGATTCATGGATGATCATGGATGCCTCCACCTCCTCCTCTCTCTGAGGGATTTCATTTTCAGAGACTCTGCATCATGAGGGAGCACTTTAAATGGAAGGCCAGGATTACTCTGATTCAGGAAAGGCCCCATAGCTATTTTTGCAGAGTTCCTCCTGGTCCTGAACTCTTTCTCCTTTGCCTGTTAAGCCTGATAGGTTCTATAGGGTGTCCAAGCCGGGTGCCTGAAGTTTGTTTAAGAAGTCCTAGGCGGACCCAGAACTTTTCTCAGCCTTCTCAAGTTAACCAAGCTGTATTCTAAAAATTAAAAATCCTGTTCCAAAGAGGTGGAGGCAAAATGGGTGGGGGAAAGGGGTGTAGAGGCAAGGTACTTCTTCCACTCTAGCCATGAGGCGTCAGTTTCACATGCTAAAATATCAGAATTATCTCCTCACAATTAAAAAATTAAAATTGGATGCTTTGGAAGGTGGTATTGAGTGTAAAGAGTTGCTGGACTTGGTGGACTTGTCGTCTAGTAGTCTGAGCAAGTTGGTTGCATTTTTTTTGATGTGTGGTACAGGCCTCCTAGAGGCCTCCTCTACTGGCTGGTTCTGCTCTTCGCCATAGGCATTGGAAGGATCCAATTCAATTTAGCTGAGCATGTTAAGACAATTTTTTTGGATCCTTTGCAGTCTGATGTGTGTTTTTGATCTCCCTGGAAGCAGTTTAAAAAAAATGGAGGACAAAGCTAAGTCTATATGCACTGTTAAAAGATTTTTGCAGGTGAACACTTTTAAGTTCAAGATGTTGACGTTGTTGTACGTTTTAACACTTGTTGGCACTGGAGACATGATGGTAACTTAACTAGATCTCAAGGCTTAAGCTTATGTGCCTATAGGCTAAGTTGCAGTTGCAGGAAGTTTCTAGCGGTTTCGAAACTAAATTTTCATTCTCTCAGTGCCCTTTGGCTTATCTACTGTTATGCCTAGTATTCAAAAAAGGTTCTCTCTCCAGTGATAGATAGCTTCAGGCTTCAAGGAATTCAAATCTATCCTTACTTGAAAGACCTTCTCTGCAGTATAGCATAGCAGTGCTAAGATGCCTAGCGAAATTCTGTGAGAGTAGTATAGTCTCCAGTCTAGTACCCTCTCAAGACATAGATGTGTAAGACATGGGGCAGCCCAGATTGAGGCCTTGCAACGGACAAACAAAAAACAAGAGTCTGTAACTACATTCTCAACTATCTCATCAGTCGTGCTTTTGTGCAGGACAGATCCTCCTTCATTGGGGTTCTGGCATCATCTTTCTCTCTGGGTACTCTTCCCAAAACTGCATATATGGGGAAACACATGTATGGTATCAAAATATCAGACACAGCACTGTTGTGGATTTGCACACTTTTCTTCAATAATACCTTGCCTTAAAAAAAGAATCTTGTGGTGAATTCTTGTGGTGGACCCTAAACAGGGTGACCTCAGTGGAGGTGACCCAGATTTTAAAGACAGATGCCTCGGACATTGCATGGATTGCTCGGCTAAATGGAAAGTGGAAAGTGGATAAAGACAAAGACAAGGCCCAGCATCTACATCAGCATCTGCATATCAACATGAAGGTCAGTTTTCATTAAGTTAATTCAGGAGTTACAAGGTTACTTCTTCCAGGGCAGTTCTGGCACCAGACAACACAAGACAACTGTGTGTCATCAACAACACAGGCAAGGGGAACACATTCTTATCCTCTATGCAGGCAAGCAATGATTTTTTGGGGAGCTAACGCTTTAACTTGCAACTACTCTTCAGGGCAAGGTTTCTGCCAGAACACAGAACTCCTTAGCAGATGTGTTAAGCAGACAAATCATGGATCCCCACAGTGGAAACTGATCTTTCATGTATTTCAGAAATTGACAGTCCTGCTTGGGATGTGTGGAAAAACTACTCTACAACCTTTTGAGCCTGCAGCTACTGCTGAATTGAAATACTTGTCATGGAAGACTGCTTTTCTGTTGGCTATTCTCAAACTATTTCTAGGTGGATTGGCTTTGCATTGCATTTTGTTATTCCCATCATGGCAAGGAGATTCCAGCTGGGATTAGGCCTCATTCCACTAGGGCTACTGCCACTTTTTATTATGTGCATCCTTTTAGGTCTGCATTGTATGTACTCTAGAAGTCCACATATCTTCATTGCCGAAAAGTCTTGTAAACATTTAGCTAATTAAATTCATCCAAGCAAGGTGACTACTAGTGAGTGAAAGCTGCATTGCCTACGGATGGTAAAGCCCCATCAGACCTAGCTTCATACAGAACCCATTTCACTTTTTAACCATGCTTAGCTTCATACAGAACCCATTTCACTTTTTAACCATGCTTATAAAGTGTCTTTGTCTATACTAGCTAAAAGAATGGCAAAAATGTTGCCCAAATTAATAGATATTTATCAGTACAGTTTTGTGGAGGGGAGGCAAACATATGACAACATGGATAGAACAGTGATTATCCAGAAGTAAGCCGATTGTATGACAGTACCTTTGTTGCTGGGTCTTGATGCAGAGAGAGAGGATTCAACAGAGTACGCCTGGACTTTTTGAATAGGGTAGTGGAAGCATTTGCATTCCCTGATGCAGTGATAAAATTAATTAGAAGCTATATGAAGGATCGGAGGCAAAAATTAAAGTGGGAGGGTTTTTCTTTGATAAGTTGTGCTTGACCAGAGGAGCCAGGCAGGGGTGTCCTCTTTTCTCCTTTATTTGGTTTATATTAAGAACCATTAGGAAAGAAAATAAGGGACTTAGAAATTTGAGGATATAATTGGTATGATGATCAAGAAAAGTTGACTTCCTGCAGGTATCATTTTGTACCTGATAAATCCAGAAAAGGACATTTTGGTGTTGAAAACACTTTGAGACAGATTCAAGTCTTTTTCGGGATATAAAATTGATGAAGATAAAACAAAGGCTATAGCTGTAAATTATGTAACCACACACAAATTGGTTCAACAATACCCTTATTTATGGGGACATAAGATGAAGTGATTAGGAATATGGATTAAAAAGGCGTCTGGTTGCTTGCGTATTATCGCAACCACATTTTCGCGGTTGTGAAATTCGTATCCTGAAATCAAAACGAGTGTAGGAAGCACTGTAAGGTGTTATTCAAAGTTGTTATTGCTGAAGAATAAGTTTGGATTACCTTCAGGAAGAGAAAAAATTGAAAAACTCCTCTTCCTATTTTGCACGCTTGAATCGTCATGGCTGCTCTGTTACTGACGAACTGATTATTTTCATTCTGTGGAAGGAATCCTTCTGAGAAGGAACACACAGATACAGGAATGATGGTTTTGGTAAATTATTTTTTTTCACAGTTTGTAAACATACTTCAAAATAAACATTTCAGTGATAAAGTTGCAGTAAGTAATGCGGACAGGCAGTTGTCCGAAATTGCAGTCAGGAGTGCTCCAAACAATGTTTTTGCCTGTCGAGCTGGGTTTCTTATGACATGCTGCCAGTCTACTGCATACATAAAAAGCATCACTAAGTTTCTCCTTTTTTATTGATATCCCTGCATAAAGGAGCCTTCATTGTGAAAGAAAAGTCACATTGCATGACCTTTTTAAAACATTTAATGGCCAGATTTCACTATTGGGAAGCAACCAGTATTACCACGAAAATGTGGTTAATCTTAACACGCAAGTACCGGCTTCTGTTATGGCAGCTAAGGATATGTGGGAAGAGGAGAAAAAACTATAATATAAAAACTGAGTAACTAGAAGCTCTTGTTTATGGATATGAATTATAAGATACAAGCAGTAAAAATGTTTTTAGGCCCATTAGATTTTTGTATGGGTCAGGCATATTTAACAACCAGAAGAGAAGTTGTGGACAGTAGTTATTAGAGTAAAGGAGTTTATCTGTGTGGGAAAGAGGGCAACAGTTAAGTGGAATGCATTGATCCTTCCAATAGAACAAGATAGTTTAAGATTACCTGATTTTACGGGATATTTTAGAGCTACACAGTAAAGGCTGATATACATAAAACAAGCAGAAGGTTATAATTCAGAATGGACAGGGATGATGAACTGGGATGGAAGTGCAAGAAATAGAGTATGTGGGATTTTGGATGTAGATACTTAAGGAGAATAATAACCATACATAATATTATATTCATAAAGTAGCAGAAGGTATTTTAACAACTTACCCAACACAAGAATGGAGAAAGGAGATTTGCAAGTAGGGAAAAGTACAGAAAGTAGGCAAGAGGGGGCTGGAATTTACTGGAGGAAAACTGGCAAAGAAACCAAGATATTGGGAGCAAATACCTACAGCAGGAAAGATAATACAGTGGGATGAGGCCAAGATGCCATTTGGATTGTAGACTAGAGACTGCCTTCCTAACAGGGATTGATATCAGAGTATAGGCAAAGAGAAAGGCTGTGGCATCAAGCCTAATTTGCCAAAGCATCTCCGAATGTGGTAATTTTTTCCAATCACCCAAATACACAGTGAGTAAGACCTGTTCCAGTACAAGAAACTGGAATTGTTTGAAACCACTACATTTTTGCAGACTGTATAGGTGTTGGTAAGTTCTCTTGTTTAATGCGTTGTTCGTCTTGCCTATATAGAATGCATGACATTGAGTGCAATGGGCTAGGTAGACCACCCGTTCAGAACCACAATGAAATTTTCGACCCTTCATATATTTTGCAATCTTTCCATATAGATCACCTGTGTAGTTACTAGTAATGTATCCACATTGATTACATCTGCCACATGGTCTAGTCGTGGGAAAAGACCTTTCACTACTGGAGTGACATTTTTCCCGTAGGTTCTTAATATCGTTTCCTTTTGTATGTGAATCTTGGGTTACAGGAGAACTAACCTTTTGGTAGTGTCATCACATGGGAAAACTGGCCAATATTTTCGAACTATATTTTCAATGTCTTTCACATCTAGTGAATAGTGAATGATCATGTTGTTGGAAGTTAAGCCTCACATTAACAGAAGGGGTTTGTCCATTGTTTGGAAATAACCCATGTTTAATAATGGAGCCATATTTTCCATTTCTGTCAGACCACATTTCTCTTTTAGTGGTCTTGAGAAGCTCTGTGGGGTAACCCTTGGTCTGAAACATCTCGTGTAATGTAGTAAGCTCTTTTTGACAATATTTATCATTAAATGTCAGTCTAGAAATTCTGGCAAACTGACACTTGACTATCCCTCTTTTTTTGCTGATACGGATGTCAACTGGCGAAAAATAGATGTGTTACAAAAAATAGGTTTCGTGTATACACCAGAGGAAAGTCCAGTTTCAGGGGTCCACCATAAATTTACATTAGGGTAGTTGATCTCTTTCTTACCCAGTTTGTAGGTAAAATTTAAAAAATTAGTGCTGTTCTCAATAAAGTCAAAAGGTGGAGAATTCTTGGACATTGCCATGCCGTATAATGAGTAAATTGTCCAGGTAATGGTAGTAACCTTTACAGGACTTGAAAGGGGGAGTTTGAAATAATATGTCTAGTTCCCATTTTAACAAAACACTATTTGCAAATGTTGGGGTGAATGCAGCGCCCATAGCAACCCCTGTCAGCTGTTTAAAATATTGCCCATAAAATTGAACAAAATTGTTAGATAACACCATCTCCATACAGTCATGCACAAGTAAAGTCTCACATTCCGTAAGGTTGCCAAACTGTTGTAGTATAGCATCAAACCATTGTAGACCCAGTTTGTGAGGAATAACAGAAAATAAATTTTTGATATCACAGGTCACAAAAAAACTGTTCTCGTCAAAGTTTATTTTATGGACCTTATCAAGCAGGTCCCAGGAGTCTCTAATAATGTGGGGAAACTGGCTGAATAAATTCTAGGAATCACTGGGTCGGTTACTCTTAAAAATGCATGCAAATCCAGACTAATTTAGTCATAAAGTAGCCATTCATCTAAGGCCACCTTGATGCTGTTGTATGCAATGTTGATTTTAAGAGATGCT
Source organism: Protopterus annectens (assembly GCF_019279795.1). Classification (NCBI taxonomy): domain Eukaryota; kingdom Metazoa; phylum Chordata; order Ceratodontiformes; family Protopteridae; genus Protopterus; species Protopterus annectens. Next base: position 657,265,113 of record NC_056735.1, read on the forward strand.
AAACTATAACTGTCACTGTCTCCCAGTAAATTGTACATTCAACCGTTATAATCCAATTCATACATAATAACCAGACCTCCCCCTTATCTGGTCTCATGCATCTGATATCTCTGTCATGTTTTAAAGTGGACAGAACCTCTGGTCCTCTCTAGTGAGGTTACATTTTTTAGTCAGTAAAGACCGTATATCCCTCTCTCACATTTTATTCAAACGTGTGAACCACTGACAGCAAGGGTGGTTTAACAGTACTACTACTTTTGAATAAATTTGTTGGCACAGGGGTTTCAACATTGTCATTCATTAAGCAGTGCAAATTAAGTTTGTGTATGAACGACTTTAAATGTAATAAAGTTTGTTCAATGTTGGCTCTCCCTGAAGGTACAAAGTTTAACCCCTTTAAAAATAATGTATGATGACTGGGTTCTGTATTGATCTCAGTGAAATTGTATATGTTGAACCCATAATAATAATTTATTTATTTAACATTTGTTGACCAGGAAAGTCTGACTAGGTTCCACAGAGCCTGTTTTCAGCGGAGGCCTGGGGAGAAATGCTCCATACGGTACCTGATGTTAATGGGATCTCACTTTCTTCTGTTAAGATGACTTCTGCCTCCGGTTCTTGTTCGTTCATTGTTTGTTCCCATACTGATTCTCCCTCCAAAAAACCTGATGTTCTCTGTTAGGTGTATTCCCATTATGCCGGTTAGCTAACCGTTCCGATCTTATCAATTGACAGTCACCAGTGTGGTCCTGAACGATGGGTTCTTCCTGTACATGAGAGTCCTGTTCATTACTAAATGAGCCTGGCATAAAACCATTGTTAAACAGAGCTCCAGGTGGGGAAGGGTACACCTTTTTATGATGGTAGTCCAAGTCATCGCAAAGTAATTTTTTTGTCTTTTTTAGTCTTACTAGTCACAATTTTTTTGTCCACATTAGAGAAAATCTGGTTGAAAAAACAATAAGTCATTTGTGATGGAATTCACTAGTGAAAGGATGGACTCATTTAATTTGATAAACCACCTTTCATTCTCCTTGATAATTAACCTGGATAGGTTTAAACCCGTCCAGTTGAACAGTTCTAACAGCTCCAAGTGGAAAGGGCTTTTGAAATTAACATCTTAGGGAAATTTCCATAGGTGGAGCCCTTTTGGTACATGTCCTCGGCATATACTCTCATCTAGGAAAGCGTTGTCAAGCTGCAAAGATTTGTATTTAAACAAGTCTTTCTGTAACATGTCCATTTTCTCTTTTAATGTAGGAAACTGGCCATCTCCAACTCTGCTCTGTTGCCCATTACCGTTGAAACTGTTGTTGATCAGCCATTTATTCACTTGAGTGGCTGTCGAAAAATCTTGTAGTTCATTGTCATTGTTGACATTTATGTCCTTGCCAGCTGGAACAGCCAAAGTCTGAATATTCTCCGTGGTACAAGGAGCTCTACTTGTACTACTCAGGAGGGCTTCCAGGACTTGTGAAGATATTTGTTGAGTAAGTTGCTGTATAAGCACAGTAAGATCCGCTTTTTGAAAAGTGGGTGTGTTAGTAGAACAGCTGAAAAGCTCTTGAGAATCATGGACGGAACCTACTGGAAAATTGCTACTCCAGTAGTGAAAGGTCTTTTCCCATGACTAGACCATTTATTTATTTAGTTATTTTATTTTATTTACCATGTGGCAGATGCAATCAATGTGGATACATTAATAGTAACTACATGGGTGATCTATATGGAAAGGTTACAAAATATACTAAGGGTGGAAAGTTTCATTGTGGTTCTGAACAGGTGGTCTACCTAGCCCATTGCACTCAGTGTCATGCATTCTATATAGGCAAGTCGAACAATGCATTAAACGAGAGAATTTACCAACACCTATATAGTCTGCAAAAAATCTGACAACAAAAGTGCCTTGGCACGTCATGCCACCCAATGTAGTGGTTTCAAAAAATTCCAGTTTCTAGTATTGGAACAGGTCTTACTAACTGTGTATTCAGGTGACTGGAAAAACTTCCTACTACATCGGTAGATGCTTTGGCAACTTAGGCTTGATGCCACAGCCTTTCCAGGGTTAAATGCTAATATATCAATTACAAGTGAACTTAGAAGAAGGACTTGCATTGTTTGAATGAAAATGTGTGTTTTTTAACTGGTACATCAGTATTTCAAATGTATTACGTTTTATATATGTAGTTATGTTTATTATAACATTTGAATCAAAATATTTCAGTTTTTCATATACACAAAAACGAACTTTATTAACTTTGTGTGATTTTTTTTTTTTTTTTTTTTTTTTTTTTGTGTGTTTTTTTTAAAGTCTCTACTGGAACTCGAGCAGACACTGAATTCTTTTGTTTTACTGTAACAGAAATAGCTTTTAAAAAGGGATAATTAGTAGGGCATATAAAATATTGCATGATAAATATAAGAATCATTCAGAGGAAGTTAGAAAATACTGGGAAGAGAAACTGGAAAAGTAATTCACAAAAGAACAATGGGAGGACATATATATGGCTCCTAAAAATGCAGCATAGTCCAGAAAGCTTAGGATCTATGCTTGAAAGTGTTTGAATCTGTATTTTTATACCCTAAGCAGACTTCAAAGATGTTATCCTTAGGCTGATAGCAAATGTTGGAGGTGTGGTGGGAGAAGGAGGTAACTGGGAACATACAATCTGATGTTGTTAATCTTCATTCATTCCTAACCGATGGGAAATCAGTTCCGTCCTCGGAACCGAGCTGGCCATTTACCAAGTTCGCACCAGCCCTAAACTCTCGAGCTAAGATTTTACCCACAATGCCCTTTCCCCTGTTACCCCAGATCTCATTTGCCAGGTAAAGCTTTGCCAAGCCAGCTCTCGAAAGCTAAGTGTTATATTTTTCAATTTAATTAATTCTGACTTTGAGTTTTCTCACAGTTTATTACTCCATTCTTGTTTTACTGAACTATCGCACTTCCCACTGCCTTCCTTGTTTTAAAAACTCTGCCTTTTCACTTTTTTCTTGCCCTTGTGGTAATCTACCTACCATCATTGGTAATCTTTCTCTCTACCTTTCAGGTAGCCCTTCTTACCATCGTTGGTAATCCTAATATATATATTTCTATCTCAAAAAAAAAGTCTATCCTTTTAATTATTTTTTTTGTTTTTGCCTGTTCTGCTATGTGTGTGTGTGTGTGTGTGTGTGTGTGTGTGTGTGTGTGTGTGTGTGTGTGCGCACGCATGGTGCCCTTGTCATTATGGCAGAAAAGAAAAGCACCACTGGTTTCAAGCAGTGTAGTGAGTGTGGACGTAAACTTCCACACTCCGACACGATCTTTGTGTATACTGCCTGGGCATCCCACATCTGTCCATTCAACCGCCCTGTGGGATGTGTAAAAATTTCTCTTCTAGGACTTTAAACAAATGTAGGACCAGGTTAATCTCCAAAGGCCTTCTAAAAGTTTCTTTTTCACAGGCAATTTCTGGGACAGAGGGTTCATCCTCTCCACAAAAAGCGACCACATTCAGTTCCATCATCTTCCTCTTGTTGACCCTAAGGAACCCAAGTCAAAACTACCAAAATTGTCTGAACCGACTCTGATGGTGCCATCAATCTCTGCTCCAGCCTTGGCACTGTCTCCATTGACTATGTCCCCAATTTTGACCTCGGCGCCGACTTCACAGGCCTCCGTACTGACGTCTGCTCCAACTGTATCGGTGCAGACCTTTTCAGCACCATCGCTCTTGGTGCCGTTTCTATCCTCGGAACCACTCCTGGTTCCCATTGAATCTAAATTGGAAGCCGGGACTAGATATTCACTCTCCATAGATCCCTTTTAGGAGCATGTCAGAATTGGATATAGTGCACCTTGTTGATCAGCTGCTGACGGCCAGAGGAATCCACTCTTCTACCAAGACTACTCTCCCTGTTGGAGGTAGCCAGTTTTCTCCACAGACTCCAGGCTATTCTCCTCCTTCAACTTCTGAGCAAGTTTTGAAGCCCCCTGAACCGACATCAACACCCTTTGCTTTGTTTCATTGGTAGACCTCACAGTGGTATCGGAGCCGTCCCTGTGGCTCCCGGTGTATTCGGCACCGGAATTCTCTCAGGATCGTGGCTGTTCCATGGGCACTGAAATCCCTTGTGCGGCGCCTACTTTTTCTATGGCGCTGTCTACGGTTCTGGGTGTCCCTTTGGTGCACAGACCTCTTGAGACTCCGGGTTTGGGGGGTGGTTCATCAGGGTGGGGTGTCACCTTGGTTCCAAGGTTGTCATGCTCAGTTCCGGACTCCCATCCCTCTTCGGGTGGGCTGGCCTTCCAGGCTATAGAGTGGACACTTGCCTCAGTAGGTAAGCCTATGGTGTTGGAATCACTACCCCTTTCCCTACCTGCGCCACAGCTGACACAAGCCAGTATTGTTGGAAACAGGGCACAAGAGCGTCTGGACATCCTCCCCAGGGTGCCACTTCTTTGGAGTCTTCCTCAGAAGGTCCCACTGAGGAAGTTCGCCATAAGAAATCATGCAAGAGGAAGCATGTCAACTCCCCTGAACAGTTTTTCACCAAAGACACAGATTACGATGATGGGGATGGGTCCCCACGGTCACCTTCTGAAGAGGTGTCCTTTGCTGAGATTCTTCAGATCTTAAAGCAGAGAGGTGACTGGCAGCCCTCCAACCCTTCCTCAGAGGAGTCAGTGTTCCTACAGGCTTTTCATGCCTGGCCCCCTACCTCCTTGGTGACCCCAGCTGCGGATGAGCTTGTCCAGCTCGTCGTGCAGCGTGCATTGAAATGTCCTGACACCATTGAATCGATTCCTCAGAGGCCGGACAAAGTTTTGTCACCCCTGGGAAAGCATCCACATTGGTTGAAGGGTCTTCCAGTAGACGCCATGGTGGTGGTGGCAGCTACCAGGAAAGAACTGGCCGAGGAGAGCCAGACTGTCCACCCACCCAACAAGGAGTGCTAGGCAGTGGACTGGCTAGGGAAGTGAGTCTTTGCTTCATTTTCCTTCGCAGTTAGATCCCTGAATTATTTGGCACATCTCTCCAGGCTCCAGAGAGACTTGATTAATGAACTCTCCGAAACCTTAGCAGGAGCTGTGTCTGACAAGGTCCAGGATAAAGTGACCTCACAGCTAGCCACCCTCAAATCCATCTCCAACTTCTCCATGCGTCTGATATCCCACACCACTGAAGGAGCTGCTAGAGTGGCGGGTGCAGGCGTAGTCATGAGACATCACACCTGGATGCACCTCTGTGACTTTGTGGACCCCTTCAAGACCTCCTTCTTGAATGCTCCAATTGAAGCTTCTTCACTTTTTGGCCCTAAAGTTAGAGACATTGGCTACGTGCGAGAAAGATGACAAGACCCTTTTTGCCGTGGGCATGTGATGTTCTTCATCTCACATTGCTGCAGTCCTTACACTTGGGTAGTCCGCTGTCCTCGGTCGGCCCGAATATCAAAGTATAAGGCTGACGTCGGTCAAGGCGCATTTGACTGACATCAGGACGTCAGGGTACAAATGCGCATGACCGACGTCATATCCTCAGTCTTTTTTGCCGTATGGTCCGATGCAGAAGCAGCGTTGCAAGTGCCGGTTGGCATTCTGAAATTGTTCGATTTCGGAGTTTCAGACCGATTCAAAGTTGGCTAAGTACCCCGTTGGGGAATATTTTAATTTTTTCTTGCCTCAGTGGTTTACCGGATGTCAGAAAAAGTGAATAATTGTATTTCTTGTGGGAAACAGATACCGCATAGAGACTACCATATTTGTGTATTCCTTGTTTAGGGCCTGAGCATGACGTTGTTGGGTGTCGCTCTTGTGCTAGATTCAATAAGCGCACTATAAAGAGAAGATTAGATTGTGCCAGGTTAGTCTTCGGGAAGCGGTGCAATTATAAAATGCCGTCGGATGCTCCGTCGCCCGCTTCTTGGAAGAAGCGCAAGGACAAAGCAGTTAAGCCTAGGCTAGAAGAACCGTACCGGACGCCGGTTCTTTAGAGGTGTCGGTGGAGCCGGTGGTTCCACCGGAGGTTTCTTTGGGATCCCAGGGAGAGTCTTTGTTATTACAGGATGTGGCCTCTCAGGAGGCAGGTCAGGCTGATGGGGCTTCTCAGGTTACTATACTCCCCTCCCTGCCTAGGGTGGTTAGGCCCTCTCCTTCTGTTTCCAAGGCTTCTCCCAGAGGCAGGCCAGGTTTAGCTTCAGTTGGTGTCACCCCTAGTTCTTCGGGAACTGTGCCCAAGAAGCATATGCTTAAAATGGCAGAAGATTTGATTACTTTAATTAGGGGTTCTTTGCCCCCTCCTGATAAGAGACCTAGAGTGGAGCCTGAGCTAGGGAGTTTTGAGCAGGCTTCGGATGTTTCAGAGTCTTCGGCTGAAGACTTGCAGGAGTACTCTCCTTATTCTGATTCTGATGTGGATGATTCTACTCCTTCTGCTTCTCCTCCTGAGGATTTTTCTTTTTCAGAAACTCTTCATTCCATGAGGGAGCATTTTAAGTGGGAAGGCCAGGACTTCTCTGATTCCAGGAAAAGGCTTAGGGAATTTTTGTTTTTACCCCAGCATAGGCCTTTGGCTATACCTCCTGTTTTGGATGTAGTGGAAGATGTTTTTACAGAGGCTTCTCTTAATCCTGATTCTTTGCCTCCAGCTCCTGTTAAACCGGATAGGTATTACAGGGTGCCTGAAGCTCATAAGTATCTTTTTAAGAGTCCTAGGGCAGACCCAGAAACTGTTAGCCAGGGGCCTAAAGGTGTTAAGGCTTCTGTTGTCAAGAATCCGGTTCCTGCAGATAAGGAAGCCAGGGCCTTGGATAGATGGGGAAAGAAAGTTTATACTTCTTCCACTCTAGCTATGAGGGCTTTGAATTGCCAGTTTCACATGTTGAAATACCAAAACTATTTACTTCCACAATTGAAGTCTAAGGTTGATGCTCTGGCGGAAGGTATTGATTGTAAAGAGTTGCAAGATTTGGTACATGTTTCTGAACAGGTGGGTAAGCATTCTTTGCAATATGGTTTTGATGCTGTACAGGCCTCGTCTAGGGTGGCTGCCACTGGGTCAGTTCTTCGCAGGCACGCCTGGCTGAGGGATCAAAATTTATCTGACCATGTTAAAACAAGGATTTTAGATGCTCCTTTACAATCTGATGTGTTGTTTGGTTCTCCTGTTGAGGCAGTTTTAAAGAAAATGGAAGACAAGGCTAAGTCTATGCAGACTGTTAAAGATTTTTTGCAGGTTCAACCTCCAAAGTTTAGTAGAAATTGGCCTACTAAGGGGTGGACGTATCCTTCTTATGATTCTCAGTCTAGGGGTAGATCTAGACGTGGTAGGGGCAGAGCTCAGGGCTCTTTCAGGCCTAGAACAGGGAGTTCTCCTGCACAGTCTTCAGGTGAGGGCAGGGGTCAGTCCTTTCGTAAACAGACCCAATGACCTACCTTTTCAGCTGCCAGAGCCTTCTCGTCTGGCAGCACCTTTGGGAGGAAGGTTGGCACTTTTCAAAGAAAATTGGAGTTTAATTACCCAAGACAGATGGGTATTGGATATCATACACCACGGTTACAGGTTTTATTTCCATACCTTGCCTCCTTTCAAAGGCATGCCAGACGTTCCTCCTCAACAAAGAATAGAGGCTCACAAGCAAATTTCTCTGTTACTCCAAATAGGGGCCATACAGCTGGTTCCTATGCCAGAAGTGGGCCTAGGATTTTATTCTCGCCTGTTCCTAGTACCAAAGAAGGGGAACACGTGGAGACCAATTTTGGATTTATCTATCCTCAACACTTATCTGGACATTCCCAAGTTCAAAATGTTGACGTTACAGCAGCTTTTACCTCTGCTGGGCAAAGATCATTGGATGGTAACTTTGGATCTCAAGGAGGCTTACCTTCATGTTCCTATCAGACTAAGTTGCAGGAAGTATCTGCGTTTTCGAGCTGGGACTTCTCACTATCAGTTCTCTGCATTGCCCTTTGGCTTATCTACTGCGCCCAGAGTGTTCACGAAAGTTCTGGCTCCAGTTATAGCTTTCTTCAGGCTAAAAGGAATTCAGATCTATCCTTATTTGGACGATTGCCTGATTCTGGCTCAAGGAAGGGACGAGCTTCTTCATCATTTGGAATATGTGATAGCAGTGCTAAGATGCCTAGGGTATTCTGTGAACGAAATAAAGTCCAGTCTAGTACCCTCTCAGGACATGTGCTTTCTGGGTGTAAGACTGAATATAGCATCCCAGATGGCCTTCTTAACCCCGGACAAACAAGAGAATCTTTCCCTTTACTTCCATCAACTATCTCATCAGTCCGGGCTGACTGCAAGGACAGTCCTTCAAGCCTTAGGGTTCATGGCATCTTGTATTCTGGTGCTTCCCAATGCCAAACTGCATATGAGGAAGCTACAATGGTATCTCAAAAATGTATGGACACAGCACTGCCAGGATCTGGACACTGTCATTCAAATAATACCTTGCATTCAAAAGGAATTTTTGTGGTGGGCTCAGGAATGTCACCTAAACAAGGGACTCTCTGTGACCCGGCCAGATGCCTCAGACAAAGCTTGGGGAGCTCATCTAAATGGAAAGTGGATACAAGACAAGTGGCCTGCCAGACTACAACATCTACATATCAACCTGAAGGAGATGTTAGCAGTCCAGTTTGCATTAATAGCTTTCAAGGATTTACTTCTTCCAGGGCAGGTGTTGATTCTAACAGACAACACAACTGTCATGTGGTACATCAACAAGCAAGGGGGAACACATTCTTATCCTCTATGCAGGCAAGCAATGATTTTGTGGGAGACTGCTCTCAGTTTACAGCTCAATCTTCAGGCAAGGTTTCTGCCGGGAGCACAGAACTCCTTAGCAGATGTGTTGAGCAGACGAATTATGGATCCCCCACGAGTGGAAATTGGATCCTCATGTATTTCAGAAATTGACAGTGTCATGGGGAACTCCAGACATAGATCTGTTCGCTTCTCCTCTAAACCACCAGCTGCCAAAGTTTTGCACAAAAAGGTTTCATCCCACAGCTTGGAAAGTGGATGCTCTTTCCTTCAGTTGGAGCAATCTTCATGTGTGTGCCTTTCCGCCTCTGCCTCTCCTCCCAAAGGTACTACTAAAGGCCAGACAAGACAAGCCAAGGATGATTTTGATAGCTCCAGATTGGCCTCGACAGCATTGGTACCCATTACTGAGAAACCTGGTACGGAAGCTTCCATGGCCTTTGCCTTCGATTCCACACCTATTGTCTCAGGAGGACAGTCATTTGCTCAATGTCAAGCTTCACTCTCTGCACCTAACAGCCTGGCATATTCTGTTTTGAACCATAGTGGGCCTCCACTTCCACAGCAAGTTTTGAATGTTATTTTGGAAGCTAGAAGGCCTAGTACAAGGAAAGTGTACGCAGATAAATGGAAAAGATTTTTATTTTGGAGTGCAGCAAAGGATTTTGATGTTTCTGAGCCTAATTTAAGTGTGGCTCTTCAATATCTTACTGAGTTACTGGACAAAGGTTTGTCCTTCTCTTCTATTAAGGTTCATGCTGCAGCAATTTCGGCTCACTATAATTGTGACCCACCATTGTTTTCTCATACTTTGTTCAAGCAATTTCTTAGAGGGGCAAAGAATATAAGACCCCCACGAAGAGCTCCTACTCCTGCTTGGGATCTCAATTTTGTGTTGGAGAAACTCACTCTACAACCTTTTGAGCCTGCAGCTACTACTGAATTAAAGTTTTTATCATGGAAGACTGCTTTTTTGTTGGCTATTACCTCTGCAAGAAGGGTTTCTGAGTTGCAGGCCCTTATGGCGGTTGAGCCTTTCTTAATTTTCCATAAGGATAGGGTATCTTTACGTACTAATCCTTCCTTTATGCCTAAAGTGGTTTCTAGTGTGGCTTTAAACCAAACTATTCATTTGCCTACTTTTTATGCAAATCCCCAAAATAAAGGGGAAAAGATTTTGCACACTTTAGATGTACACAGGCAGTTGCGATATTATTTGGACAGAACTAAAGGGTTCAGGCAGTCTCAGCAGTTATTTGTCTCTTTTGCTTTGAGTTCTCAGGGCAAGCCTGTGTCAAAACAAACTATTTCTAAGTGGATTGGGTTTTGCATTGCTTTCTGTTATTCCCATCATGGCAAGGAGATTCCAGCTGGGATTAGGCCTCATTCCACTAGGGCTACTGCCACTGACAGCTTTTGAGGGGTGGCAACTAAGGATATTTTGGAGGCAGCTACTTGGAGTTCAGTGCATACTTTTCTAGGCATTATCACCTACCACTTTACTCTAAATCCAGGGCTGGTTTTGCCACTGCTGTTTTGCAGGGCATTTTGGCAGCTCCTGCTTCCTTATAGTTTGGCCATCCTCCCTTACCTCTGCTTTGGGATTCTACCCAAGTGTAAGGACTGCAGCAATGTGAGATGAAGAACATAGTACAGTTTTGTACCTACCATAAATGTAGATGTTCGAAGATCCACATTGCTGCAGTCCAATTTACCCTGCCTCCTTCCCCTCTGTAGTTAGAGGCGGTTGTGTGGGTTGGGTTGTCAGTATGAGGTATATTGTATATATTGTTTATATTGTACATATTTTTAGTGCTAGGATGGTTGGTTGTTTGTTTGCTGTCTTTTGGTTTTGACCTTTAGTTTTAGGGTCTTCTGACATCTGGGGCAAGAAAAGACTGAGGATATGACGTCGGTCATGCGCATTTGTACCCTGATGTCCTGATGTCAGTCAAATGCGCCTTGACCGACGTCAGCCTTATACTTTGATATTCGGGCCGACCGAGGACAGCGGACTACCCAAGTGTAAGGACTGCAGCAATGTGGATCTTCGAACATCTACATTTATGGTAGGTACAAAACTGTACTTTTTTCAGCTGCCCAGCGCTCCTACTCTAGGAACCAGAGGAGCGGAAAGATGTGGCACAAGAAATCATAGGATCCTTTCCATGAAGCACGAGCCGAGTTTTCCCCTAGAGGCAGAGGGGGTAACTCTAACAGCAAGTGCCCCTTTCGAGGCAGGGTAGGTCTGCGAAACCAGGGTTCCAGAGACTCTTTCTGTGGCCAACCCTACCAGTGCTCCTGAAGAGCGGCCCGGTTGCTTTACTCTAAAAGCAGTCGGGGGACATTTCTCCTTGTACCCTTCTGCCTGGCTAACTATAACAGATTCTTGGGTACAATGCATAATCACCAGAGGATACCGCATCCCTTTCAACCTCTATCCCTCCCCTCCTACCCGACTTCCCGACATTCCATCCAGTCAAAGGGAAGCAGCAGCACTAGAAATTCAAAAGCTGCTCCAAAAACGACTCATCCAAACAGTCCCACCAGACCAAATAGGATCCGGATTCCACTCAAGGTTCTTTTAAGTAACAAAAAAGACAGGGGACTGGAGACTAATTCTAGATCTCAGCGTGCTAAACAAGTTTGTCAAGCAAGAGAAATTCTGGATGGTCACGGTGCAGTATATCCTCCCCTTGTTGGAGAAAGACCACTGGATGTGCTCAATAGATCTTCAAGATGAGTATTACCATATAAAAATGGCCAAACACTCAAGAAGATATCTTCATTTCCACACAGGGGCCAATCATTTTCAGTACTGCCCTTTGGACTCTCTACAGCCCCCAGTATTCACAAAGTGTATGGCAGGAGTAACAGCTCACTTGAGACTACAATGATTCCATGTGTTTCCATATTTGAATGATTGGCTCCTCACCGCCCCCACCAACCATCTACTGGAAGAGACTCTTTCATGTACCCTGAAAGTACCTCTTTTTTTGGGCATATCAATAAACTGGAATAAACTGGAAAAAGTGCAACTTAACCCCTTCTCAATCCCTAGAGTTCATTGGGGTAGTCCTGGTCACGAAAAATTGCCAAGCATCCTACCAGATCACAAGCTTCTAAGGATGAGATCCCAGGTTCAGATGATACTCTGTCACGATCTATCCCCGGCCCGATTAGTACTTCAGCTGCTGGGTTCTGTGGCAGCATCTATCACCATAGCAACTCTAGCAAGACTCTACATGAGACTTCTGCAATGGTTACTACTAATCCAGTGGTATCCCTTACAGCATCCTCTATCTTTCTTGATATGACTGACTCAAAGATGCAAGCAGGATTTAATTTGGTGGATGAAACTGGATGGACAACAGTGGTTTCGCCCCTTCAGCTCCATCAACCCAAGGCCACAGTATCCACAGACGTCTCCCTTATGTGGTGGGGGGAGGGCTTTATCAAGGAACGACAGTCCAAGGTACCTAGAAACAGAGGCCCGATTGCATGTCAGTGTCCTAGAACTGTGGGCGGTGCTTTTAGCGTTACAAGCATTTCACTCGATCCTTCCGTCAGGGACCATTGCACTTCAGTCAGACAACATGTCAGTTGTCTGGTACATCAGCAAGCAAGGGGGAACCAAGTCCTACCCTCTATGTCGAGAATCTATGAGAATTTGGCATTGGGCGATAGCTTCCAACCGCTTTCTGATAGCAGTGCATATTCCCAGGAGCTGCAGTGTGATTGCAGACAAGTTGAGCAGATGCATTCTTTAGCCTCATGAGTGGTCCGTCAATCTCCTGATAGCAGTAAAACTTTTCAAATGCTGGAGCCAACCTTGCTGCAACCTTTTCGCCTCCCCAACCAATCAGAAATGCAGCAACTACTTTGCCTGATCCCCCCAATGGGGGAGTCACCAAGGGACGCTGTAGTCCACAATTTGCCCTCAGGTCTGCTATACACTTTTCCTCCTCTCCCCCTCATTCTCCTATTCCTGAAGAAAGCCATCCATTTGAGAAGCAAAGTGATACTCATTGCCCCCTATTGGCCTTGACAGGTTTGGCTCCCCTTTCTCTGGCCTCAACTTCTAGATCAACCATGGATCTTACCCCAGAGTTGATCTGTCACCCACAAGGACAGATTCATCTGAACAGCCACAGTCTCAAGCTGACAGCTTGGTTCCTGCACTTCCAATGATCACCAGGCAGAGTGACATATCTTCCCCAGTGTGCAGTATACTTATTGCTTCTCATAAGTTATCCACCAGAGGGACTTATCTCAGTAAGGGGAAGAGATTTTCGATATGGATACAGAAAAAAAAGATGGACCCCTTTATAGCACCTATTACCACTGTCCTTGAATACCTAGCACATCTACTTGATTCAGGTTCAGCAGCCTTAGCTATCCGAGTTCACATGTCTGCCATCTCCAATTATCATAATGGTTTTCAAGACTCATCCTATATGTCTCACAGGCTTTGCAAAACATTCTTGAAGTGCGTCTTTCACATATAACCTACTTTCAGAGAACCAAGAGAACCCTGGGATCTCTTATTAGTCCTGCAAACTTTAACTGGACCCCCCTTTGAACTTGCATCTAATTGTGATCTGAAGTGTCTCTCATGGAAGTCTCTATTTTGGTAGCCATCACGTCAGACAGACACATTTCAGAACGTTGTGCGTCAAACGTCTCTACCTTATTTTTCATAAGGACAGACTATCACCCAGAACCCAACCATTCCTTCTTGCCAAAAGTCATTTCAGACCTGTCCATCAATCAGGCAATTGACCTTCCAGTATTTTTTCCTAACCACTCTAATAGAGGAGAATATTATCTTCACTTGTTGGATATGCATAGATAAATACGTTTTTACCTAGACAGAACAAAATCCTTCCACAAATCACATCAGCTGTTTGTGGCTTTTTCAGGACCCAGAGTAGGGTGTCCTGTTTCCAAAGTGGCATTAGCCAAATGGTTGAGAAACTGCCTCACATTCATTTATGACAAAAATAACCTTTCACTACCACATAAAGTTAGAGCCCACTCTACCAGGTCAGTGGCCACCTCTGCGGCTTTCCATGCTACAACCTCTCTGAATGACATTTGTGCAGTCGCAGCGTGGGCCAACCCTCATACTTTCATCACTCTACAAATTGGATTTGGCCTTCAGAGGAAGAGCATCCTTCGGTTCAGTGGTGCTCAGGAATATCTTTCCATAAGGCCCTCCCACGAACAAAGGTATCTGGGGACTCTGTCCCATCGGTAAGGAATGAATGAAGATTAACATAATCAGATAAAGAAGTTAATGTCTTACCGTAATGGTCCATCTGTGTTGTTCATCTTCATTCGTTCATTACTATCCTCCCTCCTTCCCCCTCCAAAGGCTCGTAGAGGATCGCTTTGGCTCCTGTGTCATCGGAATAGGTTCACTCTGACCAGAGATAGCCTCTGCTTTACTTTTTGTTTGGCAAACTCGATCTGAGGTAACAGGGGAAAGGGCATTGTGGGTAAAATCTTAGCTTTAGAGTTTAGGGCTGGAGCAAGCTTGGAAAATGGGTGGCTCAGTTTCGAGGACGGAAACAGATTTCCGATCGGTAATGAGTGAATGAAGATGAACAACACAGATGGAACGTTATGGTAAGACATAACTTCTTTTTTTGGGAGTAATGAGTTGGCAGATTAAAAATTGCCTACAGAGTACTCTGACAGAAATATTGGGTAAGCAAATGGTTGTAACTGAGGAAATAATTCTTTTAAGCTGGGATGCAGGATTTGAATTGCCAAGACATAATAAGGCCGTATTAAGTTTAATTCTGTTGTCTGCCAAAAAAGCAATTACTAAAAAAAGAAATAAAAGTCTAAACCAACTGTTGTCGAAGTATTTAATATTATAAAAGAGTTGAAGGAGGAATCTTTAGAAAAGTGAAGAAGCAAATTATATTGAAATAAATGGAAATTGTGAGAACAATGCATGTAGAATAATGTTCAGGAGGAGGAGTAAGGTTTAAGGGAAGACAGGAATTCAACAATTAAGTAATTGTTGAACTGAAGACCGTTACAAAGAAAAGATGTGTGATGTATGTAAATAATAAAAAAAAAAGGTTTGTTTTCTGTTATTGGATGTTTGCCTGTGGCTTAAGTGATAGTTTACATAAAGATGTTTAAAACAGCTAAAAAGAAATGAAAGATGCACCATCCTTCCTGTACCCCATCCCACAAAGAAGCGCATCAAGACCCCTTCTATAGTTGTTGCTGTTTTACTCGCAAAAATAAATTTCCCCTACAGCACAATCGTAGGTGCTTATTTACAGAGTGACTGGGGAACACATCTGCATATTTTATTGTATTTTATTTTGAATTTGTTAACAGGTGTAGTACACTGATCCGACATACCACACTGTCTCATAAGTCCCTGGTTTGTCTCGTTGTAGTTTAGTCCAGTAGTCTTTTGACAGAAGCTAGAATGCTGCCCTTACTCAGAGTAATATTTTTAGCTTATTCATTTTGTATTTTGTTACTTCTCCAGAGCTCTTGGGTGAAAGCCCCTACCTACCCCCACTCCTCACAGGTGCATCTGTCCAGCAATTTTCCATATTTATTTCAGTTTTGAAAGAGTCTATTCACATGACATTCATGAACAAATTTTATCTCAGCTGAAGAGTTCAAGTTCAATGCCTTTAACTTCTGTAATAGAATCTGTCCTGTCTGATCCTTTAGGGTCTTAATTGTGAAGTGCGCTTCTTTTAAATCTGTAGAAGTCTTAAATCCCCCTGGTCAGTACATTTGAAACATTGCCAGACAAAACACCTGAAAGTACAATTTCTTTAGATTGCATTCTGTTTAGATGTTCCATGTTGTACTCTGTCATTGAGTTGTGGAGATGTAATCATTATCAAGAAGCACTTTGCTATAAAGTTTTACAAAACATGCTTGGATATCGGAGCGAAGACAAAATCTGATCCTTCATCTTGTGTATTGCACATCTCACCCAACCATGTCTCTGTTTCATCACACCATTTTAAGTTGGTGTAAAAATGCTTTGCATTTGCTCAGTATTTTTAAAAGTTGCACAGCATATACACTAGTTCAAACTTACCGTTTTTTCTACACATAGGTCTTTTAGGTCTGTCTGTCTTCTCACGCACCTCAGTAATGCATATTTCTCCAGCATGCCCTATCTTCAAAATCAGTATGCCTTTGCTCAGTTCCTCCAAATTTGCAACCCTAGATGCATATTAATTTTTTCGTCATGGTTGACTTTTTGTAATAATTCAGTAGCTTTCAAGTGGAAGTCCTTAGTTTCCAGCACTTCATCCTCTCACATCTTGATGTCTGCCATGTGAATTACAAAACTGTTCACTTTATATTTGAATCTCACTTTTTATAGCTTTCGTTTGATTCTTTTTTGCCTTAATATCTGCCTTCATTTCATTACTGCTCTTCCATCTTTTTTTATCATCTTTTTTGCTTTTTTACTAGTTTTGAACATGAGCTTCAGTGCTTCTCATCTTTACCTACTTGACAAAGTAGTGTTTCCAAATGTAATGCATTACTAACACAGCTGTAGCCATTTATTCATGGACTTGGGAGCACTTTTATTCGTTACCGCACCATTTCTGTAGGTCCATGCTCTATCAAGTTGAGAGTTAGTCCGACAGTCTAAATCAGCAGATCAGAATTTTTGTCTATTTAACCTGGTGTTCTGCTGTTGATGCATGCTAGCTTTTCAGAAGTAGTGTTTTTAGGCTATGTATTTAATTTCCATTGCTCTTGACTGTAATCATTAGAGAGACTATTCCTTTTTTTATTGCTTTGCAGCTGCTCACCCATGTTGATTGATGTTTTTCCAGGATTATGTCATATAGTTTAGAAGTAAAGCTAATGTACCATTTCTTAAACAAAAATGGTTATTTAATTTTGCAATTTTGTGAAGTTATGTACATTTTATTTCAGGAGAAAGCAGAAGCCTCAAAAAGCTGAAGTATATCTTCAAGAGGCACTGAAAACATACCTAGTAGAGGGCTGGACCTTACCTGTAACCCACACGAGGAAGCAGCTGGCAGATTGTCAGAAGCTCTTGAAACAGACAGAAAAGTATCCTTTTTATATGGGATTCTGGTCAGGCTACCAAAATTATTTTCTAAACTGAGCAGTAAGTAAGTCAACTGAAAGCCTGTCGTTATTTTGGCCAGAAAGAAATATGTATGATTATGGAAAGATATGTCATGTTATATTGAAGTCATGTTCCTTACTGGCAGATCTTGTGGCTGCTGGACTTATCAGCTATCTACAGAGAGGCAGGCACTTTATATAAGGTATTTGAGTGCAGAATGCTGTCATAACTGGTTAATTTTGATTTGCATGTCTATTGTGTATGTTGAATGACTAAAGAGCTGAAGAAAAAAAAAAAAAAAAGGCAAATGAAGCTGCCCATTCACCGTCTTTGGGGTGCATACTCTTAATTGTAGTGCGTGTATGGAACAGACCTGCTTTTTAGCCAAATGTTTATATTGTATGCATAAAACTTAATGGTACTTGGTATGTTGGAGGGTGCTCTCATTGCTATTTTTTTGTTAATTTGTTCATCAACCGTTCTTTTCTCTCAACAAAGTTCACATCATCAGAATTTGTATATTTTTCTGAAGTGCAAAAATGTGTATTGAAACATTCCAATGTGTCCCATTCCACCTGTTTTTTCAGCGGAGGTCCGGGAGAAATGGAAATCCAGATGCATGTCTTTGGGGGAAAGGGGGGACCGGAGAGGAAAAACCCACCCAAAACACAGGAGAACATGCAAACAACACACAGAGAAGCACCCCAGCGAGAAATCGACGGGAGAACCTCTTGCTGTGAGGTGACAGTGTTAACCACTGCACCACTGTGCTCTTTTAGTGTATGCTATTATAGCAATAACCCACGCCTGGGTGTGGGTAATGCTGGATTTACCCACGGTTGGTGTGGTTTGGTCACAAGGGCAAAGCCCGAGTGGCCAAACAAAGCCAACCGTGGGTAAATCCAGCATTACCCACACCCAGGCATGGGTTATTGCTGTTATACAATGACATTATTTAAGAAAAAAAATAATTGCTTTTCTTAAATAATGGCATTGTATAATGCCTCCTTGCTGCCCTTCTGCAGCTGTCTGGTATTCTGCGGCAGTTCTGATGTACTGCGCATACGTATGCCTACGCAGTACATCAGAGCTGTGGGCTTTTTACAAACTGTTTCGCTATGTGAAATGGATTTAACATAGCGAGACAGCTTTGAAAAAAGCAACGGAGAATCTCTGTTGCTTTTTTTAAAGCTGTCTCGCTATGTTAAATCCATTTAACATAGCGAGACAGTTTTGAAAAAAGCAACGGAGAAAACAAGATCTCCGTTGCTTTTTACAAACTGTCTCGCTATGTTAAAGGAGTTTAACATAGCGAGATAGCTTTAAAAAAAAAGCAACAGGGAATCTCCGTTGCCTTTTTTAAAGCTGTCTCGCTATGTTAAATCCATTTAACATAGCGAGACAGTTTTGAAAAAAGCAACGGAGAAAACAAGATCTTCGTTGCTTTTTACAAACTGTCTCGCTATGTTAAAGGAGTTTAACATAGCCAGATAGCTTTAAAAAAAAAGCAACAGGGAATCTCCGTTGCCTTTTTTAAAGCTGTCTCGCTATGTTAAACTCGTTTAACATAGCGAGACAGTGTGAAGCAACGAAGATCTTGCATTCTCCGTTGCTGTAAAAAAAAGAGTTATAGTAATGGAAAAAGTCTGGGCGACCGGACCTTTTTCCATTACTACAACTCTGATTTACAACGTGCACGCTGACCAATCAGCATGCATGTTTTTGAATATTAATGGGAGGTCATTGTATAATTTGATTTTTTTTTTAGATGGTAAGTCCATTGACATACTTCTCTTGTTTTCTTGAGACAGTACTGTTCATATCTCAAATTCATGGCATTAGTAGCTCAAGGCTCCAGCTCCTTCTGTTAAAAATAAATGAAACATAAACCACCCAGACACCACAAAAATACTCTCATACGTTAACTCCTGAGACTGTTGACTCAGGTACAGAGCAAAGTGCACATTTCCTCTCTTCTCTGTCTGTGAGATTAGCCATACACCCATACTGCAGACATTTACAGCAGTCAACGCCTGGTCATAAGGCACTCATGCAAAATAAGCTGAAGTTGCACATAGAGAAACACAAGCACTTGCTTAAACCATTGTTGAAGTGTTTTACAAAAATGTCTTTCTTCTTTCGGCTTTTCCCGGTTAGGGGTCACCACAGCGGATCACCTGTCCGCTCATGATTGGCAGTGGTGTTTTAAGGTGTCGAGTTGCCAGCCCCAGCGCCCAACCTTCCACAGAAGACACACGCACGCAGTCATGCCTAGGGCCAATTTAGAGTGTCCAATCCACCTACAGCATGTCTTTGGGATGTGGGAGGAAACCAGAGCACCCAGAGGAAACCCACGCGACCACAGAGAGGACATGCAGACTCCGCACAGAAAGCACCCCAGCCGAGATCCTCTTGCTGTGAGGTGGCAACTCTAACCGCTGCACCACCATGGCCGCCCTTTACAAAAATGTCTTTAATGATCATTATTTAATTATCCATACCGGAGAAGACGTTGCTGAGGCACATTCAGATATTTGAAGAGAAAAATTCACTGCTTTGTCTATGGAACCAAATTGTACAGTAGAGTGGCTCTGTAAATGGGAGTAAAAAAAAACAGCAATTGATAATTTCAGAATAGGCTGCTTACAATTTAGTTACAGTTTGGTGCAAAAAATACAAACTCCTGTATCAGTTACATGAACCTTCAATGTAGGGGCTTGATCAGTTTATCATATTCTGTCAGAATACATGAAGGAGAACTAGAGGTTAATGAAGGTGATGACCCAAAGAATTTGTCAAGTTTGAAAATACCTGGAGAAAATTCAGGTACTGGGGGTGTCGCAACAGACAGTAGTATGGAGGTAATGATACCAGTATAAACTCAGTGGTGAATTTCCTCTAAAGTACTATACAATGTTATGACTTATCATAGCTTATCATATCATAACCAAAGTCAGGTGGCACAATGCCAGGGTAATCCCATGGGCTAGGCTTGCAAAGGCTCCAGGGCCATTAGCCTAGTACACACCTATGAACCTGTAGGTTCGTAGGTGTGTACTAGGCCAGTGGCCCTGGAGCCTTTACAAGCCTAGCCCATAGAAGTGGCCTGGCATCATGCCGCCGTTAGTTCCCGATGCCTCTTATCAAGTAGAGCCACTGGAGTGCTCCCGGGGTGAGGTTTCTATTTCCCATCTACTCATCAAGAGTTCTCTTGAAAAGGGCCAGTGAGATGCTCTGCTAGACATGTATGGAAAGTCTTTTCAAGAGCATGGGCAGTCTCTAGGTTATGAACCTGTCCCTCTAGCATGTTCTGTTGATTGTGGTAATTAGGTTGAGGTCGCTGGAGCATGTGATGCGGAGGGATTGGGATTTCTTTAGGTATAACATTTCTAACTGGGCTGGGTCAGATATGGCTTTGTAAGTCAAGCAGAGATCTCCTCCTAGTGGACTATATAAGACAGAGAAAAACTGGAGTTTTTTTTGAGTCTGTCCATGTAGGGCATGTGTTTAAGGCCTAGGATCCTCTTTGTGAGGTACTTTTGTGGCCTTTCCAGCTGTTGCAGGTGTTTAGTGAGGTACATGCCAAATGGGCCATTATACTCGATGATTGGTCTAATGAGGGAAGAGTAGAGAGAGATGATTACCTCTTTCTTCCTGGATGCAAAACCCTTGGTAATGAGATGTGCCACATAGAAGGACTTTCTGACCACAGTGGCAATGTGGTGGTCAAAGGAGATGTTGCTGTCAACCTGTGTCCCCAGATCTCTTATAACGCCTTCAGCGTTCAGTGGGCTACCGTTAATGTGGTAATTAGTGGGATCTGAGTTTTTCCCAAAGGGAGTGACTACACATTTTTGGCATTAAGCTTAAGGCCATGGTTTCAACACCAGTCACTGGTCTCGGTGAGGCTTTTCTGTAGGATGTCTACATCACTTGGGGAGTTGTTAATGGCTCCCAGCTTACAATCGTCAATGAACTTGGTCAGCCGGAGTCCCTCCGTGTTGGCCAGGACGTCTGAGAATTAGATGCCAAACAGGAGAGGACCAAGGACCAATCCCTGTGGGACTCCACTCGTGACTGGTCGGCAGTCTAACTTGGAGTCTTCTACTTTCACACTGTGGGTTCTATCTGTGAGTTAATTTGCAACCCACCTAGTGATATAGAGGTTGATGCCTAGTTTAGTGTGTTTATCAATAATTCCTAAGTGGGGAATGGTATCAAAGGCCTTGGCCAGATCGAGGTAGGCTGTATGAACTACCTTGCCCTCATCCACAGCTCTGGTGACGGACTCAAAGAAGTCAGCCAGGTTGAGCAGGCATGATCTACCCTTCACAAAACCAAACTGCATGGGATCCAGAGTTTGGAGATTCCCTGTAGCCTTGTTAATTTGGTCCATGATGATGCGCTCCATAGCCGTACATATCAGACTCATCAGGCTAATGGGGCGATAATTCCCAGGGTCTGTAGTCGCTCCCCCTTTATGGAGAGGGATGACTGTAGTAGTACGCCACTCTGTAGGGACAAAGCCTGAGGTGAGGCTGTGATTGAACAGGGCACACAGGTGTGGTGCCAGTTCACTTTGTAGTTCTTGTAGAACACAGCCAGGGATATTGTCGGGTCCCATGAAAGCTGTATTCTTGGCCTTGGACAATGCAGCTTTAACCTGTGCTGCAGTAATGTTGGGTGCCTGACATTCTTCCAGAATTGTGATTGGTCCTTTATGGGGGAGATAGGGGTAAAGCTGGCACTGAATCTGTCGGCTAGTATGTTGGCAATATCTGTTGGCTCAGTATAGGACGTACCACTGTGGAGTAACTCAGAGCAAATCTGAGTATTGCCATGGAGATTCTTGATATAACTGTAGAGGGCTTTGTGGTTGTTTTTAGTGTCTGCTGCAATTCTGCCTTCATAGCTAGCCTTAGAGATTTTGATGAGGGATCTCAACTTTTTGTTGAGGCTAATAAGGGAGTTTTTTTCCGGTCTTGGGACGTCATAATTTTCTACAACAGTTTCTTCCTTCTGTGGTAAAGTTTAATGACAAGGGACCACAAGATTGACTTCCTTTTTTTGAAGGAGTGTGTCTTAGTTCTCTTGGATATGGCTAGTTCCATGCATTTACGTACGTGTTCATACAGTGCATTGGTGTATGATTCAGCGATCATGCACCTATTTTCCATTTGCATGGGTGCCGTGAAGTTAACCACCTCTGTTTTTTGGAGCCCAAAGTCAGCTTTGGAGAAGTTTTTCATGTTGGTTACCTTTGCTGGTGATGTGGGTGAGATGTGGATTGCCATGGTAATTAGTTTGTGATCGGATCTAACCAGGGAGGAATTGACTATTGGTGTCGAGCAATGGTTGCCCATATTAGTAATAACCAGGTCAAGGATGTTGCTTCCTCTAGTGGGGGTAAGAATGAGCTGGTCCAGCGCATTGGAATTAATGAATTCCAAGAAGCATTGGGCAAGTGTATTGCTGCATGAGTAGTTTTGCCAGTTGATGTCGGGGTAGTTGAAGTTAAACTCTTATTTCTACACACACCCCACACTTATATATGACAGGACTGAGAGTAGTACCCTGCCTATCTAATTATTTGTACTATAGTGTTACGCAGTTATCACATGTGCCACAGAGCTTATAGTGCTGTGTGTAATTCAGTGTTACTAGTCTCCAAGTGTTGTTAACTCAAAACTGCTTCTATTAAGCTTACATTTGAAATACAGTCCTTAAAGTAACATGCCTTCCTTACATGGATCATTTTAAAAGTTTAAAATTATATTAAGCACATTTTCTGTTAAGCTATACTGTATGAATTCAAAAGCTATTGTAACAAATTTTGCTTTCGAGTCTTTAGATTTACAGTCGACTCCTGGGTTGTCCATGATGTATCTGTATGGTTGTACTCACTTTACTGTAGTAGCCCATATGTCGACCGCAAAAGGGTGATGAACTGAACATCAACACGTTACTACACATGTGGAAAGAAAGAACCTTGGCACATGCAATTTAAAAAAATATATTATTCCTTTTCTTTCTATGGATGTTATAGATACTTTAAAATTATCCAAGTGTTTAAAACAAAAAGTTAACTCTTTTCAAGATTTGCTAAAACTCATTAAACTTGACAGTGTTTTCCCGTTACGTCATCCCCTTCACTTAAATCCTAATATTAAGTTAAATAACATGACAATTAACCTTTCTAATTTCCCTCTTATTAAAAACTTTGTAGTCTGGGATATTCTGAAATATAAAGATGAAACTTTCACTAATTTACGCAAAATTCTCAAGGTTAATTGTAAATACCTAACTATTCTTCGTCAGTTGCGAGAATTAGTCACATCAAAATTTGCCCATATCAAGCCAAATAAACAAGCTTTCACCAATATAGACATAGTCATTCAATCTCTGTTACTTCCGGAGAATATGCTCTCCAAATCATACAAACTTTTAACTTCTATAATTCACGATTCAGACTGCCTCTTCTCCAAATATTGGGATAAATACAACTCTCAGATATCTGAGAACCAGAAACTCTCTGCTATAAAAAATACTTTAGACTGTTCCCCTTCAAGAAACTTTTCTACACCCAGTTAATGATAAATAACTACGCTTATTACACTCCCTCTAAACTGAACAAGTTTGATTCTAGGAAATCCTCCTCATGTCCATGTTGTTCCTTTCCAAATGCTGACCTCCTACACGTTCTATGGTCTTGCCACCATTCACATAAACTCTGGACCTCATTGAAAATCCGCCTACAGAAAATGGGCTACCATAAATCCACTCTCTCCTGGGAATTAGCAATCCTTCACATTCCCACTAGAGGTCTTTCTAAATTTGACACTCGTGTTGGTTTTCATATGCTCACTTATGAAATTTTATATCACCAAAAATTGGCTTGATCATACTAAATTATGCTGGAATAACTTTGAAAAGCCCCAAGACGATTGCCCTCCTTAAAAAAGTTTGGGAAAAAGTTTTAGATCTCATTAGTAGTGAATAATAATTCTGATTCCTTCTCTGGTCATGTAGACCTTGTTTTCCTTTTCCTCCTATATACTTCTCCTTATCTTAATGTACTCTTTCAATGGTTGCATTTTGGTTGACACTTGTATATATTGTATATATTTTATCAAGTTTTTGTTGTTTGCGTTATGTTTTATCATATTACATGTTTGTTTATGTTCAGTATTTTCACCTAGTTTCTAAATACCAATATTCAATACATTGTGTTTTTTTTTTTTTTTTTTGGTTGATATGTTATGAATTAATAAAAAGTTTTTGGGGAAAAAAAAGGGCTGTTTAAAGTTTTTAGCGTCTTTCAAGCTCCCTTAGTTCTTTTCTTATACCTCTCATCCTCCTTCCTGTCTGCTGAAGAGATAGACACTGTCCCCAGATTCACCTTTAGTGGAACTTTCCTTTGGAGAGAGAGTATTAAAGATGATGCATCATTTTCAGTGGGAAGGCAAACAAGTGTCAGACATTCAAAAAGATACGGTGATCTTATCGGACTTCCAAAACCATCTGTCATCCTTCCTGTCATCGAGGTCTTGCAAATATACCTTTGTCACAGCTTTTGTGAATCCTGAAATCCAACCTCCTTCCTCCAACAAGCCTGACATATTTTATAATCTCACAGATTCCCACAAATTCTTGTTTTAGAACCCCTTCTTTGACCCAGCTGTTGTTTCCCTGCAGTCTGTTAAGCCTTTTGAACTTCTGAAATCTACCAATGTCCTCCCTAATGATAAACATAATAGGACTGTTGAGTGATACGGAAAAAGTTTTATACCTCCTCTTACTCCTGCCTTTCGTGCTTTCAACTATCGGTCAGATATGACTAGGTACCTTTTGTCTTTGTTTAGAGATATTGGTAAACTTTTATCATCATTTGCCTGATTCTAAAGCCAAGTCTGCTGCTGCTGCTTTTCTGAATTCTGCCATCCAGGTGGCTAAGCACTGTATTAAATGTAGATGATCCCTCCTCTGTAGCAGCAGCTATTGTTTCTAATTTGAAGAGACTTCTATGGCAAGGCTTCAGTTGCTTCCTGAGGATATTAAATACAAAATTTTAGACTGCCCTCTGAATATAGATACTTCCTTTGATCTGCTGCTGCTGCTGCTGACATTTTCAAAAATCTTCAGGAGCAAGGCAGAATTATAGAAGACTTAAAGCAAATCTCTCTCTGCTTTTCACAAGTTTCAGAGGAATTACCTGCCTAAGGCTGGATCTTTTTTTTTTTTCATAAAGGGCAGAAGACCCCCCCCCCAGGTAAAATATTGTCAAAAATATATATATATCTCTCTCAAGACAAACTCCAGCATAAGTTTAAGGGGTAGACCACTATTAACCAATGATGGAGCACACCCTAAGTAAAAATAAACCAAACAAAACATAAGTCTTGGGATTGCAGGCATACGCAAGAATTTAAAATAAACGACTGAACAGCCTAGGTGACCAATTGATAAAAAGCCACAGAGTCCAAACGTAACTATTAATGAAAACTCTCTAATGCACACCAAACATTAAGCACTTTCATCAGAACGTTTAAACAAGTAAAAATCAGTAATTAAATAATTCAATAAACCAAGCACATGACTTAAAACAACAAATCACAGTGTCACAATAATTAAACAGCTTTTAAACAACATTGTAAAGCTACTGAAATAATAAATAGCAAATTGTTTAAATAAAATGCTTGTGCCATAAAATGCAAAAAATTTATTATTACAATCTTGAGGCTTGCATCTTCAAAATATTGCTAATAGAAATAGCATTTAAACCTGATAACTTATTAGCTTCTAATCAAGTCACCATTTTAGTTCAGACTGTTCAACTTTCAACTCCCAATGTCCACCACTAATATTTTTTTCAAAAATGTGGAAAAAAGTGTGTGTGTGTGTGTATATATATATATATATATATATATATATATATGTATATATGTATATATATATATGTATATATACATATAATAAACATGTTCTACCACAGGTCTACAGAACTAAGTGAAGGCAAAACAGTTTTTCTCTATTGCTAGTATGTGAGCCTTGAATTTCATCTGTACTATAATGGCTGTGTACCTTATGGCTGTGCTTCTTATTGACATCAGTTTTGCAATGCATTATTTCTTTCTTATTTTTGCCTTTTTATTAGACTTGTATTTTATCTTACACATTTCAATTTCCTTGAATAATTCCTAGTCTGACTTACCACAGTTTATAAGATCAGCTTTACTTTGTTTAATAGCCTGTCTCTTGCTTGATAACTTATATCACATACCAATTCTGCCTGTTAATAAAGAATTATGCTGCTCACCAGAGACACAACCCTTGACTAAGTTCCTCACTCTATTAATCTAAGCGTCTGTAGCTTCTTTGAATCTCGTACTTTTATAAATAACAAATCTTGGATGAAATAAGTACTTTCTCATCTTAGAGTTGTTGTTTTCTTTCGACTTTTCCAGGTTAGGGGTCGCCACAGCAGAACTCCTTTCCGCTAATGATTGGCAGTCGATTTTTATGGTGCTGAGGTGCCATCCCGACGCCCAACCTTCAACGAAGGCACGCCCATTCACGCATGTCTTTCGAATGCCACTCTACCACGGGGAGGACATGCAGACTCCACACAGAAGGCGCTCCAGCTGAGAATCGAATGGAAGAATTGCTGTGAGGCGACAACGCTACCGCTGCACCACCGCAGCTTCCTTTCTCATCTTAGAGTACATTTTCTAATTCTTCTCTTTTGTAAGAGTAAGACTTAAATTCATTGAGTGCTTCTTCTCAAGCAGCACACAGAAATGTGGCTACTTTACCTTTACAGGTTTTTAGTTTTTCCATTAATAGTGAGGAATAAATTGAATTTCTGAACCAAAATCTTCCGGTTTGCTAAGTTGCCTTGTAATGAGTGAATTCCATATGGCTGCATTTGGATTATTTTTCTAACTACAGATTTTACTTCCGTATGTCTAAACATACAAAATCTCAATACGGCTATATTTTTTCACTTCTGCAAATATTTCTTCACTGCATCATACAGATTTCCTGATGACACCATTTAACATTTGGATGGTCATCAGAATGCTGTGTAAACAGAATTGACACTGGAAATTTTACTAGTATGTGTTTATTCAAACTTACAAATAGCAGTATAAATGGAGGGTAGCTAGCTCACTTTTAGATAAAATTCCGAAAAAAACATTAAGATGTCTGATGTGAAGCTGAATGATAAAATGGTTGGAAACAACTTTAGGAACTGCTTTTTAATTAGAGGGGTAATGCTTTAAAACATTCATTTGTGCTGAGGACATTTGAGTCCATAAATGCAGATTAAATATACTTTGAAGATGGACATTACCCGAGAGTTGTAAATTAGTATTTGGTTTCCAGTTTTATGTCAGGAAAAATATAGTCTAGTGAACCAGACTAAGCAAATTGGCAATTGATTAAAGTTTTCACAACTTTCCTTGACATTTTGTGACATCAGAGATGGAGTTTGCTCTCTGCTTGGTGGGGTGAAGTGTGAGAGGCTTTGCACTCCAAGATTTAAACAAACAAAAAAACAAAGAGTGTCAGTTTGAATAGTCAGGTTCATTCATTTAGATTTCACAGAAACAAAAGTAAGCAAATGAACCATATCCTTTAAATAACAAGATGTGACCCTGCAGCTATGTACAGAGATTAAAATATGGAGTGGACATCCTCATGTTATAGTGGACTGTACTTTCAGGTAGACTGAGTTGCAGTACTCTGTGAAACTCGTACGTTTGAATGTATAACATTTAAAGTCTAGTTGAGCTCTTTGTCACTCCCGTTGAGCTCTTGGAGACCATACTGAGGATGAAGCTTATCTCCAGAAGTAAGAGGCTTTCACTGTGCTAATCGAGATCTGATTGTATCATTTATAATAATATATAGGAAGTGTATAACATCTGCTTTGTAGGCACAAAATAGGTTAACTTGTTTGCTGTTGATCTATAGAGCCAATCCATAGGTGAGGGTAAGGATGTGAAGGAATGGGGAGATAGACACAGACATATCAGTACCCTGTACTCATCTGCATGCCCTGCCCCTAGTTGAGAGCATGTTTAAATGCTGTAATAGACAAATTGTCAAGCACAGCAGTTGTTGACTTTCTTTTTATATGAACACAGTGCTGTAGCAGCAACTGATTGTTGTAGATAGTAGAGAGTGTGTTCTTTTTCCAAGTTGTGTTACATGGTTGTATTGTGGCTTATCATAAGGTGGTAAAATATTATATTGTCTGCTGTTGTAAAAAGGTTTTGATCCAGTGCATCTATCCTGTGGGTGTATTGTGATCTGAGATAAAATTGCATTAAGTTTTAGGGATGCAGTGTCACATATTTGAGGTGTAACAAGGTACAGCCACCATAGGGAAAAAGTCTTTACTTTACCTCCTTTTATGGAAGTGTAGGGGTAATCCATATCAAACTTGTCAGTTGAAGTATATGCAACCTATTGATATTGCATGTAGCACTCCAGTTAGACTCCAAAATTAGAGAAAAGATGGGCTGATGTCACATGCTCATTATAGTCTCGCACTAGTGCAGTAACAGCAATTAATGGTCACTATAGAACAGGAACCTGGAAAAAAATCAAAAAACTTTCAAAACATAATTCATCCTTTTTTTCCTGTTTTTTTTTTGTCCTGAATGAATTGATTTTTATCTTGTTTTAAAGCTTTTTTTTTTTTTAGCTTCCCACTGGTTGTCTGTCGTTGTTCACTGTGTAGCAGCTATAACTGTGCTATATCTTTCAAAGCTGTGTAACACTAAGTGCTCGTATAGTTTTAGTACATGAAAGTAATTCAAGCTTCATGTACTACAAATAATTATGATGGGATATATATACAACAACTGCAATCAGACTTCCTTCCTCTTATCAAATGGCTCATTAACAAAAAGCTAATGCTGAACACTTCCAAAATTAAAGTAATGCTGTTTGGAACCTCCCCTAAATGGCAAAAACTCTCAATCACTTCTTATCCATGACCATCTTGACAACCCTATTAATCAAGTCAGCTCCTTCAAAAACCTTGGTATGTGGCTTGATCCAGCACTAAACTTTCACCTTCACCTAGAACAAATATGCAAGAAAATTAATTCCTTCCTATTTTGGTCCTGTAAA
Source organism: Protopterus annectens (assembly GCF_019279795.1). Lineage (NCBI taxonomy): Eukaryota > Metazoa > Chordata > Ceratodontiformes > Protopteridae > Protopterus > Protopterus annectens. The sequence goes on from NC_056735.1 coordinate 657,294,129, forward strand.
ATGTTCCCCTTTCTCTCAGGACCAACCAAGAATGCCATAGACAAAAGCATTCTACTAACCCATCTTGAATATGGACTTCATTGGTTGCAGCAGCATCCAAGAAAAACTCCACCATCCAAACTGGAAGCAGCTGTATCTGCCATTTCATTACCCTCTCCCCTAGAGATGAGCATCATTGTATCTCGCTTAGTAAAGCCAATCGGTTACCTGTCCAACAATGTGCCGTCCGCTTCTTGGGTCTCAGCTCTACAAGCTCCTCATACACTCCTGTCCTTCCATTGCCTTCAGACCCCCCCCCCCCCATTACAGTCTAAGAAGTTTTAACCACTCTGGTGCATTTCTTCAGTGTCCCAGAACCAGACTTCATTGCATTAACCATGCCTTCTGCATCCTAGGCCCCAAACTCTGGGAATCCCTTCCAACTAATCTTAAAAGACCTCACATTGTACCCATTATTTCATGCTAAGTTTAAAGATCATCTCCAGACAGTCCTTGTCAGCTTGCAAATGCTTTCCTTCTGGACATATTTAATTCCCCACTCTCTCCTTCACCAGTACTGCACATTTGTCTTTCCCACATTGTTTTCCTACACTAATGTGTGACATCTCTTCCACATCATATATAGTTAATTTCTGTGTGCTCTTACTTTTGCTGTCTTTTACACCTTGTGCCCTATACATTCACTGTTTAATTCTGTTCTTATTCTTCCTTCCTTACTCCAACCATCCCTTCCTATTGTCCTCAGTACTTTATACTTTATTATTATTACTATTGTTGACTCATTGCTATTTGCACACAACAGATTGTTTGTATTCATAATACTTCTTGTCAACTTGCTTGTCTGCTGTCTATTATGTTTGTCCAGGCTGTGGCTGAAATAGGCCCATTTAGATCAGTGGTCTACCCAGATTACCAATTTGAATGAATCAGTAGCATTTTTTTTATTTATTTGTATAACTGTCTATGTCCTAATGATGGCGAAAAGTATATTTATAGTTGTACTTGACCTTTGTGCTAAATGCAAACTATAATCCCCCCTCTCAATTAGTGAAACTACTTACTAAATAAATAAATTTCACGAGTGAATGAATAAATCAGTTAATTAATACATAAATGGCATACTTCATAGGACAAATAGAAGGAAAAGGTAGGGATTCCTCATTTTTTTGCATTGTGTGAATCTCATGTAGCATGTTCTGTAATGTTTTCCAACATACTCCTTCTGTGTTAAAACTGTCATTGCTTCAGGATGTCTTGACAGCTAAGCACTTTCTCAATATTTAACTTTTAACAGTGATGATTTCCACTAAAGAATACCTGCCGATGTAATAGGTTATCCAGTGTCCATTTTGATTATCAGATCTATCACAAAGTCCTATTTCCTTTCTATATGGAAGCGCTCCTCTGTACAAAGGTGGTAACTCTTTTGATATATATCTGTAGTTATCCTTTCTCCCCTGTCAAAGATGCTTGGAAAAAAACATTCATAAATGATTCCTATAACACCTAATTCAGCATCAATAATAGTCTCCCACATAGCATGGCTTTCATCTGAGCCACTGCTCTCTCTCTTTTATGGACACAATTAACAAGGCTAAGTATGAAAGATAACTTATTCCTACTTTATTCCTTGCTTTTTCCAAAGTCTGTGATACAGTATCACATAACAGACCATTTCAGCAGCTGGTATCATTAGGATTTTATGAGGCCACACTACTGTGGTTCAAAAGCTACCTGACATGCAGACAATCTGTAAAATATCTCAGTACAGCTTCACCTTGTCTCAACTTCCCTACAAAAGTTTCCCAAGGTTCCATTCAAGGGCTTCTTCTCTTTACTATATTTGTAAATAATCTACATACGTCATCCAAGCAGGCAAAACTCATACAAAATGCCGATGACTCTACACTAATATGTTCCCCCTAATAATAGTAACAGCCTGCAATAAATAACTCAAGAAGCCTTTAATTCCAGAAAATAATGGCTTAAAATGCCTCACTTCTGTTCAACCCAATGAAAAACAAGCTGCTACTATTCTTAGTTAAAATCGTACCGCATCCAAACTGAATTTCAAAGTTACTTTTTTGAATAATGCAGTAATTGAAGCTGTCATGCATGCAAAACTTCTAGATTTAACCATAGAAGATAACCTAAAATTCAACCTCCAAATCAAAATTCTGTCAAACCTATCAAAAGCTTGGCATGTTGTACAGAAGCAAACATTTTCTGACAAATTCTACCAAACTAACCCTGGTGAACACATACTTAGTACCTTCTCTTCTCCATGGTGCTCCTGTTTTCTCCAGCCTTCAAGCAATTGTAAGATCCAGACTTGAGCAGTACTATGGTATAATTGCTTGCTTTCCCCCAACAAATCCCATTCTACCCATCATTGCTGAGCTGTAAAAAAATGAGTTGGTTATAACTCCCCCACTATCTTAACTACACCCAGTTATTCACTACCTACAAATTCAGAAACAAGCCCCTTAGACTGCCCCTCTCTTAGCAGTGTTATACAAAGCTGTCATCGCACCCGCTTTCAATGCTGTAATGACCAAAAAAATGCTTTACATCCACAAATCACATAGCACAGCCAGCCGAAGCCTGTAGTTAATGCTTGAAAACAAATACCATTATCTGTCAGAACTCCACAAATATTGTAACATTTAAGACCTCTCTAAAAGCTTTCCTAAACAACTCAAGGCTTTGTTTTTGTTGTACTCCTGGCTAACACCTTATTCCTCCCCTGCCGTTTATATGTTGTATCTCTCCTCTGATCTTTATCCCTTGACTGAACCTCCACTTGTTCTCTTTGACCCTCCACCCCACCCCTCACCTATTTTCTCCAACTCCCTTCTATTGTTTTCCTCATATTAAACCTATCTCCTTTACCATCTCTCAAATCTAGCCTAACCCACTCCTCCTCCTCTACTCCCCAAAGCTATTGATTTGTTTTTCTCCCAACTTAGCATTTCCAGATATATTATAATGTTTTTGTTTACTTAATACAGTTTTTTTTAAAATCTTATCTCTTTTCAAGTACTTTTATTCAAGGGTATGTGTCATTGCAATTGTTCTACTGTCTTAAATTACCTATATTTTAAGTACTGTATTTTTACACTATATTTATACTAATGTTTCCAATTGCATTGTATAATTGAATTCTGTATTTTAATATTTAAAACTGCTTACAATGTTGTATTATAAAAGTTTTTCTCCTCAGGCCTTTGATTTGCCAAGTCGGACTTCCCTGGTCAACGAATATCTATAAATAAAATAAAGAAAAATAGCTGTGGTGAGTAAGTTTCCTTTTGTAATATAGCCTGCATAGTTTGATATTATTTGCTATAATGAACTGATACAGATTCAGTGCTGGTGTGCTTTTAGCTTACATGTAATGCATAGAGCACCGAGGTTTTGCTCTGATATCAGGAAAAAGATAACTTTGTTAACCACTTCCCTAGCACAAGACCCAGTTGGAACAATTGTTAAGCACCTCCCCAGGTACTGTTATGATTGGGTATCATGCTAGGGGCTAACAGCAAACATTGCCAGCCGGCAAAGAACAGACATAGAATGCAAAATGGCTTCATGTCTGCCCTGCTGTCCATTCTTTCTACTGTCTCTGAGTTTCTCTCCTATTTTAGCTCTTTCTCTCATAAATTTTCATTTTCTGGTAAATCATTGAGGTTACAGTAACTCAGTAATTCCGGACATTAGTGTTTGATACTTATTGCTTTAGAAGATGCACATTGGCACAAAATCTGTTTTATATTAACTTTTTAAGTGAGTAGGAACAATATTTAAAAAAAAAAAAAAACCTCTGATTTTCATCCTTTGTTCCCCCATTATTTTTGATTTGTTCACAATTAAGCAGAAATCTGGGAGATGTGCTGCTGCTTGTTTGATAACACCAAGTGCTTTACTGGCTTTCAAAGTTGGTAAAACACTTTGTGATCATACACTTTTTTCTTTTTTTTTTTCTCTCTCTTACTGGTAGTACATAAAGTAGAGTTCCATGCACTGCAAAGAATTTTACTTACGTCACCAATCATAACCTTTTATTTGTGCGTTCTCATTTTGGGCACCAAGATTCAGTTGCTTGGTATCCATATCTCGAACACATAATAAGCAGGTCATTATCAGAATCTTGATTATAATCATCTGTGTTGTACCTGTTAAATGTCATAGCCCTCTTTTGACATTTTTAGTGAAATTAATGCTGGTGAATTTAACTGTCTTTTATATTATGTGCTCAAATTGGATTTTGTTAGCTCTTGCCTGGTGTCCAGCTGTATTTTCCTTGACAAACTCTCAGTTACCTCCAAACAAGTAGCCTTTTGGCTAGTGATATTCACTTAACAGAGGACGAACGGAAATATTTCTGTCAAGAAATCCTTAATTATGCTAACAAACAAACTGACAGCCAAGGTAAGAGCGAGAAACATTCATATTAACACTTTTTTAATTTGCTGTCATCATTATTGTCTTCCAAAAACAGAGTATGTTTGTTTTTAGTTAGCAAAATATTCTTAAAATGATTTGACTAAGGAAAATTAGTCCTGTTTCATGAGCTAAAACATTTTAGTAACAATTCAGATTTTTTTTTAGCATAGACAGTGTTAACAATCACCACTGCTGTCTTCAAGAAATGGATATGTCAGATATCAGGTTAATTGTCTGTTGTCTGAAACGCTTAAATCAATACTCTCTCTCTCTCTTTTTCTTTGCAGTAATCAGATGATATAAAGTTAGATTAAATATTATTCTGCATTACTTGTTTTCACGAGCAGTCTTTTATTTTACAGTTTCTCCTTCTCTAGAGTCTTCATGGGGGTTATTCATTAATTATTATCTATTGGCTGAAATTGTGAAAAAACAGCAAAACTGGATCTTCTTTTTTGGAGAAGCACTGTAATGATAAATACTAATAACATTTGGGTTTACTCACCTTTTGTTTTCCCTGTGGTCTGTTTAAGGTAATTACTGCATCTGTAAAATAATTTCTACAGGATCTTTCAAAAGTACCTGTATTTTGTGCTCTTTTGTTTTTTGTAAGGTTGAAACACTGAAAACAGATTGCCTCCCAGTTACATAATGGTGATATTTTATGAACAGTATAACAACCTCAGAAGATGGAAAGTCATTTCATTCTGAAAACTGATGTAATATATGTGTGTATATCATTAACAGTATTGGTACCTTTAACCTTTGAGTACTTTTTATGCATTATGTTACCTTTGTTTCTGTGCAGTACAAAAGTAAAAGTCGATGTCTCTGGTGGGAAACACTTTATAATCTGGAAATACTGAAATGTCAAATTTCAGTATATGAAGACTATAAAGTAAAAGTTTTGAAATAGCGAAAGTGCATAATCGCAAATTCGAATATCTCGAATTCATGGTTATGGCTTTATGCTACGTAATGTCCAGGGTTGTATGTGGATGGTGTGCTGTGTATGGATTTAGGTGTAATGTCAGGTAAGTGAGTGTTTTGTAAGGGTTTTGGGTGGGAGTTTGAGTGTATGTGAGTGTGCTGGTATGTGTGCGTGTGTGTGTGACTGTAGAATGTGTATGTATGTTTGCTTTTGTTTGCTGTTTGTGTGATCTCGGAGTTAGTATATATATTAGGGGAGTGTGGGGGGGTTTGCAGCCTCCCCCCCCACATGGGGGGGTGCAGTGGGGCTTGACCCCCTGCTTATTTGTGATGTATGTTTGTGGATGTGTTGTTTTGTTTGTTTATTTATTTTGTGTTGTGGGTGTTGTGCTATATATGTGGTCTGGTGTGTGCTGTGTGTTCGGTGTTGTAAATTTTGTGGTTTTGGGCTTTCGGTGTTGTGTGGATTCAATTTCATGGTCTCAAAAAACTGAAATTCAAGATTTCACTTTTGAGATTATGAAGTGAATCCCTCTGGTGGCATAGAGGAATAAAGCCCTAACTATGGCCCAGATAACCTGGGTTTATTTAGTGGCACAGGCAACAGATGGAGTGGCAGGGAAGGGATGGGCATGCTCATCCTGGGTAAGAGGGCTGTTGTTGATATATTGTCTAAGGAAAGGCATGGTCATAAGAGAGGCATTGCCTTTGTTTCCAATCAACAAGCATGAGGGTAATGAAAGGGAGTGAGTGGGGCATAAAACAATAAAACAAAACAAAAAAAAACACAAACACAAGTACAGACTAGCAGAGTGTCCAGGATTGCATTATGATCTATAACTGGCCCCAGCAATACCAGAGTAAGTCTAGGAGCTAGGAGGATGGCTGGTATACCTGGCATGGTCATGGGGCACTGGGGGATGGTAAACATAAGGTCCAAGGAAAAAAAAAAGAGCTGAAAGTAAAAGTTGGTACAGCTAACAGCATGTTGTCTTGTCTCTTGTCTCATTACTTTTATTTGTTAATACCAGTTGTTACACCCTGGACAGGTTCCAGAAACTTAATTTCTTCAAAGAAGCCTTTATTTAGGAAATATCAGAATACAAAAAGATCAGGCAAAACAAATTTCACACACTTTATGGAACCTCTGTGTTCCACAAAATAATTGAGGATTCAAGGTATCTGCCAGGTTCCTGAACACTCCTCTTAGTTTATCACACTGTAGACACTTCATTAGGCCAAGTATTTTCTGGTTCCTGCATCAGTTAAACATTTGTTGTAGTCATTTGGCAAGTACTGACTTTTTTTTTTTACTATTTCAGTTAATTTTGTCTTGCATTGGCCTAGAATCAGATTTGGATATTTTTACAGAAAAAGACAGTAGAACTAAGCTCATTTTCTCAAATTGGACCAGGATGTATTTCCCCCCGAAAATCAGGTCTTCTTTTAGCCAGTCATAAATCTGACTGCTCCAAATGAAGTTTGTAAAGGTACTAAAATACAGAGCAATTTACATCCCCACTGGTTTTGCCAAAAATTCCTCAGAAAGAATAGGTGATTTAAAGTGGACATGAAAAATGTCCATATGTATATTTCCATCCTGTCATGTGACAGGAAATTCCTCATACTTGGTGTATTGTCAGTATTTCTATTTTGCAGCTCTTCCTTTTCTCCTAGCAAGTATTCTGAGAACATTCACAAAGTGCACTGTTCATGTATTTGCGTATGCATTTCAAAGGTGAATTCATATGTTTTCATTGTCTCAGTACCTCATTGGCTGCCTGTTGATCCCAGAATTTCTTCAGCTACCTGAATACAACTGGAAGCTGGTTTTGGATTCTAGACATGACTGAATTGGTGAAAGGTTCCAGGTGACCCATTACTAAACCATTTTTCCAGCGCATGATCATAGGCCTATTGCATTATGAGATATTTTTGTCTTAAGGGAAAGGACAAGACATTATTTACTTCATTAAGTTTACAGCATCTCAGGGCACAGGGCACTTTGGTGCGCGACCTCATGTTTAAAGTGTATTGTCAATATTTCATAATGGAGTGTGGCAACATCTTACCCCTAAAGGAGATGTTACTAAATCTTCTTATGGTGGTGCAACTCACTCAAGTTGTCAAGGAAAGACATCTTAACTTTCTTCACCAAGATTATTGCTTCAGATGTTTCAGCCTGTACTTTGGTAGCCCGTTTCCAGTCTGTGTCAGATGTTCATCATTCCTGCTGCCTCAGTGGCATTTTGGGTTATCTGCCAAGGTTACCCAGTACTGGTCACTTTTCACAGGCTCAGACTCCCCTCCCTCTCTTTTCCTGTGACAGCTGATTGGTAGGGCATATCATGAGAGGGAAGCCTTCAGCTGTCACAGGAAAAGTGTTCAGTCTTTTTCTGCCATCCAAAGAAGCAAGTCCTGTGACTCTTCACAAGATCCAGTGCAGATTTGTATGGCTTACTGCTCAGGAATGTTAGTTCCATTTGCGTACTACCTTCCTCTTATTTTAGTATTAGATTTTTTATTTTCTTTCTATTTTTATGTTTTTTTAAACATTTATTTTAATATTTTATTCTTGTCAGTGTTTACAATAATTCCTTTTGGAATTTCTTTTTGTAGCAGTGTGTGGTTTGTGTCTTTAACAAATTCTTGTTTTTAATGTTTCTGTGAAAACTTCCAGTCTTTCTGTCAGAAGTGCAGTGTGTATGTGTGCTGTTAGACACTAGGGGCTGTCTTGTGTAGTCAGAAGTGCAAATTCGTTATACCTGTCTTTACCATTGACAGGAAAATATTGCTGAAGTTTTTTCAGCATTTGTACTAAATGTATGGCTCTGCTTTTTGTCGATTATGATTTTTACCATTTGTGACGACCCACCAGTGGATCAGTAATCAAGGAGCCTCAATCTTCACAACTGGCAACAGTGGATGATGTGTAGTGGGAGACCGACAAGTACACACACAGTATTTCCAGATGTGGGTCTCTGCATCAAGTGCAAGTTCCCTTAAGAGCACACAGAGACCACAGTCAGTCTGGGGCTGGTTTCTCTCTCTCTCTCCAGATCCTCAGTAAAACTCTCCACTGGCACAGCCATAGAGTTGAGATCTCAGCTGAGTGGACAAGCCAAGACCTCCAGCACCCTGTCTGTCCAACTAGTGCTTTGTGTCTCTGCCCCAAGTAGCTGACACACACACGCACACACACCTGAGAAAGGCTGGCATAGGTTTACTAGCTATGTTCCCTTTTTCCCAGACTGTAAGGTAGTTATCACTGCCACCAGCCAACTCCTTATCAGCTACTTTAAGGCCCTTAAAGGGTGCCCAGTCTTGCTATGTAATCTTAATCTTAATACAGGTGGTAGTTTGACCAAGAGCAAGGCTATTAGGAGTAGCCCACACAGTGTCACTGAGTAAATATGCAAATACCCTCAAAACTTAAATATCTCTAGACAGATCAGCCAGAATGACAGGTTTAAGTATATTTAATAATACTAAAAGAACAAGAAAATACTCGGTATAAATTCACAGTGACATCAAAGTTCAAAATCACAGGAAATGTTTAAGACAACATTGCAGGACAGTCTCAAATAAATAAAGAAAAATATGTAAACTAAGCTTTTCTATACTCCTGACTATATTTAAGAGAATTATAATATTCCCTGGTAACTTACTTCATCAGAGTAAAGCAGATGTGGTAAATGGATCTTCTAGTTGTTGTCTGGTCCAAGATAGAATGCAGACTGCACTCTCTCTCTCTCTGAGAGTTCTCAAATTAATATCTCGAATATTAACTGCTGGGATAGCTTGCAGAATGACATCCTTTCTTGTCATGTGACTCTGTCCCAGGTAAACCCCTCACTGCTGGAATCTGGTAGTATTTAGCATCTACCTGTGAAAATACATAGACCTCAGATCTTTGGCAGATCAGAAGTCAAAACAATTGCATTCCTTCATACCTTCAGAGGTAGTAATTAGTTCACTTTGAAGACAATACAGAAAGCTTCTCAGCACAGACAGTGTCTCTGGTCTAGCCTATAAAGTAATTTAATTTCAGCTATTTTTCTGAAGTTAACCTACTGTAGTCCAGTTTCCACTGGTAAAATGTATACATTTAAACAGTTACATTTCTGTTCTATTCCAGTAGGGCACACTGTGGTTACATTTTAAACACAAGCACTTTATAAAATACCTTTTTAACACACACACCTGCACACACAAGTTTTGATATACAGATGACATACAGTTCTAATACATTTGTAATGCAAGTGTCTTATATAGATCATGTTGATATTCACAAATGACATATAATGATTTACAAAATTCCAGATAGCTGTGTTGGCAGCATCTCTCTGTGTCACACCATGAATAGAATTATTTGAATGTACTGTGAAAATGTAAGCCTCTCTGACAAGAAAATATAAGTTTACTTGCTATTCAACATTATTTTATGGCACTTTAATGTGATTGAAATATATTGAGCTATTTTTCACAGTGGTTTAGCTTATTGGTTACATTGGTGTTTAGACTTTGTATACTGGAAATTCTTCAACTTCTGTCAGTTGCAAAATAAAGGACAGTTTGGCAGAGTTTAGTTGTGTGGGAACATACTTATTACTAGAAACTTTAAGTGCTTGTTATAATACATTATCCTCTGCTGTTAGTTTATTGTTCTGGCTGGTGTTTTCTTCCATGAATTGATCGATCCTAACTCTGTACCCCCCAGTCAAATCCAGTTTGGCCTAAAAAGAAATAACAAAACAAAAATATGCCTCAGCCTACAGCTAGTGATTCTGTCAGGGCCATTGCTGAGACCTCAGACCACTTATGATTTGCCTCATCTCCCTTTAGCATTGCCTTGGAATGGGGGTTTAGGCACATAGGACTCTTCCAGTACCTGGTGCAGGTATGGGAGAGCCAAACCCTTTAGGTGCAAGAGTAATCTATGGTAAGAGACTTCTTACCAGATGTAATACTATACTCTTTCCCGCAGATATTTTATGTATTAGTGAAGTTCATAAGAAAAAGAAACACAAGCTTCATCATATAGCTGATAATAAGATTATAGGTGTTTAAAAGGTTGATATGGATTCCTTGACTGAGTGTTATGTAAACAGCTAATTTTGGGGGCTGTGTTCCCATACATGTCTCTAGTGATAGTTTGGCTAGAAACCTTTCTGTTGTGTTAGATAATGACGAGGAATCTGATGAGGACAATAGTTTCCTAGGTGACAATGAGTCCAGTAACTCTGATTTTTCAGAAGGAGAACCTGAGCACTTTTCCTCCGATGATTGTTAGATGTACTCATGTTTTTGCTTGGGAGTTGTCGGAAAGTACTCCGGAGCCGGGCAGGGTATATAGCCTTATAGAGGATAAATGGCTCAATTCTAGTACTATCCCCCCTCCTTACCAGTCTTGGAAAATGTTCATCAAGCTCCCTGCAGGACACCAATATCTATTCCATCAGTCAGTCCCTAAAAAGGCTCAGAGAAAATATAGGGTCTCCTTGGATAATGATAATCTCTCTTTCTCATTTGACTGCTGACTAAGCTGCTGTCTCCCCAGCTGGCTGCTCAGACAAAAAGTCATTGTCTTTATCTAATCCAGCAGATTTTCTGGCAAAAGGAAGTCTCTTTCTAGTTTTCTAATCTTTAGAATATTAAATTATCAGTGTAAATTTATTTTATAGTGGGCATACATTTGGATGATTTTGCTGCAGCCTTAACTGCAGAGTAAAAGCCTTATTTAAATGAAATTGTTTCTAATCTGACTCAGTTTTGCAAGTATACTTTGAGAGTTGTACTTGAATATTCAAATATACAGTCTCAAAAATGGTGCTTCCTCTGTTGTATTAAAACTGTATGCTTGGTTACATAGGTTAGAACTTCTCTGATGATTTAAAAGCTGAAATTATGAATGCATCTTTATGTTCTGAATTGGTATTTGGGCCCTCTGTTACACAGACTCTGAAACAGTGGGATGATAGAGGCAAATTAATGCATGGGGTATCTAGGATGTTTCATGTACCTAAGTTTTCCCCAAACAATACGTCTTCCTTCAAGGAGCAGAACAAAAAAAAATCCCAGCCAAACAAAAGTTGGGATTCTAAACAGAAATGGTAGGAGGGGAAGTCTCCAAACCCAAACAAGATGGATTCCTTTCTGAAGAAGAGTCAAGTGTTTGAAAGGAATGATTCTGCCAAGTCAAAGAGCACCCCTACCCCCCCCTTCCCTTTCTCCTTCCTCCAGGCTCACTCTCGACTTGGCAGTCTGGCTGCAAGTAGTCTCAGACAGTTTGGTTCTGTTAATAATTCAAAGAGGCTACAATTGGTAGTGGCTAAAAAATCTTCCCCCATACCCACCAGCCAAGACAGAGCTGTTTTCTTATGTGCTCCATCACGTGATAGAAGCAGGAGTCATAGAACCATTGGGTGAATACACAAAGGCAAAGAATTTTACTGCAGAATCTGTTTGGTACCAAAAAAGGAGTACTTCTGGAGACCAGTCCTAGGTTTCTCCTTTCTAAACATCTTTGTAAAAGTTCCAGTATTCAAAATGCTTACCTCACAATTGGTCCTAGCATTGCTTCCAAGCCACTGTTTTCAAGTGACTCTAGATCTCAATGACGCCTATCGTCATATTCCTATTGCTCCCAGTTTTAGGAAATTTTTAAGATTTGCTGCATCTGGCCTACATTATCAGTTTTCTGCATTACCGGTTGGTCTATCTACTGCAGCTTATGTGTTTATAAAATGTCTAGCCCCAGTAGTTGCTTATTTGCAGAACCCTAGACATCCACATTTTTCCATATTTAGACAGCTTGCTGATTTGAGCAGATTATGTTATTAGGTGCTTGAAGTCCTTAGACAAGGTTGCAGCCCTCCTTTCACACCTGGGCTTCAAATTGAACAATCTAAGGTCCTTGCACACACCCCCTTCCAGTGAATTGTTTTTCTGGGGTGTTTGATAGACACAGTAAAAAGGATAGCCTTCCTGCCAGAAACAAAGTTCAAACTTGTCAGGGCATTTTCTTGGATTTCTCTCTTCCAGACATAGCCTCAACCAGAGAGTTTCTCAAAATTCCTGGCCTCATGACATCAGTGATCCTAAAGGTATCACAATCCATAGTACAAAAGAGAAAAATTCAGTGGTAATTGAAGAATTGTTGGACCTAGCCCCTTCATCCCTTGGAATTACAGGTACCGGTACTGGGATTTGTGAAACAGGAATTGCAGTGATGAAGGGGTCGACTGTGGCTGAATTCAGGACTCCCTTTCTGTCTTCAGTCCTCAGTCCAGTCTGTCCAGATGAACTCTTCAGATTTTGCGTTGCGGGGATGCAGAGTCCTCAGGACACTGCAAAGCATGTAAACATTAAAGAAATGTTAGCAGTGATTCAGACCTTAAAAGTTCTTCATCACTTATCATCTCCTGGCGGTCTTTTATTAGTCTCAGACAACACCACAGTCATGTGATACCTAAACAAACATGGGGGTACAAGGTCATACCCTCTTTGATTGTTACAGCATTTTGCGACTGTTTAAGCATTATACATTATGTTAAAACACAAACAAGAAGCTAAGAGGTCTCATTAAATCCAAAAGGCCAATTATGAGGTCAGGATAGCATCTCCAGCTAAGGACAATCTCAAGGCTTTCTTCAGCTATGTCAAGAACCTTAAAGGTGACACTAAGCAATGTACCGAACTGGAGGTAAATGGCATCACCTTCACTGACCAGGACAACATAGCAAATCTTCTGGCTGATGAATTTAGCTCTGGCTTCACTCCCTTAGCTACCCTCTGGGAAATCCCTTCTAGCATATCCCTCCCAACTGTCAGCAGGGAGTAGGTCCTCGCGGTGCTTGGTAAGGCCAAAAACATTACTTCATTGGGCCCTGACAGTATCCTCATTTGTTGCCTAAATAGTCTAAAACATGACCTTTCAGTACTACTTGACACTACAGTCGCAAGCAGGTTGCATACCAAGTGAATGGAGGACCATAATGATCATTTCTCTTCAAAAGGGTGGACCATCAACCAACCCCAGGAACTAAAAACCCGTCAGTCTGACAAGTGTAATATGCAAAGCCACAGAATAAATTATAATGGAAATTATCAACATAAACATTGACAATGTGTAGACACTGAACCCATCCCAATTCAGCTTTAAGGAAAGGTCTTGCCTACTTAACCTGGTAGACTTCTTTGAGAGAGTCATCAGGGTGGTGGATGAGTAAAAAACAGTGCATACCACCTACCTTGTCTTGCCAAGGTATTTGATACAATACCCCACTTAAATAGTGTTGAAATATTCTCCAAACTAGGTATAAAATTCCTACTTAACTTGCTGGATTGCCGGCTGGTTGATGGATAGAACCCAAGAAGGCGAGACCACCTCCATGAAGAAACCAGTCACCAGTGGAGTTCCTCAAGGCTATGGGCTGGGCCTGCTGCTGTTTGGCATGTACTCATTAGAAGTCAAGACTAATTTGAAGGGCCTCTGGCCCACCAAGTTCACAGATGACTGTAAATTAGGAGCTGTCATAGATTCTTCCCATGACACTGACATCCTGAAAGAGGGTCTAATAGACAAACGACTGATGCCAAAGCCATGGATTAAAACTTAGTGCTAGGAAATGCATTATAGTACCATTAGGAAAATTGTCCAGTTGTCTACCCAAGTTAATTACTCCATCGATAAAATGCTCATAAGGGTTGACCCAGTAGTTGGGGATCTGAGAACAAATGTAGATGGTAATCTGCCTTTCAAGCAATATGTAGCCAAAATAGTAAGAAAATCAATCTTTGTCGCCTAACTTATAAGCAAGGTATGGCATCCAGGTCCAAGAAAGCTATAGTACCACTATGCTCAGCCTTTGTGTGGCTCATCATTGAATACAGTGCCCCCTTTGGCATGTACCTAACCAGAAACTTGCAATAGTTAGAATGCTGACAAAGGATCCTCACCAGGAGAATCTGGGGTATGAATGCCCTGTCCTACACAGATCATCTTACGGCCCTTTCACTGTACTCGGTCTCCTATAAGTTACTGAGAAGCAATCTATGCCTGGCATAGAAGCCATCCTGAGATCCATGTCTGATGGAGCTGTTGCACATCCCCAAAACAAACAGCACCTGAAACACTTGAATTTTGCTTGCAAAATAAATATAATATGCTGGAGAGACAGATATATGTCTCAAAGGTTTCCCACAGTGTGGAATAGGCTTGGCTCCCCATCCATGTAAAGCAAAGTTCATCCCTGACCCTGTTCAAACAAAACCATGATTATTGGATGATAAATTGCAGATTCATCCCTGGTCTGGCCCCATGTCTCTGGACATAAGTTGACAGTAAGTAAAATAATCCCCAACTAACATATCCCCCTCCTCCCCGCCTAAACCTTAGCTACCTCCTTACTGTCATACCCAACTTATAGATGCCCAAGGTACTCTGGAACAAAACTAGGTTGAGTTGTATGGCTAGACTTATAAGGACCCAGGTGGTTGTTAGCCTGGTATAAACCTATGAACTGCGAAAGATGGACTAAGCAGATCCTGGAGAGATTCTCATGAGTGGAAGTTCCATGTAGAGATCTTCCAGGACTTGATCCAGTTGTGGGGAACACCACAAGTAGATTAGTTAACCTCCTTTCCAAATAGGTAACTGAAAAAAAGTCTGTTCAAGACATCCTTGCAGCTGTTTGGAAGACTGATGCTTTAACATTCCCGTGGTTGAGAAAGTTCTTTTATGCATTTCCACCTTTTCCAATGATTCCCAATCTACTTTTAAAGATTCAGAAAGAATTTTGAAAGCAAAGTTGTTTCTCCCTTTTAATGGAATTGGCCAATTACTATAAGCTTCTTCACACTCCAGATGTGCTCACATAGTGTCATAGATGATTGGTGTACCACAACTTAGAGCAATTGCTACTAACAGCCTGAATAACTCTTGATACCTTTTAGGCACTTTTTCCATTAGGTGTGCATCAGATATAGAAGGAGGCAAGAAAATTAGCAACTAGAAAATCTTAGGTTTACAAGTGGAAGATGTTTTCTAGGTGATGCCTAACCTGTATCAGAGGACTGGTGTGGTGTTTACCCCACTGGTTTTAAAATATTTTGTGTGGGCTACTCAACCATGGCTTATCATATGCATCTATCTTGATGTATCTTGCAGCCATCACAGCTTGTCTGTCCAGGAAACCTTCTCTTTTGTTTCTTTTTGTGGTCAAGCAGTTTATGTAAAGTGTAGCACTCGAGATCCCCTCAAAAATTAATTCCTCGTTTTTGGGCTCTCAACTTTGTACTTGAAAATTTGACCTTATCTCCCTTTGAATCTGCCTTTCATGCTGTTTTTAGATTCTTCACTTGAAAAATTGTTTTGTTTATTGATCTGACATCTGCAAGGTGAGTCTCTGAGCTGCAAGCTCTCATGGTAGACCAACCTTGTCTGATTTTCAACAAGGACAGGGTTGTTTTATGCAGTAATGCTTCTTTTATACCAAAAGTTCAATTTGCCCTTTATCAGGCTATCAGTCTTTCAGTTTTCTTTCCATTACCTAAAAACAAGGAAGAAAAAATTCTGCATACCTTGGATATGCACAGGCAGGCAGCTCTGGTACTACCTTGACAGAACTAAGCCCTTCAGAAAAGTTTAACAGCTGAGTATTTGTTATTCTGGGGCTATGAGCAGTCAGCCTGTCCCTAAGGAAGCGGCCGCTTGTAGGGTATCCTCTGCTATTTTTTTTGTTATTCCCACCATGGTAACTATTTTCCAGGCAAGGTTATGGCACATTTCACCAGAACCTTATCCTCTTCAGTGGTACATTGGAAAGGAGTGGGCTGTAGAAGGATTCAAGAGTAAGCAGCCTGGTCCTCTGTTCATACCTTTACAAAGCACTACAAATTGGATTCCTTCTCAAATTCCATAGCAGGCATTGTGAGGACCATTCTTGGGGGTTCTTGAATCCATATCCTTCTTCCTCCCAGGTAGGGCAGGCTTTGAGAATCTACATATATGCTGCTGAGACAGTGTGAATGATGAACATAATACAGTTGTGCAAGTCCTAATTACCTGTAACAGTAGATGTTAGAATTTCATTTCCTCATTGGCAGCACCGCCACCCCTTATTTTGTATATATTTCAATGGTATCTAGCCTTGTTGTGTTGTTAGTTGGCTTTGGTTATTTGTGTTGTTGTTTTATGGCTGCATGTTGGTTGGTTTCAGGCAGATGTTCTTCGTGTTTCACTGTTGCAGTCATCACATTTGGGTTATCCCTGCCAGGGTAGCCCTCAGTCGGTTCGAATACCAGAGGCTTAGGTATTTCTGCGTCAGTTGCTGTTGCTTCGGGACTGATGTCAGGTCATCAGTAGTATAAAGTAAGGCAGCCGATGCTATTACATTAGTCTTTCTTGCAGAGGAGCCCGAAACAGAAGCAGTTCGCACAATTGCCATTCGGCCGCTACCTGAGTTTTCATTTCCGTGTTGAAGTCTTCTAAAGCTAAGTACCCCGTTGGGGATCCTTTTTTCTTGCTCTAGCCGATGTCAGAAAAAGTTAACAAATGTCTCGCCTGTGGAAAGCAAATACCACACCAAGACTTTCATTCTTACTGCGTCACTTGTTTAGGCCAAGACCACGACGTCCCCTGATGTCCAGAACTATAAGTCATCGAGCCCTTATTGTAGGTAGATATTTTTGCTCTCAGTCCTCGATTTCCGATATGGCTTCGGTAAGCCATCAGACAGCAGATCTTCCGAAAAAATGTAAGGTTAAAGACAGAGACAGACTGCACAGGTCCAAACCTTCAGACGACTTTTCCGTTAAGCTAGTCGTCAGTTCTTGGGTCCTCAGTGAGGTGCTTTTGCAGCCCCTGATGCCCGCTTCTGTGGATTCGCAGGCCACTACTGAGGCCCTTTCAGAGTCCAGTATGCCGCAAAACTCTTCATCGACTAAGGATCCTGCAGTTGTCTCTACCATGGATGGGTCCGGAGCCGCTGAGCAGGCACCAGCTTCCCAGGACGTACTTTGCACTACCGATTCTCTACAGAAACCGACGACTTTCATGTCTACTGTTCTTTCAAAAACTACAGAATTTCTAAGGCCCAGGGTATGAACCACACCCAAGAAACCGACGTCTCCATCTCAGGCACCTACTTCCTTGCCTCAGTCTCAAATGCTTAAAATGACGAAGCCCTTGTAATGTTGATCAGGGGAAGCCAAGCTACCCCTGCCAAAAGAAAAAGAGATTTGTCCCAAGTAGTCTTATCTGAACAGGAGTCCGATGACTCTGATGCCTCTGAATATGAAGACATGCAACCCCTTTCTGCTTATGAAGATTCTGATGCAGAGGAATCCATTCCTTCAGCCTCTCCACCCGAAGAATTTTCCTTTGGGGAAACCCTTCATACTTTAAGGGAGTATTTCCAATGGGAATGTCAGGACTACCCTCAGCTCAAAAAGAGACTCAGGGAATTTTTAGATCTTCCACAGGAAAGACCCTTGGCCATTCCTCCTGTCCTGGATGTTGTGGATGCTGTTTTCATGGAATCTATTTGACACCTGACACCCTTCCTCTTGCTCCCAGGAAATCTGACAGGTATTATGGAGTCCCTGACTCTCACAAATTTCTTTTCAGAAATCCTCCTGCTGACCCTGTGGTTATCTCCCAAGGGCCAAAAGGAATTAAAGCAACTTCTGCTAAGAATCCCACCCCCTCAGATAGGGATTCCAGAGCATTAGACAGATGGGGTAAAAAAAAGTATACACCTCTGCTACTCTTGCTATTGGAGCACTAAATTATCAGTTCCATATGCTAAAATTTCAGCAGCATACCATGGAACTCCTCAAACAAAAAATATCAACTTTTCATGCTTGTGCAGGAAATAAAGAGCTGCAAGACTTTATGCACTCTGCAAGTCACGTAACTAAGCACACCTTACACTGTGGTTTTGATGCCCTAGAAGCATCTTGCAAGGCAGCTGTCACCGGTTCTGTCCTTAGAAGGCATGCTTGGCTTAAAAAACAGCCCTTGCCAGACCATATCAATTCTAAACTATTGGATGCACTCTTGCACAAAGACAACTTATTTGGCACCAAGGCAGAGGAGGTCTTAAAAAGATGGAAAAAAGCTAAATCTATGCAGACAGTTAAGGATTCCCTGCAGGACCAGCCACCCAGGTTCACTAGGCATTGCCCCTCCAAGCACTGGTCCTTTCCTGCCCCCTCGGGGTCAGTTTAGCCCAGACCCCGGGGAAGTAGACCCCCCCCCAGACAACAGCCACATGGAATGCAGAGATCAAAGCAATGGAGTACTTCCACGTCTAAACCAGGGAGTGCAAAGCCACCCTCTCATGATAAGAACTCAAAATAACTCTCCACTTCCACCCCCTCCCTCTGCCCACCTACACCTGCCCCTGGGAGGAAAACTCTCCTTCCACGCAAGCACCTGGCCCACATATTACCAACGACCACTGGTTCCTCAACATAGTGTCGCAGGGATACAAATTCTTTCCACACTGTACCAACCCCAAAAGGGTTCCCAGATCTACCTCCAAATCATTGGGCAGAGGCCAAAAAGCAAGTCCTTTCCCTGCTCTCCATGAGGACAAAACAGCCCGTTCCTGCAGAACAGATAGGTCAAGGTTTCTACTCCAGGCTTTTTCTGGTACCCAGAGATGAGAGCACCCGGCACCCCAGCTTCAATTTATCCATTCTAAACACCTTCCTGATGATACCAAAATTAAAAATGCTCATCCTCCAGCAACTACTACCTATAATCTCCAAGGATGCTTGGCTAGCCACCCTAGACCTAAAAGAGGCCTGTCTACACATCCCAGTCAGGGAAGCATGCAAAAAATATCTACATTTTAGGGCAGGATCTCCACACTTTCAGTTCTCTGCGCTTCCCTTTGCCTTATCTACTGCTCCCACAGTTTTCACAATATGCCTGGCCCCCGCCATTGCTTTTTGCAGCAAAGAAATATTCAAATTTACCCATAGTTAGACAACTGCCTAATTCAGGCAGACAGTCAGGAAAAGCTGCTCAAGCACCTGACCTTGTAAAGGACCTACAGACCTCCCCAGGGTACACTATCAATGAAAAGAAATCCAAACTAGTACCCACCCAAAAAATTATATTCCTGGGAGCAAGCCTGGGCACAGCATCCCAGATGGCATTCCTTACACCAGAAAAGCAAACTTACCTGACAGTCTATTTCTCTCAGCTAGCCACGAGACCCCAGTTATCCGCAAGGAAAATCCTGCAAGCTCTGGGGTTTATGGCTTCTTGCATTCTACACATTCCATATGCCAGACTGCATATGAGGAAACTTCAGTGGTACATAAAAAGCCTTTAGTGTCGACACTGTCAAGACCTGGAAACTCTTATACCAATGATACCTTGTCTAAGGAAAGATTTCCTTTGGTGGGCAGAAGCATGCCACCACAACAAGGGACTACCCTTCTCACCACCCCACACCGCCCAGACCCTCACCACAGATGCATCAAACTATGCCTGGAGTGCACACCTGAATGGCAGGTGCATACAGGGCCAATGGAGCCCGCATCAAATACATCTGCACATCAACCAAAAAGAGATGTTAGCTGTCCAGCACGCATTGACAACTTTCAGATCCCCTTCTCTCCCCAGGGGCTCTACTGATCAAAACAGACAACACCAAGTGATGTGGTATATCAACAAGCAGGGATGGACTCACTCCTACCCTCTATGCAGGCTCTCCATGACCATTTGGCACACAGCCTCAGCCATGCAACTACACATGTTAGCACAATTCCTGCCAGGCTCTCTAAACTCTCTGGCAGACAACTTAAGCAGAAATCTTCTGGACCCACTCAAGTGGCAGCTAAACCAAAGAACCTTCACCCTTGTAACTCAGAAGTAATGCACCCCGAAGGTCATCCTCTTTGCTTCCCGCTCAATCACAAGCTCAGCAAGTTCTGCACCAGGGAGCCTCACTGCAGGGCCTGGAAAGTGGATGCTCTATCCTTCCAGTGGGTCAACCTCTCTGTCTATGCATTTCCCCCACTACCTCTCATTACCAGGGTACTGTTCAAAGTAAGGGAGGAAAAACCAAGGACAATTCTGGTACCCACTGCTGTGCAGCCTGTCCCCTCTGCCACCATGGCATCTCCCTTTGATCCTAATACTCCTGACCCAGAGGGAAGGAGAATTCATGCATCCCCAATTGCAGACCCTCAATTTGGCAGCTTGGCTTATTCCCTGACCACTGTAAAAGCTGCCAATCTCAGTAAACAGGTTCTAGATGTTGTGAGGCCAGACACCTTAGCACTAGAAAGTCTTATGCTAACAAATGGAAAAGGTTCTGCACCTGGATCTAGGCTAAACGAGCTGATACGACACAGCCCTCCCTACCTCTCATCCTGGATTACCTAGCTGACCTACTACACAGTGGTCTATCCTTTCCCTCTATTAAAGATCATGCCTCTGCTATATCTGCTCATGTCAGCACTGAGCAGCATATTTTCTCACACTCTGTCATCAAACAGTTCCTAAGAGGTGCTAGCAACTTGAGGCCACCCAGGAGAGCACCTACCCCAGCTTGGGAACTAAACTTTGTGTTTGAGATACTCGCCCTGCCCCCCTTTGAACCAGCAGCTTCAGCAGAGTTAAAGTTTCTCTCATGGAAGACAGCATTGCTTCTGGTCATCACTTCAGCAAGAAGAGTATCCAAGCTACAAGCACTAATGGCTGTAGAGCCCTTCATCATTTTCCATGTTGACAGGGTCTCCCTCAGAACTAACCCATCCTTCATGCCAAAAGTGGTGTCCAGTGTGCCTAATCAATCCATTCATTTGCCCACCTTTTTCCCTAACCCACAAAACAAGGGGGAAAGAATACTGCACTCTCTAGATGTGCACAGACAGCTCAGATTCTATCTAGACAGGACTAAATCATTCAGAAAGACTGATCAGTTGTTAGTCAGCTTTGCTGCAGGAGCAGAGGGCAAAGCCATATCCAAACAAACAATTTCCAAATGGATAGTACACTACATCCATTTCTGCTACAAGCAACATGGGAATCCTCCCCCTAAGGAGGTCAGGACTCACTCTACCTGGGCAACCTCCACCTCTACAGCTTTCCTCAGAGGAGTCCCCATCAGGGACATCCTGGAGGCTGCAACATGGACATCAGTTCATGCCTTCACCAAGCATTACCACCTACCTATCTTCTCCAAATCCAGGGCAAGCTGTACCACTGCAGTCTTGCTGGGCATCCTAGCCAGCCCCCACTCTTCTTGACTGCCTCCACCCTTTTCCTCAGCTTTGTGCATCAACCCAAATGTGATGACTGCAACATTGAAACACGAAGAACATAGTACAGTTGTGTACACTTACCATAAATGTAGATGTTCAAGTGTATTCACTGTTGCAGTCCTGGTTTCCCTCCCTCCATCCCCCTTCTCTCTCTCTCTCTCTCTCTGTCTCATTACAAGGAACTTCTTGGTATTTACTTTCTGCTGGTGGGGTTCTCCCACCATATCCTGGCTCCCACTTGGGGCTCTGGACAGGGCAAGAAAAACTGATGTAATGGCGTCGGCTGCCTTACTTTATACTACTCACGACCTGACGTCAGTCTTGAAGCGACAGCAACCAATGCAGAAATACTAAGCCTCTGCTATTCGGGCCGACTGAGGGCTACCCTGGCAGGGATAACCCAAATGTGATGACTGCAACAGTGAATGCACTCGAACATCTACATTTATGGTAAGTGTACACAACTGTACTTTCTTGCTTCTGGTCCTTGTTGATTGTTCCTACTTGGCATTAAAAGCTTGAATAACTGACTTTCTGTGGCTTCCCCCGATGAGAGGGACTTGATCAATCACCTGTCAGAGAGAGTCAGAGGAGGGGATTCTGAGCTCTGGAAAGCTGCCAGTGTGGGTTTATGTGCAGCCACAAAACCCATATGCCCCTGAGGTTACAGGTAAGTAGGACTTATGCAACTGTACTTTTCCTGCCTGCCTTATATCTTTGTTGACCCTGACTCATGGTCAGGTATCAGCTTGATGGAAGGTTGAAGTCTTACTCAATAATGAGAGAATTCTTGTTGTCATCGACCACAGTTCCAATTCAGATGTCAACTTCTGGCAGGGTTGATTCCATTTTGAATTCTAGTTGAGTTTCATCCTGACTTTGATTGTTTTCTCAACCTTAAACTTCTTTGGTCTCAGTTATTTTGACACTGGCCTGTTTTCTAGTACCCATAGATGTTTTCAGCACTACGTGCCCTTCAGCACTAATCTCAGCTAATCCAAGTTTTCTTTCTCATTTGTTCAACATTGATGTCTGTATGGTGTTTCCTAGAGCAATCTGTCCTCCTTGGCACTAACTTTGATTCTTGAGTTTGATTTCCTTAGTGTTAGCAGCAGTATTTGCTTGTTTTCCTCAGCTGAGCCATTAAGCTCGACCTAGGAAATAACTTTGTCATTTTCAGACACACATTTGTTGGTTTCATCCTCAGCTTTTGTACAAACTTGCTGTTCAGTGCTGGTATTTGAACCTCTACACTGTAGCTAAATTTGTAGGCAGAACTAAAAGGTATGCATTAGAATTAGCCTTTTCCTCTGTTCTTTTCTGTTAGCAGTAGAGGTTGGACTTTCATATGAACTGTTTTTGGGTAATACCTTTCACTTTTCTCAAGCTGCTGGTAGAACTGTGTTGTTTATTCATCTACGTAGTTGTGTATAGAAAAAAGCTCCGTAAATCAACTGTATTTATGACCAATTTTTGTGTATTTTCAAGGAATCGGTGTTAGTTATTTACATAGTTTTCTATAGAAATATTTCCCAGATATTATATCATTTCATTTCAGGCTTGTCACCTCTCCCGACATTTCTTTTTTTTTTTTTGGATGTAGACCACAGTTGTGATAAACATATATATGCTTTTAAGGACTCTATCTCCGTGCATTTATCCTAGTGTTTTTATGATTTCCAGAATGTGATGACTGGAGCAAAAGTACTGGTATTCAAGGAAATACTCATGGCTGTGGCATCTCAGAAAGAAGAGGAAACACAGGAACAGAAAAAGAATGGCAATATCTCAAAACAGCATGGGTGAAGATGATGGGACACATACATTAGGAGAGCTACTGGTGGAGTGCAGAAGTCCAGGAAGTTATCAAAGCAAAGGAAGAATGAAGAAAAGAGAAGGACAGAAAAGATGGGTCAGATTATAGAGATTAAGGAGAAATACTACTTGGCTAACAAAGGCTAAGAGAACAGTTTGCAGTGGCAAAGAATAAGGCATTAGAAACCCTTCAGGCATTTGGAAAGTGGCTTTAATAGATGGTGCAGATAAACACTGTCAGATTGGAAGAGAGTGACAGGAAGATGCAGAAGATAGTTGGCAGATGCCATTCCACAATTCATTCATTATTCTAGAGAGCATCAGGGTCAGATGGAACACTTCAAAAATCTTCAGAATAAAAAAATTACACACACAAACACACACACACACACACACACACACACACACACACTGTAATGCCACATACACAGTCTGTGATGAAACAGGAAGAAGGGTCACCCACCCTAAGAAATATGAAGTGGATTGAGGTTATAAGATATCAGGGAAAGAGGCAGACTTGGATAAAATCACAGCAGATATGATCAAGATGTTAGTTTCTTTGAGGGAGAAGTGGGTTCTGAGGGTGCTCATTGCAGTGTGGAAAGAGTGTATTACTCTAGATGACTAATGAATAAGCATTGTATGGCCGGTATCTAAGTGCACTTGCAACTGTGGCTAGTGCAAGAGTTATCAGTCTTCTGCCGTATCACATTTGTCAGTATGGTCCTTGTGTACCTTGGTGACCATTCAGCAGTAAAGCACAAAGGACATTCCAACATAAAGACCTAAAGAAACTATATCCTTTAGACCAAGGCATAATTCCTATTCAGCTATGTTCCAAGTTCAGATGTTTTCAGCAAGTTAAGTAGTATAAGAACAAGGGAACCATGTTATAAGAAAAGGCCAGTGTCAGTAAGGCCACCAGACAGTCTGGCTAATAACTATCACTAGACTGAAGGTTAACTGGACAGCAGGAGCAGTGTGTGTCTGAACCTGATTATAACAGAACATTTGCTGGAAGTACCTGTGAACTGTATTTCATGTGAAAGTTCCTGAGAAACAAATAACGTCCTCTTCTCTCCAAGTATTAATTTACAGTAAAAATCCCAATCTTGTCATTTCACCCCAAGGGGTTGAAGTCATGTACTGAGTGTCTGAGCCTTAGAGCCCATTAAAAATGGGAATAACAATTTCTACAAGAAGCATAATCCAGTGCCCTTTTATGTAGAGGATAATGCAGTAGAGTAAGAGTCAGGTCTTTTTTAAGTGTATTGTGAGATAATAAGAGCTTTTCTCTGTAAGGGAGCTCAAACAATGGAAGCTGTGGCCAACATTTACTATACCCTGTAATCAAAATAGGGGCTAGCTTGTGAGAGCAGGAGCCTGCCTGGACCACCAGTCTGCCCTCAATATTTCTGTGGGGCAACCAGAAATAGATGGAGTATCTAATCAGCATGAAAGTTAGCTTAGAGAAAAAAAAATATCGGAGAAAAGTGGCCAGTAGAATTAGTGTGGGAATGTGTGCTAACCAGATGTCTAAAAGCATAGAAAGTGTGTACTTCTAATTTTTTTCCTGATTCTTTTTTTTAACACCTTTATTAAATTATCACATAATACATAAGCAAAAATGTATTAACAGAAAATAAAACAAACCACAATCAATATTTTTTCCATTTACATACATTGCTCATCACATATATTTTCTTTCATTGTAACCATCATCAGTCAAACATTACATAAATTGCTGAATTCCTGCCTCCGCTTAAACCTCACTCCTCCTCCTGGGCATTATTCTGTATGTATTGTTTCTAAAATTTCCATTTATTTCTATGTAATTTGCTCCTTCCCTTTTCTTAAACATCCCTTATCCAGTTCTTTTTCTCTCTCCTACATTTGCTGTCTACCTGTGTTAAAATTCTATGAAGTCTGCTTGGAGTATAAAAATACGTATGCAAACACTTCCAAGCAAAGATCATTATTAACCTTCTGGACTTTGGCAAAACAATTACAAAAGAACAACAGTCTCTCTTCCCAGCCTTTTCTAACCTCCTCTGATTGATTCTTATAGTTATTATGCAGAATTGTATATGCCTTACTAATTATCTAGTTTGTAACACCAGCTTCTATTCTAGATTTAACTAAAACATTACCAGAGCAGGTCTTTTGCATAAGATTTCCCAGTCCCTTTCTCCTTACCTGTACTCTAGCAGTCCCTGGTAAGGAAGGCAGGCTCTAACCTGCAGTACAAATGTCTGCTTGGCCACATCCCTCTCTGTTACCTTTCCCTCTGTAGTTTGCTTCCCATGCCCTGGTTCCTTTGCCAGTTTTCTGTAGTAAATTCCAGCCCCTCTTACCTGCTTTCTGTACCCCTTCTTGCATTCAGGCCCATTGACAAAATTTCATTTGTCCGTTCTTATGTTGGTTTAGTTCTTGGAATACTTTCTGCTGCTTTATGAATATAATATTCTGCGTGGTTATCCTCATTAAGGATCTGCATTCAAAATCCCACACTTTTTCTTAAACTCCCCACCCCCTGCTTCATCATCATTCCTTTCCACTTTGAATTATAGCTTTCTGCTTCTGTTATGTATGTGAGCCTTAAGTGTGTAGCTCTAAAATATTCCTTCAAATCAGGTAATCCTGCACTTCCTTGCTCCATTGGAAGGATCAGTTTATCTCACTTAACTCTTGCCCTACTCTCCTCCCAGAAAAATTCCTTCAACTCTTATTATTATCCACACTTTCTCTCATTGATAAAAATATGGCTGACCCATATAAAAAAACTAAAGTGACTAAAACATTTTCACTGCTTGTTTCTTACTATCCATACCCATAAACAACAGCTTCAGGTTTCTTGGCTTTTGTATTCTGTTTTGTTTAGTCTCTTCCCACATATGCTTAGCTGCCATAAAAGAAGTCTTTAATCCATGCTTTTAAACACTTCGTCTTATTATGTCCCTGTAAATAAGGGTATTGCTGAATCAATTCATGTGTGGGTACATAATTTGTGGCCATGGCCTTCATTTTATCTTCATTGATTTTGTATCCCAAAAAGACATGAAACTGTCTCAAAATGTTCCACAACAGTGAGATATCCTTTTCTAAATTTATCAGGTACAAAATAATAGCATCTGCAAGTAAAGCCAACTTTTCTTTATTACCATACCAATTATATCTTTGCATTTCAGATTCCTTTATTTCCGTTGCCAATTCTATATCAAATAGCATTGGGGAAAAAGTATACGCCTGGCTGGTTCCTCTTTTCAAACACAAGTTATCAAAGAGGAATCATCCCACTTTAATTCTTGTAACCTTATTATTGTTTCAGACTTTCCACTGTGTGATTCCTTAAACCTCTTGTATTAGAGGCAACATGGGATATATGCAAATATCCCAAACACTTGATGTCCTTAAAGGGTCATTTGCATGTATCGCATGTTATTTATTTATTTATTGACATTTGTTGACCGGGAAAGTCCACTGGGTCCAGAACTCATTTTCAGTGGAGGCCCAGGAAGAAAAGATCCAATTACACATCTAAAAGTATACAAGGTATAATTATTACAGCTACATTCAAAGTTTCAGCACACCATTTTTTTACAGTTCTGTGGCCTATAAGATTTTCCAAAGATTAATATGGTATACACATCCATAAAGTATACAAGACAATGTTATGTATACAGAAGCATATAAAGTTTCAATACAAATTCATCAAGAAATAAAGTTTCTTCACAGTTTTGTAACCTAGCTGATTTTCTAACGATTAAGGATACAGTGTGCAAAGATTTGCATAACTTATTTAGGGTTGATATTGAGCATATTTTAGTTGCACAAATTATGGTGCATGTCAACACATGGCCCTTTATGGTAGATAATGAGAATGAGTAAAACATATAATTAAGATCATATTCACAGGAAAAGATTTTATTGACATTGATAGGAGATGTACTATTTTGATGTGATGGACATAGCTTAAGGTAGTCTACAGTTTTATAAGCAGAGGCATATTGATTTATTAAGGAAAATTATGTTTTAATGTGAATTTAAAGATTTTAAAGAATCCAGTTGTGTGATAGAGAGAGGTAGGGTGTTCCTCTAATGCAAGAGGTTTAAGCAATCACACAGTGGAAAGTCTAGCCTTGCTAGATTTTTCTTTTGGTTTTTACTGATTGTTTTTTCTGCGTGACCTTTTTACTCATTGTTTTAGTTTATTATTGTTTCAGAGAATACAAATGCTTCCATTGCCTAACTCAAAATATCGCAGCTTGCTCTATTGAATGCTTTCTCTGCATCAAGACCCACTGACAGAAGTAGCATTTTCTTACTTTCTGTTTCTGTCTGGATTATCATCATTTTATTAATGTTATCAAATGTTTGCCTCCCCTCCACAAAGTCTCATTGATCCATATCTTATCAATTTTGGCAATACCTTTGCCATTCTTGTAGCTAGTATAGCCATAAGCACTTTATAATCATGGTTTAAAATTGAAATGGGTGTATATGAAGCTGGGTCTGATGAGTCTTTACCATCTGTAGGTAAAGGTAAGTCCAAACACAGCTTGTCAGAAATGAACCCTCCCACTTAATTCTTACCTTTGACCTTTCATTTATCTTCCTAATTAATCCCATTATTCTATCAGGAAATGCAAATGCTGCCATTACCCTACTCATAAAATTTCAGCTAACACTATTGAAGACTTTATCTTAATCAAGACCCACCAAGAATAAAGAGATATTCTCACACTATGCTTCCCTCTGGATTATCATTGTTCTGTTAGTGTTGTCAAATGTTTGCTTCCTCTCCACAAAACTAAAATAATACGTATCTATCAGTTTTTGGCAACACCTTAGCCATTCTCTCAGTATAGATGTACCCACTTGGTAATCATGGTTCAAAATTGAATTGGTCTATATGAAGATGGGTTTAAAGGGTCTTTGTCCTCCAGCACAGTTTTCTTTCAGTATTCTGGTACTGTCCCTCCTTTTAAAATATGGTTAAACAGAACCTAGATCTTTATCAGTTCATTCCCTCCTAAATTCCAGATTTCTATAGGAATAGCATTTGTTTTGGAGCCCTCCTTGTTGGTTGATGTATACATCACCATTTTTATCGCATCCCTCCCATCTTAACTAGTAGTTCTTCAGCCTTATCTTCCTCTAACATTGGCATATTTAAGTCTTCCATAAATAATTATGTTTGTGTTTTTCTTGGTTTCCGTATGCCTCTGCTTTGTACATATTTTCATAAAATTTCCAAAATATCTCCAATATCTTTTTCTTGTCATAGACTCATTAAGCTTCTGTTTTCTGTTGCTTAAGTAATTATGGTAATAATTTTTGTGCTCTGTGGATGTTTAGAAAACACTTTCTTAACAGCAACATTTCTAAACTCATCCACATTATCTAGATGTTCCTGTTTCCCTTTAGTAGTCAACAGTTCCTCCTCCTCTTTTATTGTAAGATTCCCCTTCATCTGCAGTGTTTGATATTCCCTCTAATTAATTCATATTTCTTATTTCTCATATTTGTTTGTCTCTTTTCTACCATATTTTTAAATTGTTTTCATGTTATCCCTGCTCTTCAGCTGTCCCTTCTAAAGAAATGTATATCTTCTCTAACAGTTCTTGAATCATTTGCACTACTCATTCCTTAATTCCTCTCTTTTTAATAAGCAAGTAGAAAAGTGCCAGTTCCTCATTTTTACTTGATTACCCTGCATTTATATACGAGTCTTTTGCAGTGCATTGTCAGAAATAGTTATTTTGTGTTTCAAAGCTTTCAATTAAAAACCTACGATCCTGCTGAAGGTTTTAGAGAATGTTGAGGTTTTCTTCCTGCTTCTTTGTCTCTGACCCGTGGCCAGGCTCCTGCTTCCTTAAAAATGATGCCCCCAGTCACACACTGTACAGACAGCATCTCTTCATTCACATCTGAACCAGAGCTTACTGATTCTAGGCCCTCTTTCTCAGCATTCATTGGTCTCCATAGATCAGTTTCCAACCAGTTGGACTATAAAAAATATGGCAGATAATATATTTCATTAATCAGTGTTGCAGTATTCACCACTTGTGGGAAGTACCTACTACGAATCCATATATTTGGTCAACATACCAAAGCTTGGGCATCTTCGTCTTGCACCATATGTCTTAACATATACCCCAAGCACAAGAATTTGAAGAACTACTTAAGGGATGTCCAAGTGAAGAAAACCTCAGAACTTTACTAGTCTTTTAGCGGTGAGTCTTTGTTTGTCTTTTGGTCTGTTAGATGTACAGCCTGTGCCAGCTTCCATTCCACTGGACAAATAAATGTGCACATTCGGGAAATGTTCCTCTTTACTTCACTTTTTGACAGAATTTTGTTATTTTTCATGTTATCCAAGGAGGAAAATGTGAATGTGGATGGCTATTTCTGATTAGGTTCTACTCATAATCCTAAAGAGTGTTCAGTTTTCCAATCTTTTATGCCAAAACCGTAGAAGTTCCTTAACTTCTCCATTTTTTTCTTCAGAATCAGCGTCTCAAGGAGGTTGCATGTGGCAGGATGACTTCTGAATCTTCTCTGTCAGACATTCCTCTACATCTGAAGAAGCTCAAAGAAATCGAAAAGTAATGCTTCTGTTGTCCAGCCTGGCCTAGACATCTGTGCTGTAGATCAGAATTTGATCAGCCTTCAGATCACCTGGTTTTAGTGGATGCTCCCACTGTAATGACCCTATTGGAGGCTAATATGGCTGTGCTTTTTTAGCACATCCAGCTGTACCAATCAGATAATTGTTTCAGCCCTAAAAAGAGAACCTCATTTGGTTATATCAGAGTTACCAGAGCGCATTCCGCAGATCTTAGTCAGGAAAGAAGTACTAGGTACCCTTGTAGGGCTACAAAAGGGGATGGATCCTTCATGTTACATGCAAGCAAAATGCTACTACTTCTGAAACCTTCAGAAGGAGTGGTACAGTTTTTCACAAGGATTAAAGCTGTCATGGCTTTAAAATCTCTTCATTTTTTATTTCTCTTTGTTCTCAAAAGAGACATTGAATCGCCTTCTGAAAAGGAGAATTCAGAATCCGAAGTAAATTCTTTAACTTATTCTTATAAGATTCATTACCATGCGAGGTTCAAGTCTAAGGCGGATGATGTTATGTCCCCTGACTCACCTTTAGAAGAGCTTTCTTTTGGGGACACTACTAAAAATGATGACAACACTTCCAGTGGGAAGGTAAACAAGTTTCAGATATGCAAAAAAGATGCTATAATCTTCTGGATATTGGAGTCCCTAAGACTTCATCCATTATTTCAGTCCTAGAAGCTCTGCAAGGTAAGTTTTCTCTGCTTCTCTTAATCCAGAATTCTAACCCCCCCCCCCCCCCAGCTCACTAATAGAAAGGTTTTACAAGGTGTCTGACACTCAGTTTCTTTATAAAAAATTTTCCTCATACCCTGCAGTAATTTCTGTGGAATCTGATAAGTCAGCCAAGGTGCTCCCATCCAATAATGGCCTTCCCAGTGACAAAGAGAGTAGGGCTGTAGATTGCTATGGGGGAAAAAGTATACACCTCTGCTGCACTTGCCTTTTGGGCTACTAGCTATCAGACTACCATATCCAGATATATTTTGGCTATTATGAGTGACATGAAGAAGCTTCTTTCAGACATGCCTGCTGCATACACTGAAACCTCTCTATCTTCACTTGTCTTATCGACTCTGCTTCCTAAGTAGCTGGGCATTCTGTCAAATGCAGTTGATGCATCCTCCTGGGCTGCAGTTACAGGTTCACTTTTTTATTTATTTTGTTTATTTTATTTACCGGGATAGTCCGACTGGATATATGTCCATTTTCAGTGGAGGCCCTGGGAGAAAGGCTCCAAGATAATAATACACATTGAACATTTAGTAAATACTAGTTTCAAGCAGATTGTAGTCATAAGCAATACCAGCATTTTAGAACATATAGTACTAACTTATTGTAAAACACTTTACAAAACATAACATCATTTTCAAAGTTATATATACATAACATTACATTCAGGTTTAAGACACATTGAGCAGCAGTTACACAATTGGCCCTTCCTGAAATGGAGTGGTAGAAAAAAGTTAGAAGTAGTTGAAGGTAAGGCACCTACGAAATAGAGAGGACTATTCGGGGTTAGTGCAAGGACATAACCAATGAGTTTTGAAGTATTCCCAGAGTTTGTTTTTGAAATGAGTTAGTGAGGGTTCTAGGGTGAAGTCAGCTGGGAGTCTGTTTAATGTTCTTCTAACAGAGTTGGCAAACGGAGAGTCCCCAGCTGAGTAGTTGGATTTGTATGTTTGAACTAGGAGTCTAGTGGATGATCGCAGTAGCCGGGTGCTGGTGTAAGGGCTGATAATATTTTTTAGTGCAGGTGTATTTTCTGGTTGGTAAAGGACTTATGTGCCACTATTTGCCTGTTAAACTGCAGTAGGCTTGGCAGTTCAAGCCATCCTAGGCAGTTTAGGTTGTGACAGTGGTGTGTCTGGTAGGCTGTGCCAGTAGCAAATCTGGCAGTGTGGTTATAGCAGGATGATAGTGTATTAAGATCTGTTTTGTTTAAGTTGGAGAATAGAGGTGAGGTGTAGAGAAGAGTTGATAGTAGGTGGGAACAGGCAATTTCAGTTCTAGCAAGTGTGGTAAGGAAAGGTTTTATTGTGTAGAGAGAGCCAAGTTTTTTATTAATGGTTTTGATAGTTTGAAAAAAGGGACCGGTCTTAGAGGGACAGCTATTGTCTAGTTTTAAGAATGTACTCTTGGTGCAGACTGCAGCCCTTGCCTTAAGATGTCAGTAACAGGTTATTGGATGCTCCTTTGGATAAAGAATCTCTTTGGTCATACTGTATGAGAGAAGATTATGCAAGATTTTAATTAAATAATTGTGTCTCCTGTTCCAATGTTCCGAAGTAGCTGTCCCTCTAAGGCTGGTCCCTTTTTTCATAAAGAACAAAAGCAACAACTGAAAAGCAAAAATGTTTTCCAAAAAGAAATTCCAGGACAACACCAAATTGGATTTCATGGGACCTAAGGGTACCTTCCCAGAGAGACCCCCCCCCCAACTTTTGACTATTTGCCTCCCCCCTCCCCTTTTTCTTATTTTTTCAAATAGTTATCCCTGTCCCTTAGATGTGTGCTGTTAACTTCAGACAGATGGGTACTCCACATCATTCACAGATGATACAAACTCATTTGACTCTATCCACCTAGCCATTTAGGTATCCCACAAGTACTGCAAGCCAGGAACACCTAATTCTACCCATTTAAGAGTTGCCACTTCATGGAACTGTAACCTGTTCTTATTTATACAGACAAGTTTTTTTTTTTATTCAAGACTTTTTTTAGTTACAAGAAAAGAAGGTACTTTGAGACCTAATCTGGATTTGTCAGCTCTGAACACCTTTCTGGGAGTTCCAAAATTCAAAATGTCTGTTCAAAGTTTGCTCCCAGTGATTTTTTATTAAGATTTTTTGTTACGCTGGATCTCAAAGATACATACCTGAACATCCCTATCTATCCAAACCACAGGAAATTCTTATAAAATTCTGTGTGTCTTGTAATCTCACTTTCAGTTTTCTGCTTTACCATTTGGCTTTCTGCAACCCCAGCCAGAGGGGTATTTACAAAATGTATATCTCCAGTCATAGCTTAATACAGCCACCAGGGTATCCATATTTATCCATACTTGGATGATCCCTTTCTCCAGACTACTTCAAGTGACAGAGTTTCACTGGGTGTAAAATTAACCATGGACCTTTTTCTGAGTTTGAGTTTCATGATAAATCTGAAAAAGTCTATTCTTCCATGTCGGAAACCTGTTTTTTTCTGGGTTATGGCCTAAGCACTATTTCAGTGATGGCAATTCTACCACAGGACAAACTTCCGTGTTTGATTGCTTTCTACCATACTCTATCTCCTCTAGACTTGATCTCCACAAGAGAGATTTTGAGAACCATGGGATACATAGCTTCTACTATCCAGATGTTTGGGCTCAGCACTGCTACCCCCTGAATTTTCCCATTCTTCTCTTAGCCTTCATCTGGAAGGAATTTCTTTGGTGTATCAACCAGATTTCACTCAACCATGGAGTGTGATTTTTGGTCCCCACCTTTGGCAGGGAGTCCCTACAGATACATTGGATCTGACAAAGTGGGCTTGTTCTATAAATATAAAAGTGAAAGGTGTGTGTAGGGCAGAACAAGAAAGCTGATGTCAGCATCAAAGAAGTAAAAGCGGTTATCCTGGCTCTTAGATTTCAGCATCATCTTTGGACTCCAGGAACCCTCCAAATCCAAGTAGACAAGAACCACTGTTATGTGGTACATCAGCAAACAGGGAGAGGCAGAGTCTTGCAAACTGTGTAGATTAGCTAAGATCTCTTGGGAGATTGCAGGTCATTACAACCTTTTTCTCCAAGCTGTTTGCATTTCTTCAGGAATGAATACTGTGACAGATTCCATGACAGAATCCAGGACAGATTGTCATGAGTGGATGCTAAACATAGGACTTTCTACAGATTGTCCATTAGTGGGTAGCTCTCCAAGTTGATCTTTTTGCCTCCAATCTGAACTGACAGCTCAGACTGAACTTTTTAATAGAACGAAGAAAAAACAACGTTCTTTGCGGTGTTTGATCTGCAAGTAAGTTTGGAACGTCAACAGCATACCAAAGCTCACTTTAATGAAAATAGAACTCTGCATTTTTTGGGCGACTACCTTGTTATTAGCATTGAAGCACATTTGTATATACTTTTATTTTTTATTTTATTTTACATTTGTTGACCGGGATAGTTCGACTGGATGCATGTCCATTTTCAGCAGAGGCCCGGGGAGAAAATCTCCAAGGGTAAGCAGATACAGCATTACATAATACCAGCATTACATATTACAAACAGACTATTTACAGAGATTACATAAGCAAGTTGAACAAGTTCCACAGGTTACAGTTAGTCCTGAGCACAAGTCAGGATTAAATTAAATTACACAGTAAACTGGTTAACAGATTTTTACACATTCGAGTTAGCCAGGCTTGATACATTGACATAGCCAGTTAAGTGACAAATGTTGTTTGAGTCTAGTTTTAAATTGACCTAAGGTGGAAAGTAAGGTAATATCAGCTGGAAGAGAGTTCCAGGATCTACTTACAGAGTTTGCAAAGAGAGAATCACCGGCTGTGTTATTAATTTTGCTAGTCTGAATTAGTAGTTTGTTAGAGGATCGAAGCGGTCTAGGATTGTTATAGGGGGTGATAATATTTTTAAGTGCAGGAGTATTGTCCGGATTATAGAGGATTTTATAGGCCATAATCAGTTGGTTATACTAGATTAGGCTAGGTAGTTCAAGCCAACCAAGCTGATTTAGATTGATGCAATGATGTGTCCTAAAAGGCAGCCCAGTGGCAAACCTGGCAATGTGATTGTAGCAAATTGAGAGTTTGTTAAGGACAGTCTTGTTCAAATTCGAGTAGAGGGATGCATACAGAAGGGTTGAAAGAAGGTGAGAGCGAGCTATGGCAATTTTAGCTGGAGGGGTTAGGAAGGCTTTTATTCTGTAAAGTGACCCGAGTTTTTATTGATGGTTTTGATAGTTTGGTTAACATGTAGGTCAAATTTGAGATTATTGTCTATGATGACACCTAATAGTTTTGTAGATGGGTCAGGGGAGATTATTGTGCCATCATTTGATTTTATGGTAAAGGTGAAAGCGGTAGACCTACGTGTTGGTGAAAATAACAGCATTTTAGTTTTTTTGGGATTTAGGATCAGACGATGTTCAGAAAGCCAGTTTTCTATTGTATTAAAGGTGGTCTGGGTAGCTGACCATAACTCTACTGGAGATGTGGCTGAGCAAATCAGAGTAGAGTCATCAGCATATTGGATACAGCTGACTTTTTGGATGACAGTATAAAGGTTGTTAATGAAGATGGAGAACAGCAAGGGCCCTAGTATAGAGCCTTGTGGTACTCCGAGGGTGTTGGGTAGAAGGTTAGAGAGTTTGTTCTGCCAAAGGACAGCCTGCTGTCGACCATTCAGGTAGGATTGAAACCATTGGAGGGCTCCAGTATCTAGACAGAATGTTTGCAGGGTGTGGATTAAAAGTTGGTGATCAACCATATCGAATGCCTTGGAAAGATCCAAAAAGAGGGCTGAGGATATATAATTATTGTTGCGATTATGGTGTTAGTAAAGGCTAGGAGGGCTGAAGTAGTGCTGTGATGAGGACGGAAGCCATGCTGAGTGTCTGCCATAAGGCGATTTTGGATTAGGTGGTGCATGAGTTGTCTATGAATACATTTTTCCATAATCTTTGCAAGTGGAGAGAGTATAGCTATTGGCCTATAATTGGAGAATTCAGTAGAGCTGGGCCAGAAGCGGGTTACCAAGATACTCCTGGAGTCATCCTTCTTGATTTTGAGGAGTACCTAGGGAATCAGAGGAAAGGCATATAGGAATTTACTTGAAAACTCTTTTTGAAACAAGTTATATCTGCTAATCTTCTGCAGCACGACTGTCTGTTTTTGAAAACAACAGCGTTTTTTACATAAGAACTGATTTATTTGGTGGTGTTTCAAGTACTGATAACGCCTTTACAAGCAGTTTTAAATGTTTTAATAAATAAATTTTATATTTGGTATAGCTGTGGAGTAGCGGTGTGATTCTTACTAGAACTTTTTAAGGATGCCATGCTCTCAGGCTTGGAAAACTGATGCTTTGTCTTTCTCATGGAAAGGAAAATTCCTATATGCCTTTCCTCTGATTCCCAAGGTACTCCTCAAAATCAAGAAGGATGACTCCAGGAGTATCTTGGTAACCCGCTTCTGGCCCAGACAGTACTGGTTCTCCTTTCTATTTTGCATAACCAAGAGTAATAACTACAAATTACACCAAAGAATGGACTTGACAAGAGAAGGGCTGTCTCATTTACCCCAGCTTACAGACATTGAACCTAACTCTTTGGGTAATAGCTTTGTAGTACCATTTAGGTACTATTTTTTTAGAGGACGTGCTGCAGGTATTACAAGAGGCTAGAAAACCTGCTACAAGGAAAATGTGGTTCAAAATTGAAAAGATTTTCTATTTGGATCTTTGTCATATGAGTATTCCCGACATTCTTTCATGTTTGTGCAAGTTGCTGAATTCAGGCCTGGTATATTCTTTTGTTGAGGCTAATTTAGGTTGGTATAATGGTTATGGTGTTTACCTCAAAGACACAAGTTACAGGGTTTGATTCTTACCTTTGAAAGGAAAATTGGCTAGGCTTAAAATGGCCCACAATGGCAGATAGCCTAGGACTTAGCTATGAAACTATGGACTATTATCTGATTGTGTACCTTTAAATCCAATGACTGTGTATGTGTTTTGAGGTCAGGCAATTTTTAAAAGATGTCCTACATACAAGCTACCAAGAAAATCCACTCCCTCACCTTGTGACCTGAATTATTTATTCAAGAAACTGACTCTCCTTCCCTTTTGGCATGCTTCTTCTTTCTTAAAATTCTGTACATGGAAGACAGTTTTGCTAAAATGATCTCAGAGTTGCAGGCTCTTATGGCAGCTCAACTTTTCCTTATTTTTCATGAGGGCATGGTGTCTCTCAGGACTAGAACCACACCCACAGACTCAAAAACATATTTATTTCATCAAGGTTTGGTGTTTCCTACATTTTAGCACCACTCTGGGACTATTTACAAGTTTTTTAATATTTTTATATGTAATTTCTGAGCCTGACCAGATGGGGGTTAGCATCTTGAAGTGATCCTGATTGTTTATTCTCCCTCTAGGTATCCCACAATGCAGTGCTTGTCTGTAAAAAATTATAAAGCTCCTGTCACTGCATTAATTTTACGTGCCTACACTGATGTCTTTCAGTCAGTTCGTTTTAAGTAACATTTTGTGCCGATCAATGACTACTTAAAACACAAACAGTGCAAATGCCACAGAATAGACTTTGAGTGCTTTTTACTGCTGCTTTTTTTTTTTAGAATGGCTAAATTGCAGTCTTTTGTGAAGCCTAAATTGTATTACTTCAACTTGTCTCCCACCCCTCTTCACACCTAACTTCCCTAGCTGTCAAAGTGCTAAGCCTAATTTGAGTTGTTGCCTGCCGTGATTGACAGCTCACAGCATGAGACTTTACTCATGTACTGCTTCCTTGTTCTAGCCTTTACTTTCTGTATGGGTAGGGGAAGGACACGAGAGCTGTGACATCACAGCATAGGTGAGGTTTTTAGGATGGCCATGGTGATGTCAATTTGGGGAGGAAATTGGCCAAAAAACTACCTGTATTCATTGGCCTTGATGACATCAATGAATTGGAGACTGCAGCATTTTTTTCCAGGATGAGATAAAAAAGTTTTTTTGAAAATGAAACCACCACAGTACAGTAAGGTACTGCTCTAATGGAGAGAAATGGTCACTTTAAAATATTTTAAATGCTGCATTGTTGTTTATTCATAGCAGGGACTGTAAATAATGAGAAAAAGGACAGAGAAGTTGAGCATTTAATAATAGAATCCCATTGTTATGCATTAGCCACTCTTTTCTGCCTAAAATGGCTAATGAAATTTCTCTTGACCAGTCACTTAATTTGCCTTCTTTTTTCCCAATCCCCAAAACAAAGGGGGAAAGTATTTTAAATTCTTTAGATGTCTATAGACAGTTTAGGTTCTGTCTTGACAAAGCAAAACAATCTGTTGTGAAAAAATGAACAACTATGTTTTATTTCAAGATGAGAATCTCAGCAGCTCATTCTCCAAAAAAAATTTTCTTGATTTCCATGGCTGCTTCTTTTTATTATTCCTTTAATGACAAATCTCTTTCAGATTAGGTTAACCCCATTCCACCAGAGATGTTTCTTCTTCAGGTGCTTTCTCCAAAGGCTAGATTGCAAATCTATTTTAGAAGCAGTTACGCAGTCATCTGCTCAAAACTTTGCTAAGTTCTATAAGATTGATGTTTTTACCAGATGTAGGACTGGTTTTGCCAGGTATATCCATCAAGAAATTCTACATTCCAGTTTCTCTGCTTTTTCCCCCTTCCATTTTCTCTACTAAGTTTCAAGAATCTTCTCATAGGTGGTGAATACTGCAACAGTGGTTAGTGAAGGATATAGTAGAGTTATGTAAGAACTTTACCAAAATAATAGCTGTCCACCTTAATCACTATTGCAGTATGATCTCCCACTCTACTTCCAGTAACAAAGCTGGGGCAGGGCGAAGGGGTTAACAGCCCTAGGTGCATAGTGGTAGGAGGTGTGACCGGCCATTGGTGTGATCCTGATCTGATTGCTGTAAAGTCTAGTATCAGCTTTTAAAACTGGTATTTCATTTGTAGTCAAACCTGAGCACTGTACTCAGAGTGTGGTCTCAACTGTAGTAACTACTTGCTACATTTGTAGCAATGAGTTTGCTACAGTTTAAAAGAAAAAAAAAGATTTTGATTTATTTATGTGTTTTTATTAATAAAACCTGAGCACTGTAGCGTTTCATGCCTGTTATAAACTGTAGCAGTTGCTTGGTACATTTGTAGAAGCAATTTGCTACTGTTTAAAAGGATTTTTCTTCTTTTTTTTTAAATACCATTGTAGTGCTGTAGCACTCCCTGCATGGTATAAATTGCAGCAACTGTTTGCTTCATTTATAGAAAGTATATTGCTACAGTTTAAATTTGAAGTTTTTTTTCTCCTCAACTGATCAAGAAGGGTCAGGGCATGGCACAGAAAAGTGACCTGATTGGCTGTTGTTATTCAAGAGTACCAGGTAGTGGATCACAGACTTTTTTTGCTAGTAAAGTGCCATATAGAGGAGTGCTGTAGGCACTAGATGAGTCAGATATGCCTCTACCTCTTTCCCCAAGTTTTTTGCTTTCTTTTTGGGTTACTGGGACAAGGTGGGGTCCACTTTTACATTTCCCCTCTACTTGTTGTTTCCTTCTTTTATGCCTTTGGCTTTCATCCTCTTTTGATTGTGGGAATGAAAATCATGAGGTTTTCGTGCCCATGCATCCCTTATGTACCTCATCACATTCTTCTGGTTGGAGTATATGTCAGATGTACAGAGCTTGAGGAAGCTGCCCAGGCTTTGGTATCCTGGCCAGATATATGGGATCCTTGGCAGGGTACGTCCCCACTGGTGCTGAATATTTCAGCAGTGATTCAGTCGACTTTCACTGTTGTGTTAGATTCTTACACAGCAGTACTTCCTTCATGGTGCAACACTATTCTCTTTGGTGTATTCCCCTGCTAACATTGGTGGTTTTAGAGTACTTTCACTTCATAACCTTTCAGACCATGCTCCTGAATCTCCTTTTTGGACTCGGTTCAACCCCCAGTCAAAGCTTGATTAGTGGTTGACTTTTTTGTTGCCATTGTGGATGATGACTTTGGTATCACTTACCCCAGCATTAGCCTTGCTGTTTGCATCACTAACTTCAACCTGCAGCTGTGTTGAGGTCAGTCTTTGCATCATCATCGAGGGTCGATGCTTTCAGGTTGACCTTGGCCCCTTTTGTTCCTGGGCTGAATATCCCATTCCTCAGGCTTGGTCTTCAGGTGCTTGATATCAAGGGCACTGGCTTCAACTGTTGGTGTCTGTGAACCTCTCAGCCTTGGATGTCAGTATTATCCTGCCAGTCCTTACATTCAGAGTCACCATTGGTCAGTGCCTGTTCCTCAGACTTAATGACCCTTGCTTGATTTGGGACTGTAACCAGTTTGGTACCTGCTATGCATGAATTTCCCCTGGCTGTGATTCAGACTGTGACTCACTTGAGCAATTTCCTGCTGTTTTCACCATATCCCACCTTCAGCCCGAGACAGAGAATGCATGGGGCAAGGCAGGAAGCCACAGACATGTGTAGCCCACAGTTTTTCTCTTCCTCCTCCTTGCCCCTCCCCAACCAGGACAAGGAGACAAGGTTGTATGAAGGAGAAGGAAATCAATGGAGTCTCCCACACTAGGTATATATGATAACCAGGAGGCTGACCCCACCTGATAACCTCCAAGTTCAAGAAGACATTAGAATTTGTCAAGGCCCCCAAGACAGTCATTTCAACTTGAAACACGTCTTGACTGAGGCCTTACAGTACGCAGGCCATCTTCTTGGGTGGTTCCCTCAGCCTGTAACACGGTTTAGTTGGTGGCAAAGAATACATGGAAGAATCCAGTGTGCTGGCACCTACACCAAAATGTCACAAGATCCTTCAGCCTCCCAAGCACTGGCCATGCTGGTTGCAGAACTCACTGGTAGCTATGTTGCTGTATAGCCTCCTGCACAACAGTTCAAGGCAAATGAATCGTATGCCTTGGACAGATGGGGAAGCATATGTCTTCCTCCCTAGGGCAGCTGGCACAGAGCTCACTGTTCAGTGCCATGTCTGTCTCCACTTTATGAAATTTACTGTGATATCCAAGATCAAGTACATGAATGCCCCCTTTGATGGAACTTTGCTACATAGGCCATGTGTAAAAGTTAAGCTTGATGACCAGAAAAGTGAGGACAGTACTGTCACCAAAGTTGGGGAGAATTTTCAGGCTCTAGCATGTCCATTTTCTAGAAATGGTTGGAGCCCCTGCCAATTTGTTGTTTCTATGTCTGCAGCAAAGCATTTGCATAGTTTGTGTGGCAGAAGGTGCTGTCATTTTCAGAACAGCTGGGTTCCCAGAGGATAGATTTTGGTAGAACAATCAGGGATTTCATGGTCCTTCTTGTGTAGATGGCAGCTCTCAAGTCCCTGAGACCTTATCCATCTGTTGTCCTGTGGTGGCAGTTGGGGTTCATTTCTCTGTTTTCTTATTGATTGGGAAGCCATTACATGTAATAGATGGATAAAGGAATTTAGTATCCAGAGGCTGTTTCAGTACCTTTCTCACTTACCCAGTGTCGGCCTTACTGTGTGCATCACTTACTTCAGCCGCAACAGTTTTGAGGTTGGTCTTTGTATCAACATCGAGGGTTGATGCCTTAAAATCATCCTTGGCCCCTTTTGTTCCTGCACTAAATATCAGATTCCTCAGGGTTGATCTTCAGGTGCTTCCTCATTATCCTCTCCCAAATTGCATTTTCCCCTCCCTGATGTCCTACTTTATCTAAGACGTGAGTAGAGCTAGAGACCCAGAGCCCATTTCAAAAAAGGGTTATTCAGTAGATCTCTCCTGACCAGGAAGAGCAAAGCTTTTCCTATATTCATTATTAGTACCAAGAAAGAAAGCGGATCTCATACTTGTGCTCAACTTGAATGGCATAAATCCACACGTTGCAAAGGAGCCCTTTTAGATCGATTGTTACAGAGCAGTCTGTCCTTCCCTGTCTAGCCAAAGGAGTCTAAATATAATCCTCCACATTTAAGATGCATAACTGCACATCACAATTGCTAGGGAGTCCAAGAGATTATTTTTCTTCCAAATAAGGGGCAGTCATTTCTAATTCAGGACATAATCATTTGGTCTTTCCAAAGACCCTAAGTGAGTTCACCAGGCTTGTCTGTGGTCACTGCAGCTGTCAGACTCCAGAGTCTGTGTTTTGGCTTTCCTGGATGATTGGATTCTTTCAGCCTCATGTGTAAACAGTGTGATTGCCTCTTAGGATTCACTATTAAAACTTTTCTGGT
The DNA here is from genome assembly GCF_019279795.1 of Protopterus annectens. Lineage (NCBI taxonomy): Eukaryota > Metazoa > Chordata > Ceratodontiformes > Protopteridae > Protopterus > Protopterus annectens. The sequence continues at coordinate 657,336,221 of NC_056735.1, forward strand.
CCTTGGGAGTAACAGTGAATTTTATAAAGTGATGCTGATTCATTCATTAACATTCATAGGCTGCAGCTTGACCTCTCATATCTGAGCTTATCTCCCTGTGGGCCAGATTCAGCTCATCAAAGCCACACTCCTGCAGACAATGCACAGCACAGTAGGTCTTGTACTTCTTTCTATTCAGATATGGACATCTTTGTCATCAACACTACCACCTATTCAATTACCATCCTGTCTGACAATTTGGCAGTTGTTATATTTATAAACAAGCAGTGGGGGAACTCATCCCTATACTATTTTTAGGAGGCCATTACAGTATGGGAATGAGTATTTGCATCTAGTTGCCATTGCATTTCTGCTGATAACCCAGGTCAGGTCAGTTTCTCTTGAAGGCAGGCCCAGTTGTCTGCTGATGTCCTACAAGTGGGATATCAGTCAGTTATCTGCACAATCTCTGTTCTGTTGCTGGGGAAAGAATTGGTGATTGCTTGACATCTCCATCCAAATGCAACAATTTATTTTCCATTATTCCTTCCCTTGGGAGGATGCCCCAGGAATTCAGTGATCCAGAGATGGTCCTTGAGACTGCTCTACTCATTTTTCTATTATCGTAGAATCCTATGATAAAGATAGGATTTACAAAGCCCAAGACCATTGTGGTTCCCTCTCCTTTGGCCTCACCTGTTGAAGCCAACCAAGAATTATTTTTCATCCATCCACCAGGTCTTACTGAGACCTTCAGTGCTTGAAATTGACTGCATGACTTTAACATTTCTAGTGATGGCCAAGGACCCTACATACATGAGTTGGTCCAGATCTTGACTGTTTTAGACCTTAGCTTTTCTGCACTGAAAATACATTTTGTGGCCACATCAAATTTTCATCAAGGTACAAGTTCATTCTTCTTAGCCTCACTCAAACTCTGAAAAAACTTCCTTAGAGGCACCTTTCTGCTGCATTCCCTCTTTCAAATCCCCAGTTTTCTTTTGGGACATATGCTTTGCACCTCCTTTCAAAGCACTTCCTCATCTGAACTGAAATTTCTCACTTTTCTATGCTGCTATCACATTGGCCAGAAGGATTTCAGAACTGCAGGCCTTGCTTATACAAGAAGAATCCTTACCCTTACTTCATACTAAATGTTGCCTCAGAATCTCCTATAGATCAGTTTGCTTGACCTCACAGTATTCATCCACAAGTGCACCATTTTGGAAAGTGTATGTTACATTGCCTGGATGTACATAAAAAAATTAGATTTTGTTTAGCTACAACAAAATTCTTATGGAAGGACTCCCAAACTTCTGTTTCTTTTTCCTTCAAAAATTGGGTACTAAAATGTCAAAAGCAACCTTGCCTGTTTTTGCATGGCATAAAGTTCTTTTAACAAAAGTATGGTCATAACTTCCTGTGTCTTTTAATACTTATATTAGTAGATCCAAGGCCATTTTGCAAACCTTTTTAAGAACATTTCCATGAATGATATTTGTGTGGCTGCTATGTAGGTATCTCTAAGCACTTTTGCAAAATGATAAACTGTATATGATATCCAGGTCAAGGTCTGCCTTTGGAGTAGCTGTTATCTGGGGGGGTATTCTTCCATGAGGAACTACCCAAGAGGATAGTCTTGGGACTGTCTCCTGTAGGTGACAGAGATGAAGCTGCCAGTGACGGATATGAAAGTTATGCACTTACCACAGTAAATTTGGGTTGGACATTTCATCTTTGTCACTTTTCTTCCCTCCTTTTCCTGTGGGTCTAACAGATGCAGCCCTGCTTGGGAGCTTCCCATTAAGTTAATGTTCCCCTTATTTTGGTATACTGTACCTACTGCAAGCTTTCAGATGTCTAGAGAGGTGTCCCTAGGTACAAAGAATTGTGGATGATAGGGATGATCTAAGGTAGCATGGAAAAGATGTTCTTCGTTCCCCATTGCTGCAGTCCTTACTATTGGGTATAGTCCGCGTCCAGTCGGCCCGAATACCAGAGTATAAGGCTGACGTCGGTCAGGGCGCATTAGACCGTCAGGGTACTAATGCGCATGACCCATATCCGCAGTCTTTTGCCGCATGGTCCGATGCAGAAGCAGTTTTATGAGTGCAGGTTGGCGTTCTGAAATATTTCAAACGGAGTTTCAGACCGAAACAGAGTTGGCTAAGTACCCAACATTTTGTTTTCTTGCCTCAGTATTTAACCAGATGTCAGAAAAAGTGAATAACTGTATTTCTTGTGGGAAACAGATACCTCATAGGGATTACCATACCTTGTGTATACCTTGTTTAGGGCCTGAGCACGACGTTGTTGGTTGCCGCTCTTGTGCTAGGTTTAACAAACGCACTATTAAGAGGAGGTTAGACTGTGCCAGGTTAGTGTTTGGGAAGCGTTGCAATTATAAAATGCCGTCGGATGCTCCGCGCCGCTTCGTCAAGAAGCGCAAGGACAAAACAGCGAGCCTAGGGTTGATGAACCGGCAGTCCGGACGTCGGTTCTTTAGAAGGCTCAGTGGAGCCAGAGGTTTTGCCAGGAGTTTCCATGGAGTCTCAGGCAGAAACTTTACTGTTACAGGATGTGCCTTCTCAGGAGGTAGGCCAGGCTGAGGGGCTTCTCAGGTAACTGTTCTTCCCTCTCTTCCCAAGGTAGTTAGAGCCTCTCCTTCTGTTGCCAAAACTTCTTTGAGAGGTAGGCCTAGTTCAGCTTCAGTGGGGGCTTCTCCTAGCATTTCGGGTTCTGTACCTAAGAAACATATGCTTAAAATGGCAGAAGATTTGATTACTATGATTAGAGGTTCTATGCCCCGCCTGATAAGAGGCCTAGGGTGGAACCGAGTTTGATAGTTTTGAACAGTGTTCAGAGGCTTCAGAGTCTTCTGGAAGACTTGCAGGAGTATCCTACTTATTCTGATTCTGATGTGGATGATTCCACTCCTACAGCTTCTCCTCCTGAGGATTTCTCATTTTCAGAGACTCTGCATTCCATGAGGGAGCACTTTAAATGGGAAGGCCAGGATTACTCTGATTCCAGGAAAAGGCTTAGGGAATTCTTGTTTTACCCCAGCATAGGCCCTTAGCTATTCCTCCTGTGTTGAATGTGGTGGAAGATGTTTTGCAGAGGCTTCCTGAACCCTGACTCTTTGCCTCCTGCTCCTGTTAAGCCTGATAGGTATTATAGGGTGCAAGCTCATAAGTATGTGTTTAAGAGTCCTAGGGGACCCAGAAACTATTTCTCAAGGGCCTAAAGGTGTTAAGGCTTCTGTGGTTAAAAATCCTGTTCCCACTGATAAAGAGGCAAGGGCTTTGGATAGGTGGGGAAAGAAAGTGTATACTTCTTCCACTCTAGCCATGAGAGCGTTGAATTGTCAGTTTCACATGCTAAAATATCAGAATTATCTCCTTTCACAATTAAAATCTAAGGTGGATGCTTTGGCGGAAGGTATTGAGTGTAAAGAGTTGCTGGATTTGGTTCATGTGTCTGAACAAGTGGGTAAGCATTCTTTGCAATGTGGTTTTGATGCTGTACAGGCCTCCTCGAGGGTGGCTGCTACTAGTTCTGTTCTTCGCAGGCATGCCTGGTTGAAGGATCAGAATTTAGCTGAGCATGTTAAGACAAGGATTTTGGATGCTCCTTTACAGTCTGATGTGTTGTTTGGATCGCCTGTGGAAGCAGTTTTAAAGAAAATGGAGGACAAAGCTAAGTCTATGCAAACTGTTAAAGATTTTTTGCAGGTGCAGCCACTGAAGTTTAGTAGAAATTGGCCTGCTAAGGGGTGGACATATCCTGCTTATGATTCCCAGTCTAGGGGTAGGTCTAAGCGTGGTAGGGGCAGGGCTCAAGGTTCTTTTAGGCCTAGAACAGGAGTTCACCTGCTCAGACTTCTGGTGAGGGCAGGGTCAGTCCTTTCGTAAACAGACCCAATGACCTGTCTTTTCAGCTGCCAGTAGATTCTCGTCTGGCAGCTCCTTTGGGAGGAAGACTGTCTCTTTTCAAAGAAAATTGGGATTTAATTACTCAAGACAAATGGGTGTTGGATATCATTCACCACGGTTACAGATTTTATTTCCATACAATGCCCCTTTCAAAGGCATGCCAGACGTTCCTCCTCCACAAAGAAAGGAGGCTCACAAGCAAGTTTCTCAGTTACTCCAGATGGGGCCATTCAGCCAGTCCCTGTATCAGAAAGGGGCCTAGGATTTTATTCTCGCCTGTTCCTAGTACCAAAGAAGGGGAACACGTGGAGACCAATTTTGGATTTATCTCTCCTCAACACTTTTCTGGACATTCCCAAGTTCAAGATGTTGACGTTACAACAGCTTTTACCTCTGCTGGGCAAAGATCACTGGATGGTAACTTTAGATCTCAAGGAAGCTTACCTTCATGTGCCTATAAGGCTAAGTTGCAGGAAGTATCTGCGGTTTCGAGCTGGAAATTCTCATTATCAGTTCTCTGCATTGCCCTTTGGCTTATCTACTGCCCCCAGAGTATTCACAAAGGTTCTGGCTCCAGTGATAGCTTACTTCAGGCTTCAAGGAATTCAAATCTATCCTTACCTGGACGACTGCCTGATTCTGGCTCAAGAAAAGGAAGACCTTCTACAGCATCTGGAATATGTTATAGCAGTGCTAAGATGCCTAGGGTATTCTGTGAACGAAATAAAGTCCAGTCTAGTACCCTCTCAAGACATGTGCTTTCTGGGTGTGAGACTGAATACAGCAGCCCAGATGGCCTTTTTAACCCCGGACAAACAAAAGAGTCTGTCACTTTACTTCCATCAACTATCTCATCAGTCCGTGCTGACTGCAAGGACAGTCCTTCAAGCATTAGGGTTCATGGCATCTTGTATTCTGGTGCTTCCCAATGCCAAACTGCATATGAGGAAGCTACAATGGTATCTCAAAATGTCTGGACACAGCACTGCCAGGATTTGGACACTGTCATTCAAATAATACCTTGCCTTCAAAAGAATTCTTGTGGTGGGCTCAGGAATGTCACCTAAACAAGGGACTCTCTGTGACCCGGCCAGAGGCGAGTCAGATTTTAACGACAGATGCCTCGGACATTGCTTGGGGAGCTCATCTAAATGGAAAGTGGATACAAGACAAGTGGCCTGCCAGACTACAGCATCTACATATCAACATGAAGGAGATGTTAGCAGTCCAGTTTGCATTAATGGCTTTCAAGGAGTTACTTCTTCCAGGGCAGGTGTTGATTCTAACAGACAACACAACTGTCATGTGGTACATCAACAAGCGGGGGGGGGAACACATTCTTATCCTCTATGCAGGCAAGCAATGATTTTATGGGAGACTGCGCTAAGCTTGCAACTAACTCTTCAGGCAAGGTTTCTGCCGGGAGCACAGAACTCCTTAGCAGATGTATTAAGCAGACAAATCATGGATCCCCACGAGTGGAAACTGGATCTTCATGTATTTCAGAAATTGACAGTGTCATGGGGAACTCCAGACATAGATCTGTTCGCTTCTCCACTAAACCACCAGCTGCCACAGTTTTGCACAAAGGGGTTTCATCACACAGCTTGGAAAGTGGATGCTCTGTCTTTCAGTTGGAAAAACCTTCATGTGTATGCCTTTCCTCCTCTGCCTCTTCTTCCAAAGGTACTATTAAAGGTCAGACAAGACAGGCCAAGGATGATTTTGATAGCTCCAGATTGGCCTCGGCAACACTGGTACCCACTACTACGGAGTCTGGTAAAGAAGCCTCCATGGCCTTTACCTCTGATTCCTCATCTGTTATCTCAGAAGGATGGTCATCTGCTCAATGTCAAGCTTCACTCTCTTCATCTAACAGCCTGGCATATTCTGTGTTGAAACACAGCAGGTCTCAACTTCCTCAACAAGTTTTAAATGTGATTATGGAAGCTAGAAGACCTAGTACAAGGAAAGTAGAAAAATGGAAGAGATTTTTATTTTGGAGTACAGCAAAGAATTTGCAGGTTTCTGAGCCTAATTTGAGTGTGGCTCTTCAATATCTTACTGAGTTATTGGACAAAGGTTTGTCCTTCTCTTCCATTAAGATTCATGCTGCAGCAATTTCAGCTCACTATGATTGTGACCCACCATTGTTTTCGCATCCTTTGTTCAAGCAGTTTCTTAGAGGGGCAAAGAATATAAGACCCCCAGCTCCTACTCCTGCTTGGGATCTCAATTTTGTGTTGGAAAAACTTACTCTACAACCTTTTGAGCCTGCGGCTACTGCTGAATTGAAATACTTGTCATGGAAGACTGCTTTTCTGTTGGCTATTACTTCTGCAAGAAGGGTGTCTGAGTTGCAGGCCCTTATGGCAGTAGAGCCATTTTGATTTTCCATAAGGATAGGGTATCATTACGCACTAATCCTTCCTTTATGCCTAAGGTGGTTTCTAGTGTGGCTTTAAACCAAACTATTCATTTGCCTACTTTTTATGCAGACCCCCAAAATAAAGGGGAAAAGATTTTGCACACTTTAGATGTACACAGGCAATTGCGTTATTATTTAAGCAGGACTAAGGATTTCAGGCAGTCTCAGCAGTTGTTTGTTTCTTTTGCTTTGAGTTCACAGGGCAAGCCTGTGTCAAAACAAACTATTTCTAGGTGGATTGGCTTTTGCATTGCATTGTTATTCCCATCATGGCAAGGAGATTCCAGCTGGGATTAGGCCTCATTCCACTAGGGCTACTGCCACTTCAACAGCATTTCTAAGGGGTGGCAACTAAGGATATTTTGGAAGCAGCTACTTGGAGTTCAGTGCATACTTTCTCTAAGCATTATCACCTTCCTATCTACTCTAAGTCTAGGGCTGGTTTTGCCACAGCTGTTTTGCAAGGCATGTTGTCAGCTCCTGCTTCTTTATGATTTGCCAGCCTCCCTTACCTCTGCTTTGGGATTCTACCCGATAGTAAGGACTGCAGCAATGGGGAACGAAGAACATAGTACAGTTTTGTACCTACCATAAATGTAGATGTTCGAGGATCCCCATTGCTGCACCTCCCTCCTTCCCCTCTGTGTTTAGGGGTGGTTGTGTAGGTGAGGTTACATGCTTATATTTTTGTATATATTCTTGTATATATTGTACATGTTTTTGGTGCAGGTATTTTGGGCCTTGTCTTTTTAGGGTCTTCTGACATCTGGGGCAAGAAAAGACTGCGGATATGACGTCGGTCATGCGCATTAGTACCCTGACGTACTGGCGTCAGTCTAATGGGCCCTGACCGACGGCAGCCTTATACTCTGGTATTCGGGCCGACTGACTATACCCAATAGTAAGGACTGCAGCAATGGGGATCCTCGAACATCTACATTTATGGTAGGTACAAAACTGTACTTTTTGGAGCCAGGCTATGTCCATTCAGTCTTTTATACTATGAGTGACAGAGACAAAACAGCTAATGCAGACCTATTGTCCCCGTAAGTATATGTCTTTCATTTTCTAGCTTCAGAGTGATGGTTTTAAAGACTAAATTTAAGTAGTGTGTGTGTGTGTGTGTGTGTGTGTGTGTGTGTGTGTGTGTGTGTGTGTGTGTGTGTGTGTGTGTGTGTGTGTGGTTGTGTGTGTGTGTGTGTGTGCACATGTGTGCGTACGTGTGTGTGTGTTTTGAAAGGAGATGCTGCCAGCCCAGCTATCTGGAATTTTGTAAATAAGTAATAATCATTTGTGAATATCGAAGTGATTTGTGTAAGATGCTTCTGTTACAACTGTATTAGAACTGTATGTTGTGTGTATATCAAACTGCTGCTACAGAAGTGTGTGCTGAAAAGGTATTTTGTAAACTACTGAGCTTAAAAATGTAACCACAGTATACCCTACTGGAAAAGAACAGAAATGTACATGCACTATTGTAACTGTTTAAATGTATATATTTTAATGGGATCTGTACTGATCCTGAAACGACAACATCACTGAATCACTATCGGCCGGGCATACTTGCGCAAAAGTGCTTTTCACCAAAGAAGCATTTTCGCGTAAGTATGCCTGTTGTGGAGGTCGTACTACAGTGCGGATAAGGGAATATTCCCTTTTCCTCACTGTGCGATCTCGGAGTGAGAATATTAAAGTAGGGGCGTGGGGGGGCACAGCACCCCCACATAAAAGTAGATTTAGTGGGGGGGTTTTTTGTTTGTTTTTTTTTAACACACTTTAACAAAAGCGCTTTTTCGGTGAAAGCGCTTTAGTTAAAGTGTGTTCATTGATTGTGGATTCGGACTATTGAACTTTTGTTCAATAGTCCTAGATCCATTTTAATAGGGGAAACTGGAACACATAAGGTTAACTTCAGAAACATAGCTGAAATTAAATTACTTTCTGGCAGCAATGAGAGTGAGTGCCTAAAACTAGGGAACTTTCTGTATTGTCTTGGAAGTGTTTTATTGTTTTGTGACTTCCAGTCTTTGCCACAGATCTGAGGAAAAGCCTTTGTCTATGTAGTTTTACAGGTAGATGCTAAATGCTACCACCTGCCATCAATGGTTGTTTTGAGCCTGGGAACTAGGAGTCAGATGACAAGAAATGATGTCATTCTGCAAGTTATCCCAGCAGTAATATTTGAGATATTAATTTAAGAAATCTCTGAGTGAGAGACAGCATTCTGTATTCTGTTTTGGACCTGACAATAACAACTAGAGAAGATTCATTCATCACATTTGCCTTGCTCTGTAAATAAGTTAACTTGAGTATAGTAATTCTTAGATATAGTCAGGAATATAGCAAAGCTTAGATATTTTTGTTTTATTTATTTGTGACTGTCCTGCAGTGTTGTTTTAAATATTTCCTGCCATTCCAAGTGAGAGTATTCTGCATTTACAGTTTTATTTAAACTGTTAGAATGTTTTTTATCTTACAATAACATGTTTACTAGGCTGCTGTATCAGCGCATAGGCTTAAGATGTCAGCAACTGTGACACACATTAGCGTTTTTGCAGTACTCTGCTTATATTATTTTACGTTTGCCCTTTAGAGCTTACTCCTTGCATCTGCTCACTATTTACTGGTGTCCTATTGACTTACAAGTCATCCGGTCATAGCTTTTGCCTGATCAGGAGTCCTTGGGACCTTATTGTTTGCATTTACATGCTATTATTGGGTGTTTTATTGGTATATAATTGCCTGATTTCACATGAATAATGCTGTGTTCCATAGTGATACGGCTCATATTGTGAATTACATTTGATGTGGTGGTTATGTCCCAACTGCAATGTGATATATGCACTTTTTGTAGAATATTGTGTGTGCAGTACTTCTAGGACTGTTGTTAGACATACTCCTGCATTTATCTAATTTCTGCTTTTGTTGTTCACAGCATTGTCTCCTGCATTTGTTATACTGCTTTGCTGTTCACATTAGTAACCTGTATTGTATTGCTGCTCTACATTCTGCTGTTCACCCTTTTTTTACTATCCACTTCTGTACCTAGCCTCCCTGCATACTTACACTTTCTTCTCCAACCTCATACACCTACCTGCATCCCCTCCCCTCCCCTGTATCCCATACTACTCAGAAGCCCTCTCTTACCTGACTGTTACCTTCAGTCACTGTCTCTAATAGCTCTCACTCACACTCACTTGTCTCACACCCCCCAAGCTTAATATACTATACCCCCTTACACAGCTCTACCCTTCTAGCTCCTTTTTTTCAAATTACCCTTCTAGCTCCTTTTTTTCAAATTACACTTAATTTTTGGTTCCTTTCCTCCCTAACCCCTCTCCTCTCTCTCCTGTCTTTTTACAGGCTTTTTACCAACTCTCCTCTACTGCAAAGCCCACTGATCTTCCCTGCCTGGAACTGCCTGCAATCAAGTCCCTTTGTGGGTGCCTCCCTCCCATAGGAATTTGTTAAAGTATGCACTGCTAATTTCTGTATGTAATGTACCTGCATGGTTGCTCTGCCATTGGCCATCTCCTTGCATATCTCAGGACCACTCCCCATTTCTTGCTTCTCCTTCTACCTTGCCCTCCCTTCTCTCTACCTTTAACTACTCCTACCCTTTCAGCTTATCTGCCCACTGTGCTTCTCCCTATTCTCTGTTGTTCTTTCTACTCCTTACCATCGCTTCTGAACTTCTGTAGCCTCCTGCCCCATTTTTTTCACTTCTCTTGCCTGCTAACTTCTTTTGTCAAGGATTCACATCCTTATCCTCTGTGAGCTGCTCTACCCCCTCTACCTCTCCTCCTCCTACTTCCCCGCCTTAGTGATTGTTTTTCATATCTCACTCCAGGGGGTTCAGCCCTGCTCTGTTCACCCTGGCTGTGTTCGGGGCTCACTTTGCTCCCCTACCCTACCCCCATTCCCACCTCACATCAATTTATTTTATTCCATCCAGTCCCTCCCCTTCCTGTCTCACCACCCTATTAGCACCAGCGTCCTCCTTAAACCACTCCCACCTTTACTCTGCGGTCAATCAAACAACATCACTTCCTACTACCAACATAACCTCCCCTATCTATTCCATTACTCCCCTATACACTCTTTAATATGCAACTCTTGTTCATTATCATTCCTGTTCTCATATCTCTATCTGCTCTTACCTCCTATCATACTGACCTTTCCCATCACTATGTATGTACTCCTACATCATGTATGTTTGAATCCCCTCCTACCTCTAACACCTTCATTATCTCTCCATCTATCTTCAGTTTCCCCACTACTTGTCTTCATAAACATACTTTACTACATATCTACCCCCCCCCTTTAAATCCAAAAATAAACCTGACAACCTACAGCGACTTCCAACTCCATACATATTTTTCATTAGCACTATATTCCTTGCAGGAGACATCCACCCAAACCCTGGCCCCACCTCCCCACCCCACTGCCTCACAACTCGTGACCCTTCCACTTCCTCACCCTCTCCTCACAATTCACACCACCCCATGCCCCCAGTATACCTACTTCCAGTTACAAACACCTAACTATCTATCTGTTCACAAAATTTTTAAAGTATTACTAACAAATCCACTGAACTACACTCCTGGATAGCCCACATCTCATCCCATATTCTAACCCTATGTGAAACTTGGCTAAAGCCACACATCTCTAATAACGAAATACTCCCACCAGGCTAAAACATTTACCACTCTGATAGACTCCATAAGAAAGGAGGTGGCATTGCCATCCACTTTTCTGATGTCCTAAACCTCTCACCCTCCCTACCCCTGACTTCCAGTCAGCTGAAATAATCATCCTAAGCTGCCACCTTCACTCTCACAAGAAATGTGTAATCGTTTCCATTTATATCCCACATGGAAATAATATCCCAACCTTGAAAAATATCTTATCCTGGTTTTCCAACAACATTCACTATGAAACCCTCATCCTTCGTGATGTCAACATTGATTTGTCCACTCTCTCTACAGACTCTCCACAACTTAGCATAAACTTACAGGGATTCCATCAGCTGATAACCACCCCCACCCTCCTGCACAAAACCTCTTTCTCCAGCTCCACGATCAATTGGATCCTTACCAACTCCCCTAACCTTTACCATAATCCATCTACTCTACCCGACTCCTTAAATGACCATCTTCCAGGTCTATATTATATAACCGAAGTTTTATAACTTCAAATACCATATGATCGACACCATATGGTCGAAGTTATAAAACTTCGAATATGTATAAAAAAAAAATTACCTGATACTTTAAAGCAGGGGGGCAAGCCCCTCTGCACCCCCCCATGTCCCCCAGCTCTTTAAATATAAGAACTCTGAGATCGCACAACAGTGCATTAAAGGGAAATCTTCCCTTTACCGCATTATAGTGCGGTCTTGGAGCATAGTGTATTTAAAGAGCCGGGGGTGTGGGGGGTGCAGGGGAGGCTTGCCCCTCTGCTTACGACCCTTAGTTTTTTGTTTCCTCATTTTATTTTTTTTTATATATATATTCAAAGTTTTATAACTTCGACCATATGGTGTCAATCATATGGTATTCGAAGCTATAAAACTTCACTTATATAATATAGACCCCATCTTCCTATCTCCGTTCAAAGACACTCTACCCAACTACCCAAATCGCACCTCTACAGATACTGTTGTAAACTCTCAAACTTTAATTACCTCCTAATTCAACATTATACTATCTAGTATAGACTGGTTCATCCTCAAGGTTATCCCTCACAATGACGCAGTGAGTAAATCCAATAGTAACTTTGTAGACACCATGAACTCCCTTGCCCTCTCTAGGAGACTTAGAATCAAGTCCAACTATGCCCCCTGGCTTTCTAAAGATACTAGATCCATAATGCATAAAAGAGAGACTGCCTGGAAAGCCTGGATCAAAACAAACGCAACCACCCCTGCTACAAAGTTATAGACAACTGCAGAATCTCACCAAGAACAAGTCAGTAAGGACAAAAAATCCTACTACAGCTCTCCCCAAATCAATACTTTATCCAACTGTCATACGTTTTGGTCAACCCTAAACAAACTTCTCTGTCCTGGCTGCCCTTCCAACCCCTCTCCCTTCCCAAATAACTCTCCTTCAGAAACTGCTACTGTTCTCAATGAACACTTCATTGACACAATTCAAAAACTCTCCCCCTCCAGCTCTAACACAACTCCCCTCCATACACCTCCTAATTCACCCAACACAAACCTTTTCTCCTTTCAGTCTGTTTCCACTTCCTACATTAAATCTTTACTTCTGAAGCTTAAACCCTGCTCTCCCCCCACAGACTATCTTCCCCTTTCTTTCCTCAAAATAGCTGCTGAATCTATAGCCTGTCCTGTATCCATTCTAATCAATAGATCCATCCAAGACGCAACTGTCCCTCTCTTATGGAAATCCTTCTTCACAATCCCTCTACACAAAGGGGGAAACTCAACTGATCCATCCAATTACAGACCCACTGCAATTCTATACCCTCTATCCAAGATACTAGAAAAATGCATTCACTCACATCTTCTAAACTATCTCCTACAACAAATCCTCCTTACTTCCACTCAACACAGCTTTTGACCAAACCATAGCACCATTACTGCCCTGCTTTCTTTTACTCACACTATTGCTGAGGCCCGTGACAATAACCAACTCATATCCTGCCTTTTCCTTGACCTCTCCAAAGCTTTCAACACAGTGTCCCACCCTGTCCTCCTATCAAAACTATCCAAACTCAACCTATCTCCTGCCTCCCTATCCTGGTTCTCCAGCTACCTCTCTGGCAGGCTGTCAGATGGCTCACATCCTTCTCTTCCCCCATTCCAGTCACAGCAGGTGTTCCACAGGGTTCTATCATGGGCCCCCTTCTATTTAATATTTTTACCAATGAACTATACACATCCTGCAAAAAATCAGCCCTAATCCAATATGCTGATGATTCAACCCTCATCTCCATCACTAGCAATATCTCGGAACTCCATACTCAAACACAAGATGCCTTTCTATCCATTGAAAAGTGGCTGTCTGATAATCATCTCATTCTAAACCCAAAGAAAACCAAACTCCTGCTCTTTCTTCCACGTTCACTCTCCCATCATAAGTCTACATTTGTTATCACGTCCTCAGATAACACCGTCATACAACCAGAACCTCACACCAAGCTTTTAGGTGCCATCATTGAAGATGAACTCAAATTCAACCTACATATACTCCATTGTATATAAAAAAAAAAAAAACACCAGAAACTTGGCTTGCTCTATCGTAACAGAAAATTTCTAACTGTCACTGCTAGACTCTGTTTGGCACAGGCACTTCTCCTTCCCTCCCTTCTTTATGCTGCCCCTGTCCTAACTAGCATTCAGTCCGCAACTACAACAAACATACCATAAAATAGCAAGGTTCATCAACACCTCCCCTAATAACTCACACCATTGCCTTGCACTAAACTCCTTCCAATGGCTTGAACTTCCCCAACTACTACTCCTTTCACAGTTTCAAGTCATGCACTCTGTTCTATACAAGCCATCCTCGTGCCCAGGCCTCTCCTCCCCGGTCTCTACCTGCACCCACTCTAGGATCCTCCGCACCTCTAACCAGCAGCTCCTGGATATCTATAAACCAAAGAAAACTGTGGGAAAATTACTCTACAAATGTACCGTAGCCCAAGCTTGGAATAAACTTCCTTTAAGCATCCGCTCCATTACCATCACATCACACTTTTAAAAAGAGCTCAAGCTGTATCTGCTTAACAACAAAACTTGCCCCTGTCAAGACCCTATCTAACTCCTCCTTTTCTCTTTATATCTCACTCCCATTACAATCCACTTGCATTAGTCCCAATCCTTTTTTCTCTGTGTGACCTCCAGGTACTTCTCCAGAAACTATAACCTCTTAACAATGAATGAAAACCCATTTATAGCTACTGACTTTGCTATTTTTTGTGAATTGCTACTTGTCTGTTTTTGTTTGTACTTTTTTCTCTCCCCTTGTTTTCTTTTTTTGCCTGTTTTTAAATAGTATTATTCTTGTATTGTTAAATATCAACATTTTGTAAATTGTTTTAACTGGAGCTTTTCTCATTGGGTCTCCACTGAAAATGGGCTACTAACCCAGCTGGACTAACCCGGTTAACAAATGTCAATAAATAAATACAATAAATAAAATTTTTGAACTCTGATGTCACTGTAGATATATATTTAGTATTTTTTTCTTTTGTTATTTATTAAGTATATGTAAACCTTTTATTGTGGCTGATCTGCCTAGAAGTTCTGAGAGTACTTGCATATTTATTTGGTGACACCATGGGCCAGTCCTAACAGCGTTACTATTGGTCAAACTACCATTTGTACTGATAGTAACATTACATAGTAAGATTGGGCACCCTTTGTTCAGGGCCATAAAGTAGCTGATAAGGAGTGACTGGTGGCGGTAATAAATACCTTATAGTCTGGGCAGAAAGGGGCATAGTTAACCTGTACTATCCTTTCCCAGGTGTGTTTGTGTGTGTGTATATGTGTGTGTGTAAATCAAACCTCAAAGAGTGTGTGTGTCAGCTACTTGGGCAGGGACACGACGCACTGGTTGGACAGAGAGAATGTTGGTGGTCTTGGTCTGGCCACTCAACTGAGATCTGTACTCTGTAGCTGTGCCAGTGGGGAGTCTTACTGGGGATCTGGAGAAAGGAGGGAGAAACCAACCCAGTACTGACAATGGTCTGTGTGTGTGCTGTTAAGGGAAATTACACTTGATGCAGGGAGCTGCATCTGGAAATACTGTGTACACACCCGTCATCATCTCAGTGCACGCCCCCCACTTTTTCCAGTGGTGATTATTGAGACTCCTTGATTACTGGTCTAGTGGTGAGGCGTCACTGTGTTTATTGAAAAATTGGATTTGATTAGTTGTTCTGTGTTGTCTTACTTATTTTTATTTTCTTTTGGTGTTGGATACTTTATTGGCTTCATTGTCTTATCACATTTTTGTAAGGTTTGTGTTTTCTGCATGCTTTGAGTTCATTGTATTTGATGTGTGTGTTCTGTGATTAGACACATACTAGTATACTTGACTCTATACTTTTATTACATGGTGTCAAGCATAAAAATACAATTGGCACCGAATATTGCTTCCTTTGTACTTCACTGTCTTTACAATTCCTGAAGTTGTTTTCTTCTTGATGGCATGTCTTTCTCAAGTCTGTTCCTGCTGTACCACAACCATGTTTAGCATCTGGAAATACTGTGTGTGTGAACCTGTCATCCTCTCAGTGCATGTCTCCCACTGTTGATGATGATGAGGAGGATTGAGACTCCTTGATTACTAGTCGTGGTGGGATGTCACATTTATTGGATGGCAGTGGCAGGAACTCCACATCACTTACTGGGATTCACTGGTAAGGATATTGGACTCCTGTAGCCTGTAAACAATGGTCACTAAAGAAGGTGTTTGTACTCTCAAGCAGCCACACGATAGACATTGAGTTTCACATCACAATAGTTTTATTTATTTTCTTGTTAGCTTAGTTTGTCATTGAGAACAGGCGAGGATGTCAGCGGAGGAGTATGGCAAGCTGACAAGGAGCTAGTTGGTTGCGATGTGCCAAGACAAAGGATTCGTGCATGACAACCTGACTACACCAGAAATTATTGTAGCCTTAGTCACAACTACATCACAAACCAGCAACCAGGAGGACAGTCAAACTGGCTTTGGGGATGTACAAGTGTTGGAAAATGGAGAGTTCAGCCTTTCCACAGAGGACTTAAAAATCCATCTGGAGTTAGAAACTTGAACTGGAGGCCAAATGTTTGGAACTAGCATCAGCACAGCGAATACGGCAGGAGAAACAAATGGAATTAGAAGCAGCAGAGAGACTCAAACATCTGGAAGCTGAAGAAAATGAGAGGCAGAGGCAGCATGAAAAGGAAAAGGAAATGCTGACTCTTCCCCAGGGTCATGGAGGTAATGTGGAATAACTGAAAGCGAGAAGCAATAAAGGTCATTACATTTCTTCCACAATTTACAGGAGGTAATAATTTTGATAGCTTTATTCATATGTTTGAAAGGGTATATAAACAATATAATGTTGACCAAGGGCTCTGGGTACGGTTCCTGACCCCCTTACTCCATGGTAAAGCTGTAACTGCTGTTTCTAAATTGTCTGATACTGATTGCTTGAATTATAATACTGTTAAAACTGCTTATTAGATTGTTTCAAGTTAACACCTGAAGCTTATAGAAAAAGCTTTGTGAGCATAGACACAAGGCAAATGAAAATGTGTGAGTATATTGCTGAGTTAAGCACTTATTTTCATAGATGGGTGAGTGGGTGTCAGGTCACCACTTTTGATGGGCTGGCAGACCTTTTGGTGAGGGAACACGCCCTTAGCACTTTGCCTGAGGACATGAGAATCTAGCTAGCAGATACAGAATGTAATACTGCAGATGAGTTGGGAAAAAGGGAGACCTATATCTAGCAAGCAGGGCATCACTGCACAGGAAAGGGATACCCAGTGCTGCTCATGGGTTTAAGAAAACCCTTGGTGGGCAGCCTAAACCACCCCAACAAAGTCCACCAGTAGCAGGAGAAGCCACTAGTTCAGGTACATGGCCTGGACCAAGGGTTAAATGGTTTAAATACAACCAGTGGGGCCATGTAGCATATAGATGTCCATGGAGGCAAGGTGGGGAACAAAAGGTAAAGGAGCCAGCAAGTGGGAATTATAGAATGCCAGTAAGTGGGAATGACCGAATGGCAGTGGTAAGTTGTCTGCAGACAACAAGGGTACCAAACTACCACAACAGGTTATATCCTAGCTTAGTAGATGGAAAACAGGCTACTGCTAAGAGAGACACGACCTCTGACCCAACCGTTGTGAAGCCTGCAATGGTTAAAGAAGAGCACTACTTGCTTGGGCAGTCTGTTCCAGTCAGAGTTTTAGGAGACACCCCATTCCAAATACCTTTGGCTAGAGTTCACCTTGTCTGGGAGGGTGGAAGAGGAAGCAAGCAAGTAGGTATGTTTAAGGATATCCCTGCAGATGTCCTGATAGGGAATGATTTTGATGATGCAGTAGCTTGTGTGCATGCAGTTCACATAGTCAGGCTTGAAGACAAGCATGTGTGTCTGGTAGCCTGGAGGGACCCAGACTCACACTTGTAGCCGGCACTGGAGAGCTGGCTACTTCAGGGAGGGCGATACCCTGTAGCAGTGAGACTGATGGTGAGCCACAGATGCTTGTGGGTTTTGATGTTCCCTTGGACAGAGTGACTGAAAGGGCAGAGTGAGTATTAGTACCCAGGCTGACAGTGACCACTGTCAGAGAATACCAGACTTCCTGTGGAAGGGGAGCTGGGAAGGGTTACCAAGAGAGAGTTGAGACAGGTTCAGCTCTCAGACCTACATTACAAGCTCTGAGGGGAGGTAGTCAGTGAGGCACCTGATTGTCAAGGAAAAGGAAAATCTGTATATTGGGACAGTGGGTTACTGTAAAGAGAAGAGAGTAGACCCTGATGGAGGGCTAGAGGGGAAGAGAACACAACAGTTGGTAGTGCCCAGAGCCTACCGTCTGGCACTTTTAGCCATAGCCCATGGCATTCCCTCTGCAGGTCATATGGGAATAAAGCATACAAAGAGAGACATATTATGCAGAACTTTTATTGGCCTGGGATTTCTAGGGATGTAACAGGGTACTGCAGGACCTGTGAGCAGTGCCAAAAAGTAGGCAAGGCAGGATACAAGGTGAAAACTCTTTGATGCCTCTGCCTGTGATTGAGGTGCCATTTCAGAAGGTAGCTGTGAATATTGTGGGGCCTGTGAGTACCCTAAGTTCCACAGGGAAGAAATATATCCCAGTGGTAGTTGACTATGCTACCAGATACCCTGAGGCAGTGGCTCTGTCCTCTATCAAGGTAGAAAAGGTGGCAAATGCTTTGTTAGAGATTTTCAGCAGGGTAGGTTTCCCAAAAGAAATACTGACTGACAGAGGTTCCAGTTTCATGTCTGACCTGCTGGCTTGTCTGTGGAAACACTGTGGGGTGAAGCACCTAAAGCCCATCCCCTACCCTCCCCAGACTAATGGTATGGTTGAGAGGTTAAACTCTACACTAAAGACCATGCTATAGGCATTTGCAGACCAGTTTAAGAGGGAGTGAGACAAATATTGCCCCATCTGTTTACTTACAGAGAGGTGCACCAGGAATCCACAGGTTTTTCACCACTTGAGCTGCTGTATGAGCATAGTGTGAGGGGACCTCTAGATTTGATTCATGATAAGTGGAAGGGTGATTGTGAGTCCCACAAGGAGTCTGTTGTGGCATATGTCCTAAACCTCAGGACAAAGCTCAGAGGAGAACCTGGCAGAAGCCCAACAACATAAAAAGGCCTGGTATGACAGGAATGCTCGAGTTAGAAAGTATGCTGTAGGACAGCAAGTTATGGTTCTCATTCCTGTTGGGCAAAACAAGCTGCAGGCAGCTTGGGTGGGACCCTTCAACGTGGTAAGGAAGGTCAGCGATGTTAACTACATGGTAGAATTGCAAGGCAGGAGGCAGGGGCCCAAGCTGTACTATGTTAACATGATGAAAACGTACCATGATAGGGAGGCCCTGATGGTAAGTATTTGCAGTAGAAGGCAGAATGCGTCTGTGGGGGGGTCTATGGTCTACAGGGAGCCAGCCAGCAAAATTCCAAGTTACTGTGGTGGAGCCTAGGGTTGTAGGCATATGATAGGGCGATGCAACTCTGTACTGGGATCAGAAATGCCAGTGCAGCTGGGATCTCAAGACAAGGAATGGGGTAATATATTCCCATATAGGCTCATCCGTCTCAAGCAACGTTTCTCAGGGGTCACTTGAAAAATTATCTCAAGTCTTCAAGGGGGGAAGAAGTGTGATGAATTGAAATACTGCCATCCCAGCTAGCTGGAATTTTGTAAGTAATTATATGTCATTGGTGAATATCAAAATAATTTGTGAAGATGCTTGTGTTACAACTGCATTAGAACTGTATGTCATGTGCTTATCAAACTGCTGGTACAGAAATGTGTGTTAAAAAGGTATTTTGTAAAGTACCGAGCTTAATAATTTAACCACAATGCACCCTACTGGAAAAGAACAGAAATGTGCATGCATTATTGTAACTATTTAAATGTATATGTGTTAATAGGGGAAACTGGAACACAGGAAGTTAACTTCAGAAAAATAGTTGAAATTAAATTACTTTATGGCAGCAAGGAGACACAGTGTCTAAAACTAGGGAACTTTCTGTATTGTCTTGGAAGTGTTTTTTTTATTGTTTATGACTTTCAGTCTTTGCCATAGATCTGAGGAAAAGCCCTTGTCCCAGCTGCCATCAGTGGTTGTTTTGAGCCTGGGAACTAGGAGTCAGATTACAAGAAATGATGTCATTCTGCAAGTTAGCCCAGCAGTAATGTTTGAGATATTAATTTAAGAAATCTCTGAGCGAGAAGACAGCATTCTGTATTCTGCTTTGGACCTGACAACAACTATCACATTTGCCTTGCTCTGTAAGTAAGTTAACTTGGGTATAGTAATTCTTAAATATAGTCAGGAATATAGTAGCAAAGCTTAGATATTTTTCTTTATTTATTTGTGACTGTCCTGTAGTGTTGTTTTAAATATTTCCTGTGATTTTGAACTCTGATGTCACTGTAAATGTATATTTAGTATTGTCTTGTTGTTTTACTGCTTCCGCGGTGGTACAGCGGTAGCGTTGTTGCCTCACAGCAAGAGGTTCTCCCGTTCGATTCTCGACTAGAGTGCGGGGAGTGCCTTCTGTGTGGAGTCTGCATGTCCTCCCCGCGGTTGGGTGGGTGTTTCGAAAGACGTGTAAATGGGCGTGCCTTCGTTGAAGGTTGAACGTCGAGCTGGCAACTCGGCGTTCGTCAAAATCTACTGCCGATCATTAGCGGACCGGAGTTCCGCTGTGGCGACCCCTACACGGGAAAAGCCGGAAAACAACAACATTTTCTTGTTGTTTTATTATTAAATATATTTAAACCTTTCATTGTGGCTGATCTGTGGGGCGGCCACAGTGGTGCAGCGGTTAGCGTTGCCGCCTCACAGCAAGAGGTTCTCTGGTTCGATACTAGGCTGGGGTGCCTTCTGTGTGGAGTCTGCATGTTCTCCCTGTAGTCGCGTGGGTTTCCTCCGGGTGCTCCGGTTTCCTCCCACATCCCAAAGACATGCTGTAGGTGGATTGGACACTCTAAATTGACCCTAGGTGTGACTGTGTGTGTGTGTGTGTGTGTGTGTGTGTGTGTGTGTGTGTGTGTGCCTTCTGTGGAACGTTGGGCGCCGGGCTGGCAACTCGACACTGTAAAACTCCACTGCCAATCATGAGCAGACAGGTGATCCGCTGTGGCGACTCCTAATCGGGAAAAGCCGAAAGAAGAATAAGAATAATTGTGGCTGATCTGTCTAGAAATATTTAAGTTCTGAGAGTACTTGCATATTTATTTGGTGACACTGTGGGCCACTCATAATAGCCTTACTCTTGGTCAAACTACCATTTGTATTGATAGTAACATTACACAGTAAGATTGGGCACTATTTGTTCAGGGCCATAAAGTAGCTGATAAGGAGTGACTAGTGGCAGTGATAACTACCTTATAGTCTGGGCAGAAAGGTCATAGTTAGTAAAGCTGTGCCAGCCTTTCCCAGGTGTGTGTGTGTGTGTGTGTGTGTGTGTGTCTGTAAATCAAACCTCAGAGAGTGTGTGTGTCAGCTACTTGAGCAGGGACACGAAGCACTGGTTGACAGAGAGTGTTGGAGGTCTTGGTTTGGTGACTCAGCTGAGATCTCAACTCTGTAGCTGTGCCAGTGGGGAGTCCTTCAGGGGATCTGCAGAAAGGAGGGAGAAACCAGCCATGGACTGACTGACTGGTCTTTGTCTGCCCTTGAGGGAAGTTGCACTTGATGCAGAGAGCTGCATCTGGCAATACTGTGTGTACCTGTCATCTTCTCAGTGTACACCCCCCACTGTTGCCAGTGGTGAGGATGGAGGCACCTTGATTACTGATCCAGTGGTGGGGCATTACAGTGTGTACTAAAAAACTGGATTTGATTAGTTGTTCTGTGCCATCTTACTTATTTTTTTTTCTTTTGGTGTTGGATACAACATATTTTTGTAAGGTTTGGGTTTTCTACATGCTTTGAGTTCATTGTATTTGATGTGCGTATTTTTTGTGTGCTTTCTGTAGTTAGACACATACCAGTGTACTTGACTCTATACTTTTATTACATGGTGTCAAGCATAAAAATACACTTGGCACCAAATATTGCTTCCTTTGCACTTTACTGTTTACAATTCCTGAAGTTGTTTTCTTCATGATGGCATGTCGTTTCTCAAGTCTGTTCCTACTGTACCACAGCCATGTTTAGCAGTAATCAAGCTTTTTTTTTTTGATTTTCAAAGCAAAATTCAACAAAAAATGTTTTTCACATGCTCAGATTTCTAACATGGAAACAAACCACATTATTGTATTTTTGCATAGAAAAGTCAAAATTTTACGTTGTACATAAAAGAGCACTGAACCACTAGTGTCCACCGTTGCAACTGTTTCTCATCTTAACATGCAACATCTCTAAGGTGACATAGTAGCTTGTCTGAAAACTGGAAACTGCATTCAAAGTCTTCCCTCTGACAAAAGCATTCAGTGGAAATCAAGGAGTTCATGCGTCAGCAGGTCCCTTGATCTGAGTTTGAAGACAGAGTTACAAACTATGAGTTTGGAATCTTGCACAGTCGACTGATATGAGCTAGAAATGTGTGTATTATCAAAAAATGATTAAATGATTGAGTCAGAGGCAGGTAGTCGAGAATCAGATTTGATGGTTCGTAATGTATTGGTTGTTTTTAAAGAGCGAGAACATTCAGAAATTCAGCTCAGAGGTGGGGCTTCTGATATGGCAGACAGCAGACAAGGCCACAATCTGTCTAACCTACAGTATGATGTTCTTGAGTAGGTGGCTTGTAACAGTAAGAAGATGACTATCGTTTGTAAAAACTGATAACATCACTGGCTAAGAAGCAAATGTTGCAAAATAAGGTGAGGGGCTCGAGATTAAAAAGCCAAAGGATTAACACAGCGAGTGCAGATCAGTGCCTCAGGAAAAATGTGCCTTCCATAGCACACGGCCAGCCTGAATTTGCAAAAAATATGGAGTAGACTAACAATACTTCAAAGGGCAAGGCTTTTTTTTTTTTTATTTTATTTCAAACACCTTTATTGAATTATTTTGAATTCATTTTTCCTGGAAATGCAAAATGTAAACAGCAAAATAGATTTTATCCTTGAAACATCTTCCTAAAGGAATGAGGGAATAGAGTATTACTGGAGCATATTGATGCTGTAATGAACTTATAAAAAGAATATTTCTGCTTTAAACAATAAAGTACCAGTTGTTGAGTCCAGGCCAAAAAAGGTAGCGGAGAAGCAAATAGACATGGAGGACGATTGAGAAGAAAAAATCTGAGGCTGATTGGAATACCAGAACGCATGGAAGGCAGATACTGTGCAGTATTTGTGCAGTAGTAGTTGACAAGATGGTCCAGTATCCCTGAGGACTCTATATGTAGGATCATAGGAGGTTACTAGGCTATCAACCCAGAGGTTATTTTAAGCCTAGCCATTTCATCCCAATGTAATACCATAGAAATGCTAGTCAATACCCAAGATTGTATTTAGTGATGACTGCCCATGTCCAGGAGTTTGTGAGCTCTATCTCTGTTAAGAATTTACAGTGCCCCATCCACTCATCCAGTTTCCTCATAAACAGTGTCATAGAGGTGCTCTGTTTCACATGAATTGGTAGTCTGTTCTACAAATTTGGTAGTCACTGGGAGATAAATCTGTCCCTCCAGCATATCCTGTATAATTCGCAGGCCATATTTAGGTCCCTGGAACAGGTAGTCCTAATCACGTTTGATTTACGGCTGTGCAGCAAGTTCATTAGCCTTGGGTCTTGGATTGCTGTGTATGCCAGGCTTAAGTCTCCCCTAAGAAGTCTATATGATACAGAGTATAGTGGCATGGACTTTATTTGTTCTGTTTAAGGCACATGCTGGAGCCCCTTGATCTTCTTTGTTAGAAACTACAAAGGTATCTCCAATTGTTGCAGGTGCTTTGTACGGTACATGCCGAACTGGGCTTTGATCTCAGTTATGTGCTGGATAATTGCCAAGTATAGAGGGGTTATAACCTCTTTTGCTGTCGAGGCGATGCCTTTAGTAATCATGTGTGCTACGTAGAAAGCCTTTCTTACTACAGTAGATACATGGTGGTCAAAGTTAAGGTCGCAGTCAACTTGTGATCCCCAGTCCCTTACCACTTCATGGGTACTTAGGGTATTGCTGATTTGATAGTGTGAAGGGGCATTGTACCGCAAAGCGATAGTTGATGCATTTCTTCGCATTCAGTTTGAGACTGTGACTAATACACTAGTCGTTGGTTTGTGAGAGACCCTCCTAGAGTATACTGACATCATTTGGGGATTCAGTGATTGCAGCTAGTTTGCAGTTGTCTGCAAACTTGGTCAGCCACAACCCCTTAGTTTTGACCTGAACATCTGGGAAGTGTATACCAAACAGTTTGGAGCCCAGCACTGATCCCTGTGGTACCCCACTGGTAACAGGTCTGCTTGTTGATGTGGAGTCACCCGTTTTGATAGTCTGTGGCTGATTTGTGAGCCAGTTGGCAGCCCATCTTACAACGAAGGGGTTTACATTCAGTTTGCTAAGTTTGTCAGTAATGCCTGACTGTGGGATTGTGTTGAAAGCCTTTGCCAAGTCGAGGTATGCTGTGTGCACACATTTGCCCTAGTCAATGGCTCTGGTCACATTTTCAAAGAAATCCACCAGATTTAACAGGCAGGATCTGCCCTTGACAAAGCCGAAGTGGGTAGGATCCAGGGTTTGGAGGACACCTTTGTCTTTATTTATGAGCTCCATGGCTTTACAGATGAGGATGGTCAGGCTTATGGGTATGTAATTCCCCGGCTACCTTTGTGGAGAGGAATAACTGTTGCTGTTCTCCATTCCACAGGAACAAAGCCTGTGGCTAGGCTATGATTGAAAAGGGTACTTAATGGTGATGCTTGTTCATGTTTTAGCCCGTTTGGAAGACAGTCTGGGATGTCGTCTGGTCCCCCGCTTTAAGGACCTGCACTTCAGATATGTAGGATGGGTGAGTGGGGGGTTTCAGGGAAGGTTTTTGATAAGTTAGCAGGTTTGCTATCTCTGTGGGGTCAGTGTGTGTGTGTGATACCGTTGGTCACTAGTATTGCACATGCTTGGGTCCTACCATTTAAGGTATGTACGTAGCTGTAAAAGGCCTTATGTTTATACTTGGCTGCACTTGCTAAGTTTCTCTCAAAGGATCCCTTAAAGGATTTGACATCTTGTCTTATTTGCCTGTTTAGGCTGAGGAGGATGCTTTTCCATTATGCTGGATGTCCACCTTGGCAGCTTGTTTGTACTTGCTGCTCTGGCTTTGATTCTTTCTGGTACAGCCAAGTTTATATGCTTATGCAAGTGATTGTATGGGGATTTAGTGTAAGCTTTGGCATAGTTACCACTTCTAGCTTGAGGTGGGGCTTGGAATGCATTTCTGCCTTCACCTAGGAGGGTATAGTTTGCCTTGGTGAAGTTTTTTAGTTTGATTTCATCCTTTGTGAGTTCTGGTGTTAGTGCCAACTCAAAGGTGACTGATTTGTGGTCAGTTTTAACTAATGAAGGTCCGACAGTTGTGGCAGTGCATCTGTTTGACATGTTGGTGAGGACCAGATCCGGAATGTTTGTTCCTCTTGTTGGGGTATGAATAATTTGTTCCAGGGCATTTGAGTTATAAAGTCAAGGAACTTTTGTGCTTCTGAGTTAGGGCTAGCATAGGTTTCCCAGTTAATGATGGGATAATTGAAATCCCCCATAACCATTGTGTGTTTGGGAAAAATTGGATGGTTTCCCATTTGGTCAAATAGGCTTTGTGGGCATCATGACCCATGGAGGGGGATCTGTAAATCAAATAAATCAAAACATTGTCATCTGTGTTAGCATGTCTTGCAGGAGGTTTGTGTATATTCTGGATTAACTTGTATGGTATGCAGTCATGTCTACTTGTGAAAATGTAAATACGTTTTAAAATGTTGAGTATTTCCCTGCTTATACACAATGTTTAGAGAATCTGTCAGTGTTTTGATACATTGCTAATTGCGCATGTTTGAGTGGGACATACTAAAGTACTGTGGAAAATCAGCTGAACAGTGAGTGATGTCATTACAATGTTCCTGGTTGCCAAGTAATTATTTAAACAGCTGATTGACAGAAAAATAACTTTTTCAAACAGTGGACTTTTATTTAAAAAAAAAAAAAAAAAACAGTTGAGACTGTAGTTGTGCTGAGTAGTTTTGTGAAGCACAGTCAGTTGCATTGCTGTGCAGTCAGTGGACACCACAGAAAGAACACACCAAAAATGTAAGCCTGCCTTTTGCCTTGCTGTTATGTTAGATTAGATCAGGGACAGTATTCTTTAGTTAAATTGGGAAAGTTTAGTTATTAAGATGGGTTTTTTCTAGAGTAATGTACTCCTATCCTGCAGTTTAATTTTACATTTCTGGTGATTGAGTTCTGGTGTTTATTGAAAGCTATTAATTTACATTCTTGTAATAATTTTACTTATAATTAAATGTTTTTCATTACTTTACATTGTGGCTGAAAATTAGTGTTTTTCTTTAGAGATTAGAGTGTGCTCCTAACTGTTTGATACTCCGCAGGTCACCTGGAAGGCCTGGCCGCTTATGGTCATAGCTATCATTTATTTTGATATTTAATTTTCATAATTGGACACCCCTTTAGAAGGGCATGAAGATATTTTGATTGGTGGCAGCATTACTGTATCATTTTGGGGTCTATATTTTAACAGTGAAATTTAAAAATTGCAAACACTGTAAATATTGAAAATGCCGAACCTCAAAGTGCTTTTTGTGAGATCCCAGTGCAGTGAAGATCGGAATATTTGCCCTTTCCTCACTGTAGTGCGATCTCTGAGGTGGTATATATATTTAGCGGGGGTGTGGGGGGTGCAGCCCCTCACAGTAGCGAGTTCGAGGTCCGGAATTTTTGATAATTAGAGCGTTCTCAATTTTAATCTTTCATTGTTATAATATAGACCCTTATTTTGGGGAAAGGACACAGCTGGAAGTCTGTGTCAGGCTTTCCCAGAAGTGTTTGGATGTGTGCGTTTTAAATTTACTTTGAGTCTATCAGAGGTCTTAAACTGGGACACATTGCTCTGAAGCATATAATAAAAGAATACATTTGGGGTAGACAAAGAGATGTAGTCCAGTCCCAGGAAAATAGAGCATGTTCCTGTTGTGCTCTTAGGGGAAAATTGCGAAATATTACTTCTGTTTAAATGACAATCTCATATTGGCATCATTAGTGAGGATGGAAGCTCCTTAGTTACTGACTCAGGATAGTAAGGGACATCACATTAATCGTTGGCAGTCCGGTGGGGTATTGGCTGGACGGCACATTATTGGTGGCAGTTCGGTGGGATATAGCCAGATGTCACATCCCCCATAACCAGTGTATTTGGAAAAATTTGGATCGTCTTCTGTTTGGTCAAGTAGGCTTTGTGGGCATCATGATCCATGGAGGGAGATCTGTAACTGGTTTTGACTTGAATGGAGGTCTTACCCACCATTACCTGGACTTGGAGTAACTGCATGGAGTTGTCCAGTCTAACTAGATGGGAGGTGCATTTATCTCTAATATAGATTGAAACACCACCTCCTTTGGTTTTTCACATGTTCATTTTGCAGTCTAAAAGTATGGAAAGCATTGTAGCCTTGCAAGGCTGGGGGTACTCTCTTTGTACTGGAGCTATGTTTCTGTGACTGCACAAACATCTCTATATTTTAGTAGTAGCAGTGCTTCCAGGGAGTGCAGTTTTTTGGTTTAAGCTCCTAGCATTTAGAAGCGTGACCCTTATTTTGTTCTGATTGGCTAATTTCATGTCGGTAATGTTGTTTTCGTGACCTTGTCTTAAGAAAAGGCACTATGTGGGAGGCAAGAGCCTTTGCCAGCAGCTGAAAGCCAAGAGGTGCCAGGTGGAAACCATCTCTGGCAAAGCAGTGAGGTTTGTTTATCATGGCTTCCCAGGCTGACAGGAACTGGACCCCCTTTGAATGATACCAAAAACTAAGCCAATTATTGAAATCAATCATTTTTTATTTATACTGTGGCATCATTCTAGGTGAGGGTAGAATGCTGCTCAAAGTTAGGGACATACCTGCCGGGGACACATACTCGAGAGCTCAACCGTGTCTGTCTTCATATAGTCCAGTGAGGTACATCTCACATCGTTCACACCAACATGAATTATGACAGTCATAATGATACTTGTTGCTGAGAGACCTGAGTGATGCGTGATCTGACAAATCCTGGCACTGGATAAGCAGCTGACTGTGACTTTCTCCTTGCCCAACCTTGTGAGTGGGACAGCCATGTCTCTCACTATTGTGTCTCCAGTGACAAGAAAATGTGTTTTTTTCAAGTGTTAGCCTTACAGGCTTGGTGGGTGAAACACTGGTGTCATTATGCGTCATGAGTGCTGTGGGGATTATGTTAGTTGTAGTAGTCTTGTGTTTTGGAGGTCTCTGCTGTTTCAGTCAGTTTTTTGAGAGAACCTCCACGTATATAGGTTTTTGTGTTTGATGCGTACTATGTGTATGAGTAGTGATGCTGTGTGCATATGTAGTGGTTGGTGAGCTGACATCCTTTTCCGTGTTACTGTTTTGAGTGCGAGAGAGCATGGATTCAAGATTCTTGGTGTAGATGCATCTCTCGCAGTCTGTACTAGGCTGAGTTATTAATAGATGGTTGTCTGTACATAAGGCAGTTGCTACACTGCCTCAAGAGACCCAAGTCAACATGGTTGGCAAGAGAAACAAGGGTAGTCCAACTGTCTGTAATGCTAGGTTGAAGACTGTAGTCACTAGGGGTGGCTTTTCAGAATCACTCACAGATGAGCTCAGTGGATGGGTATTTCTGTCTGGGGAGGTTGTATTTTTTATGCTGGTAGCTGAATAAGTTACAGCTTACTAGCAGTATTTCTTTGACTGGGAAAGCACTAAGGATGAGGGCTACACTAGCGTGCTATAGTTGTATCTAAGAGAAAAATTATTGAATTTAATTGTCCTGCTTTGGCGCACAATTGTGGCAGTCCTACGTGATACGTAAACAAGCAGCTCAGATGCAGGGCCTCAATACCAGAAGCTAAAAACTGGAAAAAAAACTTTAAAAGGATTCAAAAGGACCAATGAGAATGGTTATTTCAAGCCCTAGACCGACCTCCCTTTACTATGTTAAATGGGTGCTCAGAGTTCAAATCAAATCCCCAGAACAAGGTTAAATAAACCAAGGGATATGATAGTAATGTTTCAGGCATATCCACAAAGGAAGAAATCCTTACCCAGTTGTGGAAATCAGGGATCAAGTGCTGCATTGGGGATAACAGACTCTTTGTGGAGAGTGACTACTCTGTGATAATTATGTAGAGGAGATTGTTTCCTCCTAGCTTTAGACTATTCAGACAATTAAGAATCAAGTTTCTGATGATTTATCTTGCAAATGTAAAAACTGATATTACTAGGAGGAACAACGACATTCCTAGATCCACAAGAAGTGCAGCATTATTTAGCGGACAGAATGCTGGATTTGTCCATAGTAGGCTGAAGAAGGGAACTTATCTGAAGATGCTGAACTGCAGGAGGGTAAAACAGAAAATAAATCTTTGGGGATGTTGATATTAATACAGTCAAAACTAGCATATGCTTAATGCAAGAAACCCTAAGAACATCAACCTTTGTTGAGAGGTAATTTTTCCTCTGTCAAGCAAGGCCGGAGAAGGATGGCGGTAATTTTGCTGTCAGCTGATTGTTCTTTTTTTGTCAGAGGGGCAGTTAGTTGATAAAACTGAAAGGTTTGCTGGGGTTAAAGAGACATATAATGGAATATAGATCACTTTGTATACTATTTATCTACCCTGGGTTTTACAGCAATGGAATTATAGGGCCGTTATGTCACAAAGAATGCAATTTCAGGAGGGAGTGTAAGTCTGTTTTGAGAACTGGAAAATGCAACAAATTATGTAAATAAGGTCCCCTGGAAGAAGCAGTTTGACAGAAAAGGGAAATATATTGGTTGTTATTGGGAAAGCATAAGGCTATGATGTAGAAGACAGAACGGAAGCATACCCAAATTTCATGTACAGGTTTTTAAAATATAATCTCCTGTCTAGGTTAGATAGAATGCGTGCATATATTTAGAGAATAAGTATATATGGTGAAATTCAGCGAGGTAGTAGCTGCTGTATTGTCAGATCACACACCTCTAAAAGTTGAATTAACTAACACACATTGACCACATTTAGAAAGACATTGACAGTTCTCAAGTTATTACCTAAACAGATTACCGTTCATACCTGGACTGACAACTTGTAGAAATAAGAATTAGAAAGGACTGAGAATAAAGGCTTGGATTTTGAAAAGAATAGGAACAGATGAAAAGAAAATTAAAAGAAAAATAAGACATTATGTCTCATACAGTTGATTAATATACAAGTCCACAGTTGTTTTCTTATAGATGGTGGCCTAATGGTTAAGGTGTTTGCCTTACAAACACAAGGTACAGGGTTTGAATCTCACAGGGGATAACTGGCTAGGCTTAAAATGGCTCGCAAGGGCAGTTAACCTAGTACTAATCTATGAACCTATGTAGATGTATTGGAAACAGTAATAAAAAATGGAGGAATGAAACAGTAAGGGGGAAAGGATAGAAGAAAGTGAGTTGAGACAAAAAAAAGAATATGAAACAAAGTTCAATTGCTACATAAGAAGTGGGAATTTTATCATGCTGATATGAAGGAACATTTTTTCCCCAAAATTCACCAAACTATCAGCATATGATTGGCATTAGGCTGATAACAACTTGCTGTCTGTAAGAATGAAACAAAAATTAATCAGTCTGGCTGACATACTGGAAGAGTTTAGACAGTATTTTAATATGCCGTGTACAGCAGAGAGTAAAAACATTTCAAGGGGTAGAGAGATAAGAGAATACTTTGAAACATTAAATCTTACCAGACTAAGTATTAGTTCGACAGACAAGCTGACTAAACCTTGTAAGGTAACGGAATAAAAGAAGTGATCTCTAGAATGCACCAAGGCAAACTTCCAGGCCTTGATAGGTTGGTATTGGAGCTGTAGATAAGAGAAGGAAAGAGGCTATGCAAAGTTTTAACCAGGCTTTTTTAGTAATTACTTTATATGGGATCAACCCCGTATTCATGGAAGAATGCTATCATGGTGATGATCTGTAAAGAAGAGAAAAAGAAAAGTAGTCTATCATATAGAACAATTTCTGTCTTAAACCATGATTATAAAATGTTCATGTAAATGCTACTGGAATGATTGGGAAAAGTATTACCTCAGCTTGGGAATCTAGATTAAAAGATGAAGGGAAATGTTTGACACCATTATGAGGACTTTTCTGATTAAACAGCATGCTAGTAATCACCATAAAAAGGTTTCAGTGGGAAGCTTGGACACTGAGGTGTTGGATTGCATTGAAAAGCTGTATATAAAAAAAAAGAATCATCATTAAGCTTTGGGTTAGGTTAAAAGTTCATAAATGTAATATTTGCATTGTATAACAGTTGATGTTCTTCGTGTTTCACTGTTGCAGTCATCACATTTGTGTTATCCCTGCCAGGGTAGCCCTCGGCCCACACAAATATCAGAGGCTTAGTATTTCTACGTCGCTTGCTGACGCTTCAGGACTGACGTCAGGTCGTCATTAATATAAAGTAAGGCAGCCAATGCCATTACATCAGTCTTTCTTGCCAAGGAGCCCGAAGCAGAAGCAGTTCGCACAAATGCCGTTCGGCTGGTACCTGAATTTCATCTTCCGAATTGAAGCTGAAGTCTTCTAAAGCTAAGTACCCCATTGGGGATCCTTTTTTCTTGCTCTAACCAATGTCAGAAAAAGTTAACAATTGGTCTCGCCTGTGGAAAGCAAATACCACACCAAGACTTTCATTCTTACTGCGTCACTTGCTTAGGCCCAGACCATGACGTCCCTCACTGTCACTTTTGTGCTTTGTTCAACACCAGAACTATACATCATCAGGCCCTTATTTTAGCTAGATATTTTCGCTGTCAGTGCTCGAATTCCGATATGGCTTCGGTAAGCCATCCGACAGCAGATCTTCTGAAAAAAACGTAAGGATAAAGACAGAGACAGAACACACAGGTCCAAACCTACCGATGATGCTTCTGTTAAGCTAGTCGTCAGTTCTCCAGTCCTCAGTCAGGCGCTTTCGCAGCCCCTGATGCCAGTATCTGTGGATTTGCAGGCTGCTACCGAGACCCTTTCGGAGTCTGGTATGTCGCAAAACTCTTCCTTGACTAAGGATCCTGTGAATTTCTCTACCTTGGATGGTTCTGGAGACGCTGAGCAGGCACCGGCTTCCGAGGAAGTACTTTGCACTACCGATTCTCGACACAAACTGACGACTTTCGCTTCTACCTTTCTTTTGAAAACAACTGAGTTTCTAAGGCCCAGGGTACGAACTAAGCCCAAGAAACCGAAGACCCAATCTCAGACACCTGCTTCCTTGCCTCAGTGTCAAATGCTTAAAATGGCGGAAGACAATGCACTCACTCGAGGCACTCTTTAAAATGGAGAACATCGATATCTGTGCAGTGACTGAGACCTGGTTCAAGGCTCCAGAGAGCACCCCTGCACTACCAGGCTATAACTCATACCAAACTTTTCGGCCATGTAACCTGGATCAGAACACCAAAGGCGGAGGTGTGTCTATATTCATTAAGGGTATCCACACCTCCAGACTAGTTGCTCAGCATAATGCAGCCAAGGTTATCCAAGTGCAGCTAACTCTGGGCAAAACTTCAATCCAAATTGTAGCTTGCTACAGATCACCCATCATGCCCCAGGATTCCCACTCCTCTTTTGTTGATGTACTGGAAAATATTAGGGTTCAACCAAACACCCTAATAATGGGCGATTTCAACTACCCCACCATAACTGAGAAAACTACTCGTGTACCAACTCCTTCACTCAACGCTTTCTGGAATTCATAAACTCCAATGCCCTGGATCAACTTATCCACATCCCCAACAGGGGCAACAATATCCTAGATCTGGTCATTACCAACATGAGTGACCGGTGTTCCACACCTGAAGTCAATGCCTCAATGGTCTGATCCGACCATAAGCTAATTACCCTAGATATCCACATCTTGCCCCCACCCCCCATTAAGGAAACCATGGCAAAAAATTTCTCCAAAGCCAACTCTTCTTAAGACAGAAGTGGTGAACTTCGTGACACCCATGCAGATGGACAATACAGTTACGACTACTGAATCCTACACAATTGCACTTTAGAAGCACTTACATGAGTGCATGGATTGTGCTATCCCAAACAGACTAAAGACGCTGTCCTCCAAAAAAAGGAAGCCAATCTGGTGGTCCCCTGCCATAAACAAACTGTACAACAGAAGGAAGAAACTGTTGCAAAAGAGAGTAAAATCCCATGTGTGGAGGAGCTCCCTGGTCAGCCTCAATAAGAAGCTGCGATCCCTGATAAAATCCTCCAAAGCTAGTTACGAAAACAAAATCGCCACTGATTCTAAAGACAAACACAAAGCATTCTATAGCTATGTCAAGAATCTCAATGGCAACACTCAGATCTGCTTTGTGTTACAGTACAATGGCACTAAATATACAGACCCAACTGATATTGCCAACATCCTGGCAGATAGGTTCAGTGCGAACTTTACCCCCCTCTCACCCCCTAAAGAGCCCATCTGTATACCGGAAGAATGCAAAGTTCCTGTAATCAAGGCTGCACAGGTAAAAACCACACTCTCCAAAGCCAAGAACACAGCATCCATGGGACCAGACAACATCCCAGGCTGCGTTCTACACGAACTACAGAACGAACTGTCATGCCACCTAAGTACCATGTTCAATCATAGCCTCACCTCAGGCTTTGTGCCTGCTGAATGGTGCACAGCGACGGTTATCCCACTCCACAAGGGGGGAGCCACCACGGACCCTGGGAACTACCGCCCCATTAGCCTGACGAGCCTGGTCTGCAAGGCCATGGAACGTATCATCATGGAACTTATAAACAAAGACATTGGTAATCTCCAAACTCTGGACCCCACCCAGTTCGGTTTGTAAAAGGCAGATCATGTCTCCTAAACCTGATAGATTTCTTTGAAGCAGTCACCAAAGCCGTAGACAAGGGTAAGGTGGTTCATACAGCCTATCTAGATCTTGCCAAGCCTTTTGACACCATCCCCCACTCTGGAATTCTAGATAAACTCACTAAACTAGGTGTAAATCCCTATGTCACAAGATGGGTTGCCAACTGGCTCACTGACAGAACTCGCACTGTGAAAGTAGCAGACTCCAAATCCGACTTCAGACCAGTGACAAGTGGAGTACCACAGGATTCAGTCCTGGGTCCTCTCCTGTTTGGTATCTTCTTCTCTGAAGTACAGGCTAACACAGAAGGTCTTTGGCTAACGAAGTTCGCAGATGACTGCAAACTAGGAGCCATAATCGAAACTCCTAACGATGTGGACATCGTACAAAAGGGCCTCACTGAGACAGATGCCTGGTGTCAAAGCCATGGCCTCAAGCTCAATGCCAAAAAGTGCATTGTCATCCCCTTTGGTAAAAACTCTGTACCCATGAACTACAACATAGGCGGTAGTATACTTAACACCGAAAGTGTGATAAGAGACCTTGGGACACAGGTGGACAGTAGTCTCTTCTTTGATAATCACATCGCCACAGTAGTCAGGAAATCCTTCTACGTGGCACACCTCATCACAAAAGGTTTCTCATCCAGAAAAAAAGAGGTCATTGTTCCCCTCTACTCATCACTTATTATACCCATTATAGAGTACAACACCCCTTTTGGTATGTACCTCACAAGACATCTACAACAACTGGAAAGGCTGCAGAAATACCTCACAAAGAGGATTACTGGCCTCAGATGCCCTACGCAGACCGTCTCAAAAAACTCCAGCTTTACTCCGTTGTATATCACCTACTCAGAGGTGATCTCTGCCTAACATACAAAGCTGTGTCATACCCTGAGCTGTTGGACATGCTCCACTTAAAGAAATCCCATTGCCTCCGAGCTACATGCTCTAGGGACCTAAACCTTATCAACACAATAAACAGAACATGCCGGAGGGATAGATTCCTGTCCCAGAGACTTCCCATACTCTGGAATAAACTACCTATCTATATCAAACAAAGCTCCTCATTAGCACTGTTCAAGAAAAATCTTGATGATTGGATGGGAAATAGGAAATTCACCTGGGGATCACCTATGTGGCTCTGCTCGACAGTGGCACAGGAAAATAATTTTCTTGAGTGGCAAAAGCCAGGGTACTTTTGTGGCTGGGCTTGTAGAGGCCCCATGGCCAATAGCCTAGTACCTACCTATGACATTATAATGCTGATCAGGGGAAGCCAAGCTACCCCTTCTAAAAGAAAGAGATATGTCCCCAGTAGTTTTATCTGAACAGGAGTCTGATTACTCTGATGCATCTGAATATGAAGACATGCAACCCCTCTCTGCTTATGAAGATTCTGATGCAGAGGAAGCCATTCCTTCAGCCTTTCCACCAAGGACTTTTCCTTTGGGGAAGCTCTTCATACTTTAAGGGAGCATTTCCAATGTGAATGTCAGGACTACCCTCAGTCTAAAAAGAGACTCAGAGAATTCTTAGATCTTCCACAGCACAGACCCCTGGCCATTCCTCCTGCCCTGGATGTTGTGGATGATGTTTTCTTGGAATCTAGTTCGACTCCTGACACCCTCCCTCCTGCTCCCAGAAAACCTGATGGGTATTACAGAGTCCCTGACTCACACAAACTTCTTTTCAAAAATCCTACTGCTGACCCTGAGTTTTTTTCTCAAGGGCCTAAAGGAATTAAAGCAACTTCTGCTAAGAATCCCACCCCCTCAGATAGGGATTCCCGAGCACTAGACAGATGGGGTAAAAAAAAGTATACATCTCTTCTACTCTTGCTATCAGAGCACTAAATTGTCGGTTCCATATGCTAAAATTTCAGCAACACACCATGGAACTCCTCAAACAAAAAATATCATCCTTTCCTGCTTTTGCAGAATCTAAAGAATTCCTGCTTTTGTTTTGGTGTTAATCTTGGTGGCTTTGAAACTGCCCACCCCTCTTGTAAATTTGCATTTGGATACTCCTCCTGGGCCCATCTCATTTGCTCACTCAAAAAAAAAAAATTTGCACTTTATTCGTCTGCTTTTACTGAATTTGTGTTTCTTCCTACTTTATTTTGCTTTTGCGTCATCTTAAAATTGCTCAGTTGTATTTATTACTGCTTGGTGTAGCTATCATTCTAAGCCTTTTGGTTTAAGCACTTGGGCTTCATACCAGTTGCTTTACATTAAGAAGGTTTATGGTCTGCACTGTTGTGGCAGGACAGGTTGCTTACATCCTTCTAAGTTAGGAACTGCTGATTGAAGGCTCAGTGTCTGTTATTCTAAAAGTGTATTAGTTCTGGTTTAAGCACTTGGGTTTCAGGCCAGTTATTTTACATTAAGAAGGTTTGTGGTCT
This sequence comes from Protopterus annectens, assembly GCF_019279795.1. NCBI lineage: Eukaryota > Metazoa > Chordata > Ceratodontiformes > Protopteridae > Protopterus > Protopterus annectens. Next base: position 657,372,286 of record NC_056735.1, read on the forward strand.
GCACTCTTGTGGGAGGAGAGACTGGACTCTGCCCTTCTGAGCTGGGAATTTCTGGTTAGAGGCTTATAGTGCCTGCATATTTGAAATGTTTCTTACTGAAATTGGTGTGCCTTGTTTGCTGTAGCATAGACTAGATCCAGGCCTGCTGAATCTAGCTTTGTTTGTATAACTTGAGCACTAATCCAGGCCTTCTTAAAAGTATTCAATTGTATTTATTACTGGTTGGTAGTAACCCGATTAAAGTGTAGCTGTCATTCTAAGCCTCTTGGTTTAAGCACTTGGGCTTCAGACCAGTTGTTTTACATTAAGAAGGTTTGTGGTCTGCACTGTTGTGGCAGGACAGGTAGCTTACATCCTTCTAGGTTGGGAACTGCTGATTGAAGGCTCAGTGTCTGTTATTCTAAAAGTGTATTAGCTCTGGTATAAGTAATTGGGTTTCAGGCCAGTCATTTTACATTACGAAGGTTTGTGGTCTGCACTCTTGTGGGAGGAGAGGCTGGACTCTGCTCTTCTGAGCTGGGAATTTCTGGTTAGAGTCTTATAGTGCCTGCATATTTGAACTGTTTCTTACTGAAATTGGTGCGCCTTGTTTGCTGTAGCATAGACTAGATCCAGGCCTGCTGAATCTAGCTTTGTTTGTATAACTTGAGCACTAATCCAGGCCTTCTTAAAAGTATTCAATTGTATTTATTACTGGTTGGTAGTAACCCGATTAAAGTGTAGCTGTCATTCTAAGCCTCTTGGTTTAAGCACTTGGGCTTCAGACCAGTTGTTTTACATTAAGAAGGTTTGTGGTCTGCACTGTTGTGGCAGGACAGGTAGCTTACATCCTTCTAGGTTGGGAACTGCTGATTGAAGGCTCAGTGTCTGTTATTCTAAAAGTGTATTAGCTCTGGTATAAGTACTTGGGTTTCAGGCCAGTCATTTTACATTACGAAGGTTTGTGGTCTGCACTCTTGTGGGAGGAGAGGCTGGACTCTGCTCTTCTGAGCTGGGAATTTCTGGTTAGAGTCTTATAGTGCCTGCATATTTGAACTGTTTCTTACTGAAATTGGTGTGCCTTGTTTGCTGTCGCATAAACTAGATTCAGGCCTGCAGAATCTAGTTTTGTTTGTATAACTTGAGCACTAATCCAGGCCTTTTTTTGGAGAAGGTTCCCCTGCACCCCAGTGGCAGGAGTGTGCAGTTAGAACTTGTCTGATTGAAACAGGAACAGGGCTCAGTTTTGAGATTTTTTTTACTGGTTAATTGGGTAATTTGTTTAAAAGCCTTTTCTGATTGCTTATAGTCATCTAAAGCTGTTTTAGGTGTATTTTGTACTGTTTTTGCCTTATCTTTTCAAAAAAAATTGTCCTTGTTTCCCCCACCTTTCTAAGCTTGTATAGTCCAGTTTTCAGGCTAGTGCTGAATTCAGGGATTTGTTACAAGTTTCTATGTTGCCCATCCCTTACTTGGATAGAAGGAGGTTTCTCTGCTCACCTGTGAGAGAGGGAGCTTTGAGCAGCCATCTGTCCCTGGAGGAGTGGTTCCAGCCCAGAAGTTAGTAGTTTATAGGCCATTTTGGGCTAATTTCGATCTCTTTCATTTCCCTGCTGTAAAAACCGAGTTTGCACGGTTTTGCACGTCCGGGCAGCGCCGGTTAGCTAGGGCTAAATTATTCCCAGCTCCACCAAGTCTCCTCTTCAGTTTTTCCCTTGAAAGTAGTCTAACTCTGAACCTAAGCACTTAAAAAGCATCCTACAGTCCAGCACTTGCTCAGACCTAATAGCAAGCACTAATATATCCCGACACTTGATTGCCCAGCAGGGCAACGCTCATTATTCACCCCTCACCATCCAAGCAGCTCACCCTACTATTCAGGCATGACCAAAGGGCAATTTCAGGTATACTGTCCAGTCCAGCTGGTGAACCTGGGTATCCTGAGACAATGTTACAACTGCCTCATGTACACAGACAACCCTCTCCTCCTACCACAAAACATTAACATATGCGAGAGATGCAATTATATAGCTAAATTGGAGGCTAAGCTCTCTCCACTCAAGACTGGAACAGGCAGTCATGAGGAGAAGGTTAACACTTGCACGCCTCACATCGACATACTAAACCAGCACTTGCAAAAAATACACATAAATACACAAAATCATACTCGGAGGCGCTAAATAAAAACCTGCAAAAACATCAGAGACCTCCAAAGCAGACACCAAAAAAACCTGTATCTCCCATCACAAACCAGACAACACATAAAACACAAAGTCAGTGTGCCGCACAATCACAGCCCTTAAAGGCAAAATAACATACCTAACACACTAGTAATAAGCAACTCTATTGTCAGGCACACTGACGTCCCACTCACTAGGCTGGACAAGGAGAAGGTTATAGTTAGTTGCGTGTTGGGAGCCAGAATCTGCCACATAACACAAGCACTCAGGTCACTCCAGAACAAGTACAAATATGAGAGTGTCATTGTTCATGTTGGTGTGAATGACCTGAAACGTACCTCCCTGGACTAAATGAAGAGACATGGAAGAGCTCTCTGATCATTTAGCCCAGCCGGGTATGACTCTGACCCTGAGTAGCATCCTGCCCTTACCAAGAATGATACCGCAGTATAAAGATAAAATGATCAATTTCAACAATTGCCTAAGCTTCTGGTGTCATTCAAAGGGGATCCAGTGTCTGTCAGCCTGTGACGACATGCTCGACAAGCCTCGTTGCTTCGCAAGAGACGGCTTGCACCTGTCACCCGTAGGCTTTCGAATACTGGCCAAGGCTCTTGCTGCCCTCATAGTCCCTTTTTTAGGCAAGGCTCAAAAGTCAAACCCACCTCCGTAAACAGCACAAATAAAAAAATGAGGGTTATACTACTCAGTGCCAGGAGTTTAAATCTCAAAATGCACGCGCTCGAAGCCCTCCTCAGTATGGAGAACGTCGACATCTGTGCAGTAACTGAAACCTGGCTCAAGGCTCCACAGAGCACTCCAGCACTACCGGGCTACAACTCATACCACACATTTCAGCCACAGAACAAGGACCGAAACACAAAAGGAGGGGGTATATCCATATTCATCAAGGATAACTACACCTCCAGGTTAGTGACGCAGTGTGATACCTCTGAGATCATCCATATGCAACTAAGATCGGGCAAATCTGCAATGCAAATTGTGGCCTGCTACAGATCACCCTCCATGACCCAGGACCACCACTCCACCTTTCTGGAGACACTGGAAAACATGAAGGTACTACCGAACACCCTGATAATGGGCGATTTCAATTACCCTACCTTTAACTGGGAAAACTACTCGAGTACAAACTCCCAGGTCCAGAGCTTCCTGGAATTTATCAACTCAAATGCCCTGGATCAGCTGGTAATCTCCCATACCAGAGGTGAAAACATATTGGACCTGGTCATCACCAACATGGGCGACAGGTGTTCCGCACCGGATGTCAACCTGTCACTGGTTAGATCAGACTATAAACTAATCAGTCTGGATGTCCACACCACACCACCACCCCCAACCAAGGAAACCACAGTGAAAAACTTTTCTGTAGCAAACTTCACCTTACTTAAGACAAAGGTGGTAAGTTTCACAGCCCCCACGCTAAAGGATAACAGTGTCCAAGATGCAGGAACCTTTACAAATGCACTCTATGAGCACCTACAAGGATGCATGAATCGTGCCATCCCTAGCAAAACCAAGACTTACTCCCCTAAGAGAAGGAAACCAGTCTGGTGGACCCCTGCCATAAACAGGCTATACAATAGAAGGAGGAAACTAGTTCAGAAAAAAATCAAATCTCAAGAAGGAAAGACATCCCTGATCAGTATTAGTAAGAAACTAAGGTCCCTCATAAAATCATCCAAGGCTAACTTCGAAGGAAAAATAGCCAAGGATTCGAAAGATAACCACAAAGCCTTCTTTAGCTATGTCAGGAATCTGTGGCAACTCACAGATATGCTCTGAGCTAGTGCAAAATAGCACAAAATATTCTGAACCTACTGATATTGCCAACATCCTGGCAGATAGATTCAGTGCAAACTTCACCTCCCTCTCACCCGCAAAAGTGCCCACAACAATACTGGAAAAGTGTAGTGTCCTGGAAATCACAGACGCACAGGTGAAAACAGCCCTTTCAAAAGCACAGCGTCATTGGGGCCAGATGGTGTCCCAGGCTGCGTCTTGCACGAACTACAGAATGAACTAACCTCCCACCTAAACACACTGTTCAACCTCAGCCTCTCCACAGGCTACATGCCCATAGAATGGTGCATAGCAATGGTTATTCCGCTTTACAAAGGCTGGGCGACATCTGACCCTGGTAACTATCGCCCCATAAGCCTGACTAGCCTGGTCTACAAGGCTATGGAGCGCATCATCATGGAACACATTAACAAAGACATTGGGAACCTCCAAACACTTGACCCGATCCAGTTCGGCTTTGTTAAGGGCAGATCATGCCTACTAAACCTGGTTGACTTCTTCGAGACAGTCACCAAGGCCATAGATGAGGGGAAGGTTGTTCACACAGCCTACCTTGACCTTGCCAAGGCTTTTGACACCATTCCCCACTCAGGATTTATAGAAAAACCCACCAGCCTGAACATAAACCGCTACGTCACAAGATGAGTTGCCAACTGGCTTACAGACAGAACTCACACGGTAAGACTAGCTGGCTCCAGGTCTGACTCTAAACCAGTCACAAGTGGTGTCTCACAAGGCTCGGTCCTGGGACCCCTACTGTTCGGCATATACTTCTCAGAAGTACAGGCAAACACAGGAGGACTATGGCTAACCAAGACTGCAAACTGGGAGCCATAATTGACTCTCCGGCTGACATGGACATTCTCCAAAAGGGCCTTACTGAGACGGACACCTGGTGTCAAAGTCATGGTCTCAAGCTAAATGCCAAAAAATGCATAGTCATCCCGTTTGGGAAAAACATAACACCCTTGAATTACCACATAGGTGGCAGCCCCCTTAATACAGAAGAGATAATAAGATATCTGAGGACCCAGGTAGATAGTAATCTCTCCTTTGACAATCATATTGCCATAGTAGTTAGGAAATCCTTCTGTGTAGCCCATCTAATTACTAAAGGGTTCGCATCCAGAAATAAAGAGGTTATAGTGCCCCTCTACTCATCACTTATCAGACCCATCATAGAGTACAGTGCCCCATTTAGGATGTACCTCACAAGACACTTTCAACAGCTAGAAAGATCACAAAAGTACCTCACCAAGAGGCTTACTGCCCTCAAACATATGTTCTATGCAGCCCGACTGGAAAAACTCCAGCTGTACTCAGTGGCATATCGGTTACTCAGAGGTGATCTCTGCCTGACTTACAAAGCCATGTCCAGCTCAAAATTGATGGACATGCTCCACCTAAAGAAATCCAAGTCATTGCGAGCCACTCGCTCTAGTGAGCTAAACCTCACCACAGCAATAAATACAACATGCTGGAGGGATAGATTCCTGTCACAGAGACTCCCCATGCTTTGGAACAAAATTCCTAACTACATTAGGCAGAGCCCCTCACTAACACTCTTCAAGAGAAACCTTGACAAGTGGATGGGTAACAGAAAATACACCCCTGGGCTCACTTCATTGGCTCTTCTTGACAGAGGCTCAGTTAATTAATCAGTGGAACGGCAAAAGCTGACACACTCTGGCTAGGCTTAGAAATGCCCTCGGGCAGGTAGCCTAGTACCTACCTATGAACCTAAGAGTTAATGCACTCTTTAAGTCAAGTAACTAAGCACACCTTACACTGTAGTTTTGATGCCCTAGAAGCTTCTTGCAGGGCATCAGTCACTGCTTCTGTCCTTAGAAGGCATGCTTGGCTTAAGGAACAGCCCTTGCCAGACCATGTCAAATCTAAATTATTGGATGCACCCTTGCACAAAGACAATTTATTTGGCACCAAGGCAGAGGAGGTCTTAAAAAAGATGGAAGAAAAAGCTAAATATATGCAGACAGTTAAGGACTTCCTACAGGTCCAGCCACCCAGGTTCAGTAGGCATTGCCCCTCTCAGTACTGCTCCTTTCCTGTCCATCCAGGTCTGTTCACCCCAGACCCCGGGGAAGCAGACCCCCCCCCCCCCAGACAGCAGCCACAGGGAATGCAGAGATCAAAGCAATGGAGTTCCTCCTCTTCAAAACCAGAGAGTGCAAAGCCACCCCCTCATGATAAGAAAGTGACTCTCCACTTTCACCCCCTCCCTCTGTCCACCTGCACTTGCCCCTAGGAGGAAAACTCTCATTCCACGCAAGCACCTGGGCCACCATTACCAACGGCCACTGGGTCCTCAACATAGTGTCCCAGGGATACAAATTTTCTTTCCACACTGTCCCAACCCAAAAAAGGTTCCCTGATCTTCCTCCAAAACAGTGGGCAGAGGCGAAAAAACAAGTCCTTTCCCTGCTCTCTCTGAGGACAATAGAGCACGTTCCTGCATAACAGATAGGCCAAGGTTTCTACTCCAGTCTTTTCCTGGTACCCAGAAAAGAGGGCATCTGTTGCCCCATCCTCGATCTATCCATTCTAAACACCTTCCTGGTGATACCAAAATTCAAAATGCTCACCCTCCAGCAACTCTTACCTAGGCTCTCCAAGAATGCTTGGCTAGCCAGCCTAGACCTAAAAGAGGCCTACCTCCACATCCCAATCAGGAAATCATACAGGAAATATCTACGTTTCAGGGCAGGATCTCTGCACTTTCAGTTCTCTGTGCTTCCCTTTGGCTTATCTACTGCTCCCAGAGTTTTCACTAAATGTCTGGCTCCCACCATTGCTTTTTGCAGACAAAGAAATATACAAATTTACCCATACTTAGACGACTTCCTAATTCAGGCAGACAGTCAGGAAAAGTTGCTGAAGCACCTGGCCTTTGTAAAGTCCCTACTGACCTCCCTAGGGTACACTATCAACGAAAAGAAATCCAAACTAGTGCCCACCCAAAGGATTAATTTCCTGGAAGCAAGCCTGGACACAGCATCCCAGATGGGATTCCTTACACCAGAAAAGCAAACTTACCTGACAGCCTACTTCTCTCAACTAGCCACCAGAATCCAGTTATCAGCAAGGAAAATCCTGCAGGCTCTGGAGTTCATGGCATCTTGCATTCTACTCAATCCTTAATGCCAGACTGCATATGAGGAAACTTCAGTGGTACCTAAAAAGCCTTTGGTGTCAACACTCTCAAGACCTGGAAACTCTTATACCAGTGATACCTTGCCTAAGGGCAGATTTTCTTTTGTGGGCAGCAGCATGCTTCCACAACAAGGGACTACCTTTCTCTCCACCCCCACCGCCCAGACCCTCACCACAGATGCATCAGACTATGCCTGGGTTGCACACCCAGACAACAGGTGCATATAGGGCCAATGGAGCCCACAGCAAATACATCTGCACATCAACCAAAAAGATATGTTAGCTGTCCAGCACACACTGACAGCTTTCAGGCCCCTTCTCTTCCCAGTGGCTCTCCTGATCAAAACAGACAACACCACTGTGATGTGGTATATCTACAAGCAGGGAGAGACTCACTCCTACCCTTTATGCAGGCTCGCCATGACCCCTTGGCACGCAGCCTCATCCATGCAACTACACCTGTTAGCACAATTCCTGCCAGGCTCTCTAAACTCTCTGGCAGACAACTTAAGCAGAAATCCTCTGGACCCACATGAGTGGCAGCTAGAGCAAAGAACCTTCACCCTAATAACTCAGAAATGGGGCACTCCGATGTCGACCTCTTTGCTTCCCACTCCAACCATCAGCTCAGCAGGTTATGCACTAGGGTTCCTCACTGCAGGGCTTGGAAAGTGGATGCCCAGTTCTTCCCCTGAGTCAACCTGTCAATTTATTCATTTCCCCCATTACCTCTCATTACCAGGGTACTGTTCAAAATAAGGGAGGAAAAAACAAGGACAATTCTGATTGCTCCAGACTGGCCTCGCCAGCACTGGTACCCAGTGCTGTGTAGCTTGTCCCCCCTGCCACCTTGGCATCTTCCTCAGACCCCAACCCTCCTGACCTAGAGGGAAGGAGAATTCATGCATCCCCAATTATAGTCCCTCAGTTTGGCTGCCTGGTTTATTCCCTAACCACTGATCAAGCTGCCAATCTCAGTTAACAGGTTCTAGATGTTATACGTGAGACTAGACGCCCTAGCACTAGAAAGTCTTATGCTGACAAATGTAAAAGGTTCTGCACCTGGATTCAGGCTGAGGGAGCTGATTCAGCACAGCCCTCCTTACCTCTCATCCTGGATTACCTAGCTGACCTGCTTCACAGTAGTCTCTCCTTTTCCTCTATTCAAATCCATGCCTCTACTATCTCTGCACATTTCAACACTGAGCACCCTCTTTTCTCGCACCCTCTCATCAAACAGTTCCTAAGAGGGGCTAGCAACTGGATGCCACCCAGAAGAGCACCTACCCCAGTTTGAGACCTAAACTTTGTGTTGGAAAAGCTCACCCTGTCCCCTTTGAACCACCATCTTCAGCAGAGTTAAAGTTTCTCTCCTGGAAGACCGCCTTTCTTCTGGCCATCTCTTCAGCCAGAAGAGTATCCGAGCTACAAGCACTCATGGCTGTAGAGCCCCTCATCATCTTCCATGCTGACAGGGTGTCCCTCGGGACTAACCCATCCTTCATGCCCAAAGTGGTGTCCAGTTTGGCTCTCAACCAATCCATTCATTTGCCCACCCTTTTCCCCAATCCACAAAACAAGGGGGAAAGGATCCTGCACTTTCTATATGTGCACAGCCAGCTTAGATTCTACCTAGACAGGACTAAATCATTCAGAAAGACTGATCAATTGCTAGTCAGCTTTGTTGCTGGGGCAGGGGGCAAAGCCATATCCAAACAAACCATTTCCAAATGGATAGCACACTGGATCCATTTCTTTTACAAGCAACATGGGAAATCTCCCCCTAGGGGGGGTCAGGACTCACCCTACCAGAGCAGCCTCCACCTCTGCAGTTTTCCTCAGAGGAGTCCCCACCAGGGACATCCTGGAGGCTGCCACATGGGCATCTGTTCACACCTTCACCAACCATTACCACCTGCTTATCTTCTCCAAATCCAGGACGGGATTTGCCACTGCAGTCTTGCAGGGCATCCTAGCCATCCCCTAGTCTTCTTGACTGCCTCCACCCTTTTCCTCAGCTTTGGGAATCAACCCAAATGTGATGACTGCAACAGTGAAACATGAAGAACATAGTACAGTTGTGTACACTTACCTTAAATGTAGATGTTCGAGTGTATTCACTGTTGCAGTCCTGGTTTCCCTCCCTCCATCCCCCCTTTCTTCTCTCTCTCTCTCTCTCATTACAAGGAACATTTTGGCATTTACGTTCTACTGGTGGGGTTCTTCCACCATATCCTGGCTCCCACTTGGGGGCATCTGACAGTTAGGACAAGACAAACTGATGTAATGGCGTTGGCTGGCTTACTTTATACTACTGACGACCTGACGTCAGTCCTGAAGCAACAACAACCAATGCAGAAATACTAAGCTTGTGGTATTTGGGCCGGCCGAGGGCTACCCTGGCAGGGATAACCCAAATGTAATGACTGCAACAATTAATACACTCGAAAATCTGCATTTATGGTAAGTGTACACAACTGTACTTTCTAGCAAAATTAAAATACAAGGTGGCCCCTCATGCTCATTTGGAATGACAAGGGGCACAAGGAACAAATGCCCAATGTCTCCACTTTTATTTTTCTGTACCTTGAACCATTAGCAGAAGCTATAAGAGCCTCAAAGATAAAGGGGTGTATACTAAGGGAGTCAGAACGCAGAATAATGATTTATGCAGATGATGTGGTATTTTTCATGGAATCGCCACAGAAAGATAAGGTGGTGCTATGTAAATTACTAACAGACATTGATAAACTCTTGGGTTATACAGTAAATAACAGTAAACTCTCAATTAACTGGCACCCATGGGGATTGGTAGAAGCCAGATAACTGTAGTTTCTGGTTGCTTGAGAGTTACTATTAAAAATAGGCCTGACTAATACTGTATTCTATACTATTTGTTTGCTTTGACTTGTTCTCAGAGTGGGGGGAGAGGGACTGTATTCCCATCTTCCTTTTTAAAACTCAAACTGTAAGATATGTTTCTGCGGGGGGTGGGGGGGCAGGAACTGCAACACATGAAAACTGTACTGTATTTCTTTGATTTTTTTTTTTTTGCTCGTTGCTTTAGGTTGCTTGAGTTCTTAACTGAGAGTTTTCTGTATTGATAAGACAAGAGTTGTAATGGTCAGTGGTTCCCCTAACTTAGAATTAACATTCAGATGTGTAGAACTATGGAAGGAAAATAAATTCAAGGACTTGGGAGTTTGGATTTGCCCTAAAATAGAACTGTTAATGCAAAGAGCCTACAGCATGTTTTAGAAAGAATAAAGGTAGAGCACAAACATTGCAAAAATGTAAGTCTAGAATTAGACCAAAGATACAAGCTATATCTCCAGTTATGTTGCCATTGTGGCCGTATACTTCTCAGGCCTATTTATTTTTTTACTCTAAGTAAATGCTGCTGTAATTTGATGTTACTATTAAAATATATTAAATGACGGCTTCACTACACAGCAATTATTAAATAAAATATAAATAACTCATCTTAAAGGATTCTCAGAATAGTGAAATTATACAAATAAAGTCCACTAGAGACTTCCAGTTGGAGTAGGGGATATGCAAAATACTTTACTGAGGAGCTCCATCTTCCACCTAGTAGGAAAAGTGATTAATCAATAGTCTGGAATTATCTTAGGATTTTGGATGCCAAGAAGGTCATCAAATAAAGTAAAATCAGAGCCATTACAGTGAATTCATGAGATCCAACACATACTGATCCTAAAAGGGATTCTTTTCTATTTGGTGCTAAACCAGGAACAATAGCAACAATGGACAATACCAACTGAGATTCCTTGTTTGATCAGATTATGGCAGATTTCTTAAAGATTAGTACCAAAATTATGAATGTATGGAAAAGCCAAATTGTAAAACAAAGGAAATGGAATTCTTCGCATTTAGTTCATTTGGAAGAGTCATATGGTGAGTTGTTGGCCAAGTGTCAAACTGGCAACAGTTGACACTTCTCCAGAGTTATTTGAAGCCTGGCTAACTGACATTACAGATTGGGGTCCTAAGAGGAATGTTCAGCTTTCCAGTGTCCCAGATGCAACAAGGACCGAAACTGCTTGCAGTATATGCAGAGTAAAATCACAGAATCGACTGGCTTCCCAGTGGAAGAAATTAGAGTGAAGTGGGCATATAGAGTATATTTGCTACAGTACTTGCAAGTAAAAATGCCCAGACCAATTTTGTTTAAGATGGAGATTTTACATTGAAAGCAAAAAATTCTTCAGGCATTTGGTCACCAGGAAAGGTGCTAAAGGTTGGAGCATGCAGGTCCCTGTGTGAGTAGGATTATTGAACAGAATCCTGTAACAGTTGTGTTGTGGTCCAGGCTGCTCTACATATCTGGAGACAGGCTCTTCAAAATTTTCATTTATTTTACTTTGCTCAGCTCAAGTCTAAGATAAGTCTTCTACGAGGAATTATTACCTTCCGTTCACAAGATGATGCTTTACAAAAGTTGAAGTAGTCAACCCCAGACACTGGTAAAACGGCTTCTGAGGGAGAACCCAGAACTCAACTAAACAGTGACAAGATGGATTAGTAAATTGGCCATTTGCTTCCAAAACATCAGAACTATTTTTTTTTTCAGAAAGATGCTGTGAAAGGCAAAAAGCATTATTTTCTTTGAGACAGAATTTGAGGTGACTACTACTCTGGTTGGGATTCAGAAAAGTTTGTCTCATTGATTGGCAGTTGTGTGTGATGAGTGGTCACGTCCAAGGGTGTGTGTGATTGAAAGAAATACTGAGTGCAAGCAAAGGAGGCCAAGCAGCAAAGCTGCTGGCATTGTACATTAATAGTTGTAATAATGGCGTGGTAGTAATCAACATTATTAGAGTGAGGTACTCTGTGTCTACAATAAGAGAAACAGTATGGGAGAGTGATTCAGAAATGAAAAAAAGGTGGTAACTCTAAGCACCAATGTCCGTGAATTTGATCATCATAAAATCCTGGTGTTACAGCATGGGAGTAGTGTAATGATGTTAATAGTAGTGGCAGCTTTAGTTAATGTGTATATGCAGCAGGCTGTAATTGCTGCTAGTAGCCATAATGTTGATCATCATCACTCTCTGGGGTCTCATGTCATTCGACTATGCTTAACATTTCATGGCCTTCATGACAGTGACATGGTAGACTACTACCATATGGATAGTCCTCACGCAGGAATAGGTTGATACATGTCTGCTTAATCTGTAGGCCTGTGGGAGTTAAGGACTACTTATCATGGTGGACACTAAGGTATGTGTAGCTATGAGAAGAATAGCTTACAGAGACCTTCCAGCAATCAATCTGGGACACTGTGGATTTTCGTGGAATCTTCCTCAAGGAATACTCCACTAGTTCCCCAATGCCATGCTACAACATGTAGGAGAGCCTATGTGGTTTCCTCATACCCATAGGTGAAAGAGCCAACACCTTGTGGAACTTTTCTGGTATAGCCCAATTCCCTGAGATACTTGTGGCCATAGACTGTACCCTCATTGAAATAAAGGCCCCATCTTGTGAGCTGGGAAGAAGGTACGTGCACTGTATAATTTATACCCACTCCATCAACTGATAGTCTGTAATGCACAGAGTATAAGCTACAGAGTGACTTCAGGCCACCCAGGCATTACCCATGACTCTCACATATGGCACACTTGACTTGTATCAATGATTTTGAGGAGTAACTTTCCCCGGGGTGTCTTATTAACAATTCCAGACATACCCTAGAGCCATGTTTGACACCAATCAGAAGTCCACGGGTCATGGCAAACAATTGCTATAGTTATGCCCTATCATAAATTATTTCATCTTTGAGCATGTAGACTAAAAATGCAAGCACAGTCCACAAACCAAATAAAATGAAATGCTGGCAGCTGTTGCGAGACAAAAAGGGACTCCAAGGTATTATTTATTTATTTATTTATTTATTTCCAGTTTGATTACCGGGGAAGTCCACTGGGCCAGAACGTACCCATTTTCAGTGGAGGCCCGGGGAGAAAAGCTCCAAAAGCAAAGCAAATACAATCTAAGTTACATAGTGTAAAAGATAGTAATAAAATATATATATTTGGAATAACATTACATTGAATACAGTTAGTAAAAAAAGCAAATTATAAACCACTTTATGTAACTGCTGAGCCAAAATAAGTTACAGTCCAAAAAGAACCTAAAAATTAACTACAAATAACAATCCAAAAGCAGTATTAAGCGCTTTTCAACAGAATAAAATACTGCTACCCACAACAGTTTAAATAAAAAATACTGGCCAATCATCTTGAGGTTTACATCACTTCCCTTCAATTAATACAAAATACTGTGTCTCTTACTATATTAACAATACTTTAAAATTCCAACTATGTGAATATTATTAATATAACATGTCTATAAGTTATTACATAAAAACAATAATACAGTGAACAATTTAATAGGATGACTTACACCCTTGTTATTAAAATAAAAACATATATCTTAATTTTAACACCGAAGACATAGAAATCCTGTCATTCAGTCCTGGGGCATAATATGCATCTAGTCTAATTTGCCACTTGAGCTCTATAAACTCTAAATAATCATCCACTGCCCCCTCCCGGGGTCCCATATCAACCTGTTCCAATATAAAAAATGAAAAGGAATGACTAGGTTTATTACATATATGGTTATATAATGCATTATTTTCATTATTATGCTTAATATCATATAAATGTTGATAAATTCTGGTCCTAAGGGCATTCTTAGTTTTTCCCACATAATAACTTTCACATTGTGTACATAATGCCAAGTGGACCACTCCCTTACTATAACTGTACATTTTCTTCATATTAGTAATATAACCAAAATTTTTAAGTTTAATTTTTTTCTGTGTTCATAACATAGGGACATTGAGAGCATCTTCCACATTTGAAAGTACCCCCCTGTCGTGAGTCACATTTTATTCTTTCAAAAAGTCCTTTAAATGAAGTGTCCTTCTTATAGACTACTATGGGTTTAGTACCAACTTTCCCCTGTACATCAAAATCCACCTCAAATATTTTCCAATATTTGAAAATAATGTTTCTGATGTCTGCAAAATTACAAGAATACGTAAGGGTGAATACACGTCCAAAATCTAACCGTTTATTATTATTTTATTCCTGACCTCCAATATTAACCTGAGCTAGTAGGGAGGAAAAATTACCATTAATTCTCTTATTTTTGACTTCATTAAATATGTCAGTGACAAAAGTTTCAGGGTAACCTCTCTTATTAGGACTCTGTTGCCCCCTCGGTGGTTCAGGGTAGGCTTTACCTTCTTCATACTCTAATTTGTCGCTTTTTGTCTTGCAACAGCTGCCAGCATCTCATTTTATTTGGTTTGTGGACTGTGCTTTCATTTTTAGTCTATGTGTCATGGATGGAGGGGAGCAGTTGTGTGACACTAGCGACGTTGACATGCAGACTGTTCTTCGGTCTGTTTCTATATTAACATCAACGGTTGCTGAGATTTCCAAGAAGGTGGACAAACTTATGAGCGATTCTATGCACTTTAGTCAAACAGCACCACAGAATACGCAGTTACCTACTTCAAATTCATCTTTTATAACTCCTGCTCAAAGAATGGGTTGCCACAGTGACGCGGAAGGGGGCAGGTTCGATATTAACTGCTCCAGTCGTGGTCAACAGACGCAGAGCGTCAATGTGGTATGCCAGGATGAGACTTTTAGTGTTTCAGTTAAACAATGGTTAAAAACAGAGTTTGGATTTAACCAAACTCATAGTAATAACATCGGGAACCAAGGAACATTGGATCAGCAATTATTTAACTTTAAAGGGTTGCTATCCAAATATAAAAAACTTCAGCTTGAAAACGAGTACTTGATGGAATGTACTAAATGCGAACAGGTGCCAAAGGGATTACATTTATGAAAATATCCTACTGGCCTACAGAAGGATTCCCATCTTCATAAAGAACTGGTGCAGTTTTTTAACAGGCAAGGATGTGAATTATTACAAATATTAATAGCGGACAATAATAGGAAAATGTCCTTGCTGTTAAGGGACATTAATCAGTTGGACTTGAGCATTAAGATTGATTTATTGTTTGATGCAAAAAGGAATGAGTTTAATGCTGTGTTTAATAATGTGAATATTGAACTTTTAGAACTGAAAAATAGGAAGGAAAGGAAGTTATTAAGGGACAAATTAGAGTATGAAGAAGGTAAAGCCTACCCTGAACCACCGAGGGGGCAACAGAGTCCTAATAGGGATCGTACTGCTATGTCAACGGAAAGGCATGATACAGATGCATATGAACAAGATAATGTTGAGCCTGAATCCCCTTTAGAATAACCTCCCTTACGAAGATCAGAGATGTTGTTGAATCAGAGACAGGGGAGGCAGGAATACTACAGGCATGGGAACAATTCACGGGGTGGCACATGGACGGGGAGATGGGGCTCATATCGGAGATAAATACAGATAATGGTACCAACAATGAATGTAGTGTGGTCCATAATAATATAGGTGATTTTAGCATTTATAATTATAGTCAGGTTCGAGTCAATACCGATTGGGCTGACTTGTTATCTAAGGGTATGAATTTTTTACCAGTAAGAAAGGGGAGATTAGTTGATTCTATCCTGCAATTAAAGCTTTTTACAAGGAAATTGAATTTAGCTTTATATTTTCAAAACCTTAATATGACCACAGAGCACTTAAATTTCCGGAGACCTAGTACATTCTCCCCTCATCTCACCTCTTAGTACAACTTTTTGAAAATCTATGTGAAACTGATATTAGGAAAGTATTAGACAAAAAGAATAATAGGCCTGACATTAACAATCTTGATAGTAAGGAGGTAATCTTGTTAAAAGAAATTCTTGAGCAGCGTGATATCAGGGTAATGAAGCCGGATAAGGGTGGGGGCCTGGTTATAATGAATGTGGATGATTACAACAGTAAAATGTTGGAATTACTTTATAGTGAGTTATACCTGGAAGTGTCTCGTAATTAAATGAATATAGCCTATCGTAATATTGATTTGGAACTGGAACAGCTACTTATTAATGTGCAAATTTCTATAGAGACTTATAATTATATGTCAACTGTACACCCTAGAATACCAACAATCTTTGGTATACCAAAAATACACAAATCCATTTCTAATCCACCTTTACGACCTATTTTGGATGCCAAGGCCGCTAAAACCTATAGTATTGCTAAATTTATTGACAGCAAGGTTAAAAATGTTTTAGACAATCGCAGTTTAGTGATAAAAGATTCATGGGACTTTCTTACAAAAATCAAACATAGTATGTTCAATAAAAACCTTATCCTGGCTACTGTTGATGTGTGTGACCTATTTTCGGTCATACCACATCAAATAGGCCTGGAATGGTTTTATGACTATCTATGTGCTAATTCTACACTTAATCATGAGACCATCTTAACCATTCGGACATGTATGGAAATTGTATTGGACAATAATTTTGTCACTTTTGAAGGACATCTTTTTAAACAAAAACAAGGAGTTCCAGTTTTTGCAAACATTGTTTTGGCACAATGGGAAGACTTGTTTGTAGTCGATTCAGAATTTAGGGCTTCGTGGGTATTGTATGGGCGATACCTAGATGATATTGTCCTTTTCTAGAATGGCAGTGAAAATGACTTGAACAGGTTTTTCACCTATATTAATGGCACAACCGGTTTTCTCAGATTTACCATGAACAGAGATTTAGATTTTGTCAATTATTTGGATGTTACTATTAGAAAAGATTATATTAACAACTGCTTCATTTCTCAATTATACAGAAACCAAGCATATTCCAATTCATTCTTTCATTTTGCAAGTGCGCACCCACTGCACCAAAAGAAAGCCCTTGTTATAGGTCAATATGTGAGACTGGCTAGAATGGTCTCTGATTTTGATGATTTTATGAGGGAATGTGAAGTAATATAGCAATAACCCACGCCTGGGTGTGGGTAATGCTGGATTTACCCATGGTTGGCGTGGTTTGGTCCCGGTGAAGCCCGAGGACCAAACAAAGACAACCGTGGGTAAATCCAGCATTACCCACACCCAGAAGTGGTTATTGTTATTATCTAATGACATTATTTAAGAAAAGAAATAATTACTTTTCTTAAATAATGGCATTGTATAATGCCTCTTTGCTGCCCTTCCGCAGCTGTCTGGTGTTCCGCGGCAGTTCTGATGTACTGCGCATGCCTATGCAGTACATCAGAGCTGTGGGCAAAAGCAACGGAAAACGCAAGATCTCCGTAGCTTTATACTGTCTCGCTATGTTAAATGGGTTCAACATAGCGAGACAGCTTTAAAATAAGCAACGGAGATCTCCGTTGCTTATTTTAAAGCTGTCTCTCTATGTTAAACTCATTTAACATAGCGAGACAGGTTTAAAAAAAAAGCAACAGAGATCGCAAGATCTCCGTTGCTTTTTACACACTGTGTCGCTATGTTAAAGGAGTTTAACATAGCGAGACAGCTTTAAAAAAAGCAACGGAGATCTGCGTTGCTTTTTAAACCTGTCGCTATGTTAAACTCTTTTAACATAGCGAGACAGTGTTTATACTAACGGAAAAGTCCGGGCGACGGACCTTTCCGTTAGTATATTGAGGGATTTACAACGGGCACGCTGGTTGGGCTGGCCAATCAGCGTGCACGTTTTAGAGGAGGAATTGTATAATGAAAAATATGTTTTGTAGGAGAGGTTACCCTGAAACTTTTGTCACTGACATATTTAATAAAGTCAAAAATAAGAGAATTAATGGTCATTTTTCCTCCCTACTAGCGCAGGTTAATATTGGAGGTCAGGAATAAAATAATAATAAACTGTTAGATTTTGGACATGTATTCACCCTGACGTATTCTTGTAATTTTTCAGACATCAGAAACATTATTTTCAAATATTGGAAAATATTTGAGGTGGATTTTGATGTACAGGGGAAAGTTGGTACTAAACCCATAGTAGTCTATAAGAAGGACACTTCATTTAAAGGACTTTTTGAAAGAATAAAATGTGACTCACGACAGGGGGGTACTTTCAAATGTGGAAGATGCTCCCAATGTCCCTATGATATGAACACAGAAAAAAAATTTTGGTTATATTACTAATATGAAGAAAATGTATTGTTATAGTAAGGGGAGTGGTCTACTTGGCATTACGTACACAATGTGAAAGTTATTATGTGAGAAAATCTAAGAATGTCCTTAGGACCAGAATTTATCAACATGTATATGATATTAAGCATAATAATGAAAATAATGCATTATATCATTATATAAGCATATATGTAATAAACCTAGTCATTCCTTTTCATTTTTTTTATTGGAACAGGTTGATATGGGACCCGGGGGGGGGGGTCAGTGGATGATTATTTAGAGTTTATAGAGCTCAAGTGGCAAATTAGACTAGATGCATATCATGCCCCAGGACTGAATGACAGGATTTCTATGTCTTCGGTGTAAAAATTAAGATCTCTGTTTTTATTTTAATAACAAGGGTGTAAGTCACCCTATTAAATTGTTCACTGTATTGTTATTTTTATGTAATAACTTATAGACATGTTATATTAATAATATTCACATAGTTGGAATTTTAAAGTATTGTTAATATAGTAAGAGACACAGTATTTTGTATTAATTGAAGGGAAGTGGTGTAAACCTCAAGATGATTGGCCAGTATTTTTTATTTAAACTGTTGTGGGTAGCAGTATTTTATTTTGATGAAGTCTTTCACCTGATGAAAGTGCTTAATACTGCTTTTGGAGTGTTATTTGTGGTTAATTTTTAGGTTCTTTTTGGACTGTAACTTATTTTGGCTCAGCAGTTACATAAAGTGGTTTATAATACCTTGGAGTCGCTTTTTGTCTCACAACAGCTGCCAGCATTTCATGTTTGAGCATGTGTTTGAGTTGCTGAAGGCATGCTTTCACTGCCTGACTGTATCTATTGGTGGCTTGCAGTATGGCCTTGGCACACATACAAAGATATTCTCAGTATGTGCAATGTTGCACACCATAATATTGAGGAAACAGTTACAGCATGGAGGACATATGCAGGAGAAACATTTCCCACCACAACAGGCAGTGAAGGATAAGCTGGATGAGGAGTCAGGGGAGGACCAAGCTGCAGAAGATGACCACACTGGATGAAGGCAAGAAATAGTATGCCTTGACACTGGCCAAGAAGCAGCAGAAGGTTCATAGCTTTGGGCAAGATTAAAGCTTATATCCCACATGTGATGCATGCAGATCTACAACCAGATTGTGCTTGCCCACACATACCTTGCCCAAACTGTGCATAAGGCATAGGCAACCCAATTAAAGTACAAAAGATAAGGCACAGCTGTAATTTGCTTAGGTAGATTTTGGAACGCAGTATGCATTGTCTTCCACGGGGAAATAGGTATGTGCTGTACTAACTATAATAAGCTTTGTGAAGCATGTATATGATGTGGGTAGAGTTGGAGGCTTAAGGTGAAATGCTGTGGGAGAGAGCACTATCACTGTGTGTGCACATGCACATGCAGCTGGATCTTGCAATGGAATGTGTGTCTCTCTGCTGGGACACACACAACCTCAGCGGAAATTGCAGCACTGTGGTGGGGTCTTATGGATAGGTCCAGACACCCACAGAAGTGTGAGCATCTCATACATAGCCCCATCCATGGGAACTACCTGACCTTGGAGTATCACAGGCAGCTACAAGCCCCTTGCCTAGAGGAAGGTATGCACCACACCCTCATGGATATTTTCATCTACCCTTATGCACCTCCACACTAAATGTTTGGGTGGAAGTGGTGGCATTGTGTGTGCTTGACCTACATCTCCCACATCCACAATGGCCATCAGCACTAGAGACATATGTGGAATACCTACTGGACGTTTGCCTGGCTTACATCCTGTGAGCAATGGACAGTCTTAGCTGCACCAGCATGTGAAAAAATATGTCCAGGATGTCACACGTGAGATGTTCAGTACTCAGATTGTCATGCCAACCCTGTGAAACACTTACCATCTCTGCAAAGATTGAAGCATTTCTAGCCTGTCCCACAATAACGGACCCTGCACATTTGCTGGGTTGCAAGCATTGAGACAGGTGTTTGAGGGGGCTCCTGGCATATGGTGTTTTCTGTCATCAGCATGCCAATCACCCCCTCTATGCCCTGCCAAGCTTGTGGCAGACAAGTGAGAACTGTACCACAGGTAGAGGCATTCCTTTCCACCTAGATCTGTCAGTGGTAGCCTGCCATCACTGGTAATCTTTGTATATTTTGCAGTTTCTACAGGCACAGAAGTTGCTTCCACTAACTCAGTAGGTGATGTGAACTCCACATTTCTTGTATCCAGCAGAGATACCATGCTCCTTGACAGTGCCAGCTGTTCACTGCCATAATAATCAGTCAGAGTTGTCTCCAACATCTGCAGTGTGGTGTCCACAATGGTGGAGCTGGATAGTATGTCATCTGTGAAGACACCAAACTGAAATACCCACAGTAAGTAAGAACTATCGCCTTTACTTTATTCCCATAAGTGAAATGCATTGCAGAAGGTAGTAGAATGTAAAAAGATAAACCTTGCTTTGTTCATGTTCCCTTATTGTTTGAAGCCATGGTATTCCTACTTAACAGAGAACTGCATTTAATGATATGCAATAAACTACACAATTCAACAGTATGCACTTGCCGCAAGTGTACTGGCACACACCAACCGGTGCATCTCCAGTGGAGATTATAGGAGCACGCTGCAGTTCTGCACCAAGGTTCTGCAGTAGGAGAGTGATGAGTCTGATCCACCTTGCAGAGAGGCAAGAAACTCCATCACAATTAATGGTGGTTTGGCGAGGAGGCTACCTTCCATTAATTGTCTCTAATAATCATGTAGGTGACCCAGCATCTGACTACTAGAGGCCTTCTCTTAAATTGCACTCCTCCTTCTGAACATTATTTCTTTATGTTATTGTTCCTGCAAATTCCATTTATTTCTATGTAGTTTGAAAGTATCTGGTGTGGCAGCAAACAGCATTGTTGTCATTCACCGTGTCCTGCCAGGCACAGTTGCAGAAGGGGATGTTCAGATGGCTCCTTACTAAACATCAGTGGACCATGGAGACAGAGGACCTGCAGCAAGATTTCATTCTCTGTGAGAGAAAACTTCAATTTATATGCCTTTCCTTTGTCAGGCATTATGCAATGTAGAGAGAGAATGAACTGTTTTGAGAATGTGGGAAATGGTAGTTTTGATATGTCATACCATCTGTGCTTGACAACTTATGCTGTGTTGCTTAAATATCTGTAAAATATGCTAAGCTAACAAACTCCGTGCCGCAAATAGTCACATTGCTTCCCCCAAACAATAAGCAGTCGTATAACAGTGTATCCAGCATGTAAACTATGTTTTTAAACATCTTTGTTAAATATGAGTTTTAAAAAGTGACAGAAGTACATATGCAGTACTAGAAAGTAGAACACACCGTAATATTCCCTTCAGTAGGGGGCACAGTGGGGCAGCAGATATCATTGTCGCCTCACAGCAAGAGGTACCCTGGTTTGATTCCCTGCTGGGGTGTCCTGTGTAGAGTCTGCATGTCCTTCCTGTGTCTACGTGGGTTTCCCCCCACATTCCAAAGACATGCAGTAGGTGGATTGGACCTCTAAATTAACCATAGGAGTGAGTGTGTGCGCAAGTGTGTGGTATGGAAGAATAGCTGTAGCAGGTCTAGCCATTGTCGCTGTTGAAGTGACACCCCTACCCCGTATGTGAAAATGGGAAAAAGGGGTTGTGGATGGCTGGATGGAATATTTCCTTCATTATTTTCATGCAGTATAAATACATTTTCTTTTTAAGAATTTTCATTCACTCCAGTATTAATTATTGCTCAGTTCCTGCCTTCTCTTAAATTGCACTCCTCCTTCTGAACATTATTTATGTATGTATTGTTCCTACAAATTCCATTTGTTTCTATGTAGTTTGCTCCTTCCCTTTTGTAAACATCTCACTTCCAGTTCTTTTGTCTTCTTTACAGTATTCCATAATTCAGTTGCATTTGGTTAATTTTGATATAAAATTGTCTAGCAGTTGCATTTTTTAGCAGCCAGTACCATTAAATTTAGTAAGGTCCTACTGTGGTTAGGCAATTCAGATCCTATGTCCCAGCTCAGAATAATATCCTTAGTTACAACCATTTGATCAGGGCGGCCATGGTGGTGCAGCGTTTAGCATTGTCGCCTCACAGCAAGAGGTTCTCTGGTTCGATCCTCTGCTGGGGTGCCTTCTGTGTGGAGTCTGCATGTCCTCCCTGTGGTCGCGTGGGTTTCCTCCGGGTGCTCCAGTTTCCTCCCACATCCCAAAGACATGCTATAGGTGGATTGGACACTCTAAATTGGCCATAGGCATGAGTGTGTGCGTGTGTGTGCCTTCTGTGGAACATTGGTCGCCGGGCTGGCAACTCGACACCGTAAAACTCCACTGCCAATCAAGAGCGGACAGGTGATCCGCTGTGGCGACCCTTAACCAGGAAAAGCCGAAAGAAGAAGTTACAACCATTTGATTACCAAGTATGTCTGACAAATTACTCTGTAGGGATTTTTTAAAAATCTGCCAACCATTTACATTCCCACAAAAACACGCTTCCACTTAGTTTTTGAGTGCAGGGCAGTTGTCGGGTTTGTAGACTAAGGAGTGGGCAGTGATTAATTGGTTCAGGGATAGCTGATTTTTCAATTCAAGCCATTTTAGTATGTGTAGGGCAGAGCAGTGATGAGTACTGGATGGGTGATGTGCAGCAAATTTAGCTATTTTATTACAGCATGTTACAAGTTTGTTTTATTCAGTTTTAAGTGTGGAGAGTAAATGTGTTGTGGCTATTTGTCGAATGGGGTAAGTGAGATATGGTGTGGATCTGTATAGAGTGCCAGGTTTCACATGGACCTTTTTGATAGTGAGAGCTAGATGTTTGTCGAATTTTAGACCTTGCTCTATTGTTACTATAAGAAGTTTGGTGTGTTCAGCAGGTTCCGTTTTGGTTTTATTTTAGGAAAAGATGACAAAAAGGGGATGATGGCTGTTTGATTTATGATTTGAGAATGTCATTAGTTTTGTTTTATTTGGATTAAGTATGAGTTGGTATTCTGAGAGATAGTTCTCTATATCAGTGAAAGATTTTTGGATATTTTCAAGGAGTGCTAGATGGGATGGGGCTGAATAGATCAGGGTTGAGTCAGCGTATTGTGGTGGCTAGATGTGTGGCAGAGCAGAACTTGTTGGTAAAAATGGTGAATAGCACTGGGCCTAGTATGGACCCTTGTGGTACCCCTACTGAGACTGGTAGCAAGTTAGAGAGGTCATTATGCCACTTAACTGTTTGCTGACGATCTGTTAAATAAACATGAAGTCAGGCTAGAGCTGACTGAGAGAGGTTTCAAGGATGCTAGTTCTTTGAGTAGTTTTTGGTGTAATACTGGATTGAAACCCTTAGACATGTCGAGGAAAACAGAAGAAACCATTTGGCCATTATTTCTGAGTTCATTGATGGTATTGGTAAAAGATAATAGTGCTGTTGTGGTGTGTTTGGGTCTAAAACTGTGTTGAGTATTAGGGAACAGATTATTACTTACTAGGTAGTATGTGTTGTGTATGAATAAATGTTTCTAGGATTTTGGCTAGCGGTGGGAGTATAACAATTGGTCTATAGTTAGAGAAGTCTGTTGAGAAGCCACCTTTGTGAATCGGGATGATGTAGGAATTTGTCTAGAGCTTGGGGATGTATTGTTCAGAGACGGATCTGTTTATTAGTAGAGAGACTGGATAAGTGATGGCATCTGCTGCTAGCCTGAGGAATTTGTTAGTGAGAAGATCAGCAAAGAGGGTAGTGAAGTTTGGTTTGAGTAGAAGTTTTTTGACAGCACTTGTTTGAATTGGCCTGAAAGAAAAAGAATTGGTGTAGGGTTTGGATTTAGGTGAGAGTATTAGTGGCTTGTAGTTGTCATGTTTAACTAGGGATAGTACTGAATTGATAACGTGTTGGTTAAATTGACAAGCTATGCTGTCTGATGAATTAGAAGAAGTGGGAGATGGAATAGCTGATTGACCAGGATTAAGGGTTTTTTATGGTTCCCTAAAAGTTTGAGGAATTGTTTTGGTGAGTGTGTTGGATTGTTGTATAATAGGACTTTTTATCATGTAGGATTTGTTTTTTGGTTCAGTTTCTTAATTGATGGTACATAATTAAAGAGGCTAGGTTTTTGGTGGCTTGATACTGAGACCAAGCTCTTTCTGTCTGTTTGAGGAGTTGTCTGGTCTCTTTGAATATACATCATAGATTGTTTGTTTTGACACAAGTCTTCCTAAGGGGTGCCTGACTATTTAGAATATCCAAGAAAGTATTGTTGAAGCATTCAAGTGCTAAGTCTAGGTGAAGGTGTTTTAGAGGGGCCCAGTTGCATTGTTGTAGAATAAGGATAAAGGTTTAAGGGTAGAAATTTCTTTAGTTGTGGATGTGTGTAAATATAATATTTTTTGAAGGTGTGTGTTGTGTCTTATTAGGTAGGTGGGATGGTGGTTGCTATGGCTGTCAGGGAGGCAGCCAACAGTGTGACTTAGTGAAGGTTTGTTTGTTCCTGTCCAGTCCAGTATCGATTGCTTGTTGCTATGTTTATGAATTCTGGTGGGAGAGTGTACTAATTAAAAGAAACCATATAAATTAATGAAGTTGGTTGGGTTGTTTGAGGAGCAGTAGGGACCAGACCATGTTAAAGTCTCCCAGAATAATAACTTCCTGCTTGAAGGTGGAGGTAGACCAGTTTAATAGGTTTTCTGTTGTGGGAAGGTTGTTACCTGGAGGGATGTAAGTAACAATTACTATAATGTGTTTTTTTGAGTTTAGATGAAGATGGGAGGTAAGTATTTCAGAATAAGTTGGGTCTGGGGTTTCATATGTTAGGTCTTCTGAATTGAGTGAATTCTTGTATACCATGGCTATACCAACGCCCGGTTTGTGTGTTCTGTCATGTCTGAGCATATTGTAGCCCTGGGGTAATAATTTGGTGTTATGTGTGGTTTGAGACATGTTTCTGTAATAATAACAATATCAGGCTGATAAAGAAGGGCTATATGGAATTTGTGAACTTTATTTAGGATGCTTCTTAGGTTCATGTTTAGGATTATCAGGTCTGAACTATTTTATGTTAGGATGGAACTACTGTCAAGTCGTGGATTAGATTGTTGGGGCTGAGGCCTGGATTAGGGTGTATGTCCCCACATAGTATAATGTTCTTCATTTTATTGGGGAATAAGTGTGTAATTTTGGTAAGAATACTAGTTAATTTAAATAGCAGGTAATGATTTTCTTGTAGTTCTGTGAATCTGAGTGAGAAAAGTTCTAAGTTGGAGCTATTATAGAGCTGGAGAGATATATTAAAGTATATTAAAGTTTCAAACCCCTAGTGCCTAAGGACCCAGTCATCTGTCTTTCTACAAAAATGGTCTTTCCACCCCACCTGTCCTTACCTCAAACAGCTCAATCTGTGCTGAAAAGAAATATCCTGAAAACTAAAAGAAAAGCATTCCTGCACTGTCCCTTGCTAAGGAAAAGGACTGCAAGGTCTATATCTTAAGTGTAACTGTTGTGCTAATAGATTGCTTGGCTGAACTGGGTCTACAGCTAGCCTAGGGTCCATAGTAAAAGACAGCTTAATAGTCTTAGACTCCCTAGTCAGACTGTGCTGTAATAAGTAATAAAAAAGCATTCTACAGCTCAAACACATTCCCATGTATAACACATTCCCCCTGCTTACTTCATTTCACAGTTGCTAAAGAAATAAAATATCTGTACACAATTCAGTTTAAAAGCTTGCTTTCTCCCAACAGTCAGTGAAATTGCCTGGCTAAGCTACACACTTTGTTTAATACAGTATTGAGTAAAACACAGCTCACTCTTAAAAGAATTGAGTAAAATTGAGTATATTGCAGTTCACTTTAAAAAGAACTGAATAAAAACACTGTAAAGTTGTATTCTTTAAGGCTGCATGCTCACAGACCCTGGAAATCCTTGTAACTTGGTATAGCCCTGCTCCGCTCACCCTTGTTTTGTTCAGGCTTGCTCCGCACCCCACCCTGCCCCCAAATCCCACCCTGCCCCACTATTGCTAAATTTAAGTCCAATAAACTACTCCCTCCTCCTACAACCTATCACTGATAACCCGCACCTCCGTACACCACCCATTCCTGCCAACAACCCCCTTAATTCTCCACCCACAAACAACCCCCTTAATTCTCCACCCGCATTCCTTACCAAGTACTACTACTATCAAGATGAGACAAATTATGTTCCTCTCAGTTATATTACCTGGGCTATATCTCCTCACCATCTATGAAAACCAGCACTATCTTGGCTTTCACCACCCCATATCTCATACCATCTCTGCTCCCATCTTGAGTGAATCAGACCAACCCCTAGCTCACTACAAATCTGTCCTCTCCACTTTTAACAACCACCAACTAACTAGACCACAGACAATCTCCCCCAAAACTAGATGTTTGTTTGTGTCTTTCGGCTTTTCCCGGTTAGGGGTCGCCACAGCGGGACTCCAGTCCGCTAATGATTGGCAGTAGATTTTTTACGTGCCGAGTTTGCCAGCCCTGACGCACAACCTTCAACGAAGGTACGCCCATTCATGCATGTCTTCACATGGAAGATGCTCTAGCTGAGAATCGAACGGCATAACGTCTTGCTGTGAGGCGACAACGCTACCGCAACACCACCAAAACTAGATATTATCTTAAAATAATAAGTAAAGTGCTGAAACTAATAATCACGGTACAATTTACTCTGATGAGGGATGGAGACATCCACCCTAACCCTGGACCCACCCTTCCCACAAGCTCCCAGCCCACTACTACCTTCAACATATGGCCAAATGCAAGGTCCCCTAACTCTTTCCTGACCTGTCACCTAAACATAAAGATTATTAACAACAAGGTCCATAATTGTCATGCCCTTCTAGCCACCTACTCCCCTGATGTGCTATGTCTTTCAGAAACCTGGCTAAAACCAGGAACTAAAAATGATGAGATTATCCCACCAGGGTACAACATACTTAGACTAGACCGAAACACAAGGAAAGGTGGAGGAGTAGCAGTTCTGTTTAAAAACACAATAGATGTCACTCTAGCCCTACAGCAACCCCCCTTGTTCAATAATTCAGAAGCCCTAGTTAGCAAACTACAGCTTAACAAAAGTAAATCTATATTCATTGCCTGCATTTATATCCCCCCAGGCAACAATGCAAATACCCTAGAAGACTTCCTCCAATGGCTTTCCAACACATATCCCCATGAAACTATGGTGTTAGGAGACGTTAATATTGACTGGAGCAATTGTTCCTTTGAATCTCCCACCACCCATGTAAACCTTCACATATACCCAACTTGTATCCTCACCTACCAGAATAAATAAATTCAACTACAAAGGCAGTATCCTGGACTGGATTCTTATCAACAATCACCCAGACCTGTATAACACGAAGCCGGAGGTGTCTTGGTCTCCTCTAAGGACGTCCCCTCATCGGCACTCCCGGTCTACCTGTAGTCTTAGTGAGGCGGAGATGGACAGGATGATGCGGAAGTTCATCCCCACCCAAATCCAGATGGAAGTCTTGCTGGGCCTCTCTCCCTCTGGAGCAGGGAGCTCGCAGACCTTTTTCACTCCTCTATGTCCTTCTCCCATCCGTCCTCCGGTTTCTGAGTCTTTGGATCTGAAGACTCTCTGGGTCAGCACAGATGGTACCCTATACTTCGACATCGGCCATTGCCTTGAGTGCGTCTGATCCGAGCTCCCGGAACCGTAGCCTCAGCATCAGATCCAAGGGGGTTCAGTCGGCTCCGAGTTTGTCGGAGTGCAGTCTTCCCCTTGGCATCTTTAGTCTCAGCTCCGACTCCCCATCAGATCCAAGGGGAACGGCACCTATGGTGGTTTCTCAGGGTGCCCGCTCCCCTTCAGCTTTTGACATGGTGGAGAGGGTTCTCTCGAGTTCGAGACCCCTGACCATATCGTCCTCAGACTGTGCCCCAACCATCCTGCCATCTCAGGGTCAACCTGTGCAGGTTTTGTCTCAGGAAGCCACCACGCAGGAGCAACAAGAGGTTTGCGAGTTCTCCCCCAGAGAGTCCCACTGAGAGGTTCCTCGCAAACGGACTTTCAAAAGGAGGCACTTGGACTCTTCTCCAGTGTCCTTAACCGAATAATCTGACTTGGAGGAAGGGGAAGGTTCCCCCCAATCACCCCTCAAGGATGTCTCCTTTGGAGACATCATGGAACTCCTTCGCTGGGGGGGGGGGTCCACCCAAAAACTAACCTCGGATGAGCCAGTGTTCCCAGAGGCATTCGGCACAGCCCATCTACTTCCTAGGTGTCCCCTCCCGTGGATCCTCTCTATAACTACTCAGATGGAACATTATGGGTGAGTGCATAACTTTTTTTTTCTCTTTTTACCATTAGCAGTATTTCTTGTTGCCATCATTAATAACTTCTTTCTGTCTCTGTCTCTTCTAAGTTTTGTCATAGTCTTCAGTACCATTGTTGGTTCTTTCTTTCTGCCCCCTAAAAAAAAAAACTCTTTTTTTCATTTAAAGTTGTAGTTCTGAATTACCATTCTTCTTCTTCTCTTTGCTTTTGTGATGGCTGTCAAGGAAAAGAGCCAAGCGGGGTTCAAAAAATGTAGAAAATGCAGTCTGAACATTCCTATGTCTGATTAGCACACTTTGTGTATTTTTTGCTTAGGTCCTCCACCTCCAGTTTTAACCTAGAGTATTGGGAGATCGCAGAAATGCTTATAATGGGACTTTCTCCATCATCGTTTGACAAAGCTATATCTGTATCTTCCACGGAAAAACTCAAGAAAATATCCCTCACTTCTCTGAACACCTGTTCTGCATCCTCCTGGTCCTCGGAAAAACCCATGAAAAGAACTTCTTTGGATCCTACGAAGAAGAAACAAAAAATTTGTCAGCCTCCTCTTCGCATTTGGCGACGGCTTCTTTGGATCCAAAGTCTTTGAAAAGCAAGGATTCATCTGATCCAAAGACCTTGGATCATATACAGCAGATATAAAAAGTTTACACACCCCTGTTAAAATGTCAGGTTTTTGTGATATAAAAAAAACAAGACCACAATAAATCATTTCAAAACTTTTCCCAGTTTTAATGTGACGTATAACCTCTACAATTCAATTGAAAAACAAACAAATCTGTTAGGAGAAAAAAATATAAAAATAAAAAAACATACAATACGCTGGTTGCATAAGTGTCTGCACCCTTAAACTAATGCTTTGTTGTATGTGCACACCCTTAAGCTAATACTTTGTTGAAGCACCCTTTGATTTTATTACAACATTCAATTTTCTTGGGTAGGAGTCTGTCAGCATGGCACATTTTGACTTGGCAATATTTGCTCACTCTTCCTTGCAAAACGATCCAAATCTGACATATTGCGAGGACATCTCTTCAGGTCACCCCACCGATTTTCTATTGGATTTAGGTCTGCCCTCTGAGTGGGCCATTCCAAAACTTTAATTTTCTTATGGTGAAGCCATTCTTTTGTTGATCTGGATGTATGCTTGGGGTCATTGTCATGTTGAAAGTTGAAATTCCCCTTCATCTTCAGCTTTCTAGCAGATGCCTGAAGGTTTTGGGCCAAAAGTGACTGGTATTTGGAACTGTTCATAATTCCCTCCACCTTAACTAAAGCCCCAGTTCCAGCTGAAGAAAAGCAACTCCAAAGCATGATACTGTCACCACCATGCTTCACCATGGGGATGGTGTTCTTTTGGTGATGCGAAGTGTTATTTTTCCGCCAAGTGTACCTTTTGGAATTGTGGCCAAAAAGTTCAACCTTGGTCTCATCAGACCATAACACGTTTTCCCACATGCTTTTGGGAGACTTGATGTATTGTTTTGCAAATTTTACCAGGGCCTAAATGTTTTTCTGTGTAAGAAAAGGCTTCCGTCTTGCAAACCTACCCCATAGTCCAGACATATGGAGAATACAGGAGATTGTTGTCACATGTAGTACACAACCAGTAGTTGCCAGAAATTCCTTCAGTGTTGCTGTAGGTCTCTTGGCAGCCTCCCTGACCAGTTTTTGTCTTGTCTTTTCATCAATTTTTGAGGGACGTCCAGTTCTTTGCACCATTACTGTTGTCCCATATTTTCTCCACTTTTTCATGACTGCCTTCATTGTATTCCATGGTTATAGCCAGTACTGTCGAAATGTTTTTGTACCCTTCTCCTGAATAAGATCCCTTTGATGCTTTGTAAGCTCTCTGCGAACCATGGCTTTTGCTGTAGCAGGCAACTGTGTAAATGTCAGGAAAATTCTACTATGACAGCTGAACTTTATTTGGGGCTAATCAGAGTCTCTTTAATTGATGGCAGGTGTGTACCCAAGAAGACTGAATGCTGTAATTAAATCAAAGGGTGCTTCAACAAAGTATTAGTTTAAGGGTATGCACACACAACAATATTAGTTTAAGGGTGTGCACACTTATGCAACCAGCTCATTTTACGTTTTTTATTTTTATATATTTTCCCCTAACAGATTTGTTTGTTTTTCAATTGAATTGTACAGGTTATAGGTCACATTAAAGGTGGGAAAAGTTTTGAAATTATTTATTGTCGTCTCATTTTTTATATATCACAAAATCCTGGCATTTTAACAGGGGTGTATAAACTTATTATATCCACTGTACCTTCTTTACCGACTCTGCGTAGAACAAGGTACACCCTTCATTGGACCCGGTTCCATCTAGACTACTTTCTCCTTTTTTCAAAAGACCAAAATCATCATTGCCTCTATCACCCCCGATCATCTAGGAGTCTTACTGAAGAAGATGTAGAGAGGCTAGTGAGAAAGATCCTCTTGGTGCAGAGCCAGCCTACCCTTTTATCAGCTCCTACCCCATCGGGTTAGGAAGCCCATACATCCACAACTCTTCCACTGCCAGTTCTTCTTTGACTCCTGCCCAGGTTTCAGAGCCCATGGATCAGAGTCATCTGGTGCCATCTACTTCAGATCAGAGGATTTTTGTATCCCTGGATCCGAGACTTGCTCTGAGCTCTTCAGTCCAGTCAAATCTGAAGAGCTGTTGGAGAGGATTCTATCCCGTCATGTCCAAGATGCTGCAGTCGACTCTGAAGGTTTTAGAGCCAACTTTGCATCTTGGAGCCTCGGCGATAGTCAGTTTGAGCCTGACATTGGGGTCGGGCTGGCTGTCCTTGGAGCAGTGTGGGACTATGGATCAGAGGCTAGGCCTCTTGGATCTGGATCCTTATCCCTTTCCAGGATGGGTCTGCCTTTTGTATTTTGGAGAGGGTTGTCTGTATCTCAGACCCAGTTGGTGCTTCCCCCATCGGATCCTATGTTTACTTCTGTTTCACTTCACCGTGAGTCTCAACTATCCTCTTTACAGGGGAGCCAATACCAAAACCCCAGACTTCCCACCATGTTATTCTCTCCTCTTCTGATACCTCCATGGGGTATCCCACCGAGGACGTCCCTAAGGAGAGGACACACAAGAGGAGGCATATAGATTCCCCTGAATCTGTCACAGAGGACACAGATTTTGATGAGGATGAGGGGACCCCATGATCACCTCCTGATGATGTCTCATATGGAGACATCCTTGAGATTCTGAAACAGAGGGGTGGAAGCCCAGCAACCTTTTTTCAGAGGAGTCTGTGCTACTGGAGGCTTTTGGTACCGGCTCATCTACTTCTTGGGTGATCCCACCTGCTGATGAGCTCATTGAGTTGGTCTTATAGCGGGCATAAAAGGAACCTAACACCATTGAGCCCATTCCCAGGAAGCCATGCAAGATTATTACCCTCTCACAGACTAAACAGTTTTGGTCAAAAGGGCCCCTGTTGAAGCCATAGTCGTGGCGGTGGCCACCAGAAAGGAACTTGTTGACAAAAATACCTTTCTGTTCATCCCCTTGACAAGGAGTTGAGTGATGGAGAGATTCAGGAAGCGTGTTTATGCTTCAGTGACCTTTGCCTTTAAGGTCTGTGAATTATTTAGCATATTTTACTAGACTTCAGATTGATCTGCTTATGGAACTTTCATGCATCCTCACAGGAACCATATCTGAAGTGAAGAAAAATTCTGTCACTTCTCAGCTGGCAACCCTACAATCAATTTCCAACTTGTCCATGAGACTCATTTCTGATGTGGCAGAAGGAACCTGAAGGGCAATGGGTTCAGGCATAGCCATTAGGAGACTCACCTGGATGTACTTGTGTGACTTTTTGGAGCCACTTAAGTCTACTTTTGTCAATGCTCCTTTTGACAGCACCTCTCTTTTTGGCCCCAAAGTAAAAGATATGTTGTCCAGGTGTGAGAAGGATGGAAAGATCCTTTCTGCCATGGGCATACATTTTTTCCACCCCCCAAAGATCCTTTTTGAGGAATCATCAAGGTGGTGGAAATATGTGGTTCAAGAAATCACAAGGATCTTTCCACGACATATGGAGGGTCTTCCCCCAGAGGCAGAGGGAGAAGTTCAAATGGTAGATGCCCCCCTCGCAGGAGGGGAGACCTGCAACATCAAGGGTCCAGAGAATCCTTTTTTGGCAAACCCGTCCAATACTCCTGAAGGGAGGCCTGACTGTCCCTCTCTGGAGGCAATCAGGGATCATTTGTCCCTGCATCTGAGAGCCTGGCTAGAAATAAAAGATGCCTGGGTGCAGAGGATCATGTCCAGAGGATATACAATTCCATTTTCCCTTCTTCCTCTACATTCCAGGAAAATCCCTGTTGTTCCATCCAGACAGAGGGAACAAGCAACCATTCAAATACAAAAGCTGCTAGACAAGAGTGTCATCCAAGAGGTCCCTCCAGACTAGAAATGATCTGGAACTTACTCAAGATTCTTTTTAGTGCCGAAGAAATCAGGTGACTGGCGACCAATTCTGGATCTCAGCAGTCTGAGCAACTTTGTTCAGAAGACAAAGTTCCAGATGGTCATGGTTAAATCCATTCTTCTGTTTTTGGAAAAAGGATGGCTGGATGTGTTCAGTAGATCTCTAGGCTGTGTAATATATAAAAATGAACAGACGATCCAAGAAGTTCTTACGCTTTCAGGTAGGAGCCAGTCATTACCACTGCCTTTTGGTCTAACCACTGCCCCCAGGGTGTTCAACAAATGCATGGCAGTGGTAGCAGCTCACTTGACATTGCATGGATTCTGTATGTTTCCTTACCTAGACGACTGGCTCATCTCTGCTCCAAGCAGGCATCAGCTCATTATAGCAAGAGAAGTACTTGTGCACTGTTGGGCATAACCATAAATTTTGAAAAATCACATCTTCAGCCAACTCAGACTATAGAGTTTTATAGGAGCACTTCTCAACACAAGATCAACAATAGCCTTCCTTTCTCTCTTCAGAATTCAAATTTTAAGATCACAAGTCAACAAGATACTTTGCAGTATCACAGTCCCAGCTCACCTCATCCTACAGGCATGAGGTTCAATGGCAACAGCAATAACCCTTGTTATACTGGCTAAGTTCCACATGAGGATTCTTCAGTGGATGCTGGCATCTCAATGGTCAATACTTCCGCTACCCTTATCTGCTCAAATACGAATCACCGGCTCATGCAAGAAAGATCTGAGGTGGTGGACCTTGTCGGGACAGCTGCTACAGGACTGTTTATTTTTCCCTTCTAAACCCAAGGCCATAGTAACCACTGATGCTTCCCAGCTGGGGTGGGGTGGGGTGGGGGGAATTACCTGGGAAAGACAGTCCAAGGCATATGGTCCCGCGAAGAGGCACACTTGCGTATAAACATTCTGGAGTTGAGAGCAGTGCTTTTAGCATTACAAGCCTTTCAGGAACCTCGTATGTTGGGAATGATTGCAATACAAACAGACAATATGTCAGTGGTTTGGTATGTCAACAAACAAGGAGGAACCAAATCATACCCCCATTTTAAGAAGCACTAATGGTGTGGCAATGGGCAATGTCTTCCAACCGCTTTCTCTTAGCAGCACACATTCTGGGAAAGTCCAGCATGCTAGCAGACAAACTCAGCAGGTATATTCTGTTACCGCATGAATGGTCCCTCAACCAGAAAGTAGCGGAAATGATTATCCATAAGTGGGGCCAGTCTTGCTGCAATCTGTTTGCATCTCCCCTAAACAAGTGCAGCAGCTACTTTGCCGTCATCCCCCAACAAGGGGAGTCACAGAGGGATGCTCTTCTCCATGATTGGCCCCCTGGGTTACTGTACACATATCCCCTGATCCCTCTAATACCAACATTCCATCAGAAAGCTGCCAAGTTGAAGAGCAAGGTCATTCTGATTGCACCCTTTTGGCCCCAACAGATTTGGTTCCCCTTCCTTTGGCCTCGTTTGATCCATCAGCCCTGGATTCTGGATGCAACTCCAGACCTGCTGTCTCACCCGCCAGACATGACTCATCCAGACCTTCCAAATCTCAAGCTGACTGCTTGATTTCTCCATTTCCAGTAATAGCCAGACAACTTATGCTGTCTTCCCTTGCCCGTTGGATTCTGTTATCTTCATTCAGACTATCTACAAGGAAGGTTTATGCTAGCACATGGAGATGATTTGTACACTAGGCACCTCAAGATAATGTGGAACCCTTTTGTGCTCCAATTCACATGATTCTAGAATTCTTGCCATTGCTTTTTAATCAAGGGGCCAGTTCTTCTACAGTAAAGGTCCAGTTTGCAGCAAATTCCAATTTCCATGTTGGTCTCTATGACTTTTCCCTTGCTTCCCATAAACTTTGTAAGGCCTTTCTATGAGGAACACTTCTGTTGAGACCCCCCCCATTAAAGATCGTACTCCTCCCTGGGACTTAACATTAGTAATGCAAGCTTTGGTCTGTCCGCCCTACAAACTGGCACATATTTGCATTCTAAAATTTCTGTCTTGAAAGACTTTGTTTCTGGTAGCCATTACCTCTGCCAGATGGATTCCAGAAATTTATGCCCTGTTGGTAAAACCTCCATACCTAATTTTAAATAAGGATAAGAGTTACTTTGTAAACAAATGCATTCTTTTGCAAAAAGTAATATCAGACTCCGACATTAACCAATATATCATTCTACCAGATGTTCATCGTGTTACCCTGCTGCAGTCATCACACTTGGGTTATCCTGCCGTCAGGCGGTCCCGCAGTTGGCCCGAATTCCAAAGTCTTGGTCCGGTGTCAGTTGCTGTCGCTTCTTCCTTGGCGTCAGTGCGCCAGGGGTATATAAGAGGCATCTGACGCCATTTTCTTCAGTCTTTCTTGCCGTGCGGTGCCCGAAGCAGAAGCAGTTCGCAAGTGCCGGTCGGCCGACACCTGAGATTTTCGATTTGAATTTCAGTCCGAAGTCTTCAATAAAGCTAAGTACCCCATTGGGGAACATTTTCTTGCCCCAGTCCGATGTCAGAAAAAGTTAACAATTGCATTTCTTGTGGGAAGCAAATACCTCATAAGGACTTCCATTCCTATTGTATTCCTTGCCTAGGCCCAGACAACGACGTCACAGGTTGTCGGTTTTGCACTAGGTTTAATAAACGCACTATCAAACGCCGTTTTGACTTGGCATGGCATTACTTTGGTAGGAAATTTAATTATACCATGCCATTGGAGCAGCCAACGACCGTAATCCATAAAAAACGCAAGGATAAGGACAGGCAGCCTAGGAATAAGCCAGACCCCGAGGCCTCAGCTGGGCCTGTCACCGGTTCTCCGGTTTTCAGTGAGGCGCCTACGCAGCCCCTGACGACCGCATAGCTGGAACGCCAGACAGCTGCCGACTCCCAAGCAGAGTCTAGTAGGCCGACGCAGCCATCTACCAACACCGGAGCAGAATTAGACACCGGTGCAGAGGAAACACCTTCGGTTGCAGAAGGTGTCTTCAGACCGACTACACTCACCATTAAATCTTATGCTAAGCTTAAAACTCCGTTAAAACCTAAGAAAACTGTTCATCAGTCTACAGGTCAAGGCCCCATGCCTAAGAAACAGATGCTTAAGATGGCTGAAGATTTAATTACCCTTATCAGGGGTTCCCATCCCCCTCCTGATAAAAGACCAAGACAAGAGGAGGATTATGCATCCTCTGACAAGGTTTCTCTCTCCTCAGATTCTTCTGAGGAACAGGCTTACACTTTTCCACATTATGAGGATTCTGATGCTGAAGACTCTATTCCCTCAGCATCTCCCCCTGAAGACTACTCCTTTGGGGAAACATTACATACCATGAGGGAACATTTCCACTGGGAAGGCCAGGATTACTCCGATTCTAAGAAAAGGCTCCGAGAGTTTCTTTTATTACCCCAGCACAGACCTCTTGCTATCCCTCCTGTTTTTAGATATTGTGGATGATATCTACTTGGAGTCTAGTCTAAATCCAGACTCTCTACCTCCTGCTCCAGCCAAACCAGACAGATACTACAGAGTACCTGACTCACACAAATTCCTTTATAAAAGCCCTATAGCTGACCCAGAAACCATATCCCAGGGTCCTAAGGGAGCAAAAGCTTCTATGGCTAAAAATTCTGTGCCCTCTGAAAGAGATTCCAGAGCCCTAGATAGATGGGGAAAGAAAATATACACCTCTGCAACTCTGGCTATGAGAGCATTAAATTGCCAGTTTCACATGTTGAAATATCAACAATTCCTGATGTCTCAGTTAAAACAAAAAATGAGCACACATTCAGAACAGCCTGAATTCAAGGAAATGCAGGATCTGTTGCATGCAGCTGAACAGGTGGGCAAGCATACTTTACAATGTGGATTTGATTCATTGGAAGCTTCCTGTAGAGCAGCTGTTACTGGCTCTGTCATTCGTAGACATGCTTGGTTAAAAGAGCAAACCCTCCCTGACCATGTTAAAGCAAAATTATTAGATGCACCTTTACAACAAGATGTATTATTTGGTGTCAAAGCAGAAGAGGTTTTAAAGAAAATGGAGGATATGGCTAAATCTATGCAAACGGTCAAGGATTTCTTGCAGGTACAACCCCCTCGCTTCAGCAGAAATTGGCCAACAAAAAATTGGTCCTTTCCAGCTTCAGACAGATCACAGAGGGGCAAATACAGATGCCCAAGGTGCAGAGGTCAGTCACAGGGCCCTTACAAACCTCACCAATGGGGTTCTGCTACCCAGAAAGGAGGAGAAGACAGGCCCCAAGCTAGCAGAAGGCAGACACAATGACTCTATCCTCAAACTACCAAGCAAATCTCTCCTGGCAACACCCTTGGGAGGAAAACTAGCATTTTTTGCAGACAACTGGCACATCATCACAAAAGACAAATGGGTTCTAAACATTGTCTTTCAAGGATACAGATTCCACTTTCATACCTTACCAAGGATCAAAGGAATGCCAAACCTGCCACTAAATCAGTGGACAGAGGCACAAAAACAAATTACAGCTCTCATGAACATGAGAGCCATTCAACAGGTACCTACACAGGAGCAAGGACAAGGATTTTACTCAAGACTCTTCCTAGTTCCAAGAAAGGACAAAGCATGGAGACCCATTCTGGATCTTTCAATTCTGAACACCTATCTGCAAGTGCCAAAATTCAAGATGCTAACACTACAGCAGCTTCTTCCCATGCTGGACAAGAAAGCTTGGCTAGTCACTTTGGACCTCAAGAAGGCATACCTGCATGTCCCTATCAGACAAAATTGCAGAAGATACCTCCGCTTCATTGCAGGTTCAATGCATTATCAATTCTCTGCACTGCCCTTTGGCTTATCTACTGTGCCCAGGGTCTTTACAAAATGCCTGGCACCAGTAATTGCATACTGCAGACAAAGAGGAATTCAAATATACCCATACCTGGATGACTGTCTTATTCAAGCAGAAAGCAAGGGCATTCTTTTACAGCATCTGTCATTTGTCAAACACCTTCTAAGTTGCCTAGGGTACACAGTAAACGAAAAGAAATCAAAACTAGTGCCCTCACAAAACATAATATTCCTGGGTTCCAGCTTGAATACAACGGCCCAGATGGCTTATCTCACGCCAGACAAGCAACAACAGCTGACTCAATATTTCAAAATAATGGCAACAAAGACCCAACTCCCTGCAAGAAAAATTCTGCAGGCCGTGGGATTCATGGCATCTTGCATACTACTAATACCATTTGCAAAACTGCATATGAGGAAATTACAATGGTACCTGAAAAGTGTATGGACTCAGCACAGCCACAGCTTGGAAACAATGATTCCACTCATTCCTTGCCTTCAACAGGAGTTTCTATGGTGGGCACAGGCATGTCACCTCAACAAGGGTCAGCCTTTCACCTTACCCACAGCCAGGCAAAGTATGACAACAGATGCATCGGACTATGCCTGGGGAGCACACATGGCAGGACAGTGCATTCAGGGCAAATGGACTACAGATCAGAGACACCTGCATATCATTCAAAAAGAAATGCTAGCAGTGCAGAATGCCCTAACAGCTTTCAAGGACCTTCTACACCCAGGACAACTACTAATAAGGACAGACACCACAGTTATGTGATACATAAACAAGCAAGGGGGCACACATTCCTACCCTCTATGCATGCAAGCAATGACCTTGTGGAATATTGCACTGTCTTACCAGGTTCAATTACAAGCACAATTCCTGCCAGGAAAGAAAAACACATTGGCAGACGACCTAAGCAGAAACATCATGGATCCACACGAATGGAAACTAGATCCACAAGTATTTGTAATGATAGCTCAAAAATGGGGACGCCCAGACATAGATCTGTTTGCAAGCCCCCACAACCACCAACTTCAAAAATCTTGCACAAGGACCTTCCATCCACTAGCTTGGAAAGTGGACGCCCTCTCATTCAGTTGGAAAACATTAACAGTGTATGCCTTCCCTCCACTGCCTCTTCTAGCAAAAGTACTGCTGAAAGTCAGATTAGAGAGGCCACAAATGATTCTTGCTGCACCAGACTGGCCACGCCAACATTGGTATCCAATTTTAAGGAACATGGCCCAGGGCCCACCATGGATTTTGCCACAAATTCCTCACCTGCTCACCCAGTGAGACAATCTGATTCTACACAGCCAGCTCAAGACTTTAAACCTGGCTGCATGGCAAATTACCTAAACAACCAGCCAACACCTTTATCCAAAGCTGTTATGGATGTCATTCTGGAGGCCAGGAGGCCCAGCACCAGGAAAACCTACTCAGACAAATGGAAAAGATTTTGCGCCTGGAACCAGGCTAAACACCTAAATCCCCTGGAGCCAAACATTCCTCAGATTCTACAATATTTAACTGAGATGTTACACAAAGGACTTTCCTTTTCATCTATTAAGATCCACGCCTCAGCAATTTCAGCTCATTACAGCAGGGATCCTCCTTTATTTTCACATCCACTCCTAAGACAGTACCTCAGAGGGGCTAAGATCTTAAGACCGCCAAGGAGAGCTCCAACACCTACTTGGGATCTCAACTTTGTCCTGGAAAAGCTTACACTGCCACCCTTTGAACCAGCTTTTTCAACTGACTTAAAATTTCTTTCATGGAAAACTGCCCTACTACTAGCAGTAACCTCAGCTAGAAGAGTTTCAGAGCTACAGGCACTAATGGCAGTGGAGCCTTTCCTCATTTTTCATCAAGACAGAGTTTCTCTACGAACTAATCCTTCCTTTATGCCAAAGGTAGTATCCAGTGTGGCACTAAACCAAACCATTCACTTGCCCACCTTCATCCCAAATCCCCAGAACAAAGGAGAAAGACTCCTGCACTCTTTGGACATTCACAGGCAATTACATTACTTCTTGGATAAAACTAAGGCTTTCAGAAAAACTGACAAGCTCTTTGTAGCCTATGCTACAGGATCACAAGGAAAAGC
The DNA here is from genome assembly GCF_019279795.1 of Protopterus annectens. NCBI lineage: Eukaryota > Metazoa > Chordata > Ceratodontiformes > Protopteridae > Protopterus > Protopterus annectens. Next base: position 657,412,310 of record NC_056735.1, read on the forward strand.
CATCTCAAAACAGACAATTTCTAAATGGATAGGACATTGCATACGTTTCTGCTACACACATCATGGAAAACCAGTACCTACTAACATTAGGTCCCACTCCACCAGGGCTACAGCTACATCAGCAGGCTTTCTCAGGGGAGTGCCAACCAAGGATATTCTGGAAGCTGCTACTTGTATTCAGTGCACACCTTCACCAAACACTATCACTGTCCTCTTTACTCTAAGACTAGAGCTGGTTTTGCCACTGCAGTTTTGCAGGGCCTACTAGCTGCTTCTAACCCTGTTTGACTCCACCTCCCCTCCTTAGCTTTGGGATTTAACCCAAGTGTGATGACTGCAGCAGGTTAACACGATGAACATAGTACAGTTTTGTACCTACCGTAAATGTAGATGTTCGAGTGTTCACCCTGCTGCAGTCCAGGTTACCCGCCCTCCATCCCCTCTGAACTAGCTGAACTTATCTCTACCACTTTATCCTATTCTACCTCTGTGGTGTATTTGCTTGTACCTAAGCGTTTTGTTTTATTTTTATATAGCCATATGTATATGTGTGTGTATGTATATATACATATATATATATATATATATATATATATATATATATATATATATATATATATATATATATATATATATATATATATTTTGCCTACCTTTTGGGGGCACCTGACATCTGGGGCAAGAAAAACTGAAGAAAATGGTGTCAGATGCCTCTTATATACCCCTGGCGCACTGACGTCAGGGAAGAAGCGACAGCAACCGATGCCGGACCAAGACTTTGGAATTCGGGCCGACTGCGGGGACCACCTGACAGCAGGATAACCCAAGTGTGATGACTGCAGCAGGGTGAACACTTGAACATCTACATTTATGGTAGGTACAAAACTGTACTTTTTCTTCCAAAATTATACAAACAAAGGTGAGTATTTGTTGCATTCACTGGATATGCATAGGCAGATGTTCTTCATGTTTCACTGTTGCAGTCATTACATTTGGGGTAATCTGCTGGCAGGTTGCCCTCAGTCGGCCTGAATTCCAAAGTCTTGGGTCCTGTGTCGGCTGCTGTCTTCTCTTCCATGACGTCAGGACGTCAGGGGTATAAAACATGCAGCTGACACCCTTTTCTTTAGTCTTTCTTGCCGTGCGGTGCCCGAAGCAGAAGCATTTCGCAAGTGCCGGTTGGCCGACTACTGAAATTTTCGAGTTTGAGTTTCAGAACCGAAGTCTTCACTAAAGCTAAGCACCCCGTTGGGGAAACTTTTTTCTTGCTTTTTACTGATGTCAGAAAAAGTTAATAATTGTATTACTTATGGGAAGCAAATACCTCATAAGGATTTCCATTTGTACTGTATTCCTTGCCTAGGCCCTGATCACAATGTGCCTGGCTGTCGATTTTGTGCTAGATTTAACCAACACACTATTAAGCGTTGGTATATTTTTACATCAAAGTATTTTGGAAACAGATTTAACTACCCAGAAATGTCGTTGGATAGCAATCCGACTACCGGAGTACATAAAAATGCAAAAAAAAGGGCAGAGAAAGGCAGTTGAGATCCAAAACCGACGACTAAGCTTCTCCTAAGCCAGTCGCCGGTTCACCGGTACTCAGTGAGGTGCATTCGCAGCCCCTGATAACCCGCTACCTTCGAGTCGCAGGTCTCTACCGACACCCATGTGGAGTCCAGCATGCCGCAAGATACTCAAGGTATTAGACCGACGGATGTATCTCCTTCGGGTGGGTCCGGAGCCGCTGAGCAGGCACTGGCCTCTGAAGGTGTATTCAGACCTCAACATTTATACATCAAACCGACAACAGTTGCAAAACCAAAGACAAAGGCAACTTCTAAAACTAAAAAAACGACGCATGAGCCACCATTTGCCTGATCATGTTAAAGCTAAATTGCTAGACGCACCTTTACAGCATGATTCTCTGTTTGGTATTAAGGCAGAAGAGGTTTTAAAGAAAATGGAAGACAAAGCTAAGTCTGTGCAAACTGTTAAAGACTTCTTACATGTGCAGCCACCAAGATTCAGTAGACACTGGCCACAAAAAATTGGTCCTTTCCTATGTCAGACAGAGCTCAAAGGGGCAAATCCAGATGCCCAAAGGGTTCCAGATACCAGGTGCAAGATTCATCCAGGTCAAAGCAGTGGGGCGCATCTGCCTCTAAATCAGGGGGAGATAAAGCACAAACCTACAGAAAACAGTCCCAATGACTTCCCTCTGCCTTCACCAAGCACTTATCTTTTGACAGCAGCCTTAGGGGAAAATTAGCACTTTTTGATCAAAATTGGCGATTAGTAACCCAGGACAAGTGGGTACTAAACATAGTATCACAGGGATACAGATTCCATTTCCACACTCTGCCAATGGCAAACAGTTGGCCAGATCTGCCCAAAAATCAGCGGGCAGAGGCACAGAAATGGGTTACGTCCCTCATGGATATGGGGGCCATTCAACCTGTTCCAGAACAGGAAAAAGGACAAGGTTTTTACTCAAGACTGTTCTTGGTACCCAGAAAGGACCAGGCCTGGCGGCTAATACTGGATTTATCAATTTTGAACACATACCTGGACATTCCAAAATACAAAATGCTGACTTTGCAGCAGCTTCTGCCCATGCTGGGCAAGAATGCTTGACTGGTGACATTAGACCTAAAAGAGGCATACCTGCATGTCCCAATAAGACAATCGTGCAGAAGATACCTCAGATTCAAGGCTGGCTTAATGCATTACCAATTCTCTGCACTGCCCTTTGGCTTGTCTACTGCGCCCACGGACTTTACAAAGTGCCTGCAACAGTAATTGCATTTTGCAGACAAAGAAGTATACAAATATATCCTTACTTGGACGACTGTCTCATTCAAGCATAGAATAAGGACACTCTTATTCGACACCTGGCATTTGTGAAAAGGCTTCTAACATGCCTAGAGTACACAATAAACGAAAGTAAATCACAACTGGTACCCTCTCAAAAGATAACATTCCTGGGTGCAAGCTTAAATACAACTGCCCAGATGGCTTACCTTACGCCAGACAGACAAAGGCAACTGACTACTTACTTCAAACTGATGGCAACAAAAACCCAGTCTTCTGCAAGACAAATTCTGCAGGCTGTGGTCTTCATGGCATCCTGCATCCTACTAATTCCATATGCAAGACTGCATATGAGGAAACTTCAATGGTACCTAAAAAGTTTATGCATTCAACATTCACACAGTCTGGAAACAATGATTCCTCTCATTCCCTGCCTGCAACAAGAGTTTCTATGGTGGGTAAAGGCTTGTCACCAAAACATGGGATGGCCCTTCACTCTACCCCCTGCCAGCCAAACCTTAACAACAGATGCATCACATTATGCCTGGGGGGCCCACATGGCAGGAAGATGCATTCAGGGCATATGGGCACCAAAACAAATGTATCTACATATCAACCAGAAAGAGATGCTAGCTGTTCAAAATGCCCTAACAGCCTTCAATGACTTACTTCATCCAGAACAACTACTGATAAAGACGGACAACACCACAGTCATGTGGTATATAAACAAGCAAGGGGGCACACACTCATACCCCCTTTGCAGATTAGCCATGGCACTGTGGGACACAGCTTTGACCTACCAAATACATCTTCAAGCTCAATTCCTGCCAGGAAAACAAAACACTGGCAGACAATTTAAGCAGAAACCTTATGGATCTTCACGAGTGGAAACTAAATCCACAAGTCTTCAGCATGATATCAGAGAAATGGGGGAGCCCAAACATAGATCTGTTTGCCTCTCCTCAAAATTATCAATTGAAAAAATTCTGCAGAAGGACTTATCACAGACAAGCATGGAAGGTGGACGCCTTATCCTTCATTTGGAAAAACCTATCAGTTTACTCCTTTCCTCATCTGCCTCTTCTACCCAAGGTCCTCCTAAAAGTCAGACGCGAAGCCAAAGATGATATTAATTGCCCCGGACTGGCCCCGCCAATACTGGTACCCAATCCTAAGGAACTTGACTCAATACCCAGCTTGGACCTTGCCTCAAAGACCACAACTACTGTCCCAGCAAAACAATCCAGATCCTGCACAATCAACTACAGACTCGGAACATGGCAGCATGGCTAATCATCTAATCATACAAACAACACCTCTCAGTAAAACTGTGATGGATGTCATTTTGGTAGCCAGAAGGCCCAGTACTAGAAAACCTTATGCTGACAAGTGGAAGAGATTCTGTGCTTGGAATCAAGCACAAGGAATTGATACAGCAGAACCAAATATTCCTTGGATATTACAGTACTTAACTGAGATGCTTGACAAAGGCCTATCTTTCTCATCAATCAAAATCCATGCCTCTGCCCTTTTGGCTCATTACAACACAGAGCCACCAATCTTTTCTCATCCTTTACTAAAGCAGTACCTTAGAGGAGCCAAAAATTTAAGGCCCCCTAGAAGATCACCATAACCTGCATGGGGACCTCAATTATGTGTTGGAAAAGCTCACCCTGCCTCCATTTGAACCAGTTGCTACCGCTGATGTAAAGTTCTTATCATGGAAGACAGCTCTGCTACTAGCAATTACTTCAGCAAGAAGAGTTTCAGAGCTACAGGCCCTCATGGCTGTAGAGCCTTTTATCATATTTTACCTGGACAGGGTGTCTCTGAGGACAAATCCTACTTTTATGCCTAAGGTGGTTTCCAGTGTGGCTCTTAACCAAACAATTCATCTGCCAACTTTTTATCCAAATCCACAGAACAAAGGAGAGAGAATTCTGCATTCCTTGGACGAACACAGACAACTAAGATTCTACTTGAGCAGGACAAAAGCTCTAAGAAAAACTGAGCAATTACTAATGTCATATGTTGCAGGATCAGAAGGAAAGATTATTTCAAAGCAGACAATTTCAAAGTGGATAAGCCGCTGCATCCGTTTCTGCTACCTACACCATGGTAAGCCTGTGCCCAAGGGCATTAGGTCTCATTCCACCAGAGCTGCAGCAACTTCAGCAGCCTTTCTCAGAGGAGTACCAACCAAAGATATTCTAGAGGCTGCTACTTGGAGTTCTGTTCACACCTTTACAAAGCATTACCATTTGCCTCTCTACTCTAAGTCCAGAGCAGGCTTTGCCACTGCTGTGCTGCAGGGCCTTATAGCCGCACCTAATGCTGTTTAGCTCCAACCTCCCAACAATAGCTTTGGGATTCTACCCAAATGTAATGACTGCAACAGTGAAACACGAAGAGCATAGTACAGCTGTGTGCACTTACCATAAATGTAGATGTTCGAGTGTATTCACTATTGCAGTCCAGGTTGCCCTCCCGCCCACCCCCCTGTCATTTTGAAGTTTCTTTCCTTCACTATCTTCTACAACCTATGTGGTGTATTTGCTTGTAGATGAAGGTAAAGTTTATATTGATGCATGTATTTATATATATAATATTGCTACCTTTTTGGGGGCACCTGACATCGGGGGCAAGAAAAACTAAAGAAAATGGCATTGGCTGCATGTTGTATACCCTTGACGTCATGGAAGAGAAGATAGCAACCGACGTAGGACCCAAGACTTTGGAATTCAGGTCGACTGAGGGCAGTCTGCCAGCAGATTACCCCAAATGTAATGACTGCAACAGTGAATACACTCGAACATCTACATTTATGCTAAGTGTACACAACTGTACTTTGCGTTTCTATTTACGCAGAACAAAAGACTTCAGAAATTCATATCAGTTATTGGTTTCCTTTTCTGAAATGAAATTGGGCAAGCCAATGTCTAGAGTTTCCCTAACCCAGTGGCTTACCAATTGCATTTCCTTCATTTACGATAAATTCAGCTTGCCATTAACTAAGCAATTGCATACTCACGCTTTAAGATCGATAGTGGCTTCCTCAGCTTTTCATTCAAGAGCCTCCATGTATGACATTTGTGTAGCTTGCAACTTGGGCTTCACCTCACACTTTCATCTCTCATTACAAACTGGATTAATTTCTAGAAGTGAGGCATCATTTGGCTCAATGGTACTTAGGAATATCCTTCCTTGAGGCCACACTGGGATTCCAGTAGCTGGGGAGTCTGTCCCATCAGTTGAGGACAGAAGGAAAATTGACAGTATCAGATGAAGAAGTTATGTACTTACCATATCGTTCCATCTGTGTTGTCCATTTTCATTCTTCATCAACTCCCCACCCACCAATCCCCAACCAATGTTTTCTGGAAGAGCAAGTGGCTAGAGCAATTTTATGAGGTCTTCCCTTTGAATTCTATGGCTCCAGATATAGCTTTGGGATGTAATACTATTTAAGACTGTTTTCCTTAAGAGTGAAGTGTCTATTTTTCTGCTATAGTCCACAAACAAGATCTTAGGTGATGGTTGGTGCATTCTGGGTAAGGGAGAAGCTCAAGAGTTCAAGGTTGTCGGGAGCTTTTACAATGGCCGAGTCAGATCCGAGGGCTCTGATCCGAACCCATCAGCTGAGGAAGAATGAAAATGGACAACACTGATGGAACATTATGGTAAGTACATAACTTCTTTTTTATCAGTAGGGCAATGTCATCATTTGTTTCCTGATAAAATTCAAAGGTATATGAAGGGTCAGAGGCAAGAATCAGTGGAGGAGGGTTTTTCTCTGACAAGTTGTGATTGAAAAGGGGGAACAGAGAGTGACATCTTTCTACTTTGTTATTTGACTTCTGCTTAGAGCCAGAGCTGTAGCTGGCTCATCTGTTGCCTGGTACCAGTCTTAGATAAAGCTCCCCACCCAAGTCTTTGGTTTTACTCTAGAAAGACAATTGGTACCAGTTGGCTTCCCACAGATCACTCCTCCTCCCCAGTTCTTCAATTAAGGGCAAACAAAAAAGACTTCTGCATTCCTTTCAATACTTCTGTCATGCCTCTCTTAACAGTTTGCACCCAGGGCAGCTACACTCTATCACCCCATACTTTTTATGCTAGTGCTTAGAGCCTATGGCAAAGAAAGTAAGAAACTCACAAAGTTAAATCTGTAACTACTGTGGTACTCAAAAAGAATTTGCCCTATTTGCAGATGATATTATTTTGATGACCTTCCATATCACTGTTGCAGTATTCTTCACAAAAGGGATTCCCTTCCATGGGTAGCCCAACATCTGGCCAGTATACTAAAGCCTTAGGTATAGGGCACAAAGCTAACATACAGACATGCATACCTCAGAACCTATTTTCCACCTGTCCAAACGCCATCATTGAACGTTGGTCTGAATGCTTCTTCTGTGCTGGTTACTGAGCAGTGTTTCAGTTAAGTTGCCTGTTGGGGTTTCTCTTTATCCTCATCCAGAAAGGAAAAATGTCAGTGTGGGAGGCACAGTACCTATAAGGATCATCACGAGCAGTGTCTCTTTTGTTTGGGTGCTTCTCACGACCATATGCAGTGTTCTATCTGCCAAACATTTGTCCTCAAGGCTCTACATAGTCTCTCCTCCTTGTCCATTTACCTGGAGAACCAGTGTCTTGGGCAAGAAAGTATATACTGCTGCCACCTTGGCCTTTCGGGCTACTAATTACCAGAGCCATGACCAGGTATATTTTAGCCCTTCTTTCTCAGGCTTCCCAGGTTATCTCTGACCTTCCTGATTCTGAAGGAACAACCTTGTCCCTTTGTCTGTTGGATTCCACTTCTCAAGTAGCCCACCACTCTATTAAATGTAGTTACAATACAGATGATGCATCTTCTAGAGCTGCTCCTTTTGGTTCTGTTTTGAGGTGTTAGCTTCATCTCCAGCCTTTCCCTGATGACATTGCAGCTAAAGTGTTGTGTTGGATGCTCCTCTTGATAATAAGAACCCATTTGGTTCAGCAGCTGTTGAGCTTTGTAAGTCTGTGCAAGATAAGGGGAGGACCTTACAGGAATTGAAGTATATTTTTTGTTTCTCCTATTCCCAAGTTCCAAAGGAATTATCCCTCTAAATCTGCCTTTGTTCACAGACAGCCTCACCCTTCCCCAAAGGTAAAAAGGGTTTTAGGTGGATTCCTCCTGCTATGTCTACTCAGAGTCCCACTTCTGTCTGTTTTCCCCTTTCCTCAGTCAGATTCTTTTATCTTTTCGTCTTTCTCTGTCCCTTCCCAGTTGCTTAAGGATCACTTTAAGACTCTTGGAGTTCTGTCCATCATCTGTCAGGGATACGTCATAGTGTGGACATCCGTTGCTTCTTTTCTTGGCATCCCTCAACCTCCTCAGGAACAGCTTCCTTTCTTTTTAGAACTACATCTATCTCAAGACACCCTTCAAGCTGTTCACCCTTCCCGGGAGGGAAGGTTTTTTTTTATTTTTTTATTCCAGAATATTTCTGGTTCCCAGGAAGTAAGGCATCTGCAGGCCCATTTTAGACCTCTCTCAGTTCAACATCTTTCTAAAGATCCCTTTCTTCTGGATGTTATCCCTTTAGACCTTGTTTCCTCTTCTTCCCCAGGCTTTCCTGGTCTCTCTGGATCTAAGGATTCTTATCTTCACATCACTATTAATCCCCTTTTCAGGAAGTTTTTTTCCATTTCTCTGTTTCTTCCTTGCATTTTCAGTTCTTTGATTTGCCCTTTGGCCTTTCTACTACCCCAAGGGTTTTCACCAAATGCTTCGCTGCTGTGATTGCTTTTTTGGAGGATGAGAGGAGTTCAACATTTTCCTTATCTAGGCAACCTACTCATTCAGGTTTCCTCCTCTGGGACCATGCTCCAACACCTTCACTGTACTGTTTGTCTCTTGTAAAACCTAGAGATTACAATAAACTTCCAGAAGTCAATCCTGGTTCCTTCTCAAGATCATGTGTTTCTCAGTTACAGGCTCCAGACCATCCCTATGCTGGCCTCCCTGCCTCCTCCCAAGGCTCGTTCTCTGATTTACTTTTTTCATTCACTTCATCTTTTTGTTTCAGTTGCAGCGAGGGAGTTTCTCAGGGCTCTAAGATTCATGGCTTCCACCATTCCTGTGTGGTACCTATAACCAGGATCATTAGGAGAAAACTACAGTGGTTCCTAAAGTTAGTATGGCTCCAACACTGTCATCCTCTAGATTTTCTAGTCCCCCTTCTGCCATACCACAAGCTCAGTCTTCAGTGGTGGATTCATCAGCTCTGTCTCAACCCGGGACTTCCTTTTCAGCCCTCAGTCCCCGCTTAGGAACTTTTTTTGGATGCCTCAGGCATGAGGTTGGGAGCTTCTTTCAGTCCTGTCAAGGGTCATGGTCTCTGGCTGCCCTCATCAGAGGTCAGACCATATCAGTATCAAGGATATGAGAGCTCTCCTTTTCACCCTTCAGGCCTTTCATTCTCTTTTTCTTCCAGGGCGCCTCAACATTTTTACAGACAATACAAATGTAATATGGTGCATCAACAATCAAGAGAGGATGCAGTCCTACCGTTAGGGTGGCTCTTCAAGTTTGGGATTTAGCTGTCCAGTATCGAGTGAGTCTTCAGGCTGTATGTATTCCTTCAGAGTAGAACATAGTGGCAAACTCTCTGAGCAGGTCTGTAACACAGGCTCACAAATGGATGCTTCATAGAAAGATGCTCCTGGACATTGTCCATCAGTGGGGTACTCCTCAGGTAGCTCTTTTGCCTCCTCCTTGAACAGACAACTTCTTTTTTGTACCAGCTTCCCAAGTCCTCTGGACTGGGGGTGGATGCCCTATTTTGTTCTTGGAAGGGGATGTTTCACTCTGCCTTCCCCTCCCCTTCTCATTCCCAGGGCCCTGCTCAAGAAAGAATAAGACTCGCCCAAAATCTTGTTGGTAACTCCCTTTTGGCCCGGTTGGCCCAGACACCATTAGTTCCCGCCTCTTCTGTACCCAGTCAAGGGCAGTCATCCCAAGTTACCTCACAGGGTGGACCTACTCACACAAGACAAGAGGATCTCTCATCTATCCTCACTTGTCTACTCTTCAGCTAACATTTTGGGTGGTAGGATTTTGATCCCTTTTAAGCACGTTTTTCTGAGGATGTTCTTAGGGTTCTGCAGGAGGCCAGGAATCCCACTACCAGGAAATCCTATATGTCCAAATGGAAGAGATTTTGTGTTTGATGACTTGCTCATAACCAGGATCCACTTTCTGGGGAGATCCCTCTGGTTCTTTTTTGTTTGTGTGAATTGTGCCATGCTGGGTTGGCTTATTTTTCTGTTAAAGCTCACTGTTCAGCTGTCTCTTGTTTGTCTGTCATTAACTCCTTCTCTGGCCCTAGATTTGAGGTTAAACAATTTCATAGGAGATTAGTAGGCTGTCGACCCAGAGGTCATTTAAGCCTATCCATTCCATCCCAATGTAATAACAGAAATGCTAGTCAGTATGCAAGGTTGCATTTACTGATGACTGTCCATGTCCAGGAGGGTTGTGGGCACTATCCCCAGTAAGAATTTATGGTACCCCTTCCACTCGTTCAGGTTTCTCTTGTCATAGAGGTGCTCTGTTTCACATGAATTGGTAGCCTGTTCCAAAGATGAGGCAGTCACTGGGAGATAAATCTGTCCCTCCGTCATGTCCTATTTAAGTCGCATATCATATTTAGATCCCTGGAAAGGGTAGCCCTAGTCCTGTTTGATTTATGGGTATGCAGCAAGTTCATTAGGTTTGGATCTTGGATTGCTCTGTAGGCCAGGCTGAAGTCTCCCTTAAGAAGTCTATATGATGTGGAGTATAGTGACAGGGACTTTAGTTGGTCTGTGTAAAGCATATGCTGGAGACTCTTGATCTTATTTGTTAGAAACCTCTGAGGTGTCTCCAGTTGCTGCAGGTGCTTTGTACGGTACATGCCAAACAGGGTGTTATACTCAATTATAGACCAGATAAGTGCCAAGTATAGAGGGGATATAACGTCTTTTGCTCTCAAGGTGATGCCTTTACTAATCAAGTGTGTTACTTAGAAAGCATTCCTTGCTACAGTAGCCACATGGGGGTCGAAGTCAAGGTCGCAGTCAATTTGTAATCTTAGGTCCCTTATCAGTTCTTGGGTATTTGGGATATTGTTGATTTGATAGTGTAAAGGGACATTGTGCTGAAGGGAATGATGCATTTCTTTGCATTCAGTTTGTGACCGTGACTAATACATCAGGCGTTGGTCTGAGTGAAATGCTCCTGGAGTATACTGATATAATTTGGGGATTCAGTGATTGCACCTAGTTTGCAGTCATCTGCAAACTTGGTCAGCTACAACCCCTTAGTTTTGACCTGAGCTTCTGGGAAGTATATAACAAACAGTAGGGGGCCCAGGACTGACCCCTGTGGTATCCCGCTGATAACAGGTCTGCTGGTTGATGTGGAGTCACCCACTTTAATAGTATGTGTCCGGTTTGTGAGCCAATTGGCAACCCATCTTACAATGAAAGAGTTTACATTCAGTTTGCTAAGTTTATCGGTAATGCCTGAATGTGGGATTGTGCAAAATCCTTTGCCAAATCGAGGTATGCTTTGTGCACAGATTTGCCCTTGTCACTGGCCCTGGTCACATTTTCAAAGAAATCCACCAGATTTAACAAGCAGGATCTTCCCTTGACGAAGCCGAATTGGGTAGGATCCAGGATTTGGAGGTCACCTATGTCTTTATTTATGAGGTCCATAATGATACTTTCCATGGCCTTACAGATGATGCTGGTCAGGCTTATGGGTCTGTAATGCCCTGGGTCTCTTGTTAGGCCACCTTTCTGGAGCAGAATAATTGTTGCCATTCTCCATTTTGCAGGAACAAAGCCTGTGTTAGGCTATGATTGAAAAAGGTGCTTAATGGTGTTACTAATTCAGGTTTTAGCCTCTTTGGAAGATAGCCGGGGATGTCGTCTGATCCCATAGAGGCTGTGTTTTTTTTGCCTTAGACAAGGCTTCAAGGACCTGTCTTCAGATATGTAAGGTGGGGGAAGTTTGAGGGAAGGTTTGTGATAAGCTAAGAGGGGATAAGGGGATTCACTAAACCTATCCTTTCTTATAGGCTTCCTTCATATCAGACCCCCTGGAAGCCTGCTCCTCCTTCATGGGATCTTAATTTTGTTCTTGAAAAATTGACTCAGGCTCCTTTTGAACTTGCAGCTTCAGTTTTCTTACAGCATTGTACGTGGAAGACTTCTTTTGCCCTTACTTCCGCTAAGACAGTGTCTGAACTCCAGGATATTATGGCTGTTCCTCCTTTTTTTGTTTTTCATAGGGACGGGGTTCTCTTAATACTGATCCTTCCTTTATGTCCAAGGTGGTTAATGAATATCTCTTAATCAGTCTGTTAGTTTGCCCTTATTTTTTCCTTCTCAGTAGTCTGCCAGTGAGAAGGTTCTTCACAACTTGGATTTGCATAGGTACCTCAGTTATTATTTAGATAGACTTAGGCCATTTGCAAGTCTGAGCAACTTTTCATTCCAGATCTCTAGGCTTGGCTGTTTCTAAGCAAACCATTTCTTCATGGATCTCTAAGGACATTTCTTTTTGTTACTCCTTTCCTGAGAAGAGCCTTTCTGTCTCTGTTAAGGTTCATTCTAGCAGGTTTGTGTCTTACTCTGGTGCTTTTTTTCAAAGTATTGGATGCCAGTTCCATCCCTGAGGCTGCTACTTGGACCTCTGTTCACACCTTTACTCAACATTACAAATTGGATGTTGTTTCCAGAGCAAGAGCTGGCTTGGCCAGAGCTATTCTGCATGGTTTTCTTGAGGGCTGTTCTGGGCGTTCCTCCTCTCAAGTCTCCTCTTGAGCTTTTGTATTTTATCTTTCGTGAAGAATACTGCAACAGTGATATGGAAAGAATTGAGTAAAATCTTACCATAACAGTAGATGTCTTTCTCTTCACTTTTGCAGTATTCACTCCCTCCCTCCTCCTGCTCTACTCTTTTCTTTTTTCTCCTTCTGGATGCACATGTTCCTGTTACTCTGCTTCCTAGGGCTGTTGTTTCTCATGTGGCTGTTTCGTTCTTAAATAACCTTATGCCAAACGCTGTGAACAGGAAGCATACACATGATATACATCTATAATTCCTATGGCTTTGGTATACTGGACAGACGTTGGGCTACCTGTGGCAGGGAATCCCTTTTGTGAAGAATACTGCAACAGTGAAAAGAAGGACATCTTCTGATGACTTTCCATTTCACTGTTGCAGTATTCTTTACGTTATCGATCCCCTGCCAAGGGCAGCCCAACATCTGGCCACTTTACCAAAGCTTTTAGTTTGCTTTAAGGTACACCATATGTCACACTTATGCTCCTTTCACAGCATAGAACATAAAGGTGACGTCCAGACATACCATCCACAGAACTTCTTTGCTGCCAGTCCAAACGCCATTGCTTGATCGTCGGTCTTAATACCCGTTCCATTGCTGGTTCACCAAGCCATTACAGATAACTGCCTTTTCGAGGTTCTGTTTTTACTTATCCTTTTTTAATGTTGCTTGTGGGGTTTCATGTTGTCCAAGATGGGTAGATGCCAGTGTGGGAGACAAATTTCCCATAAAGACAAGCAAAACCAGTGTTTTTTTTTTTTGCTTAGGTGCCTCTCATGACCATACGTCTTCTTCCATTTGTCAGGCTTTTGTACCTAAAACCCTTCATAGTAGACTATCGGTGGGGATCAGACTATAAGCACATCCAAGGTGGCATTGCAGACGTCCATTTCGGATGCTCAGGGGGAACCATGGCTAATTATCTCCTAGGGGCCTAGGGGTGTTTCTCAGATTATAGGCAGAGAAGTCGTCCCTACTACCATCATTGAATGCCATCCTCGGTCACAGCCTTCCAAATTTTATAAGACAGATGTCCCATTTAAGAAAAAGCTAAAGACTAAACATATTTCTCCTGCTCCTAAGGATCCACAGAGTGAATGTCAGGCCTTCATTCAGGGTTTGTTTAGTGCTTTGATGGCATTGAAACCTCCTCAGATGGTTTCTGTTCCCACCCCCCTTGGTCCTCTACTCCCCTAAAAAGAGCCAGAGAACAGGATTACTCTGAGTAGGATCTGGATTCAGATGATGAATCCCTTGCTTACTCTTCCTTCTCCTTTGGACTGTTGATCAGAGGAAGAGGAATCTACCTCTCCTGATACTCCCTTTGAAGAGATTTCTTTTGGGACACGATCTCCAGGATGATGGAGTTCTTTAAAGGGATTGTGCACAGTTCTCTGAGGTACATAAAATATACTATGAGTTGCTACAAATGGATTCACCTAAACCTTTTGCTGTTCCTCTTGTTCTGGCTACCTTGTTGAATGCATTTTCCAGTGCTTCTCAGCCCCCTGCTCCCAAAAACCTGATAGGTTCTGTAGGGTGCCTGGGGACTGCAAATATTTGCACGTGTCCTTCTGTTGACCCCTCGGTGGTGACTGTAGCCTCTGACAAGCCCTTTCAGTTGCTTCCTTCTCTTGAGATTAGCTGTATCAAAGCAAACTATTTCTTCAGGGATCTTAAAAGCTATTTATTTTTGTTATTCCTTTCATGGTAAGAGCCTTCCTTATTCTGTTAAGGCTCATTCTACTTGGGCTGTGGTTTCTTCTGGTGCTTTTTTCAAGGGTTTGGACACTAACTCTGTTCTTGAAGCAGCTGCCTTGACTTTTGTGCATACATTTACCAAGCACTACAAGTTGGATGGAATCTCTAGAGCTAGAGCTGGTTTTGCTGGGGCCATCTTTCGTGGATTCCTATTGCAGTCTGCTGGTCTTTTCCTCCTCCCAAGTTTCTTCTTGAGCTTTGGCACGCTCCCTAATGTGAAGAATACTACAACAGTGAAATGGAAGGATATAGTACAGTTGTGTAAAATCTTACCATAACGGTAGATGTCCTTCTCTTCACTGTTGCAGTATTTGCTATCTTCCTCCTCCTTCTTTTCCATTTGCCTTCTGGATGTATTGGTTACCCTTTTCTTTTCCTTGGACTGGCATTCCTACTGGAGCTGTCAGTTCAGAGATGATGGTATGTCCGGACATCACCTTTATGCCCTATGCTATGCAAGGTGCATACATGTGACATATGGTGTACCCTAAAGCAACCTAAAGGCTTTGGTGTACTGACTGGATGTTGGGCCACCCTTGGCAGGGGAATAATGTAAAGAATACTGCAACAGCAAAGAGAAGGACATCTACTGTTATGGTAAGATTTTACACAACTGTGCTTTCTTGATAAAATCGTGAAAAGTATAGATATTACAGTTTTGTGCAACATTGTCAGGCAGTTTCATGTCCTTTCAGGATGTAAAATAAAAGAAGATGTTACACATGCTATAGCAGTAAAGTATGTTCACACAGAAATCATCATCATCATCATCCCCTTTTTCCCATTTACATGGGGTCGGGGTATCGTATTAACTGTCGCCAACTCTCTCAATTCAGTGCCACTCTCCTACCTTCTTCAACACTCATGCCTGACTGTCGCAGATCTTCTTTCACACAATCCATCCACCTCTTTGCTGGATGCCCTCGCTTCCTTTTACCTTCTTCCTGTCTGTCCCAAATCTCCCTCACCAGATTGTCTTCTGCTTTTCTACACATGTGCCCATACCATCGTAATCTGTTTTCTTTGATCTTTTCTGCAATTGGAGCTACTTTGGCTTCTGCTCTTATGTCCTCATTTCTTCGCCTGTCCCGCAGTGTGCATCCTACCACCTTTCTCAGGCACTTCATTTCCATCACCTCTAGCTTCTTCAGCTGTTCTGCCTTTACTGCCCAGGTTTCTGTACCATACAGTAGTACTGGTCGCACCACTGTCTTGTACACTTTACTTTTCAGCTTCTTTGGCATTCTTCTGTCATATACTACACCTGATACTCTATGCCAGTTGGCTGCATCCCCTCTGATTCTAGCTTTGACCTCTTCATTCAGACTACCCTTCTCCTCAACCACCCCTCCCAGATACTTGAAGCTGTTTACCTGTTCCACTATCTTCCCATCTATCTCTATTCTCAGCTTCTTCTGATTTCCCCAATCTGCTGCCATTACCACTGTCTTATCTATGCTTAGTTTCATCCCATGTGCCTTCAGATTTGCATTCCATTCTCCTATCCTTTGCTGAAGTTCTAGATCAGAGTCTGCCTGTACTGCCACATCGTCTGCATACAGCAGCTTTGTTGTTCTGACCCCTCCAACCTGTTTGCTGATGTAGTCCATTACCAGTATGAACAGCAGTGGGCTCAGAGCTGAACCCTGGTGTACACCCACTCTCACTGGGAACCCCTCAGTGAGGCCAAACACTGTTCGTACTTGAGTCACTGGGTCCTTATACATAGCCTGTACTAATTCTACCAATGTTTCTGGGACTTCAAACCACCGCAGTACTGCCCAGATCAGCTTTCTTGGGACCTTGTCATATCCTTTCTCCAAGTCTAGGAAAGCCCAGTTGGACTCTCTCCTCTTCTCAAGTATCTGTCTCAATGCAAACATCGGGTCAATTGTGCTGCATCCTGATCTGAATCCGAACTGTTCATCTCCCATCTTACATTCTACTATTCTGCGTATCCGTTTATCAATCACCCTCTCCAGAATTTTCATGCAATGTGGTAGGAGTTTGATGCCTCTGTACTGTCCACAGTTGTGGATGTCCCCTTTGTTCTTGTACACTGGCATGAGTATGCTTATTCTCCAGTCATCTGGAATACGTCTTTCTCTTCACACTGCAATTAGTACCCTCAGGAGCCATTTCTCCCCTAGCTCTCCCAGCATCTTTATCATATCTGCTGTGACCTCATCTGAGCCTGCTGCTTTCCCTGACTTCATTTTCCTTAGTGCTGCTCTTACTTCTTCTAAGCTGGGCTCCTCTTCTACTCTCATTGTAGGCTGTTTCTGGGGCAGTACCGCTTCTGTGGGGTTTTCTTCATTCAGAAGCTACTGGAAATGCTCCTTCCATCTGCCTTTGATATCCTGTGGGCTAGTAAGCAGGTTGTTGCTGGAAACCCTTATGAACGGTGTCTATCTTCTTTATCTTTCTGTCTTTGCCTTGCAACCTGGTATAGTTTCTTTGTGCCCCTTACTGAGTCACTTTCCAGAAGCTGATAGAGTGCCTCTGATGCCCTATTCTTTGCTATTGCAACTTCTTTCTTAGTTTCTTTGTTAGCCAACCAGTAGTCCTTCCTAGCTTGGTCAGTCTTTTCAATCTCCCACGTCTTCCTGCACTCCTTCTTTCTTTTGATTACTTCCTGCACTTCTGCATTCCACCACCAGCTTTCCTTATGTACCTTATTTCCATACCTGGCTCGGCCACATATCTTTTCTGTAGTCCTAACACATGCTGTTTTTAGGCGCTGCCACTCTTCTTCAACTCCACCTATTTCCTCCTCTTCTTGGGGTGCTAGAGCCCTGAGTAATTCCTTGAACTGCTGTACTTTCTCTCCAGTCAACTTCCAGGTCTTTAGCCTGGTCTCTGTTGACCTTAGAGCCTTCTCTGACCACTGCTTGCAGCTGATTGTGGCAACTACTGGTTTATGCTGTGAACCGACTGTCACTGGGGATGACTTTGCAGTCATGGATCCTCACTATCACTATCACAACCCTGCTGTGGGGCATAGGCTGAGATTATGAATACTGTCCTATCATTACACTGGAGTCTGATTGCCATGAGTCTGTCATTAATTCTGATGATATCCCTCACTGACTTCTGAATCCTCTGTCTCACCACAATTCCTACACCATTTCTAGCCTGTCCACCACCTGAGTAGTAGAGTCTGGATCCCAAGCCAAGTGGCTTTGTTGCACTGCCCTTCCATCTCGTCTCTTGGATACATAGGATGTCCAGCATCCTGTCAGTGAACCTACATTAAGCGTAGCAATTCTTAGTTCATGTTTGGCAGGTTGGTTGGTTTTATGCCCAGCTTTCACTCAACAGAGCTATCCCAGGTAACCCAGGCTGGGCAGCTAGACACTGGCCAGCCAGTAGCCTATTGACCCAGGGCTGCTGGGCTTTTATGGTGGGCACACACTGGCCAATAGGGGCACATATACCCCTCCCACCGTTAGCAGGGGTCCCTGGCGTGGGTCAGAGAGTAGGCCGGGTCCTCAACCCACTTATCACCGGTAACTACCCATGCCCATTTTTTGGCGACAGTCAACATGACCGAATCACCTAGAGCCATATTTTACACCGTCGAGTGGCTAGCCCTGCCACGGCGCGCAGTTTGTGATCCGTGTCCTCCTATCTTGGGGATACTGCGCACCACAATAGATGCCCAAAGCGGTTGGTCTTTTTACAACTCTTCTCCCCCCCATTGGGCACCATGTAAAGTCTGTGCTGCTGCCCACAGCTCCATTCATTGGTGAGTTTGAGATGGAAACACTCAGCATGTTTTTCGAACATGGGAGAAACCCCATGGAGACACAGAGAGAACATGCAAACTCCAAACAGGCATTAGTCGGAGGTCAGGATCGAACCTTGTGCATTGGAGGCGAAGACCTTAACCACTAAGCCATCTGGTCTCTGTTGACACACAAATCTGCTCAGTAATACCCATATTTATGGGGACACAATAAGATGAAATATTTAGATGTTTGGACTAAAGATTCTATTATGGTAGCTAAATATATGTGGGAAAAGCAAAAGATAATAAAAAAAAGTGAGAAGTTGGAAGCTATTGACTATGAATATGGATAGTAAGGTACAAACTGAAATGTTTTAGTTCCTTTAATTTTATTTGCGGGTCAGGCATATTACCAACTTGAGGAGAAGCTGTGGACTATATTTAGTTGAGAATTGAAGGAATTTATTTGGGAGGGAAAGAGAGCTAGAGTTAAGTGGAATGAATTTTCTTCCCATAAAACAAGGTGGTTTAAGATTACCAGACTTGAAGGGATACTTTAGAACTACAAAAGCTACACAGGTAAAGCCCATGTACATAACACAAGCAGAAGACCTGAAATCATAGTGAAACAGTTGGAGTTCACAAAATAGGGATGGAGTAGGATTATGGATGCAGGTCCTTAAGGAGAGCAATGACTACCATACAGAATTTTATATTTACAAGTAGTAGAAAATAATCTGAGAGTTAAGCCAAGAAAGAAATTGAGAAAATGGATATTAACAATAGGGATGCCTGCAAGTAGGGGCATAGAAAATAGGTAAGTGGGAGATGGGAATTTATTGGAAAATTTAGCAGAACCAAGGTATTAGGAGCAAATAAACTAGCAAGGGAAAAGTTAAAAGTGAAACAAGGACAAACAGAAGTTTGTGCTGCGGGTTGGAGACTGCCTTCCCTGTCAGGGACTGATAAAAGATTATAGGAAGAAAAAGAGATGGGTAATTGTTAAATGAAAGATCAGCTCTGGTTCATTTTATGGTTGTCTAAAACAGAACCTGCAATTAAAAAAGGGATAATTGGTAGGGCATATAAAGTAATACAGCTTTAAGAATCAGTGAGAAGAGGTTAGAAAAGACAGAAATGAGAATAGAAAGGCAGTATACAAAGAAACAAGGGCGGATATTTTTATGGTTCTCAGGTATGCAGTAAAATGTAGAAGGTTTAGGAATTTTGCATGGAAGTATTTACGTAGGAATTTTTATACCCCAAATAAGACTTCAGAAAAAAAATTTCCCACAGGTGTACTGCATTTGATGGAGGTGTGATGGAAACAAGAGGGTTACTTGGGAACATGTGCTTTGGGAATGCAACAAGCTGGTAGATTTTAGAGATGCTGTAAAGTGTGCTTTCTCAGAAATGTTGGGGGGGGAGCAAATTATTTCAACTATGGAAATGATACTTTTGAGCTGGAATATAGATCTGAATTGCCAAGAGATTAAGACCTTAGTGTGTTTAATGCTGTTTGCTTCCAGAAGAGAAATTGCTAGAAAATGGAAATCAAAAACTAAGACAAATGTAACGTAACTATTGAATGTTTTAAAGGAGATAAAATAATGTGAGGTGGGATGTTTAGAAAAGGGAAGGAAGGGGACAGTTTCATAGAAATATATGGAATCTATGGGAACAGTACATACAGAATAATGTAATGTTCAAGGGCCATATTTCAGGAAAAGCAGGACTTGAGCAATTTATATAATGTTAAAATGAATAATAATTGTTAAGAAATAAGTCATGTATGTAAAATGCAGAAAGAAAAAATATTTGTAGTTATTTTTCTTTCATGGGTAGGTACTAGGCTATTAGCCCTATGGCCAATATAAGCCTAGCCAAAAAGGTACCCTGGCTTTCGCCACCCAAGAAAATTATTTTGTGTCTAGCAGAGCCACAGAAGTGATCCCTGGGGTGAATTTCCTATTTCCTGTCCAATCATCAAGATTTTTCTTGAAGAGTGCTAATGAGGAGCTCTGTTTGACATAGGTAGTCTGTTCCAGAGTATAGGAAGTCTCTGGGACAGGAATCTATCCCTCCAGCATGTTCTATTTATTGTGGTGACAAGGTTTAGGTCCCTAGAGCCTGTAGCTCGGAAGGATTGGGATTTCTTTAAGTGGAGCATATCCAACAGCTCTGGGTTTGACATAGCTTTGTATGTTAGGCAGAGATCGCCTCTGAGTAGGCGATATACGACGGAGTAAAGCTGGAGTTTTTTGAGACTGTCTGCGTAGGGCATCTGTTTGAGGCCAGTAATCCTCTTTGTGAGGTATTTCTGTGGCCTTTCCAGTTGTTGTAGATGTCTTGTGAGGTACATACCAAAAGGGGCGTTGTACTCTATAATGGTTCTAATGAGTTATTAGTTGAGGGGAACAGTGACCTCTTTTTTTCTGGATGAGAAGCCTTCTGTGATGAGGTGAGCCACGTAGAAGGATTTCCTGACCACTGTGGCGATGCGATTATCAAAGGAGAGATTACTGTCCACCTGTGTCCCAAAGTCTTTTATCACACTTTTGGCGTTAAGTAGACTACCACTTATGTGGTAGTTCGTGGGCAGAGAGTTTTTACTAAAGGGGATGACAATACACATTTTGGCATTGAGCTTCAGGCCATGGCTTTGACACCAGGCATCTGTCTCAGTGAGGCCCTTTTGTAGTATGTCCACATCGGTAGGAGTTTCGATTATGGCTCCTAGTTTGTAGTCATCTGCAAACTTTGTTAGCCAAAGACCTTCTGTGTTAGCCTGTACTCCAGAGAAGTAGATGCCAAACAGGAGAGGACCCAGGACTGAACCCTGTGGTACTCCACTTGTCACTGGTCTGAAGTCAGATTTGGAGTCTGCTACTTTCACAGTGTGGGTTCTGTCCGTGAGCCAGTTGGCAACCCATCTTGTGACATAGGGATTTATACCTAGTTTAGTGAGCTTATCTATAATTCCAGAGTGGGGGATTGTTTCGAAAGCCTTGGCGAGATCTAGATAAGCTGTGTGAACCACCTTACCCTCATCTATGGCTTTTTTTATTTCATTTTTTGTAAGTAAATACTACTGTCTATAGAATATGTGATGTTAGTAAAGATGTTTAAAAATAGTGGCATTTAGTTGTAGCAGTTTGCTACTGTCTAAGCTAATAAAAACATAAACACTTGTATAATCAATGTTTAAAACTGAAATGAGTTTATATGAATTTGGGTCTTGAGTGTCTTTGCTCTCTTCGCGTAAAACAGCTTTCTTACAAAGAAGTTGGTTCTTCCCCTGACCCCCTTTTTAAATTTTCCTAAACAAAACGCTCCAGATATTTATCACTTTTTCCCTCCCAGCTTCCAAACTTCACAAAAATACCATCTGTTCCTGTAGACTTCCCTTTTGATTATACATCACCACTTGTATCTCATTTTTCCTATGTTGGCTTTAATTTTTAAGCCTCATCTGCCCCTAACTTTGGGGTAATTAAGTCTTCCACAGATATTTCCATTTGTGCTTTTTTGGTTTCCACATTTCTCTGCTTTATATAAATTTTCATAAAGTATAAAGTGCACAATGATGGTAGACAACAGTTCAGAATAATTGGTTTACACCTTTAATTTTGAATTACTTCTTCACTACAAGCAGTATGACTCTAGTTGGCCTTAATGTTTGATTAGTTCGTCTGCCTTGATTGCACTTCCTACTGCAACAGTAGGTTAAAAAATGTTTCCAGTACATTCAGAAGTCGCTTTCTGTGCACGTTTGTACAAGCCAGATCTTCGGAGGGCAGACCAGCTACATAAAATGTATAAGGAAAAAGAATGAAAGTGCCACCTCTTGCTTTCAAATATTTAAATAATTTAAACACTGTTAGTACAAACCGCAGTTTAGGTGGAAGCTTAGTAGCTCTTACAAGAACTGTTAAGCTGTTGCAAACAGTTTAAATTGAAGCTTGCTGAAACTGTTGAGCTGTTAATAGCAGCTGAAACACTCTTGATACAAACAGCAGTTAGAGTGGAATTTTGCTGGCTCTTACAAAAACTGTTGGGCTGGTAAGAACAGCTGAAGCACAGCAGTTTAAGTTGAAGCTTGCTAGCTCTTACAGGAGCTGTTAAGGTGTTAAAGACAGCTGAAGCACTCTTAATGAACAGCAGTTTAAGTTGAAGCTTATCAGCTCTTACCAGAGCTGTTAAAAAACAGCTAAAGCAGTCTATACAAACAGCGATCTGAGTAGAAGCTTCCCAGTTCTAATTAGACTGTTAAAAACTCTTTATTATATAAAACAAATAGTAAAACAAACAGTAAAATACAGGATAAGCGCTTTTGGTTATGCTTAACCTTCTTCAGATCCTGTTAGAAGTAAGAAAAACTTCCTTTTTATATACAAAGCAGTTGCCACTCCCATTCTGAAGACACCATTCCTAAAAGTGAAAGCTTAGATTGTATTTACTTTTTATTTCTCTGGCCTCGTTCTTTTAATATAGGTTTTAGTGGTACTACCCCATTCAGTCTTGGGGGATGATCTTCTCTCCGATCCATAATCCACCTTACTTCTTCAGCTTCTGTTTTATTCATTAGGTCACAACCTCGTATACTTTCTTTAATGTTTGATAACGCCTTAAATCTTAGAGTGGTTCTCAAATCTAGAGGTATGTTGGTAGAAAGTAGTAGTTTCTACCTTGTTTCTTATATCACATAGGTGGCGAAGAATATCTTCCTTTAATTTTCTGTTCGTTTTGCCTATATAATAAGCTCTGCAGATACTACAGGTTGCAACATGTACTAGGTTCTTGCTATTGCAATTCACTAGCCCTTGGAAAGTTTATATCTTATTTGTTACAGGATGTATAAATGTATCTTGTGTGTTAATCCAAGCACATGCTTTACAGAAACCACATTTGCATTTTCCTCTGTTAGGCCTTGTAGGAGCAGCCAGAGTGATATCATTTCTCATCTCTATTCCATCTTTTTGGCATAAAAGCCTCTTTAGATACTTTTTGTTCTTAAATGCAAAGCTGGGTTTTTCTCCTGCCAGTTCTTTAATTCTAATATCTGAAGTTAAAATCAGCCAATATTTCCTAATAGTGCCACATATAGCTGCATTGTCTGTGCTATATGTGATTGTACACCTTACTTTGTGTTCTTTGGAGCAGCTTTCTTTTTTCTGCTTCATCTCTTGAACACTCCTCTTAGAATAATGAGGTCTACCTTTATGTTCACATATTCTCAATATTTGCTCTTTGCCTTTAGTAATCTTTTTTTCTTTATACCCTCATTCCATAAAGTTATTCAACAGTTTCTCATGTTCCATCAAATAAATGTTTTCGTTTGTACAAAGTTTAGATACTCGTACTGCTTGATTGTCCACTGTATTGTGGAAAATATGTCTGGGATGCATACTTGAGTAGTGTAGCATATGACGCCACAGGTTTTCTGTACATCATTGTTTCAATAACTTTTATAGGATCTAAACTTAATTTCATATCCAAAAATTCTATTTCATGACGTAAGCTTTTAACCTGGAATTTCAGGAAGGTAGTTGTCATTCTCAAAAAGTCAATTAAATTGTTAAGTGAAGTTTCACTTCCTTCCCATGCAGTAAAGATATCATCCACAAATCTATTATACATTAGTAGTTTGTGGTCCAAGTATTTCTGGTGTCATCCAACTATTCCTTTTCCCATTGGGCAAGTACCAGATTGGCATAGCTATTAGCGTAGGGGGTCCCCATTGCTACCCCCCATCTCTGCCAGTAATAAGTATTGCCATAAGTAAACACATTGTTTTCAAGTACCAATTCTAGTAAACTGCAAATTAATGGGGTATTAGATAGAAATGGACTAGCAAATTTCCGAATGGATTCTATGCCAAACTCTTTTGGTTGTTGTTGTTGTATCTTTTGGCTTTTCCCGGTTAGGGGTCGCCACAGTGGAACTCCGGTCCGCTAATGATTGGCAGCAGATTTTTACATACCGAGTTGCCAGCCCTGACGTACAACCTTCAACGAAGGTACGCCCATTCACGCATATCTCTACACAGAAGACGCTTTGGCTGAGAATCGAACGGGACAACGTCTTGCTGTGAGGTGACAACGCTACCGCAGCACCACCACCTTTGGTAATGCACGTAAATAAATTATTTGCATCCAAAGTTACCAAAAGCAAGTCTTCAAACGAGCATCTATTTTCCATACTTCCATGTAGAGTTTGCAAGAAGTCTGCTGAGTCATTTATAACAGTGTTTGCTGTGCTCAATAGCTTCTTTAATTCATTTTCCAGATAGATAGATAGTGGCTCTGTGACCCAGCCTCTTCCTGCTACTATCGGACGCATCGGTGGTTCGAGGCAGTCTTTGTGTATTTTAGGCAGTCCACTAATTACTGGTACAGTTGGGTGAAAGACTTCAAAAAAGTCATGTAGCTCCTTAGTTATCATCCTGTTCATTAGCATCTCATATAGGCTATCTTTTACATTGTTTATCAATACATTTAGATCTTTTTTGCTTAGCACTAAGTATGTTTCTTGTTTGCTGAGCAGATCTTCCATTTTAGTTGTGTAGTTATTTGAGCTCATCACCACAATAGCTCCACCTTTATCTGCTGGTCTTACCACAGTATCTATTCGCTACCTCAGTTCATTTAACCCTTGGAACTCCTTTTGGGTCAAGTTACAACATTGCTTAGAGTTATTCCTTTGCCTGTTTTCATATATCTCTTGTTCACAAAGTCGAATGAACATTTCCACTGAAGGATGAGTAGCAGGAACAAAGCTACTTGTTTTTTATATGTACTTGTCTTGACATCTTCATCACTATCTTTACTACCAAATATATGCTACAAAGTAACATTTCGACCAAAACACTTCAAGTCCATTACTATTTCATGTAGTGGTGATTGTATGGATGGTATGAAACTTAGACCTTTCTCAAGTACACTTAATTGCTCCTCACTTAGCAATAACCCAGAAATATTTACGAGTGAGACTTTGTGGTTATCGAATTCACTTTTCTGTTTTTCCTCTCTCTGCTTGCCGATCTCAGGCTCCGGAATGTGTTTGTCTGTAATAAGAAAGGAAGTTGTTGCATGAAGGGTGCATGTGTTGATCCTTTTTTTAGGGATTATTCCAGTCATATTATCAGAAATCAAAGGCATTGTTGTTTCTCCTACTTCAGTCATGGGATTTTCTTTCTGTGTTTGTACCACAATTTCACCTTCTTCTTGATGAACTTATGCAACCATTCTTCTGTTTCTTTGCCACTGTATCATATGCCTTATTAGCATGCACATCAACCTGCACTGCTAGTCCTCGTATATTTTCCTGTTTTTTTTTTTTATTATTATTATTGGTTCTGTTACTGAGCTTCCTAAAGGGTCTGAACCCTTCTTTCGATGGTTCTGAAACCAACTGTTCTGGGGCTACATCTCGCTTCGTTGACAAGTTCATGCCTTCTTGTTGTTCTTTCGGCCATTCAAATAAATGGCTGTTTTTAAAATCTTTATAGTCTCTAGCTAGTTTGCCACATTTAACTACTTTAAGTTTAGTGTCATAGGCATCCAGTTTTTGGTGTAATGTAATCAGTTGTGATAAATTTCTTTCTGTCAGATCCATTTCCTCTAGTTCTTTTTGTTTCACTTCAAGCAGATTACTAAGTTCTTCCTCATGGGGCTTAAAGAACTCTATATGAAGTTTCATATAACTAAAACTTGTTTCAGTATTCAGCTTTTGCCATTTTGCTAGCAAATCAGGATATGCATTGCCATAGCTCGGCATGCATCTAACTCGCAGTGCCCTAGGAATTACTTGATGATGAAGGCAGGCCTCTATATGGAAGGGCTGCCATTGTAAGCATTTCAATTTATATGCGGCATTTTCCACATTCCATGTATGGAAAGTAGGTACTTCACAGAGACAGTAATGTTACTTTCTCCTCTCTCAAAAATGTTCTCCAGCTGGAGCAAATTTTACCAGTGTTGCTCTACAATAGTCTTCTGTAATGGGATAATGCTGTCTGACGCCACCAGAGTTTATATCATGTAGGTTTGAGTCTCTTGGTTTGATGAATATTCAGATGAGGACCCAAATGATGAATGTTTCTGAATCATGCTTTCTACATTTTGTGCCTATGACCATAGTCGTGCTCAAAGGCTTTCTGTCTCATGAACCCACAGAAGTAGTCATGGAGCACACTGTGTATGTGTGAGCAGGTTGATGACACAAATAGGGGGATTCTGTATCATTTATTACATTTGCAGGCAGTGGAGGAATTAGAGAACAGTCACGCAGCAAATACGTACATGTGCCATTTCTCATACCTTTATGCCTCTTTGGCAAAGCAGAGTTATTGGTGCTTTTTCATTTCCCACCAGAAGCTACACCACTGAGATGCCAAATGTTTCTTCAGCAGTTGATGATATGGAAAATGGGAATGAATGTGAAATGTCAATCCTTGTTCTCTGGAATGAAGTGTTAGAACATGGCCATGGAATCCAGTGGCAGTCTGTGTGGCAGGTCACTTTGCTGGTGCAGTAAGAAAAGTAAAAATTTCTATTTATTTATTTATTGCATAAGGGACCACTGGAAGTGCCTGCCTGGGGACTGTTGTGAAGGATGTCCAATATAAGGTGGACGACTGGTACTGTTTTGCTAGGGCTGTAACTTATGCCACCAACACACCTCACTCTGTTGAGCAGTAAAGGCAGCACAACAGTGGCCTGCACAGACACCATCCTGATCTTTTGAACCAATGGTAAAATGAGAAGACGTCAGAGTAAGGGCACATAAGATGCTTTTTAAGTAACTCTGTGCATTTGATCTAACTTTTTAGTTTCCTGATTAAAGAACAGAAGTCATGCAACTGAACGCTTACATTTTTTTCCACAGCTGAATGTCAAGAACAATAGTCTCCTGTTCCAGAGGAGGATGGGAAGGCTTTCCAGGCACACTTATGTGTATTTCCTTCACTTTCTTTATTTAAATGTTCTTGATTCAGAAATACTTTTTAACTGCATTACTCCTGTGAAAGTTGCCCGCTATCAGCAAATCCTACTGTGGGAATGTTACATATACACGGGTAGGTATTGGTACTGACATTAATATGATTTCCTAAGCATGGCTAATTAGTTAGGTAGTGAGTTGTGTGTAGCCTTTCCAGTTTTAGGCCTGTATACAGGCCTGTATACATGTGCTAGTGGTACGATAAATGATATATACAGAAAAGTAGTTTGTCTGATCTTTAGACAATTTATAGGTAGATTAGGCACTTTGTAGATAGAGCAGCCCTAATACGTGTCAATCAAAGGTACTAGAGATAGTACACCCACAAAAGGTTTTGCTGCAACCATCTTGTTTAGGTAATGCCTATTAGCTGTCATCAGTTTATTTATTTATTTTTACTGCTGTACTTGTTGCTTGTATCATGTAATCAGTCATAAATTCTGTTAGAGTTTATACATTGATTTAATGCAATTTGTCCCTGTTTCTCCCATCCCTTTCTTTTTCACTGTCCTTTCTTTTTAATTTATTTTGTTATGCTATTTCTCTTATTTTTTTAGTTATGTGCAGCAGTTGCTACAGCTATACCAGAAACAGCTAGGACTGTCAGAGATGGTAGAGGAAGCTAGTGAACAAGTGATGAATGCCTGCATTTGCCATTTGAATAAACTCTTATGACTAATTGAGTCATGTCTGTATCCATCCCTGCCAGAAACATCGCAACCAGGACTTGGTGGGAAAGCTGCACAGGGTGCTGTCTGACCTCCCCTAGTACACGAGACATTACCCACCTTATTCTCCATGTCAATGTATCCTTCCTGTTTATGTCCTTGCCCCCCCCCATTTGTCAACCATTCTTCCCTATCACCAGTTTATTTCCCTTTGTTTGTCTAATGTCTTTTAATCCACTCTCCTCTCCCTCCCTTGGTGTTTCAGCAACCTCCTGTTAATCTGATCTCTTATGTGTCTTTGTCTTTGCAACTTATCCTCAACCTCTTACCAAACCTTCATCTTCCCTTACATCCTTTCCCACCTTTCCTTCTTGAAAAAAAAAAAGAGAAATTTATACAAAAAGAAAATGCACCCTCTCTCCATGTCTCTCATCAAATTCTTTTCCTTGCCTGCTTCCCTTGTGTGATTTCTTCTGCTTGTTGCCGCTTTCTTCTTACTGTCCTATGCTTCCATTTTAAGTTATTCACAACCACAACATCCAAGAGATTGGCTGGGATAGTTCTTGCTTTAACTAAAAGTGCATTGTGGGTAAAGGAAAGGGCTAATGGCCTAGGAAAGTCTTGGATGTTGAGCTGACTGAAAGCCTGCAATTTTAGTCCTTTTGATTTTAGAGTATGGACCTGTTTATCCAGATCTAAGGTTATGTACATAGCTTTTGATTTTGGTTTACTGCTGCAGAGACTGCTCTTTAAAAATATATATTTCTATGTTGAGTACCTCACTCAAGTTTACTTTCTGATTAGTTCTTTTAAAGTATGCTAAGGAGGGAGACAACCCTGCTGCCACAATTTTGTTTTACACCAAGGCTTCTTTCTTTATGCAGTCTACCATCTGTCCCTGTACCTTGACATCATATTGTTTTTCTGTTTCATTCAGTGCCTCTCTCCAGTGATTTAGCATAACTGTAGCTTGAGTTATTAATTTCTCTGAATACCTTTTAAGGTTGTATCATTACTTTTTTTCCCTAGGTACTTCCTTAGAATTTTTTTCTAGTTGTAAACCCTCAGACTAATATTTGCTTTCCTTTTCAGCTAGGGTAGTGGCCAGATCATTTACTTTTGAAAAACTTTAAAGTCTCATAGTTGAAGATGCAACTTTCCCAATCACACACACTTTTAGCTGTATTCATTTACTTATTAACTATGTAACAGTGGATTGATCCATTGGACCCTTTATAGTCATAGCCCAGGCCAGATGTAAAGGAAAACAGTAAAATTCACAAGTTAGTTAAATAAAATGTTATTGAGAAGATTAAATGAATAGCTACAGTTTATACATAGCTAAAAAGCAGTTTGAAGATCAACTTGTAATATACAGATTACTGCACAGTGCTAACTCATGCAAAGTACAGGGCTGATACATTTCTAATAATCTTGTAAGTTAACAATTGACTTTTTATAGCTGAGGCCTACGGTAAGTTGTAGCCAAACTTCTTGACATTCATACCTGTGTCACCCAATTACCTTTGATATGATTAAACAGAAATTGCTACCACTTGCCATGTAATTTGTCCATTGATGTGACAAATTTCAGCAGGAGCTCTTGAAAGACTTCAAGGAAAGCTAACGTGAGTTCAGTACAGACAGGACATAGAAGGAAATGCTTAAATTGTACTTTTCCAGAGAGACAAAAAAGCAGTGTAATGATGAAAATGTGACATCTCTGTAGTTGTTTTTTTAAATGTCATAGATAAATACGTGTCTTGCCACATAGGGTTTCCAAGTTTTGGGAAGTGTGCCAGTATAGGTGAATATTTACATTTACTGTACGATGTGTGCTTTGGGGATTTCTTTTAGTTCAGGTGGACAATTCAGTCATTTTTCACTTTGGGTAAAGCCAGGTCCAAGTCAAGGGTCTGACTTGAGCCTTTGAGCAAAAACAAGTGCCAAGCCAATGTTACATTATGTGGCATTTCTGTATTCTGGTACTGCAACAACTGCATTAGTGGTACAGAATGCCTATGTTTACCATAACTGGCATTGATGACATTGACTCCTAAGTTGCAGATACAGGCTGAGTTAGATTTAAAGCTTAAGTTAGCTGTGGCTTGGCTGCTTTTGTCTAGAGGAATGCATTGCGGTTATAATCTCTACTTTCAAACTGAATGACTGAAGAGAAAAGAGTATAATTTGTTTCTAAACACCAGGTGACTTCTTAGCTCTTTCAGTTCCCAGTAGTTGAAAAAGGAAAACACAACTGAAGTAAATTGTAGGAGTAGGCATGTTTTGATGTTGAATTCTTGCCACAATGGATTTTTCCAGTAGAAACTGATAGTGGGAGTGAGACAGTTTGTAATCTGTGATGAGGACTTCTTGTTTATTGAAATCAAAAGTTTTAACAAAGCCTCCTTTTATCAGAATATAGATTACTACTGTGCCCTGCTAGGTGCATAATTTGAGCTCCACTGGAGGGTTAAGGCACAATTTCACAGGCACCAAAACTGACATATTACAGGTAGTAGTAACCGCACCTTCTTGACGTGCATGTTAACAAGTAAATGAAAACTTTCAAATCATTACTAAAAACATAACATAATTAAATAGAAATGAAACTCTCCTTGCAGCTACATCATGATTGTGAGATGTGGCTCCATTGCTTTATTGTTAAAAAAAAATCTTTTTTTGTGCCAAGTTTGCAAAATATAGATAGTCATACCTGGCTGTTATGGTAGACATTGCCTAATAGCCATATCTTCAGTTTTGAAGTTAGCTGTTACATATCCCAAGTACAGATGCCTACTAGCATTTATTTTAATGATGGCATTTAAAATCACTTTTATTTACACAATTCATGTGCAAGATAAAAAACGGGCATTTTATTTCACAAGCCAAGCTTGAGATTTTGATTGTCATGTGGACTGAGAGAATGGGAACTCATTATTTTTACAATTTGCTGTCTGGACAGGATAGATTATCTGGAGTTTCCATTGTAAGATGTGAACATCTTTTTTCCCCTTGGTAGAAAAGTACTGATATTTTTACTCCAGTTGACAATGAACTGGTGTGAATTGTATTTAAATGTGTGCACTTTGTCAATGATTCATAGTTATTTAGTAGTATTTCTGTAGGTTTCAAGAACAGACGTACTTAAATTTTTATTTGCTGTGCTAAAGAACACTGAGAACTTCATAAGTTCTGATCGTTTACTGATTAAAATGTTATTAGCTGGATATTTATGTGTTTTATTTTTCCTTCCAGGAAGCAAAATTGTGTTAAGTATGAGTTCATTTGCAAAGTTAAGAAGTTTACAGTTTGACCCACCTAATGCAGTTGCCCATGTTGGTGGAACTCTACTTATTGATCTGACACTGGAGAGCCAAATGCCTGTTCCAATACATGTGGATCAGATTGCCATCAGTGTGCTCTACAACATTGAAAAGAACAGCTACAGAAAAACAGCAGAGTGGCTAACAAAGCACAAAGTTTCCAATGGCATTATCCATTTTCATAATGATGCCAAAAACTTTCCCATATTTCGTGACACTTTTCCAGCACTTGAACTGTTTGAAATGTATGAGAGAAGCCCATCAGACAATGCTCTAAACTCCACTGGTATTATCTGTAAGAATGTGCACATGCTGCTGCGCAGACATGAAAGCAGTTCATCACTTGAATCCCCAGCTGGTCTGCCTTTGGAAGATGGAGCCCATCAGTTAAAATGTAGTAACATAATATTACAGCCAGGGATCAGTAAGATCACATTTAAAACTCAGGTAGGTATATTGCTTTACTTTCAGATTATTGCAGAGTTTATCCCATTCCATTGTTTGACAGTGCATTGTTGTCTACACCTGTAGATGTACAGGGGATTCCAGGAGTGGGATCATTTTGGATGATAAAGAAGAATGTAGGAGCAGCACCTGTAAATCCTGTAGTATGTAGGGAGCCGATAGAGGACTAGATGTTTGAAATACAGGGAGTGTTCTGAGGGATAAGACTATTGGTACCCTGCTTTATTCTTGCCCATGCCCAGAGGATATTACAGTGAGGGTTGCAGTGATAAAACCTTGGTTTGCAGACACATGAAAATTGGGTGTTTTGTACCCTCACTGACTCTCACAGTAGCACTATCATGATGTAACAAATGGTGCAAGGATGATTATCTCAGACTACATGTGAAAAAGGTAGTATAGTTCATTTTGGTAAACAAAACCAAACGTTTCCATGTCATATTATACAAACAACATACCCCTCCCTTCAAACTATTTTGTAAGTGATGTAGGCACTCTAGTTGATAATTTCTCATCTTTTGACCATCATGTCTGACTCAGCTAATTTCTAAAGGCATATCTTCTAGAGCCAAAGAAGTCTTAATTCACCTTTACTCATCTTGTAAACCCAGTACTGAATACAATGCCTCTTTTGACATATGTTTCATCAAAGTATCACTTAACTACTTCATGGTGATCTGTGTCTAGGCTAACCCCCCCCCCCAGCCACCTATTTCTTCACAGAACAAATGGTTTCTCAGTTACACAGTTAGATGCAAATCTTCATCAAAATATAAACAAGACACATCAATAATATTATACATTCATATCTCAACATTTCCCTAACTTTTGAAATAAACTTACACCACATGTCAATCAAACAAAACCCTTACCAACTCCAATGTAAAACTAGCTAAATAAATGAACAGCTTCACATTCACCCTAGTCTGTCCTATGCTACCCTACTTGAGTCTGGAGGGAATTACTGAATATGGCTTATTAGCTAGACTGATAATGCTGTCCAGACTAACTGTCAAGTAGTTACCCGTGAACAACTCCCATATATTTGGTGTGGTGGTTTTAATAATGTAGTAGAAGAAAGGAAGACATAAATTAAGAAGAAGAAATGTTGAAGATGATTATTGAAAATGTAAAGATTTACTTAGGAAAGCAAACTTAGCAGACACCCTAGAGGTTTGACTTACTTTAAGCAAACTATCTCATCCAGAATTGATTTAAATTTTTCCTGTCTACATATTATTTGGAGGAGTGGGACATATTTAATGCAAAAGGTTTCTCTGAGTATAGAGATTTGTTGGATCAGGTAAAGTATGCACATCATGTTGGTACATTGGATCAGGACATTTTATGATGAAATGTGATCAGTTGTGAACTAAACTTACTTTTGTTTGCTTGAAAATGGTTTAGGATGACCATTTATATTTAAAATGCCGTTGGTAACATTGTACTGTTTTAATTTAAAATAGTTACTTAAGGAATATAGATGGAGACAGAATAGGATTAAGAATGAAAGACATCTGATGCAAACATGTAGTAGTATATAATACACAATTGTCTGGAGCAAAATAACTATTTTTGGACGTATCTGCTGAGATGAAAATGTGACTTTGGAGATATCAGTATGTAATTTTCGATAGGAAGAAAGAGATCTTTCATCTGACTCCTTAGAAGAATATAAAGGTTTTATGTATTTTCAAGAAAGTTATGAACTAAACTGCCTACAAAATATGAAGGCGTGTATGAGTTTTGTATGAGGAAGTTGCGAAGAAATGAGCCACTAGGGTATATTTCCCTCCATCTGCATAACAAACGAATATAGTAAGGGTTTGGATGAGCCTTTTATTTTAACAGAATTGAAGTTAGCAAGTATTACAGTCAGTAGAAATGACACAACCCCCTGTTGAAGACTGAATTCAGTCGAATGCTAATTGGGAAGCGTACGAGTAGTACTGACTTTTATAATGATTTGTTTACTAATGCAATCAAAGGGGACTGAATGTTAAGGTTAAATGGCAATTCTAATGTTAACTTTGAAAGCACATAAGAAAATTAGGTTAGAAGATTGTTAGCTAAACTACAGTTATAAAGATAGGTCTTTAATGAAATAGAAGAAATTAGAAAATATATTTAAAAATGCTTGAATCCTGTTCATTCTGTCTATCCAGTCCTACATATGGGTCCTGTAGTGCCAGCTCAGATCCATTCTGACTGCTCTAGTTCTCCAGCCTCTGAGCCCTCACAAAACTTTTTTTTCCAAAATGCCCAGTTTTCCCCTGACTAACTCAGATGTCATTTGCTGCCTCTTGGAGACGCAGCACAGATAATTTCAAATAAGTACACCACCTCAATTTTTATTTATTTGAATTCTTAGATTTATAGATAGATATTTTAGTAGTTAGATTTATTGTTAAAAAAAATTCATGGCACATAATTACTAATTTTTCCTTATTTGCAATGTATTGAGATCTATCTGAAAACTATAAGTTTTAAGAAGTGCTTGAAATGCGGGAACAAAATTCCACCCCAAGACCCCCGTGATCTGTACCTGGTTTGTTTGGGGGTGGCACATCTGGATGCCTCCTGGGAAGTTTGTGCTGCCTTTGGGCCAAAACACCTGTCAGACAGGAGGAATAAGCTAATATTGAAGGGTCTCTTTCCTCCAGATCCAGAGACTTCTAAAACCAAAAAGTCATCAGATATAATTTCCTGCTCCAAGGAGTCTGTGTCAAGAAAATGGCCAGCAGTCCTGTAGTTTGGATTTTGTGAGGAAGACTGAGAATCGAGGAACACAGAACCCATGCACTGACTTACACCCCACCTTTGGATCCAGAATCTCCAACTGCCACAACCATAGAATACTCTCCTAAAAGACAGAAGTCTGTCTTGAGAAAATCCTTGGCACTATCTACTAAATCATTTACATCCTTTAGGAGTCCCTCTGACTTTGACTTGAATCACATGTTGCAGAGGTTTCTCAAACACCAGTTAGAGATGGGGATCACCACTACTCTGCTGGCTCCGAAGCCAGTCAGATCCATCTATTTTACCCCCATCCAGGTGCTTTCACCGGTCTGTGCTTCAGCTCCAGTGCCCCTGGATCTTCGTAGTCTCCCAGATCCTGTGACCCGGGATATGTTAGCTAAAATGACGCCTGAACCTGAGAATTTGGATTTGACTTCATCAGCTCAGATCTGGTCAGATCCAATACCGGATTCTCGGAGCTGAGGGTTTGGGTGGTCAACTCCTTTGGTCTTGTTGGAGTCATCTGCCTTAGAGATTTCAGCTCCAGTTCCCTCTTTGATGCTGTACACTCAATTGCATGCGAGGATTCACCCCAGATCTCTCTCTTTCCCCATTTAAGGAGTTGGATCTGATGTCTGGGACTGTCTCTTCACATCCTACTGAATTTAGAATGGCATTCTAGGTGTTGAGAAGAATCATTTCATCAAACAAGACAAAACCAGATGAGCCACTAATCATGGGTTCTTCTCATGATCCCTGCCCCCTGGGTTAATCCAGTCAGCAGGCATTTCCTTGGCTGATTCATTCCAATGACCTCAAGCACACTGCCACTTCACAGAGATGCTCTTCACAGGACTCTGGGTCTTCCTTCCCTAAGCTACCAAGAAAAGGGGCATGGAAAAGGAAACGTGTTGACTCCCCAAATGAGTCTGTCATATCAGCCACTGACTGTGAGGATGGAGACTCCCCATGATCCCCTCCCAAGGACATTTCCTTTGAGGATATCCTGGAGGTCATGAGACTGAGAGGATCTTGAACCAAAAAAACCTACCTCTCCAAACAAGAAAGTTCTTTTTGAGGCATGTGGAATGACTCCATATAATTCCTGGGTGATTCCACCAGCTGAAAAGTTTGTGGAGTTGGCAATTAAAAAAATCATGGCAAGAGCAAGATACTTCAGAGTTTGCCCCAAGGAAGTCTAATAATGCCCTCAGACCCCCCCCCCCCCCCAAGGACAAACTGTTCTGGATATATACCCCACCATTAGACTCCATCATTATCGTAGCAGACACCAAAAAAGAGTTGTATGAAGACTTCCTGTATTCATCCACCCAGCAAGAAGTTATGGACTTTAGATAGACTGGGGAAGTGGGCGTATACATACAGCTTCTTTGCAGTATGACTCATGAATCATGCCACTTCTATGACCAGGTTCCAGAGGGATCCAACGCAACTAGCCATTCCCACTAGAACTCTATTACTGCAGAGTCACAGAAACAACTTATGCCTACTCTATCAATGATGTCACATGTCACAATTCTATCCATGTGTTTGCTTCACAATGCTGAAAACCTATCAACCATAGCAGCTGAAGCAGGTATAGCCGTGAAGTGGCATACTTGGTTCCACTTGTGTGATTTCTGCAAACAACTTTAAGATGTCATTTACTGACGAAACCTTCGAAGATGCCACCTTCTTTGGTACAACATTTAAAGAATGTATGCAGAAGAGCGAACAGGACAGTAAGACGCTGTCTGCAATAGGAGTAAAATTAGAGTCACCTCAGTGCACCTTTTCCAGGGACCAGAAAGAGGCTTGATCACTCTGGTTGAGGAAGTCTGACAGTCAGTATGGTTCATCTTCTGACAGAGGTGTCTGAGCAGATGCAGTCACTTTAATGGACACAGGCCCAGAGGCAGAGGTGGTCTGCAATAACAAGAATTTCAAGGGCCATTCTCAGACCAGTGACCACAGGATCCCTGAAGGTTTATCTGACTGTTCCACTCTGGGGGCAGTCTGGAGACACATTTCTCCCTCTACCCTCAATCCTGATTTGCCATCGCAGGAGACAGATGGGTAAGAGGCATAATATCCCGACATTATCAGATTCCATTTTTGGAAAAATAATTCTCTCCAATTTCCTCTGCCCAGTATCCCACCCAATCAGGCAAAGGCTGCTGTAATAGAGGATGCCGTTCATAGTCAGTATTTCAGTGTTGATTCTTGGGTCTTCCTGCCATGCAGAAGCCTACTACTGACCCGATTTCCAGAGTCTTTGCATCATCCATAGCCGACGGGCATACAACTAATGTCTGTACGTCAGGGTGTAAGAAGGGTGTCTGCCGGTGCTTTCTTTGTCTTTCTTGCCATGCAGTCTGATGCACTTTACATGTGTTCAGTGTACTCAGTCCATCAGTTGACTCATTTTTCCAAAGAACCTACATCTTCCAGTCAGAAACATACCCACTGGGGAAATTTCTATATTAATTTAATGTTCAAAAAAGTCAGCAATTGCATGAAGTGTGGGAAACAAATCCCACATAAAGATTTTCACTCATTTTGCATGATGTTCTTTGTGTTTCACTGTTGCAGTCATCACATTTGGATTATCCTGCCAGGGGTAGCCCTAAGTCGGCCAGAATACCAGAGGCGTAGTATTTCTGGGTCAGATGCTGTCGCTCCAAGACTGACATCAGGTCGTCAGTGGTATAAAAACAGACAGCCGATGCCATTACACCAGTCTTTCTTGACGAGGAGCCCAAAGCAGAAGCAGTGCTGGTCAGCCACTACCTGAGTTTTCATTTCCGAATTGAAGTTGAAATCTTCTAATGCTAAATACCCCGTTGGGGATCCTTTTTTCTTGCTCTAACCAATGTCAGAAAAAGTTAACAATTGTCTCACCTGTGGAAAGCAAATACCACACCGAGACTTCCATTCTTACTGCGTCACCTGTTTAGGCCCAGACCACAACGTACCCCACTGTTGTTTTTGTGCTTTGTTCAATGCCAGAGCTTTATGTCGTCGGGCCCTTATTATAGCTAGATATTTTCACTGTCAGTCCTCGAATTCCGATATGGCTTCGATAAGCCATCCGACTACCAATCTTCCAAAAGAAAATGTAAGGATAAAGACAGAGACAGACCGCACAGGTCCAAAGCTGCCGACAACGCTTCCATTAAGCTTGTCGTCAGTTCTCCGGTCCTCAGTGAGGTGCTTTCGCAGCCCCTGATGCCCGCTTCTGTGGATTCGCAGGCCACTACCAAGACCCTTTCGGAGTCCGGTATGCCACAAGACTTCTTCGACTAGGGATCCTGAGGATGTCTCTACCTTGGATGGGTCTGGAGCCGGTGAGCAGGCACCGGCTTCCGAGGAAGTACGTCGCACTACTGATACTCGACACAGACCGACAACTTCTTTCGCGTCTTCAGTTCTTTTGAAAACAACTGAGTTTCTAAGGCCCAGGGTCTGAACCACACTCAAAAAAATGAAGACCCAAGCTCAGACACCTGCTTCCTTGCCTCAGTCTCAAATGCTTAAAATGGCAGAAGACCTTATAATGCTTATTAAGGGAAGCCAGGCTACCCCTTCCAAAACAGAGAGACTTGTCTCCAGTAGTTTTATCTAAACAGAAGTCCGATGACTCCGATGCATCTGAATATGAAGATATGCAACCCCTCTCTGCTTATGAGGATTCTGATGCAGAGGAATCCATCCCTTCAGCCTCTCCACCCGAGGACTTTTTCTTTGGGGAAACCCTACATACTTTAAGGGAGCATTTCCAATGGGAATGTCAGGACTATCCTCAGTCTAAAAAGAGACTTGGGGAATTCTTAGATCTGCTATAGCATAGACCTCTGGCCATTCCTCCTGTCCTGGATATTGTGGATGATGTTTTTATGGAATCCAGTCTGACTCCTGACATGCTCCCTCCTGCTCCCAGGAAACCTGATGGGTATTAGAGTCCCTGACTCTCACAAATTCCTTTTTAAAAATCCCACTGCTGACCTCAAGGTCATCTCTCAAGAACCTAAAGGAATCAAAGCAACCTCAGCTAAGAATCCTACCCACTCAGATAGGGATTCCCGAGCATTAGACAGATGAGCTAAAAAAGTATACACCTCTGCTACTCTTGCTATTAGAGCATTAAATTGTCAGTTCCACATGCTGAAATATCAGCAACATTCCATGGAACTCCTCAAACAAAAAATACCTTCTTTTCATGGTTGTGCAGAAAATAGAGTTACAAGAGTTAATGCATTCTGCAAATCAGGTAACTAAACACACCTTGCAATGTGGTTTTGACGCCCTAGAAGCATCTTGCAGGGCAGCAGATGTTGTTCGTGTTTTACTGTTGCAGTCATCACACTTGCCTGCAGGTAGCCATCAGTCAGCCCGAATACCAGAGAGTTAGTATTTCTGCATCCGTTGTTGTCGCTCCAGGACTGACGTCAGGTTGTCAGGGGTATAAAAACGGGCAGCTGACGCCATTACATCAGTCTTTCTTGCCGAGGAACCCAAAGCAGAAACAGTTTGCATGAGTGCCGGTCGGGCCGCTACCTGAGTTTTTCGTTTACGAATTGAATCATCCTGAAGTCTTCTAAAGCTGAGTACCCCGTTGGG
Source organism: Protopterus annectens (assembly GCF_019279795.1). Classification (NCBI taxonomy): domain Eukaryota; kingdom Metazoa; phylum Chordata; order Ceratodontiformes; family Protopteridae; genus Protopterus; species Protopterus annectens. The sequence continues at coordinate 657,451,323 of NC_056735.1, forward strand.
GATCCTTTTTTGTTTGCTCTAACCGATGTCAGAAAAAGTTAACAATTGTTTTGCTTGTGGAAAGCAAATACCACACCGAGATTTTCATTCATACTGCGTTATCTGTTTAGGCCCAGACCACAACGTACCTCGCTGTCAAGTTTTGTGCCTTGTTCAACGCCCGAACCATTTATCAAGTCCTGGTTGGGCCCTTATTATCGCTGAATACTTTCATTCTCGATCACCATTTTTCGAAATGGCTTTGGTAAGCCATCTGACTACTGATGTTCTGAAAAAAACGTAAGGATAAAGACAGAGACAGACCACACAGGTCCAAAACTGCAGACGACGCTTCCGTTAAGCTAGGCGCCAGTTCATCGGTACTCAGGGGCTTTTGCAGTCCCTGATGCCCGCTTCTATGTATTTGCAGGCTTCTACCGAGACCCGTTCATTGTCCGGTATGCTGCGAGACTCTTCTTCGACTATGGTATCTGTGGATGTCTCAACCTTGGACGGGTCCAGAGCTGCAGAGCTTCTGAGGAAGTTCTTCGCACTACCGATGTTCGACACAAACCAACTACTTCTTTCGCGTCTTCAGTTCTGTCTAAAACTACCGAGTTTCTAAGGCCAAGAGTACGCGCTATGCCTAGAAAAACGATGACCAAAGCGCATGCACCTGATTCCTTGCCACAACATCAAATGCTTAAAATGGCAGAAGACCTTATTGTGCTGATTAGGGGAAGCCAGCCTTCCCCTGCTAAGAGAAAAAGAGACCAGTCCCATGCAGCTTCAACAGACCAAGAGTCCGACTGTGAGGTATCTGATTATGAAGACATGCCCTTATCTGCTTATGAGGATTCTGATGCAGAGGAATCCATTTCCTCTGCCTCTCCTCCAGAGGATTTTCTTTTGGTGAAACCTTACATATCTTAACAGAGCATTTCCATTGGGAATGCCAAGACTATCCTCAGTCCAAAAAGAGACTCAGAGAATTTCTAGATTTGCCACTTTAGGCTTTTAGCAATACCCCCAATCCTGGAAGTTGTTGATGATGCCTTTATGGAATCCAGCCTTACCCCTGATACTTTACCCCCTGCTCCTAAGAAACCAGACAGGTACTACAGAGTACCTGAGTCTCACAAATTCCTTTTCAGAAATCCTACTGCTGATCCAGAGATCATTTCCCAGGGGCCTAAAGGTATCAAAGCTACTACAGCTAAGAATCCCACCCCTTCGGACAGGGATTCCAGAGCTTTGGACAGATGGGGTAAGAAAGTATCTACCTCTGCAACTCTCACCATTACGGCTCTGAATTGTCAGTTTCACATGCTGAAGTACCAGCAACATATTATGGAACTTGAGCAAAAAATAGCAATCTTTACAGACTGCGCAGAAAACAAAGAATTGCAAGAGATTATGCATTTTGCAAAACAAGTCAGCAAGCATACATTGCAGTGTGGTTTTGACGCCCTAGAAGCATCTTGCAGGGCAGCAGTCACTGGTTCTGTACTGAGAAGGCATGCTTGGCTTAAGGAACAGACCTTGCCAGACCACGTCAAATCAAAGTTATTAGACGCTCCTTTGCACAAGGACAGTCTGGCACCAAAGCAGAAGAGGTTCTTAAAAAGATGGAAGAAAAAGCTAAATCTGTGCAGACAGTTAAAGAATTCTTGCAAGTACAGCCTCCTAGATTCAGTAGGCATTGCCCCTCGTAACATTGGTCCTTTCCAGCCCCCTCAAGGCCATCTCAAACCAGATCCAGGGGTAACAGACCACCCAGACTACTGTCTCAGGGTATGCAGAGATCTAAGCAATGGAATGCCTCCACCTCCAAAGCAGGGAGTGCTAAGCCACCCCCTTATGGAAAGAATTCCCAATGACTTCTCAACTCCACTCCCCAACCTCTGCCCAACTTCTTGTGCCCCTAGGAGGAAAGCTTGCCCTTCATGTAAAAAACTGGATTTCCATTACTAAAGACCGATGGGTCCTCAACATTGTATCCCAGGGGTACAAATTTTACTTCCACTCACTGCCAACTCCAAATGGGTTCCAGACCTTCCTCCAAACTAGTGGGCAGAGGCACAAAATCAAGTTCAATCCGTGCTCTCTATAAAGGCAATTCAACCTGTTCCTGCGAAACAGACAGGCCAAGGATTATATTCCAGACTCTTCCTGGTGCCCAGAAAAGAGGGCACTTGACACCCAACCCTAGATCTGTCAATTCTCAACACCTTCCTGGTGGTACCAAAATTCAAAGTGCTCACCCTGCAGCAGCTTCTACCTATGCTAGCCAAGGATGCCTGGTTAGTCACCCTAGACGTAAAAGAAGCCTATTTGCACATCCCTATAAGGGACTCATGCAGGAAATATCTACGCTTCAGGGCATGATCTATGCATTATCAGTTCTCTGCACTTCCCTTTGGATAATCCACTGCTCCCAGAGTAGTCACAAAATGCCTGGCTCCAGCCGTTGCTTACTGCAGACAAAGAAATATCCAAATTTACCCGTACTTGAATGACTGCCTGATTCAGGCAGACAGTCAGGAAATGCTGTTGCAGCACCTGACATTTGTAAAAAACCTTCTAACCTCCCCTGGGGTACACCATCAGCGAAAAGAAATCAAAACTTGTCCCCAGTCAAAAGATTGTATTCCTGGGACCAAGCGTAGACACAGCATCCCAGATGGCATTCCTCACTCCAGAAAAACAAGCCTATCTGATAGACAATTTTACTGAAATGGCCACCATAACCCAGCTATCTGCAAGGAAAATCCTGCAGGCCCTAGAATTCATGGCCTCATGCATCCTACTAATTCCATATGCCAGACTGCATATGAGGAAACTTGAATGGTACTTAAAAAGTCTTTGGTGCCAACATTCTCAGGACCTGGAAACCATCATTCGTATCATACCTTGTCTAAGGGCAGAATTTCTTTGGTGGGCAGCAGCATGCAACCACAACAAAGGACTGCTTTTTACTCAACCCCTCGCTGCCCAGACCCTAACCACAGACTCATCAGACTGTGGCTGGGGGGCACACATAGACGGCAAGTGCATTCAGGGCCGCTGGAGCCCAAGTCAAATTCATCTGCATATCAACCAAAAAGACTTGCTAGCTGTGCAGCATGCTGTGACAGCTTTCAGATCCCTACTCTCACCAGGACACCTGCTAATAAAAACAGACAACACCACAGTTATGTGGTACATCAACAAGTAGGGGGCAACTCACTCTTTCCCACTCCGCAGACTAGCCGTGGCCCTGTGGAACACAGCCTTGGACATGCAGGTCCATCTGCAAGCTCAATTCCTGCCAGGCAAACAAAAGTCACTAGCAGATGACTTAAGCAGAAATCTCCTAGACCAACACAAGTGGCAGTTAGAGTCCGGCACCTTCACCCTTCTGATTCAGAAATGGGGGACCCCAAAGGTGGATCTATTTGCCTCCCCCTGCAATCACCAGCTCAGCAAATTTTGCATCAGAACTCCTCACAGCAGGGCCTGAAAAGTGGATGCCCTATCCTTCCAGTGGGTAAATCTCTCAATCTATGCCTTTCCCCCTCTGCCCCTTCTCTCAAGAGTATTGCTCAAGATAAGACAGGACAGACCAAGGACAATTCTGATTGCCCCAGACTGGCCACGTCAGCACTGGTACCTGCTCCTGCACAGCCTGTCACTGGTGCTAGCCTGGCATCTACACCAGAACCCAACCGTACTCTCTCAGCAGGGGGGACAGATCTTGCATCCGCAACTGCCAACCCTTAATCTTGCAGCCTGGTTTATTCCCGTAATTCTCCCTCAGTAACCAGCCTAAGCAAGCAGGTGCTAGATGTCATTCTTGAAGCCAGAAGACCCAGTACAAGGAAATCCTATGCTGATAAGTGGAAAAGGTACTGCTCCTGTATTCAGTCTAAAGGAGAGGACACAAACCTGCCATCCCTGCCTCTAATCCTGGATTACTTAGCAGACCTACTCCACAGAGGCCTATCCTTCTCCATTAAGATTCATGCCTCTGCCATTTCAGCTCATGACAACACTGAGCCACCTCTCTTCTCTCACCCTCTTATCAAACAGTTCCTGAGAGGGGCAAACAACTTAAGGCTGCCAAGGAGGGCACCCACCCCTGCTTGGGACCTTAACTTTGTACTGGAAAAGCTCACGCTTCACCCCTTTGAGTTTGCAGCTTCAGTAGAGTTAAAATTCCTCTCTTGGAAAACAGCCTTGCTTCTGGCCATCACTTCAGCTAGAAGAGTGTCTGAGCTACAAGCACTCATGGCTGTGGAACCCTTCATTATTTTCCATGCTGACAGGGTTTCCCTCAGGACTAACCCTTCCTTTATGCCTAAAGTGGTATCCAGTGTGGCTCTCAACCAATCTATCCATTTGCCAACCTTCTTCCCTAATCCTCAAAATAAAGGGGAAAGGATCCTGCACTCCTTGAACGTGCACAGATAGCTCAGATTCTACCTTGATAGGACTAAACCCTTCAGGAAATCTGACCAGTTACTAGTCAGCTTTGCAGCAGGGGCAGAGGGCAAGGCCATTTCTAAACAAACAAATTCCAAATGGATAGTACATTGCATCCATTTCTGCTACAAGCACCATGGGAAACCAACCCCACAGGGGGGCCGAATACATTCCACTAGGGCAACGTCTACCTCTACAGCATTCCTCAGGGGAGTCCCTACCAGGGACATCCTGGAAGCTGCTACCTGGAGTTCTGTACACACCTTCACCAAGCATTACCACCTGCCTATCTTTTCCAAATCCAGGGTGGGTTTTGCTACAGCAGTCCTGCAAGGCATACTTACCAGCCCCAACTCTTCTTGACTGCAGCCAACCTTTTAGGTTTGGGAATCTACCCAAGTATGATGACTGCAACAGTGAAACACGAAGAACATAGTACAGTTGTGTACACTTACCATAAATGTAGATGTTCGAGTGTATTCACTTTTGCAGTTCTGGTTTCCCTCCCTCCAGCACCCTTATTTCTCTCTCTATCTCTCTTCTGTATGCCTATTACTCACCCCTTTCAGGGGTATTGGTATTTACTTTTTACTGGTGGTCTTTTCCCCACCATAACTAAGATTCCTATTTGGGGAGCTCCTGACATTTGGGGCAAGAAAAACTGATGTAATGGCGTCGGCTGCCTGTTTTTATACCCCTGACGACCTGACAACAGCAACTGCCGACTGAAGGCTACCTGCAAGCAGATAACCCAAGTGTGATAACTGCAACAGTGAATCCACTCGAACATCTACATTTATGGTAAGTGTACACAAATGTACTTCACTGGTTCTGTAATTAGAAGGCATGTTTGGCTTAAGGAACAGACCTGCCAGACCATGTCAAATCCAAATTAGTGGATGCACCCTTGAACAAAGACAACGTATTTGGTGCCAAGGCAGAAGAGGTCTTAAAAAAGATGGAAGAAAAAGCTAAATCTATGCAGACAATTAAAGACATCTTACAGGTCTAGCCTTCGAGGTTCAGTAGGCATTGCCCCTCCAAGCACTGGTCGTTTCCTGCCCCCTCCAGGCCAACACAGCCCAGACCCAGGGGAAGCAGACCCCCCAGACAACAGCCCCAGGGAATGCAGAAATCTAAGCAATGGAGTTCCTGCTCTTCAAAAACAGAGAGTGCAAAGCCACCCCCTTATGGTAAGAACTCACAATGACTTTACACTTCCACCCCCTCCCTCTGCCCACCTGCTCATGCCCCTAGGAGGAAAACTCTTCTTCCATGCAGGCAACTGGTCCACCATTACCAACAACCACTGGGTCCTCAACATAGTGTCCCAAGGATACAAATTTTATTTCCACACACTGCCAACCTCAAAAGGGTTCCCAGCTCTTCCTGCAAACCAGTGGGCAGAGGCAATAAACCCAAGTCCTTTCCCTGCTGTCCATGAGGGCCATAGAGCATGTTCCTGCAGAACAGAAAGGCCAAGGTTTCTATTCCAGGCTCTTCTGGTACCCAGAAAAGAGGGCACATGGTGCCCCATCCTTGATTTATCTATTCCTAAACACTTTTCTGGTGATACCAAAATTCAAAATGATCACCCTCCAGCAGCTTCTACCTATGCTTTCCAAGGATGCTTGGTTAGCCACCCTAGACCTAAAATAGGGGATTCCCAATCGGGGAATCATGCAGGAAATACCTTAGTTTCAGGGCAGGATCTATGCACTTTCAGTTCTCTGCGCTTCCCTTTGGCTTATGTACTGCTCCTGCCATTGCATTTGCAGACAAAGAAATATTCAAATTTACACAAACTTAGACGACTGCCTGATTCAGGCTAACAGTCTGGAAAAGCTGCTTCAGCACCTGACCTTTGCAAAGGACCTACTGACCTCTCTGGTGTATACTATCAACAAAAAGAAATCAAAACTAGTCCCCACACAAAAAATTGTATTCCTGGGAACAAGCCTGGACACAGCATCCCAGATGGCATTCCTTACTCCAAAAAAACAAGCCTACCTGACAGCCTACTTCTCTCAACTAGCCACCAGAACCCAGTTATCCACAAGGAAAATCCTGCAAGCTCTAGAGTTCATGGCCTCTTGCATTCTACTCATTCCATACGCCAGACTGCATATGAGGAAACTACTATGGTACCTAAAAAGCCTTTGGTGTCAGCGCTCTCAAGACCTGGAAACTCTTATACCAATGATACCTTGTCTAAGGAAAGATTTTCTTTGGTGGGCAGCAGCATGCAATCATAACAAGGGACTTCCCTTCTCACAACCACATGCCACCCAGACCCTCACCACAAATGTAGCAGACTATGCCTGGGCTGCTCACCTGGACGGCAGGTAGCCCAAATCAAGTACATCTGCACATCAGCCTAAAAGAGATGTTAGCTGTTCAGCATGCACTGACAACTTTCAGACCCCTACACTCCCCAGGGCCTCTACTGATCAAAACAGTCAACACCACAGTGATTTGGTGTATCAACAAGCAGGGAGGGACTCATTCTTATCCTTTCTGCAGTCTCACCATGACCCTTTGGCTCTTGGCTTCAGCCATGCAATTACACCTGTTGGCACAATTCCTGCCAGGCTCTCTAAACTCACTGGCAGACAATTTAAGCAGTAACCTGCTAGACCCACACGTGTGGCAGCTAGACCTCAGAACCTTCACCCTTGTAACCCAGAAATGGGGCACCCCAAAAGTAGACCTCTGCCTCCCCCTTCAGTCATCAGCTCAGCAAATTTTGCAGCATGGAACCTCACAGCAAGGCCTGGAAAGCGGATGCTCTATCCTTCCAGTGGGTAAGCCTCTCGGTCTATGCATCTCCCCCTCTACCACTCATTTCAAGGGTACTGCTCAAAATAAGGGCGGAAAAACTGAGGGCAGCCCTGATTGCCCCAGACTGGTCATGCCAGCACTGTTACCCACTGCTGCGCAGCCTGTCACCCCTGCCACCATGGCACCTACCTCGCATCCCAACACTCCTGACCCAGAGGAATGGAGAATTCATGCATCCCCAGTTGCAGACCCTCAACCTGATGGCCTGGCTTATTCCCTGATCTCTCCTCAAGCTGCCAGCCTAAGCAAGCAAGTTTTAGATGTTATATGTGAGGCCAGATGCCCCAGCACTAGAAAATCCTGTGCTGACAAGTGGAATAGGTTTTGCACCTGGATCCAGGCTAAGGAAGCTGGAATGGCACAGCCCGCCCTACCTCTCATCCTGGATTACCTAACAGACCTACTACACAAGGGTCTATCCTACTCTTCTATTAAAATTCATGCCTCAGCCATCTCTGCTCATTTCAGCACAGAGCCACCTTTATTCTCACAACCTCAGAGGGGCTAACAACTTAAGGCCATCCTGAATAGCTCCTACCCCAGCCTGGAACCTTAGCTTTGTGTTGGAAAAGCTTACCCTGCTCCCCTTTGAACCTGCAGCTTCAGCAGAGTTAAAATTTCTCTCTCAGAAGACAGCCTTGCTTCTGGCCTTCACTTCAGCTAGAAGAGCATCAGAGCTACAAGCACTTATGGCTGTGGAGCCCTTCATCGTTTTCCATGCTGACAGGGTCTCCCTCAGGACTAACCCATCCTTCATGCCTAATGTGGTGTCCAGTGTGGCTCTCAACCAATGCATTAGTTTAGCCACCTTTTTCCCTAACCCACGAAACAAGGGGGAAAGGATTCTGCAGTCACTAGATGTGCACAGACAGCTCAGATTCTACCTGGACAGGATTAAATCTTTTAGAAAAACTGATCAATTGCTAGTCAGCTTCGCTGCAGGAACAGAGGGCAAGGCCGTATCCAAACAAACAATCTCCAAATGGATAGCACACTGCATCCATTTCTGCTACAAACAGCATGGGAAACCACCCCCAAAGGGGGGTCAGGACACATTCCACCAGCGCAACCTCCAACTCGGCAGCTTTTCTCAGAGGGTTCCTCACCAGGGACATCCTGGAGGCTGCAACATGGACATCTGTTCATACCTTCACCAAGCATTACTACCTGCCTGTCTTCTCCAACGCCAGGGCAGGCTTTTCCACCACAGTCTTACAGGGTATCCTTGCCAGCCCCCAGTCTTCTTGACTGCCTTCACCCTTTTTCTTCAGATTTGGGAATCAACCCAAATATATGACTGCAACAGTGAAACACAAAGAACATAGTACAGTTGTGTACACTTACCATAAATGTAGATGTATTCACTGTTGCAGTCCTGGTTGCCCTCCCTCCACCACCCCCCTTTGTCTCTCTCTCTCTCTCTCTTTCTCCTTACAAGGAAATTTTGGTATTTACTTTCTATTGGTGGTGTTCCTCCACCATAACCTAGCTTCCTATCGGGGGCTCCTGACAGGGCAAGAAAAACTGATGTAATGGCGTCAGCTGCCTGTTTTTATACCACTTATGACCTGACGTCAGTCTTGGAACAACAGCAACCGATGCAGAAATACTACACCTCTGGTATTCTGGGTGACTGAGGGCTACCCCTGGCAGGATAACCCAAATGTGATTGGTACCACACTACAATGTCTCTGTGTCCTGACTGTGCAAAGTATTTTGCAAAAACCCTAGAACATAGGGCCAAGGTGCTAGCCGCCAGTATGGAGTCTTCCTCTTTTGTTTCCTTGGTGTTATCACAATCCACTGCTACCACAAGGCCTCCACAAACTTCAACATTGGCTAGTGTCATTCCAAAAAATGGAAAAATAAAAAGACCAAGGACCCTGATATTTCCAAGAAAGCTACAGTTCTAGACCATATGCCGATCGATGACCCAGGTGAGACACCTTTGTAGCCCTCTGGTTTGGTGACCGTTATGCTTGAACCCTCTCGCATGACCTCTTGGGAGGCCACCATGATTTCCATCCTAACTGCAGATGTTACCATGGCACACCCGTTGGTCGGGTGTGAGGTTGCTCTCCAGACCTCAGCTTCCACATCTGAGCTGTGGGTCTCTCTAACCAAAGCTGTGATCTTACAACCACAACCGCAGTTCACCTCTTTTTAAATGGACACCCAGAGTGAAGAGAACCACTTCTTTTTCATCACCTGTAACCTCATCTTCTCAAAGTGAAGCCCAGGACCTCCAAAAAAAATAGCACAGGAGTTCATGGCATTTATGAAATCTAGAGAGCCCACTTATGCTTCTACTATTGAGGTCTCCCCATACAAAAGGAGCAGGGAGGTGGCTTTTCAGGAAGATGCAGATTCCTCTAGTGCTGAAGATGAGGAGGAATTGTCTTAGGACCCTTGCCACCACAAGCTTACCCATATTCAGACTCAGATGACACCCTGTCTTCCACCTCCCCCAGGGCCTTTACTTTGGGGATACCTTGCACAGAATGAAGGAGACTTTCCGTTGGGAAAGCAAGCAGTATTGACAGTATCAGACCCATTGTAGGGAACTGTTAAGTTTGCCTTCATCCAGGCCATAGGATATTCTTCCTGCACACTTTGCACTGGATTATGTCTTTAAAAACATTGCTTTACACTCTGATTCTCTATCTCCTGCTAATAGGAAACCAAACAGGTTTTACAGAGTGCTTGGATCTAATAAGCACATTTTAAAAAAAGCTAAAGGCTGAACCTTCTGTGGTCTCTACTGAATCTACAAAAGGTGTACTTAAGACGCTGATCAGACATCCCTTCCTTAATGACAGGGAAAGTAGGCTGTTAGATTTGGGGGAAAAAAGCTTATACCTCTGCCACCCTGGCAATAAGAGCTTTGAATTGACGATTGCATATGCTAAAGTAGCTCGAGCCTCTCCAAGACAAAATTGTCTCTAAAATAGAATCGGTTGTTGATAGAACCTTATGTTAAGGAAATTCAGAAGACCGTCAGAGAAGTTTTACAAGTCTACAGACACTTCCTAAAGTTTGCCTATGACACCTTGGATGTTTCTTTGCAGAGCAGCTGCCACAGCTTCTGTCTTCTCCAAACTTGCTTGGCTCAGGACGCAACCCCTGTCTGATCAGGTTAAGGCTAAACTACTGGATGCTCCACTAGATAAGAAATTTCTCTGGTCCTCCAACTGAGCAAGTTTTTGAGAGGCTGGATTAAAAAGGAAAGCAAATTAATACTGTAGAGGAATTTTACCTATCTCCAGCACCAAAGTACAGTTGACATTATCCTTCAAAACCTTGTCCTTTTCCCCTAGACAAGATAAGGGGAGGCCTCTCTGTGGCAAAAGTCCTAGACAGTTCAGGAGATGGCAAACAGAGCAGTCACACAAAGCAGGGAGTTCCAAAGAGCCCACCCAGCATTGAGACCAGCTGTGACTATGTTCAACCCCAGCCTTCCATCTCCCTCTCCATCTTGTCATTCAAGCCTCTGGCTAGAAAACTCTTTCCTAACCCAAGGGAAAACCATCACCAGGGACCAATGGGTCCTCAGCATCATACAGAAGGCATACTACATACAGTTCAGAGAAATCCAACCAAGAACAGGAAAGCCTCTTACAACCTATCATCAGGGAAGATCTTCACCAATGATTCATCCAGCCTCTCCCAGGGTTTAAAGGAAAAGGCTTCTAATCAAGCATGTTTCTAGTTCACAGAAAGGAGTGCATCTAGAGGCCCATCTTGGACCTCTCAAAGCTAAACAAGATGTTCATCGTGTTTCACTGTTGCAGTCATTACACTTGGGTTATCCTGCTGGCAGGCTACCCGCAGTCGGCCTGAATTCCAAAGTCCTGGTCCGGCATCGGTTGCTGTCGCCTCTTCCCTGACGTCAGTGTACCAGGGGTATAAAAGCTACAGCCGATGCCATTTTCTTCAGTCTTTCTTGCCGCTCAGTGCCCGAAGCAAAAGCAGTTCGCAAGTGCTGGTCGGCCGACTCCTGAGATTATAATAAATCCACCAAATGAGCAAATACAGATAAAAAACAAAACAAGCAGCACACCAGCAGGTCTTTCCAATATTTTACTGACTCCTGAGATTTTTGAAATTGAATTTCAGATCCAAAGTCTTCTATAAAGCTAAGTACCCCATTGGGGAAACTTTTTTCTTGCTCCAGACTGATGTCAGAAAAAGTTAACAATTGTATTTCTTGTGGGAAGCAAATACCTCATAAGGATTTTCATTCCTTGCCTAGGCCCTAACCACGATGTAGCTAGTTGTCGGTTTTGTGCTAGATTCAACCAACGCACTATTAAGCGTTGGTACGATTTTGCTTTTCATTACTTTGGCCGAAGGTTTAACTATATAATGCCGTCGGAACAACCGACGACCGGAATTCATAAAAGCGCAAGGAAAAAGAAAAGGACAGGCATCCGAGGTCCAAAACTGATGACGAAGCCTCTTCTAGGCCAGTCGCTGGTTCACCGGTTCTCATTGAGGCGCTTTCTCAGCCCCTGACACCTGCTACCTCAGAGCCACAGGCCGCCTCTGACTCCCACGTGGAGACAGCTAGGCCTCTGGATACTCAAGGTATTGGGCCTTCGGAAACTAATCCCTCAGATAGGACCGGAGCCGCTGAGCAGGCATCGGCTTCTGAGCGTGTTTTCAGACCTACACAGCTTTATATCAAGCCATCTTCAGCATCCAAGACAAAGACTAAAACAGTTTTAAAGACAAGGAAACAAGTACAGCATTCTCGAGGACAGACCTCCATACCTAGGAAACAGATGCTCAAAATGGCCAAAGACCTAATTACTTTGATCAGGGGTTCCCATCCCCCTCCTGATAAGAGGCCTAGGCAAGATACTGAATATAATTCCTCTGATCAGGTTTCCATTTCCTCTGACTCCTCTTCAGAACAGGGATACTCTATTCCTCCCTATGAGGATTCTGATGCTGAAGAATCTATTCCTTCAGCTTCTCCTCCTGAGGATTACTCATTTGGGGAAACTCTGCATACCATGAGGGAGCATTTCCACTGGGAGAGCCAAGATTATTCAAATTCTAAGAAAAGGCTCAGAGACTTTCTTCTACTACCTCAGCAAATACCTCTTGCTATTCCACCTGTTCTAGACATTGTAGATGATGTATTTTCGGTGTCCGGCCTATCTCCTGACTCTCTACCTCCTGCACCTGTTAAGCCAGACAGATACTACTGGGTTCCAGATTCTCATAAATTTCTATATAAAAACCCTGCTGCTGACCCAGAAACTATTTCTCAGGGTCCCAAAAGGGTCAAGGCTGCTACTGCAAAAAACCCTGTCCCCTCAAATAGAGATTCTAGGGCACTGGACAGATGGGGGAAAAAAGTTTACACTTCTGCTACCTTGACTGTAAGGGCTTTAAATTGTCAATTTCATATGCTTAAATATCAGCAATACTTAATGTCTCTGTTAAAACAGAAAATGTTGACAAATTCTGAATGTTCTTAGAACAAGGAATTGCAGGATTTATTGCATTTAGCTGAACAAGTGGGAAAACATACTTTGCAATGTGGTTATGATTCGCTGGAGACCTCTTGCAGGGCCACTGTAACAGGTTCTGTTATTAGAAGGCATGCTTGGTTAAAGGAACAGACTCTGCCTGATCATGTTAAAGCAAAATTATTGGATGCTCCATTACAGCATGATACTTTGGTGTTAAGGCAGAAGAGGTGTTGAAGAAAATGGAGGATAAATCTAAATCTATGCAGACAGTGAATGATTTCTTACAGGTACAGCCACCCAGATTAGCAGGAATTGGCCTTCTAAGAATTGGTCCTTTCCCATGTCAGACAGGCCACAAAGAGGCAGATACAGATGCCCTAGAGGCAGACAACAGCCCCAGGGCTCATGCAGGCCCAAACAATGGGGTGCTTCTACCTCCAAAAGCGGAGAAGACAAATCACAGCCATATAGGAAACAGTCGCAATGACTTCCCTCTGCCAATGCCAAGCACTTATCTTTTGGCAGCACCTTTAGGGGGAAAGCTAGCACTTTTTTCACAAAATTGGCACACGATCACCCAGGACAAATGAGTCCTAAATATAGTCTCTCAGGGCTACAGGTTCCACTTTCACACCCTTCCAAAGGCAAAAGGTATGCCAGACCTGCCGCACAATCAATGGGCACAAAAACAAGTTTCATCTCTCATGGACATGATGGCCATTCAGCCAGTGCCACAACAAGAACAGGGACAAGGATTTTACTCAGGACTTTTCTTAGTACCAAGAAAGGACAAAGCATGGAGACCAATTCTGGACCTGTCTATTCTAAATACTTTTCTGGACATTCCAAAATTCAAAATGTTGACTCTACAACAGCTTCTGCCCATGCTGGGCAAGAAGGCTTGGCTTGTAACTTTGGACCTCAAAGAGGCATACCTGCATGTCCCAATCAGACAATCGTGCAGAAGATACCTCAGATTCATAGCTGGCTCAATGCACTACCAATTCTCTGCACTGCCTTTTGGCTTATCTACTGCGCCCAGGGTCTTCACAAAATGCCTGGCACCAATAATTGCATTTTGCAGACAAAGAGGAATTCAAATATATCCCTACTTGGATGACTGCCTTATTCAAGCAGAGACCAAAGACATTCTACTAAAGCATCTGGCATTTGTAAAAAGATTACTAATTTGCCTAGGGTGCACAGTAAACGAAAAGAAATCAAAACTAGTACCCTCTCAAGAGATAATATTCCTGGGTGCAAGCTTAAATACAACTGCCCAGATGGCTTATCTCACGCCAGACAAACAAAGGCAACTGACTTCTTACTTCAAAAGCATGGCAACAAAGACCCAGTTATCTGCAAGAAAAATTCTGCAGGCTCTGGGCTACATGGCCTCCTGCATTCTGCTAATTCCATATGCAAGACTGCATATGAGGAAACTACAATGGTATCTAAAAAGTGTTTGGACTCAACATTGCCACAGCCTGGAATCATTAATTTCACTCATTCCCTGCCTACAACAGGAGTTTCGATGGTGGGCACAGACATGTCACCACAACAAGGGACAGCCATTCACTTTACCCACAGCCAGGCAAACACTAACAACAGATGCGTCAGATTATGCCTGGGGGGCCCACATGACAGGAAAATGTATTCAGGGCACATGGCCCCCAAGCCAAAGGCATCTTCACATCAATCAAAAAGAGATGCTAGCTGTAGAAAATGCCCTGACAGTCTTCAAGGACCTACTTCATCCAGGACAACTGCTGATAAAGACGGACAACACCACAGTTATGTGGTACATAAACAAGCAGGGGGGCACACATTCCTACCCCCTCTGCAGACAAGCCATGATTTTGTGGAACACAGCAGTGACCTACCAAGTACACCTGCAAGCACAATTCCTGCCAGGAAAACAAATGCTCCGGCAGACAAACTAAGCAGAAACCTCATGGATCCTCACAAATAGAAACTAGATCCACAAATCTTCAGCATGATAGCAAGGAAATGGGGATGCCCAGACATAGATCTTTTTGCATCCCCTCACAACTGCCAACTTCAGAGATTCTGCACAAGGACTTATCACAAACAAGCATGGAAAGTGGATGCCTTGTTATTCAGCTGGAACAACCTTACAGTATATGCCTTTCCTCCACTGCCTCTCCTCCCCAAGGCACTCCTAAAAGTCAGACAAGAGAAGCCACAAATGATACTAATTGCCCCAGACTGGCCACGCCAACACTGGTACCCAATCCTAAGGAGCTTGTCCCAAGGCCCAGCCTGGACATTGCCTCAAATTCCTCATTTACTGACCCAACAAAACAATCAGATCCTGCACAGCCAACTCAGAACCGTAAATCTAGCTGTATGGCGGATAGTGTGACCATTCAGAATACACCTTTCTCTAAAGCGGTTATGGATGTTATTTTGGAGGCCAGGAGGCCCAGCACCAGAAAATCTTATGCAGAAAAATGGAAGAGATTCTGTGCTTGGAACCAGGCACAAGGAATTGACACGCTTGTTCCAAATATACCTCGGATTTTACAATATCTAACTGAGATGCTGGACAAAGGCCTGTCTTTCTCATCAATTAAGATCCATGCCTTTGCCATTTCAGCTTATTACAATGCAGACCCACCTATTTTTTCACATCCATTGCTTAGGCAGTTCCTCAGGGGGGCCAAAAATATAAGACCTCCAAGGAGAGCACCAATACCTGCATGGGACCTCAATTTTGTCTTGGAAAAACTCACACAGCCTCCTTTCGAGCCAGCCAATACAGCTGAGATAAAATTCATATCATGGAAAACAGCTCTGCTCCTAGCAATAACTTCAGCAAGAAGAGTCTCAGAGTTACAGGCATTAATGGCTGTGGAACCTTTTATTATCTTCCATCCGGACAGGGTTTCTCTAAGGACAAACCCAACATTTATGCCTAAGGTGGTGTCCAGTGTGGCTCTTAACCAAACCATTCATTTGCCTTCTTTTTTCCCAAACCCACAGAATAAAGAGGAGAGACTTCTGAATTCTTTGGACATACACAGACAGCTACGCTTCTACTTGGACAAAACTAAAGCTTTCAGAAAGACTGAGCAACTTTTAGTGGCATATGTTGCAGGATCACAAGGAAAGGCTATCTCAAAGCAGACAATTTCAAAATGGATAGGACATTGCATTTGTTTCTGCTGTTCACAACATGGCAAGTCAGTGCCTAAGGGCATTAGACCACATTCTACCAGACAGCAGCCACCTCAGCAGCCTTCCTCAGAGGAGTATCAACCAAGGATATTTTGGAGGCTGCAACTTGGACTTCAGGGCACACTTTTACTAAGCACTACCACTTACCTCTTTACTCTAAATCCAGAGCAGGCTTTGCCACTGCAGTTCTGCAGGGCCTCATAGCCACTCCTAATTCTGTTTAGACACAGCCACCCAACCTCAGCTTTGGGATTCAACCCAAGTGTAATGACTGCAACAGTGAAACACAATGAACATAGTACAATTGTGTACATACCAGAAATGTAGATGCTCAAGTGTATTCACTGTTGCAGTCCAGGTTACCCACCCACCATCCCCCTTTCTTTGCTGGGACTTATCTGTACTTCTCTATCCTATACAACCTATGTGGTGTATTTGCTTGTAGATGAAGGTATTGTTCATTTTAGTGCATGCTTTTATTAGCAATGTTTTTTAGCCTACCCTTTTGGGGGCACCTGACATCTGGGGCAAGAAAAACTGAAGAAAATGGCGTCGGCTGCATCTTTTATACCCCTGGCGCACTGACGTCAGGGAAGAGGTGACAGCAACCGACGCCGGACCAGGAGTTTGGAATTCAGGCCAACTGCGGGTAGCCTGCCAGCAGGATAACCCAAGTGTAATGACTGAAACAGTGAATACACTCAAACATCTACATTTATGGTAGGTACACAACTGTACTTTTCTCAACATCCCAAAAAGCAAAATGCATACATTGCAAAAAGTGCTGCCATGGTCTTCTAGGATGCCTTCATAGTCAGTCTAGACCTAAAAGATACTAACCTCCTTGTCCCCATAGCAGACAGTCACAGAAAGTACTTATGATTTGTAGCATTAGGCTCTCACTTCCAGTTTTGTGCATTACCATTTGAACCATCTGCTTCTTCCAGAGTTTTCACAAAATGTTAATCTCCTCTGATAGCTCATTGCAGAACTCTGTGGATGTTATGTAGTCCTGTCTCGCCTTAATTCTTGCTGGATGAGTTCGGAGCTGATATTCGGCTCCGACTCGGCCGATACTAAAGCTCGAGAGCTTTTACTAGCTTGAGGCTAGCCCTTATCCCATGGTGCCTCACGGCAATTCCCCAGATCTCATCTGCTGCAAAAGCTTTGAGGTTGTGTCTTACTGGCTTGTTGTCTAAGTAAAACATTATTTGCTAATTTTAGTCTCTTTTTCCTGATTTTTCTATCTTTATATACTCCTTATATTTTTTTGTCTCTTGTGTGACTGTTTTTTTGAGAGTTCCGTCCCTATTCCTCCCCAAAGGACTATTACGGCCCGTTTATATTAGAGGGCCTTTCCTCCCTGTGTGTGAGTGTTTATATATATATATATATATATATATATATATATATATATATATATATATATATATCTAAAGTTTAATTTTTCTTTCTCACTTCTTTGTCTTTAGTTAGTATTTAGTGTTGTATTGCTTTTTGTTTAGCTACTCTATTCCTGGTAGTCAGAGTGTCGAAAGATAAAGATAGGGAGCATAAGGATCATAGCCCTTTGGGGGTTTAAGAAGTGTGATAGATATTCACAGAAAATGTCTCTCACAGACAGTCACACCAGTTGTGTGTACTGCCTTAGTGAAGCCCATTTGCAGGAGCTCTGCACCTTTTGTCATGCATTTAGCACCAGAGTTTTAAATGAAAGAAAGAGGAAACTCATTGATAAGGGGTCTCATGACCAGTTCCTTCCAGGAACAGCTGGAACTTGGTCATGCAGCTGCAAAATCCTCTAAGAGAAAATCTTCGGCTCCAGCTTCGGAGCCAACTAAAAAGACCAAAGCGTCGGAGCCAAGAAGTTCCATTTCCGATTCAGCTTCATCCATTTTGGTACCGTCGGTCTCCTCGGCGTCGAGGCAACCTTCGGTACCGAAAATTTTACCAGAAATTGTGGTTGTGTCTCCCACCTTGAGATCTCCTATTTTGGAGAGAAAGGAGGTCTCCTTCTGTCTCCACCAGATCTTCCAGGACTCTGTCTGATGAGGACATCGAGCGTGTGGTGTAGAGGTTGCTTTCAGATCCAGCTCTGGCAAGAAAATCGCCCCTCAGGACCCAAAGGTTTCAGATCTGACCCCCCCTTACCGACCACTGTTCCTCCTCCTCTCTTGGAGCCTATTACTTCAGGTTCTTCTGTCGTGGACCCTTCGACTCCAGGGATTCAACCTGCTTCCTCTGAGTCAATTACTCTATCCTTGGTGGCTCAGTCTGGAGCCGAGGCATCTGGGAACCGATGCTCTCGAGTCGACTCCAAGGGGGACAGTCACCCTGGGTTCTCATCGGAACTGACCCTTCCTCTTGGAGTCTCGGCTCGGCTCCCACTTCTGCTTCAGAGCTGTTCCCCCTTGCTAGGAGTCGACCTTTTGCCTCCTTGGAGCAGAGGTTTCTTTGGAGCGAGGGGGGGCTTTCAAAGCTATAGAGAAGGCTTTATCTTCTGCTAAAGCCATACCATTGGAACCTGTGTCTCACCAGCAGCTTCCTCCCTGCCACCCCGACAGCATATGGAGCCAGAGGCCCAAATAGCCCCCATTGGAGGTGCCCCCTCTTCCGAGACCTCCCCAGATTATCCCACTGGAGAGTTCCCTCAGAAGAGGCTGTGTAAGAGGAAGCATGTCGACTCACCTGAGTCTGTCACATCAGACACTGATTTCGATGAATCAGAAGGGTCCCCTAGATCCCCCAATGAGGATGTCTCCTTTTCTGACATCCTAGAAGTCCTTAGACAGAGGGGTGATTGGAAAACCTCTAATTCTATTGAGGATGAATCAGTGTATCTTGAGGCCTTTGGTTCCCGAACTTCCACCTCCTGCGTGACACCGCCTTATGACCAACTTTTGGGGGTCATATCGTGGAAAGCCTGGACCTCTCCAGATTTAGTGGAGCCCGTCCCAAGGAGGCACCTGAGGACAAGACTTTTCTTAGTAAGGGAGTTCACATTGATGCTGTGGTGGTAGCAGCGGCCACCAAGGAGGAGTTATCTGAGACATCTTCTAATATCCATCCTCCTAACAAGGAGTCCAGGGCGATGGATAGGTACGGGAAACATACTTTTTCTTCAGTGGTATTTACACTAAGATCGCTAAATTACCTTACTCATTTTACTCATCTTCAGAGGGATCTCCTGAAAGAGTTAGGGGACACCCTCCAGGTTTCAGTAGCTCCGGGTTCCATGGATAAAGTTTCTGCGCAGCTCTCCACCCTTACTTCCATAGCTAACTCCTCCATGAGGCTGATATCGTACGCGGCAGATGGAGCGAGTAGGGCAGCCACAGCAGGAATATCCCTCAGGAGGCATTCTTGGCTGCATCTTTGTAATTTTACAGAGTCCTTCAAGTCTTCCTTCACTAACGTCCCCTTTGATGGTTCATCTCTTTTTGGACCCCAAGTGAAAGAGACTTTGACTAGGTGCGAGCAGGAAGGGAAAACCTTATCTGCCGTCAGAGTCCATTTCTCCCTCCTGTCTAGACCCTATCCCAACGGTAATACAGGAGGGAAAATGTGGTTCCGTAAATCCTAAAAAAGTTTCCCTCAGGCACAAGGCCAACCCTCCCCTAGAGGCAGAGGGGGAGGATATAATGGAAGACGCTGCCCTCGTGGCAGAGTCGGGGGTCATCTATTGCTGTATCCAGGTGCCTGGCTATCTCCCAAGATCATTGGGTACACACCATAATATCCAGAGGTTACCTGATCCCCTTTGTTTCTGAACCCCCAACAAACCGATCTCTACCAGATGTACCACCCATCCAACTAGACCATGCAATATCAGAGATCATCTCGTTGCTGCAAAAGAGTCATCCAAGAAGTCCCTGCAGAGCAAGTAGGATCCAGAACTTACTCTCTATTCTTTTTAGTTCCAAAAAAGACAGGGAACTGGAGGTCAAGCCCAGATCTCAGCAGGCTCAACAAGCATGTAAAGAAATCGAAGTTCTGAATGGTCACTCTGCAGTCGATATTTCCCTTTATCGGGAAAGACAATTGGATGTGCTCAATTGATCTCCAGGACGTGTACTACCACATCAAAATGGACAGGCGCTCCAGGAGACATTTACACTTCCGATTGGGAGCCAGTCATTTTCAGTTCAGAACACTGCCCTTTGGTCTCACTACAACTCCAGAGTGTTTACCAAATGCATGGCAGTGGTAATGCTTCACCTGAGACGTCAAGAATTCCAGGTGTTTCCGTACCTAGACGACTGGCTTCTCACTGCTACCACCAAGCATCAACTCATCAGAACCAGGGATGAAACTCTATCCTTGTGTGCCAGTCTAGGCATCACTGTCTACCTAAAAAAGTCAGTCTTACCTCCCTCGCAACACATTGTATACTTAGGCTCAGAAATCGACACAACCACCATGTCAGCATGACTAACACCAGAAAGAGTAGAGTCTCTATGCAGTCAGGTCAGAGCCTTGATAAACAAACAAAAAGTTCAGGCCAGAGTAGTCCTTCAAGTCCTAAGGACTATGGCTTCCGCCATCCTATTAGTATCTGTTGCTCGTCTCCACATGAGGATACTTCAGTGGCTATTTGCCCAATGGTCGATCCAAGGACTTCCATTGTCTCACCAGATTTTTATAACAAACATCTGCAAAAAGGATCTGACATGGTGGTTGCACACAGGACAACATTTCCTTGGTCGCCCACTTGTTCCTCCCCAAGAGAAAGCAGTTTTGACCATGGCCACTTCCCAGATAGGGTGGGGGGGGCATTATCTGGGAATGACAGTCCAAGGTATTTGGCAGAACCACGAGAACCACTTGCACATCAATGTTCTGGAGATGAGAGCGGTGCTGTATGTGTTGCAAGCACTTCACAGTTCTCTTCCCACCGGGACAGTTGCGATTCTGTCACAACAACATGTCTTTTGTGTGGTACATAAACAAGCAAGGGGGAACCAAATCTTACCCGCTTTGCAGAGAGGCCTTAAGAGTTTGGAAATGGGCAATGGATACTCAATGCTTCCTGATAGCAATGCATATCCCAGGGAAAACCAACATAATAGCAGACAAACTCAGCCGAGCAATTCTGATGCCTCACGAGTAGTCCCTGAATCCAAAAGTTGCGAAAGAGATCTTTCACAGATAGGGCCAGCCTTGCTGCGACCTATTCGCCACTCACCTGAACACCAAATGCAGCAGCTACTTTGCCCTCCTTCCCCATCCGGGGATGTCACCCAGGGATGCTCTAGTCCACGATTGGCCCCCGGGACTTCTTTATGCCTTTCTTCCTTTTCCACTCATCCCAAAGGTAATATAGAAAGCAAGACAGTTGAGGAGGTCCTTGATCCTCATTGCTCCTTAATGTCCTTGACAAATTTGGTTTCCCTTCCTGTGGCCCTACCTTTTGGAGGAACCATGGATTCTGGACCCATCTCCAGATCTCCTGATTCATCAATCGGGACAGTTCCACCCCACCATCCACACTCTCAAATTGACAGCATGGCTGCTCCAGTTCCACGAATAGCCAGGTGTATTCCCCTATCCCCTTCGCTCAAACCCATTCTAATTTCATCCCATAAACCTTCCACTCAGAAACTATACTCCAGCAAATGGAAAAGGTTTTCGTTTTGCGCTATGAACCGGGGCTTAGATACATATATGGCTCCTATAGAATCTATTTTATCTTTCCTAATGTCAATTTTTCATGAAGGAGCGGCAGTTAGAGTTCATTTTGTTGCCATTTCGACTTCATGGGAAATCCAGTCATGCAACACTTCTTGTGTAAAACCTTCTTAAAAGGAGTTCTTCTTCTCAGGCCTCCAATCAAACAGCCATTAGAACCTTGGGACTTACTTAGTCCTCTCATCTTTGATGTCTGCACCCTTTGAGCCATCCTCTTCATCAGACCTAAAATTGTTGTCATGAAAAACACTATTCTTAGCAGCCATAACATTGGCTAGGAGAGTCTCAGAACTGCAAGCTCTAACTATTCGAATTCCTTACATTATTTTTCACAAGGTATGCTCAGCACAATCTGAATACTACTGTTGAATTACCTGTGTTTTTTCCATACCACTCTAATAAATCTGAGTATAGACTACACCAGTTAGATGTTCACAGAATACTCAGATTTTATTTACACAGGACTCAGAAATTCAGAAAATCAGATCAACTATTTGTTTCATTTTCCAACAAGAAGAAGGGATTGCCTCTTTTTAAGGTTGCTCTTTCAAAATGGCTTTTGGATTGCATTGCATTTGCTTACCAATCAGCTGTTAAGCAATTACCCGTCAAAGTTAAAGGTCATTCTACTAGAGCTGTATCTACTTCATGTCCCTTTAGATCTAGGCTCCCAATTGATACTATTTGTGCAGCAGCTACTTGGGCAAGACCACATACTTTTGTCACTCATTACAAATTGGATTTGGCCTCCCGGGACAGGTCTTCCTTTGGGTCCACTGTGCTGAAGAGTATCTTCGCTTGAGCCACCCAAGATATAGGTGCTAGGGACGCTGTCCCATCCAGCAAGAATTACGGCAAGATAGGACTACATAACATAAAGAAGTTATGTACTTACCATAACGTTCCATGTTTGTAGTCCATCTGGCCTACATTCTTGCATCCCTCCCTCCAACCCCCTTCCTGTTTTCTGGGGGATCTGGTGGACTGTACTGGTGGTGTCTGACCTGGTTCTCTTTGTTGTCCACCTGTCATGGATTATATTTTCAAAATCCTTTGTCTGTGTATATGCAGCTCTGATATTTGTCTTACCTCATGGGTACTTATTGCTTTCTTGCAAACTAGATCTGGGGAATTGCCGTGAGGCACCATGGGATAGGGGCTAGCCTCGAGCCAGTAAAAGCTCTCGAGCTTTAGTATCGGCCGAGTCTGAGCCAAATATCGGCTCTGAACCCATCCAGCAAGAATGTAGGCGAGATGGACTACAAACATGAAATGTTATGGTAAGTACATAACTTATTTTTTTTTTTGTATTTACCCCTATGTAGATGACTGTTTCATTCAGTGAAAGTCCACATCAGAGACCCGAAGTCTTGCAAATCACCATAGACTGCTTTCAGAAGGTAGGTCTCACCTTAAATCTTCAAAAATCACAAACTCTTCCTCAAACAAGAATCTTCTTTCTGGGAGCCTTCATAGATTCAGTCCAACAGAAAACCTTCCTTCTCCAGGACAAGATTGCTTTCTTGACAGGCTACCTGACCAGTCTGCTTCAAAGCAGTTTATCCCACCAGGGGAATTCCAGAGGATGTTGGGGTGCATGACATCTTGCATTCTCATGATCCCACTTGCAAAATTACACGAGAAAACTTCAATAGTTCCTGAATAATGCTTTGAAAACAGCATTCTCAACTCTTGGAAACACTACTGCCTTTCCTTCCATGTCTGAAAAAGCAACTCTTGTGGTGGAAGAACACCATACAGCACAACGTAAATGCAAATTTGTGTTTACCCGAAGCAGACAAGACCATCACCACAGACAGTTCAGGCATAGGTCCCCTGAAAGTGCAGGGCATTTGTTCTCCTCAGCAGAGAAAATTGCATATAAATCAGAAGGCGCTACTAGCAGTCTCTGGCCATAAAAACCTTTTAACAGAGTGTAAGCCCAGGGGATCTGCAGATCAGTGATGTGGTACATAAATAAGCAAGGAGAACTCTGTTCTACCCTCTCTGTAGCCTTACAGGAAGATTTAGATGGTTGCCCCTGTAAATAGGGTTAACCCTCATAGCTTCCTGTATTCCAGGTCAGAACAGTACCTTGGCAGGTTTCTCAAAGCAGGGATCTTTTTAAACCCCAAAGAATGTATGCTGAAAAGAAAGGTCTTCCTGGATCTAACCATAAAGTGGTTGTTCCCCTCATTAGACCCGTTAGCCTCTCACCACAACAAACAGCTATAGAAGTTCTGTTCCAGAACTCAAAAGACTGTAACTTGAAAAATATATGCTTTATTTTTCACATGGACAAACTGGTTCCCTGTATACATTTCTACCCTTACACCTGATCCCCAGGGTACTGATAAAAATCAGGGTGGTCAGACCTGGCATGATCCTAGTTGGCCCCCTTTTGGCCAAGATAACACTGTTGCTTCCTCTTTCTGACCCTCAGCGAGGGGAGATTCCACACCCTACTGCAGGACGTAGATCTCTTTGGCCAAGCCAAGGAATCTGTCTGCAACCTCATCAGCTACCCTGATTTTAACAGCCTGGAGGATTGGATTTTGACACCAAGGAGTGTGTCCTGTCCCAAGGACATGCTTTCCATTCTAAGGGAAGCAAAGAAAACCAGTAAGGATATCATATCTGTCAAAATGGGAAAAACGTCCACCTGGTGTCACAGCAACACCAACCCTTCTCAAGTAGACATTGACTTGCAGTACCTGTTAAGCCTCTTTAAACAAAGTTGTCCTATTCCAGCATTAAAGTACACACACCTGCCGTATCAGCTTACCTGATCAATGCTCTACCTATCTCCTTGCACCTCCACATGAAACTTTTTGTAAAAGGTGTGATTTAGTTGAGACCACCCAGAAGGAACCCTAGACATGCATGGGAGCTACATTATGCATTAGAAAAACTAACCTTTGCACCCCCTTTCAACCTGTTGCCACTGCCTCTCTAAAAGATACTTAACAGGAGGATCGCTTTTTTATAGCTGTCACATCGGCAAGGAGAGTTTGAGTTACACGTCTTCATATGTAAAGAACCTTTCACTGTCATTCACAGGGTATAGTGTTACCCTCTGAACAAACCCATCTTTTATACCTAAGGTGGTATCTGAATTTACTCTAAGCCAAGTTGTCCATCTACTAGTCTTCTCCCCAAATCCACAGAGCAGGTTAGAGTAATTCCTCCATTCCCTGGATGTGCACAGGGAGCTCAGGTCCTATAGAGACAGTACAAAATCCTCTAATAGGCAGAGCATTTACTGATGGCTTTCACAAAAAACCAAGTATGGCAAGTCCACTTCTAAACAAGCCATTTCAAAATGAATAGCAAACTGGATTACGTTCTTTAACTCCTACTTTGGAAAAGATTTACTGGGCATTTTGAAGCCCACTCCACCAGGCATGGGGTAGCTACCAGTGCTTTCCTCAAAGGAATCCCTACCCAGGCTATCCTAGAGGCAGCTGCATGGAACTCCATGTAAACCTTTACAAAACACTATAACCTAAGCAATGTCTATAGGACCAAAGCAGGTTTCACTACTGCAATCCTGCAAAACCTTATTTCCTAGGATCATACAGATGACCCACCTCCCACCTGTTAGCTTTGGAAGTCCTGCTAGGAATCAGTACTGCAATATTGACTGCGAAGAACATAGTACAGTTTTGTCCCACTTACCATAATTGTAGATGTTGGAGTAGATCAGTGTTGCAGTATGTACTTTGATCCTCCAACCCCTCTATCTGCTGATCGCTTTTCTCCCCCTTGCTGGGTGCAAGGGGTAGAGAAGTTTTCTGCAGATAGTCCTGACATCTCCATCATCCCCTCTGTGCCTCCTTTGATATTTCTCCTTTTTACTTAAATTCAGACAGTTTGGGAGGTTGTGTTGTCCTCATGCATCAGACTACTTTTTTACTGCTGAAAAAGACCTAAATAACTGACAATACACCCTTCTTACGTCATGACGTCCAAACATCAGATGTTCATCGTGTTTCACTGTTGCAGTCATCACTGTAGGGTTCTTCCTGCCAGCAGGCAGCCCTCGGTCGGCCAAAATCCCAAAGTCTGGGTCCGGCGTCGGCTGTTCAGTCATGCTCCCTGACGTCAGAGCGCCAGGAGTACAAAGCTGCCAGCCGACGCCATGTTCTCCAGTCTTTCGGTGGAAGCAGTTTGCAAGTGCCAGTCGGCTGACTCCTGATATTTTTTTGAACTTCAGTCCGAAGACTTTCTTCTTCTTCTTAAAGCTAAGTACCCCGTTGGGGGAAACTTTTTTCTTGCTCCAGTCCGATGTCAGAAAAAGTTAATAATTGTATTTTTTGTGGGAAGCAAATACCTCATAAGGATTTCCACTCTTACTGTATTCCTTGTTTAGGCCCTGACCACGACGTAGCTAGTTGTCGGTTTTGTGCTAGATTTAACCAACGTACGATTAAGCGGAGGTACGATTTTGCTTTTCACTACTTTGGCAGGCGATTTAATTATAAAATGTCGTCAGACACACTTCCGACTACCGGAGTTCACAAACGACGCAAGGATAAGGACAGGCCTCCGAGGTCCAAATCAGATGATGGTTTACAAGCAGAGCCAGCTCCAGGTTCGGCCATAGTCAGTGAGACGCTTTCGCAGCCCCTGTCGTCGGCCATTTCAGAACCGATTGCCAAAACGGACTCCCACGAGGAACCAACTAGTCCTTTGAGTACTCCAGCTGCAGGAACTTTGGACATTGCTCCCTCGGATGGGTCCGGAGCCGCTGTGCAGGTACCGGCTTCCGAGGGGGTTTTCAGGCCTACACAGCTTCTGATTAAGGCAAAACCAAAGACAAAGGCGAAGACTCCTTCTAGCCGCCCCTTCTACTCTATAACCACCACCCTTTATCTCAGCTTTGGGATTCAACCCTACAGTGATGACTGCAACAGTGAAACATGATGAACATAGTACAGTTGTGTACACTTACCATAAATGTAGATGTTCGAGTGTCTTCACTGTTGCAGTCTGGGTTACCCACCCTCCTGTCCTCTCTTACACTTTCATTACTGTGGTTTCCTACTTCACCCTTCTTCTGAGGTGTATTTGCTACAGAGTATGGGGTTTGTTGTATGTTACATTTTTGTTTTACTATTGGCCTTCACTTTTGGGCACCTGACATCTGGGGCAAGAAAAACTGGAGAACATGGCGTCGGCTGGCAGCTGTGTACTCCTGGCGCTCTGACGTCAGGGAGCATGACTGAACAGCCGACGCCGGACCCAGACTTTTGGATTCTGGCCGACCGAGGGCTGCCTGCCAGCAGGAAGAACCCTACAGTGATGACTGCAACAGTGAAGACACTCGAACATCTACATTTATGGTAAGTGTACACAACTGTACTTTATCAGACATCCAGTAGCTAGGGATGTGGAAAAAAACTCTGGAAATTTGGCCAGTCACCAGATTCTGCATGGCAGGAAGACCCAACAATGAGTACTGCAACACACTGATCTACTTGAACATCTACAATTACGGTAATTGGGACGCAACTGTACTTAATTTCTGTTTTACAAAAAAGAGCTATCTAGGAAGTCCCGCTAGACCAACACAGGTCAGGAGTTTACTCTCGCTTCTTTTTAGTTCCATAAAAGATGAACAGCCTCCTTCTATTTCTGTACATAAGCATCCTGAACAAGTACATTAAAAAACCTAATTCAGAATGATCATGGGGCAGTCTATTCTTCCGTGTCTTCAGAAGAATGAGTAGATGTGCTCCATAGATCTCGAAGATGCCTATCTCCACATAAAAATATGGAAAGAGTCTAGGAGTTTTCTAGGCTTCTGATTTGAAGCCACTCACTTCCATTTCTGAGCCCCACCATTTGGTCTCAACACAGCCCCAGACTGTTCACCGTGTCCATGGAGGTAGTAGCAGCTCATTTACATTTAGAGAGATTCAAAATTTTCCCATGTTTAGACAACTGGCTCCTGGCTGCTATTGCAGAGTCTCTTCTTCAGGTGAAGGATTATTTACTAATCTTTTGCAAGATTATGCTTCACTGTAAATTTACCCAAGTCCATTCTGGAACCCCCTCAGCAGATAGTGTTTCTGGGATGCCATCTGGTCACTAGAGTTACTCAAATTATACTGTCACAAGACAGAATCATGTTGGTAAAGATAGCAGTCCAGACTTTACTGGAGACTGATATTCCAACAAGCAAGGATGGTTTTAAGAACCTTAGGAAGAAATCGGTGAGAGGCCATCCCCCATTGCCAAACCCACATGGCATCTCAAAAGACTGGGTAAGATCTGGTTCACCCCTGCTTGTTGATGTACCAGACTACTGTCAAACTGTCTGTCTGAATGTTTATCACTCCTAGAAAAAGCTAGTTCTGAAGTTACTGCAACAAAGGAGAACTGCTGTCATCTCTATTACATTGATATGAATACTAGCCTCTGATTGTAACCAAGAACCTTGGACCATTCTCCCTTCGTAATGCCCCACCCCTCCAAGGGAGGATGCATCTGTGGCTACCATTGCTACTTGAGAGGGTAGCTGAAATGGTCTTTCCTCTTCTATTATCGGGGACTGAAGCCACCATTTCAGATGAGTCTTACAAGTCACAGTAATTCTGATTGCAAGTGACAACAAATCATGATTTTGTGGCCAATGAGTCTGAAGCATCCACTGAAAAATTCTTGTGATAGCGAGGAAGCGAACCATGAGAATATTCTCTTGGTTCGCTTCCTCGCTATCACTTATTAAAACAGTTACATGTACAGCAGCACTTTTGGGTCTAACAGCCATCCCATAAGCACTATGTGAGAAATGTTCTCGCTTGAGCAAACATTACAGATGTTATTGCACTGTACAATCAGTTCTCAAGCAACAATGCTTTGTGTAGCCAAAGCACAGTGGTTAACTAAGTCACTCTCTCGCTGTCTTTACTCAGGTCCATCTTGCACTGTAATAGGTATGAACTCAAAGCAAATAGTAAGACGCATCTTTCACCAGGTCTTGCACTGTTGAGCAGTAGTATTTTCATTTTGTGTCTTCCAAAGAAACAAACAGCTATCACTCAGGGTCACGCAGATAAAAAGCACCGCAGATAGTTAACCCAATTCTAGCATGCAAACACATTTTTAGCATACCGCTAAAGTTTCTGGCATGTAGGTAAAATATATCTGGCGAGTAAAAGCCTATCCCATAATATTTTGGTGGTAATACAAACCAAATATCTCTGGCTTACATTTCTTTAAATGTAAAGAGAAAGAGAGAAAAGGGAGAAAGAAAAAGAAAAAAAAACAGGAGCACCTATTTACATTAGTATACCCATTGCACTTAAAAATAACTGAAAAAAATACTTTATAACATGCAAAGAAAATCATGCACTATTTAAATAGTACTATTAAGAAAAAAATGTTTTACTTACAGGTAACTTTCTCCCTCCTCTTACCCTCTCATGAGTACTTTTCTGAACTTTAATGCCAGGAAGTATGGCATATGCTTTAGTGTCCCCTACAGGTTTAACAAAGTCAAAGACAGTCCAGTATTTCCAGATTCTCTTGTTCTCTTCCTGTTCATTTCCTTCTCCCAAATCCTGTCTCTGCTTCATTTCCAACATACTCTTTATTCTTCTAGTCAACTCTTGTACTTTTTTCCCCTCCCTCATGAATTTTCCATTCAAACACTGGAACAAGTTTTACAGGCACAGTCTCTCTGTGGTCTTTATTACCAGAAGAACAAGAAGCAGAATCTCCTTCTGTTTCACAGCTCACTTTTTGTTGGACCAACTTTTGTATTTCTTCTTATTGTGTACTTAATAAAAAAAAAAAAAGATTTTGTTCGTCCAGGGAAAATATTTTGAAGATATCTGGGTACAGCAGTTTAAATCTCAAACCTGCTTCTCGGCATTCCCTGAATAATGCGATAAATTTACTCCTCTTTTGCCTGGTGTAGAGTGAGTAGTCATTCTCCACAAATACTCTGCTGTCTCCCACTTTTAGTATTTTATCCTTCTGTCACAGTTTTGTCAGAATCAACTCCTTCTGTTAAGATTGCGTCTTTATTATTAAAGGTCTAGGTTGTTTTCACATAGCCAGGTTTGGAGCATACACACAACTTGCCCTTTCAATTAACAGTTCCTAATGTGGAATACCAGTCCAGTTGATTATTTCTGCTTTCATAAAATTAATAGTCTGTTCCTTCCAGCTTCTCAGGTACAGTGGAAAATCTCAGGTTTCCCTGTGTGCTCTGTCCTCTAATTCTATTATTTTTTGAAACATCTCTTCTTGTGCCATCTCATATTTAGCCATCCTTTTCTTCATTTCAACCTCTGAGTTTTTGCAGTTTTATACCTTATCTGAATATCTGTTTAAAGCTTCTTCCATTTTTCCAGTCTTATTATTTGAGTTGATGTATGTCATCAGTGTTTTGTTTATTTTAGTCAGGTCTGTGTGCAGTTGCCTTGTACTTTCCTCTAGGTTACTGGAAGCCTTGTATGGAGCTTGCACTGCTTTTTGAACTGCTACAGTACTTCACTCAGTCAGTGTTTTTTCATCAGCATTTGTAGCTGATTTTCCTTAAAGTCCTCTTTATTTCTTTTTTCTCGGCATCCAGGCAGTGCACATACTAGCCAGTTACTTAAATTTACCCAGAAATCTAGGTCCACTGGCTTTCTCTGCCACTACACTGGGAGAGCTAGAATGAAGTTGTTACTCAATATGCAGCCATTTTAGAAGTCCCCATCTAATGATGGCTTAAACCAAAGTTATGATTATGGAAATCAAAGTTATGATTATGGAAAGATAGTCATTGTTGCTGTTCAGCTTTAGTTTTCCTTGCATCATTTCAATACATCTTTCCTGACCAAGACAGCATAGTAATAACCATTTAGGAAATAACTCAGATAAGCCAGGGTCCAAGAAGCCATAGGGATATAGGTGCTCTGGGATGCATTTTATAGCATTTTCTCAACCTTTCAATCCAAATGTGTCCCAAACAAAAACATTGAGTGGAAAAAAAAAACATGAGTAAGAAAAGAATTTCAGTCATATTTTTTTTTTCTTTCAAGGAAGACATTGTGCAAAGGCTTAATGTTCAAAGATGACAAAATGGTAGCTCACAACAAACTATCAAGCCTGTTGTTGTCTGGATACACAGGTCCTGAGAATACAGCCTGCCTCCCTCACCACCTAAGAAAAGACAGTGACTGCCTACACGTCCCTCTGCTTTTAGACTGGGATGAAAGCAGAGGTTCAAATTGCCACATTCATGTGTCTCAAGTGACTGCTGACCTACAATATACATAGCATGTCTCCTCATTCCTCAACCCTAACTGTGAAAGACAGCTGCCTGTATACACACCTGATGTGAAAATGAAAAAGTAATGATTGCAGTAATGTATTCTACTTTGTTGCCCCTAGACAGAACACTGCCCCTACACAAGCTATAGTAACCTTTTTTGTAAACAGTGGATATAAAAAGTGTACACACCCCTGTTAAAATTCTAGATTTTTGTGATATACAAAAATGAGACCATGCTGATAGACTTCTCCCCAAGAAGACTGAATATTGTAATTAAAGCAAAATATGATTCAACAAAATATTAGTTTAAGGGTGTGCACACTTATGCAACCAGCTTATTGTACATTTTTATTTTTTATATTTTCCCCCTAATAGATTTGTTTTCAATTGAATTGTTCATGTTATAGGTCACATTAAAGGTGGGAAAAGTTTTGAAATGATTTATTGTGGTCTCATTTTTTATATCACAAAAACCTGGCATTTTAACAGGGGTGTGTGCACTTTTTATATCCACTGCACCTCTGAGGTCAATGTGAAAAATAAAAGAAACAATGAGCACACTGTCCTCAGCCCAAACAAAAGCTGTAGTGACCTCATATGCACACCTCTATTGTATGACTGTGATGAAAATTAAATAAATAATAACCACCCTCCCCGTTACCTACGGGAGGTTTTTGTATTTTTGAATGGGTGCTGTTGAGAGCAGAGGCCATTATTAGCTTTATGCTGACAGGGCCAGCTGTGTTCAGGTAAAAGAGCATAATCATTAAATTAATACTTTTTTTCTCATTTTCCCCAACTAGCAACAGCTTTTGTGGGGCCCTCACACAGTCATGGATGATTAAGGGAGATCCCTGTATCAATTTATACAGTCTGTGGAGTGGGGGCCACTAGACTCCTTGAAGATCAAAGTGTCTGAATGTTCTGTGATATATTTTATGCATTACTTTTGAAATATTACTTGTTACCTACATTTTTTCCCTGATACTCGGAAGAATAATGTATGTACCCTGACATTATTGGGTATATGCACAGATAAAAATCAGTGATACTTTTCATGCACACACACACACACACACACACACACACACACACACACAGCAATACTAGTTTTGCACTTATTTCAGCAAATAGCACTACCTTGTGCAGCATTGATACTGCTACACCAGATCAGTGAATGCTGTTTAGCAGTCATCAAACAGGGATAAGTCACTTTTATTTACCTCAGTGAGGAGTAATGCATACCTGTTACGGTCTCTGATTTGACAGACCTACCCTTATATTGCTCATAGTGTTGCTTTGCCCTTCATAAAATGTTTGATTTGCTGGTAAATCATTCAGGAATACAGACAGTCAATAATTCCAGACATCAGAGGTTTATAATTGTTTTTGTCCAAAAGAATGCATGTTGATGTGAAATGTTTTATTCTGTTAACTTTTTTAAGTGAATTAGAGTTAATATTTAAAACATGTTCCTGATTTTGAGCCTTTTTTCTGCTAGTTTTGGTATCCTGCAGAATTCTTCTGCAAAGTGTTGAGAGTTGAAGTAGCTAGTGTTCTACCGGTATTTATAAAACTCACTGAAAGAAAAAAAGTATCCCTGAAGACTGGAAACATCAGCTCTTAAAATTCAAGGTGTGCACTCAAACCAGTCACCCTGGCCTGTCTACTGCTTAACCTTACTTATGTTCTTTATCAGCTTTATCCCAACAGGGTCATACCACTGCCCTTTTCACACTAAAAAGCATAACCAGGAAATTAATATATTTTTTCCTCATTTTTCCCAACCATCAGCAGCTTTTGTGAGGCCCCCCCACACATTCAAGGATGATTAAGGGAGCTCCCTTGCAGCCACAGGTATTGCATGTACCTAAAGCTGGCTATGTTGTTTGTTTTAATGAAGAGAATGTCCACCAGCAGCGTTTAATTAAGCCAGGGGCACTATGTCAGTGGTAAAATATTTAATGGAATTGTGAAGCCTATTACTTGACAAAATACTGTTACTATAACCAGATGTATCTTTGAATTTTAAAGGAGATATAAATAATAAACCAGGTGGATAGTAACTATTAAGTAGTTAAGATTGCTGTACTAGCTTTTGTTAGTTTGACAGGTTACAAAATATCAAGATAAGATAACCTGCTGTGGTTGGGGGCCCCATTGACCGCAGGGTTCGTTGGTGCTAGAAGCTGTGGCTATGGGTATGTTGCTAATCATAACTGGACTTGACATCTAAGCGAAGCTAGAGGCAGTGGCAGCAGCAGATGAAGGTCAGATTATTCCTTTCTGACGAGCTGTTAATACAGTACTAGGCTTCTGGTTTGCATTGCATTAAATGCTTGTGTGTTTAAAATCACCTTCATGGCGGTTTCGTAGTTTAAATGAAAAAAGTAACCTTGGGGAAGAACTAGCAATAAAGTACATGTAATTTATTACATTTTAACAGTAATGGGAGTACACAGTCAGCAAAGTGGTTTCGAAGTTTAAATGAAAAAAGTAACCTTGGGGAAGAACTAGCAATAAAGTACATGTAATTTATTACATTTTAACAGTAATGGGAGTACACAGTCAGCAAAGTGGCTATAAATGCTGGTGATGGGGGTTCTCTGTGGATTAAAGTATCTCATGCGGTTATCACCTGGTCATTTTTAAACAGTTATCTGGTTGTTGAGGAGTAGTGTGCATGTGTGTGTGCACATATATTAAGTTGGAATACATTGACTGCTGTGCGTCTGTGCGAAACAAAATTGGAATATGTGACTTTGGTCATTATTGTTATTATTAAGTTGTTTTTGACACAGACGTCTGAAAAAGATGCAGTCAGTCTTACTACATACAATTGCTGGATTTGAGGGATATATGTGGGTAAAAATGACTGATTCTGCTGAGCTGATAAAGTTAAAAAGTCATTAGTTTGCTTTGCAGGACCAGTGTGCATTTGTCTAAAGCAAATTGGAATATTTTACTCTGGCTGTTTTTATCACAATGATACATGTAATATGTGCAGTCAGTAAAGTAGCTGTAATTGTTGAGTACAGATTTTGGCAGGTTATGTCAGCAGTTTGGCCTTTTATTATTGAAATGTTTTGAAATGGGTGTTTGTCAGTATTGGTTCATATATTTTGATGTGAAGTTCTATCTCACCGTTCATTCTTACTGATGGGGCTCCGAGTCGGCCTACTACAAAGCTCGAGGTCTTCAAATAGCTCGAGGCCAAGTCCCTATCCCATGATGCACCTAGAGTTACCCCAGATCTCGTTTGCTTTTGCAACAGATTGTAAGTTCTCACTAGCTCGGGCCAGTAAAACCTTACTTTTACAAATATTTTCGTATAATATTGATAACTTTGACTAGATAGTAGTTTTAGCTACTTTTATAAGCTCTTATAGCTTAGTAGTGTATTTCCCTTCCCTTGGTGTGCTTTCTTATAAATTTCTAATTTCTAGTTGGCCTCTTTTTTTTTTCTAGGCCCAGTTTAAAGAGTGTTTTATCAGTGACCTTTCTGTCACTGTTATCTTGTGCTTAGTGACCTTTTGTCACAGTTTAAAAATTTTAGATAAGGTTTATTTTATTTAGTGTGTGCTTAGTTTAGAGTATTTAGATAAGGTTTAGTGTGTGTGAAATAGCAGCTATCTTTATCACTATAGTTATAGTCTGCTCTTAGCATTTAATATTGTGTGCTTTTAGACAGAGTTTTCTCTCACAATTAATATTTTATCTGTGTATAGATAAATATGTGTTTTGTGTGTGTGTGTGTGTGTGTGTGTGTGTGTGTGTGTGTGAGACTTTAGCCTGTATTTTTTTAAAGGCTTTTGACTGTGTTACTGTTCAGTTTTCAAAGTGTTCGGTTTAACAGTAATCTTGTTTAATTCTGTGTTTGGTACAATATGGCTGACCAAGATAATCATCCCAAGTTAGGATTTAAAAAATGCCCCAAATGTGGCCAAAAAATGTCTGTCACCGACAGTCATGTCAACTGTGTGTATTGTTTAGGGGATTGCATTTACAAGATAGCTGCTCCATATGCCATTCTTTCTCTTCCAGGGTTCTCCAGGAGAGAAAGAAGAAGTTGATAGATAGAGGTTTGCTTAAACCCTCTTTCCAAAAAGCTTTGAGTGACCAAGATGGATCCAGCAAGTCCTCAAAGTCTTCTAAGACTTCTGAGACAAAAAAATTCCAAAATGTCTTTGACGTCAGCTCCACAAGCATTGGAGCCGACCATCTTATCTTTTCGGAGCCGGTCCCCAGTCCTGGAACCGGTATCCAAAATACCTAAGTCTCCTTTATTACAGTTGGTACCACCTTCGATCCATTCATCTCTGTCTTCTATTAGCCTTTCTGATCTGGATGTGGATGGTGGTGCAGAAGCTGTTACAGGCACGGGCCTTTGCAAAATTTTTATCAGCTCCGACCCAAGTGGCTTTGGAGCCGAAGTCCCTTATGCCAGCTACAACTCTTCCTCCTCTGAGCCATATTGGTCTTTCAGAGCCGAAGGAGTCGAACTTGTTGATTGTTGAGCCTTCGGAGCCAATGCCTGCTCCAGTGTCCTTGGCTCCATTTACTCTGACGTCCTCGGTGCCGATCGAGGACTCTAGGAGCTGACACACTCTGGTCGGGTCAGGGGAGGATAGTTGGACTGATTTGTCGGTTCCGACTCTGCCTCTCAGGACTTCGCCTCGGATGAGCTCGGCTCCTACCTCAGGCTCGGATCCCACTGTCCTGGTGCTAGGGGTATCGATGGTTTCCTCGGATCCGTCGGTCCCTTCACATCGGAGCAGGGGTGCCTTCAAAGCCATGAGGAGAGTCCACCTCAGGTCCGGCTTCTTCCTCTCCTAAAGCGCCTGTGTCTGCTTCACAGATCCTGGCCAAGCGTATAGACCTAGAGCCTCAGGAAGCCCCATTGGGTGGCCCATGCTCTTCTGAAACCTCACCAGAAGCTCCCACTGATGAGGTTCCCAGGAATAGAGTTTGTAAGAGGAAACATCTAGACTCCCCACAGGAGTCCCTGACATCTGAAACTGACTTGGATGATTCAGAAGGGTCCCCACAGTCTCCCTCTGAGAATATCTCATTTGCTGAGATACTAGAAATCCTTAGCCAGAAGAGTGACTGGCAGTCCAAAAACCCTACTGAAGACGAGACTGTTCTCCTGAAGGCTTTCGGGTCTCAGCCCTCCACCTCTTGGGTGTCTCTGTCCTTCGATGAGCTGATGCAGCTGGTCTCACGAAGGGCGTGGGAGTCACCGGACTCCATGGAGTCTGTCCCTAGGAGGCCTAATAAATTTATCTCCGCTCTCCAAGACAAATGCTTTCTGACCAAGGCTGTGCCAGTTGATGCCATGGTGGTGGTGGCAGCCACCAAAAAGGAAATTTCAGAAAATTCCTCTTCTATCCATCCTCTTAACAGAGATTCCAGGATCATGGATAGATATGGGAAGCGCACTTATAGTTCATCGACGTTTGCACTCCGCTCGCTCAACTACCTAACCCATTTCACGAGACTGCAAAGAGATCTCCTTAAAGAGCTGGGAGATGCTCTTCAGGGTACAGTAGCTGCAGGAGCTTCAGACAAAGTTGCCTCCCAGCTTGCTACCCTCAACTCCATTGTTAACTCATCCTTGTGCCTCATTTCATATGCAGCTGATGGAACGAGCATGGAATTGGTCTTAGGAGACACTCCTGGATGCGCTTGTGTTCCTTCACGAAGCCCTTCAAGTCATCCTTTGTGAATACCCCTTTTGATGGCTCGTCCCTGTTCTGGCCCAAAGTTAAGGAAACTTTGTCCAGGTGTGAGCAGGAAGGAAAGACTCTTTCTGCTGTCAGAGTCCGTTTTTTCCACCCCTACCAGACCTTACCCCAAGGGTCAAAGGGGAGGGAAAATGTTCTGAAAAGCCCAAGGAACCTTTCAGGACACACATGGTGAACCCCCCCTCTAGGGGCAGAGGAGGGGGCAACAATGGAAGACGCCGCCCTCGCGGCAGAGGAGGTCCGCAAAACTAGGGCAACATAGATCACTTCTTTGGGAAGCCCTACCAGCGCTCCTGAAAGGAGGCCTGACTGTTCTACTCTGGAGGCAGTCGGGGGGTCGCTTATCTTTGTACCCAGACGCCTGGCTCAAAATAACAAATGACATCTGGGTACAAAGTATAATTTCCAGAGGATACTTCATTCCTTTCGCCACATCCCCTCCACCAACAAGAAAAATCCCAGAAGTTCCACCCAGTTACAACAAACAAGCAACAATAGAGGTCCAAACGTTGCTAATAAAAAAAGTCATCCAACCAGTCCCAGCAGACCAGACAGGATCCGGAACTTAGTCAAGATACTTTTTAGTTCAAAAAAAGACAGGGGACTGGAAACCTATATTGGACCTCAGCAGACTAAACAAATCTGTCAAAAAAGAGAAGTTTCAGATGGTCATGCTTCAGTCTATACTTCCCTTCTTAGGGAAAAACAGTTGGATGTGCTCGATAGATCTCCAGGATGCGTACTACCACATAAAAATGGCCAGATCATCTGTGCTTCCGAGCCCTCCCCTTTGGTCTCACTACAGCCCCCAGAGTGTTCACCAAATGTATGGTAGTGTTCATGGCTCACCTGAGACATTTAGGATTCCAGGTGTTTCCGTACCTAGACGATTGGCTCCTCACCGCCACCACCAGGCATCAACTCATTCAAGCCAGGGACTGCACTCTGTCACTCTGCAGCCAGCTGGGCATTGCAATAAACAAAGAAAAATCTGCCTTGTTGCCATTGCAACATACCATTTTTATCGGAGCAGAACTGGACACCACTGTCACTGCACTAAGACTTCCAGTAGACAGTGTCTTACTACATCGTCAGCAGGTCCGCATTTTGATATCCAAAAACAAGGCTCCAGCATCAGAAGGTCTAAAGTTGTTAGGTATGATGGCAGCTGAAATTCTGGCCATACCGCTGGGTCATATGCACATGCGGATACTGCAATGGCTGTTGTTCACTCAATGGTCTTAACAAGAGCTTCCCATGTCTCACCTGATAATGATCACAAACTCCTGCAAAAAGGATCTTCAGTGGTGGTTGACCTCACTTCATGTCACGATAGGATGTCCCTTTGTTTTACCCCCACCAGCTCCCACAGTGACCCTGGATGCTTCCCTGATAGGATTGGGGGGCATTTTCAGGGAAGGATAGCCCTAGGCACATGGACCAATCAAGAGACACATCTGCATGTCAGTGTCTTAGAGATGAGAGCAGTACTTTTGGTGTTGCAGTACTTCCAGGACTCTTTCTCTGGGTACAATTGTGATTCAGGCCGACAACATGTCAGTGGTCTGGTACTTGAACAAACAAGGAGGAACCAAGTCATATCCCCTTTGTTGCGATGCCCTAACAGTATGGCAGTGGGCTATATCCTCCCAGCGCTTTCTGTTAGCAGTGCACATCCCAGGGAAATCCAACGTAATATCAGACAAGCTGAGCAGAGCAATTTTGCTGCCCCTCAAGTGGTCCTTCAAGAAAGAAAAAGGGGACAGGATATTCCGCAGGTAGGGCCAGCCTTGCTGCAACCTTTTTGCCAGTCACATGAACATGAAATGCAGGAGCTACTTTACCCTGATTTCTCCCTCCAGGAGAAGCCCCAAGGGACACACTCATTCACGATTGGCCTCCGGGTCTCCTCTATGCATTTCCACCAATCCTGTTGATACCCAAGGTTCTACAGAAAGCAAAAACTCTGGGAAGGACCATCATTCTAATAGCCCCTCATTGGCCTCATCAGATTTGATTCCCCTTCCTTTGACTTCATCTTTTGGAGGACCCTTGGATTCTGGACCCAGTTCCGGACCTTCTGACACACTCGTCAGGGGAACTTCATCCCTCTCTGCAGTCCCTGAAGCTGACAGCTTGGCTGCTCCAATTCCCATCATAGCCAGGTTCTATAACCTTTCCATTGAGACTATGCAAATTCTCTTATCCTCTCATAAATGCTCTGTGAGGAAGCTATAGCTTAGCAAATGGAAAATATTTTCTATATGGGCCTCTAAAAACAATATTGATCCTTACCAAGCCCCTATGGCCTCCATTTTACAGTTCTTGACCATGATTTATAACAAAGTTGCAGCAGCAGCTGTTCGGGTTCAACTTGCTGCCATTTCTAATTTTCATCTTGGATTCGAAGGATTGAGTATTATGTCACACAAATTATCCAAAGCCTTTCTCAAAGGGACCTTTCATCTCAGACCACCTTTGAAATCTCCCTATTCCCCATTGAATCTAAATTTTATGCTTTCCCGCATTATTCTTCCTCCATTTGAACCAACTTTCTTATGTGACCTTAAATTTTTGTCATGGAAGCCTATCTTTTTAGTAGCTATTACTTCTGCCCGCAGAGTGTCAGAACTTCAAGCCTTGTCCATTAAACCTCCTTACTTGATTTTCCATGCAGACAGAGTCTTACTTTGAACAAACCCCTCCTTTTTGCCTAAAGTTTGCACTGAAACTAATCTTAACTAA
This sequence comes from Protopterus annectens, assembly GCF_019279795.1. Lineage (NCBI taxonomy): Eukaryota > Metazoa > Chordata > Ceratodontiformes > Protopteridae > Protopterus > Protopterus annectens. The sequence continues at coordinate 657,490,745 of NC_056735.1, forward strand.
ATTATTTATTTGCCAGTTTTCTTCCCCAATCACTCCAACAATCTAGAATACATGCTGCACAAACGTGATGTTCACAGAGTGCTCAGATTTGGATAGAACAAAAGATTTTAGGAAATCGTAACAGCTTTTTGTTTCCTTTTCAGACTCCAGGAAAGGTATGCCAGTGGCTAAAACAACTCTGTCTAAATGGTTATCTAATTGTATTATATTTGCTTATTCAGCTGCCAATATTCCCTTGCAACATAAAATTAAAGCTCACTCAACCAGAGCAGTTTCTACATCCTCTGCCTTTTCTGCCAGACTTCCTATATTGATAACATTTGCGCAGCAGCCACTTCATCAAGACCTCATACCTTTATCACTCATTACAAAGTTGACAGGGCCTCCTTTGGATTCACTGTCTTGAAAAATATACTCCCATGAGCCACCCGAGATAGATGGTGCTTTGGACGCTACCCATAAGTAAGAATAAACGGTGAGATAGAACAACTTCACATAAAGAAGTTATGTACTTACCATAATGTTCCATGTGAGTTGTTCATCTCGCCTTCATTCTTACATCCCTCCCTCCTACCCCCTCCTGGGCTTTTAGAAGACCGAGATGCTGGATCCTTCCTGGTTGCTCAACCCTTCTATGCTTTCTGTTATGGAGTGATAGAATGACATATGGTATTATTATACACAGCAAATAAGATCTGAGGTAACTCTAGGTGCATCATGGAATAGAGACTTGGCCTCGAGCTATTTGAAGACCTCGAGCTTTGTAGTAGGCCGACTCGGAGCTGAGGGATCGGCTCCGAACCCATCAGTAAGAATGAAGGCGAGATGAACAACTCACATGGGACGTTATAGTAAGTATATAACTTCTTTTTTCACTGCTTACTGTAAAAAGAAATTCAAAACTACAGATTTAAAACATGCTCTAACAAATGTTTCCGTATTAAACAAGAACTATGATTTAAAACAATCGGAAAGGTCAGTCAAAAAATACACACATTTATGTATAGTCTTTGTGCACTGTGCCTATGGTTTGATACCAGCCAGGCACCAAAGTTACACTTAATAAACCACTGGCCAAATGCATTTCCAGTGACTGTGGGTTACATAGGAAGAGAAGTTACTGTTGCTTATGCTAAGTCTGTTTTCAATGTGAGACTACATTTGTTTTGTTTAGTAAATGGCCATCAGTGCTTGTGCTGTGAAAGTTGAAATAAATAGGTTCATAGGTTCATACTAGGCTATCTGCCCGGGGGCATTTACAAGCCTAGCCCATAGTTTTGTGGCTTACGCCACCCCTTTAGTATGGGGAACTATACCCATTATTTTGCTGTGCCTCTGTTGAGCAGTGACACTGAGGTAATCCCTGGGGTATATCTGCGATCTCCCATCCATTGGTCAAGATTTCTCTTGAACAAGGCCAGCGAGGTGCTCTGCCTCACATATACCGGGATTTTATTCCACAGCATAGGGAGTCTTTGGGTGATGAATCTATCCCGCCAGCACGTCCTATTAATAGCCGTGTTGAGGTTTAAGTCTCCTGCCCTTGTGGCTCTGACGGATCTAGATTTTTTGAGGTGAAGCATATTCATCAAATCTGGGTTTGACATGGCCTTGTATGTTAGGCAAAGGTCACCTCTGAGCAAGCGGTAAGCAACTGAATAGAGCTGGAGTTCTTTCAGTCGGGCAGCATAGGACAGATGTTTGAGACCCTTTATCCTTTTGGTGAGGAACTTTGTGGCCTCTCCAGCTGCTGCAAGTGTCGGGTCAGATACATTCTGAATGGGGCATTGTACTCAATCATTGGTCTGATGAGTGATGAGTATAGGGAGACTATGACCTCCCTTGATCTAGATGAGAATCCCTTCATGATAAGGTGGGCAATGTAGAAGGTCTTCCTAACTACTTTAGCTACATGGGTGTCGAATGACAGACTACTATCAACCTGGGTCCCCAGGTCCCTGATAACTTCTTCTGTGCTCAGTGGATTGCCACCTATTTGGTAGCTAGGAGTAACCTTGTTTTTCCGAAGGGTATGACTATGCATTTTTGGCATTTAACTTTAGGCCATGGCTCTGGCACCAGTTATCCGCTTCTGTGAGACCCTTCTGAAGGATATCTGTGTCAGATGTGTTTTCTACTATGGCCCAGTTTGCAGTCATCTGCAAACTTTGTCAGCCATAACCCTCCTGTGTTTGCTTGTACTGGAAAAGTAGATGCCAAACAAGAGTGGGCCCAGGACTGAGCCCTGTGGTACACCACTTGTGACAGGCTTTGAGTCTGACATGGCGCCAGCAACTCTGACCCTGTGGGTTCTGTCACTCAGCCAGTTTGCAACCCATCTTGTGATGTATGGGTTAACATTTAAGCTGATGAGTTTTTCAATGATACCCGAGTGGGGTATTGTATCGAAGGCCTTCGCCAGATCGAGGTAGGCTGTATGGACTGCCTTTCCCTCATCAATGGCTTTGGTGACTGTTTCGAAAGTCAACCAAGTTTAGAAGGCATGATCTGCCTTTGACAAAGCCAAACTGGGATGGATCCAAAGTCTGCAAATTCGCTATGTCTTTATTTATGAGGTCCATTATGATCCTCTCCATGGCTTTGCAGATAAGGCTTGTCAAGCTAATGGGCCGGTAATTTCCAGGGTCGGTGGAGGCACCGCCTTTGTGAAGTGGGACCACAGTTGCAGTGCGCCACTCCCTGGCGTGATCCAGAGGTAAGACTATGATTAAACAGCTGTCCTAGCTGTGGGTTTAATTCCTCGTTGAGTTCGTGGAGCACACAGCCGGGGACACCATCAGGTCCCATGGATGCTGTGTTTTTGCTTTGGAGAGAGCAGTTCTCACTTGGGCGTTGGAGATGTTTGGGGGCTGCAATCGCTTGGTATAGATATCTCTCCTTTGGGGAGGGGAGAGAAGTTTGCACTGAACCTGTCAGCCAGTATGTTGGCAATGTCTGTAGGATCAGTAATCTTCACATCATTTTGAACTAGTTCTGAGCATATCTGGGAGTTTCCTCCCAGGTTTCTAACATAGCTAAAGAAGGCCTTATGATTGTCTTTTGAGTCTTTAGCTATTTTTCTCTCAAAATTTGCTTTGGATGATTTTGTGAGCGCTCTTAGTTTTTTACTTATAGTGATCAAGGGTGTCTTACCTTTTAAGGATTTTGCTCTATCTTGTAGTAGCTTCCTCCTTTTGTTGTAGAGTTTGTTTATGGCTGGGGTCCACCATACTGGACGCTTGCCTTTGGTACAAAGAGTCTTTGTTTTGCTTGGGATTGCCTTATCCATGCAGTCCTGCAGGTGCTGGTAGAAGGCAAATGTTTTAAATTAAATCCAAATATCTGTACTCATTGAACAAGTAAAGAAAACAGTGTGCAGACCAAATGGTTTGAACAGTGCTTATGTTAATTGGGGCGAGAGAGCCAAGTAATGGGACATTGGATTGGGGTTGAGGGCTTGGGAGTTACCCTGCCTAGAGCCCCATTTGACCATGATCTGGCTCTGCCTTTAAGTGTTCTGTGAGTAGATATAAACAGATTTTATGGCAGGAATCTCTTAGTAGCAGAAAATAAACTTTAATTGCATTAATTTAAATTCTGGGCAGTAACAGTACACTTGGGTCTTGGAGAGCTACCATTAAAAGGCAGATGCTAGATGATACTAGAGTAAACTCTGGTCAAAAAATTATGTATTTTGTTTAATATGCATCAGTAAACAGTTTGGCTGAAATGTTTCATTTTTTTTGTCTTTGCATTCTGCTATGTTAAGTAAGGCAGCAATATCTCAATGTGTTAACTGTCAGGGTTGCCTAACCCATAGCTTTCGGACATTAATCAAGTACATCTGTTGTTTTTGATTGTTTTGCAAATAACATTAAGACTGTAGGCATACTGACAGGCTTAGAAATTAGACAAGGAGCTTATATAAAAACTTAATTCGGAAAGTGTTACAGAATGTGAAATTGGGCTAAGTTTCTTCCATGATAGAGTTGCATTTGTCTTTTATGTGTGTCACTTTTTCTGCTACATACACACATTTTTAAAGCAATAAACAGCAAAGATGCAGTTAAGTGGCGCTAAGCAGTGCCAAAGGCAGATAACTCCCTAGTATTGTTTGCCTGAGGAGGTGATATATGCTTGCTGGTAAAGGAAAATGATTGATGCTTCAGAGATGTTTGGAATGTGTAAGAGTATTGAAGAAAGGAGAATTCTGAGTGATAAAAAGGAATGTGTGTATTTATGGAAGAGTCTGATACTTTTCGGAGATGGAGAATACGTTGTGCAAAGGGGTAAAACCGTTTGTATTTGTGTGTGAAGAGCAACAATTTGAAAAAGGGTGTTCCAGAAGTACTAAATATGGCAGATTGTAAAACGATGTATTTGCACATGTATGTTAAAGAAAGAAGGTGATTTTGGATTTAAAATTTTGTTTTGTCAGCCATTTTATATAAATTGTAACACTATTCCCGTACCATAAAGGTTGGAAATCCAATTTATATTTAGAGTTGCAGGTAATTGACTAAACCTAATAAAATAATGAATCAGTTAGTGAGGTTTTAGGGAAAATGTAATATTGACATTTAAAGTGTGGAAATGGAAGAGGAAAGTAGAAAATTATGGTTTGGGTATGGTATGGTATTTGATGAAAAGCTTTTTCTTATTTTATTATTTTTTTAAAACATAAAAAAGTAGAACAGAACAAAAATATTTCACATCAGCAATGTCTTTAAAGTACCCATGTTAGCAAGCTTGTTGTTTTGTGAAGACTGGAATTAATGTGATTATGAGGTGTAAAACAAAAAAAAACAAAAATATGTTAGAAGTGGATGTGTGTGAAAGAGGAGACTGCAAAACTTGTATTCTTTACACATTCTGTGCATGCTGAAGTCACTGCGGAGATTAACATTGTCTTCCTTAAAAATAAATAAATAAATGAAATGTTTATGTGCTATCTTTACTTCAGTCTATTTTACACGTGGCAATAAAAACAGGTCTTGTGACAGCTTATAAGTTTGTAAATCAGAATGAAAGTAAGAAAAAAACAATAAGTATTTTTAAATTGGAAACAAAATTATGTTTGTTTCTTGTGTACAATAAAGTGTAAAGCAAGAATGTTTTAGTTCAGTTTGAGTAAAACCTGTTTTAGTTGTTTGTTATCCCTTCTCATAGAACTTGTGAAAGCAGTGTAGTTTTCATTTTTATCAAGAGCAAATGTTGTACATTACTTCTCTGTGATCACCTTTTTCCCTTTGTTTTTGCACAAGCAGTTGCAAAAGCAGTGTAAATGAAGAGCAAAATGCCATGAGTTACTTCCCTGCTATCATTTTTACATGCTGAAAGTTGCTTCCTCTCAGTCATAAACTGCTGAATGAGAATGTCTTATCTCAGATCAAGTAAAGTGAATTTCATTTGTTTGCTAACACCCCTTCTGAAAAGCAATATATAGATAGACAAATAGATAAAATGTAGAATCATTTTTTAAGCTTCAAGTTTATGTGGCAGTTGTTTGCTTTCGAAAGCAATGCATTTTTTCACATTGTCGTACTAAATAAAATATATCTACCAGTGAACTGGAGCATTCACCAGTTGCCAGGAGCAAGTGCTGCTATCACAAGACAGATCACCATTAGTTTACTACTGGAGGGCTGGAGCTACTTGCCAGTGTGTGCTTTGATATATGGGATATCAGTTAACTCTACTCAGCAAGGGTTCCCTTTCCTGTAATTGAAGCATCCTGAGTTCCTGTCTGTCATCCTCTCCCATGGGTTCTTTACACTAGGATTCTACCCATGTGGATTCTTAAAGTAGGAAACCTAGTTCTTTGGGGCAAATCCGACAGGTGCCTGGAAGAGGTTAGAGTGGAAGATCAAGGACAGACTCTGGTACATGGCTAATAAGTGGGCAGCTGTGAGGATAAAATAAGAACTGCATGGTGCTTTCCCAAGATCATAAATTGCAGAACAGAAAAGCCCATCTCCAATTAGGTGGAATCATGTTCATTTGTTTGCTAGCACTTGTGAAGCCATTATAATTGATTTTTGTCATGAGCAGAATAATGTATGGTGTTTCACATTGATCATCTTTTCTTGACATAAATTTTCAACACAAGTTTCAGTTGTCTGCTTCTGCTTCTGACAGCAGTTGTGAAAGTAATATAATTGTTCCCCCATTAAGACCAAAACTCTCTCTTTTGAATTTTGGTTGTCATTTTTAACAGTACTACTGTAACCAGTAATGAAGAAGTGCCACTCCAGTGCAAGCCAACTTTCAGCACTGATTGATGTGTGTTTAAAGTGTTTAAAATATATATTTAATGGCAACTGTGAAAAATGGAATGGTTAGGACAGGTGAGTCTACATCTGAATCTTTGGTAGTAACAAAAATTATGTAGGAAGTAATGTTTGCTTTAAGTTAGTCAGCTTTTCAGATGAACTGATAAAAATACATAAATAAGACTCTAAAATGAAAAAAAATGGCTGTCTGCACATGAGGCTTTTCAAGAGTTGTGTAAAAAAATAGTAAAGTTAAAATAGAGCACGCAAAGAAAAACTGAAAATTTCTGCTGGACCAGTAAAGCTGGAAGGAATAGATGGCATTAATTTTATGAAAGTACAAATAAGCAATTAGACTGGTGTTCTACAGCAGCATTTGTTAATTGAAAGGGTACCTCATGTTTATGCTCCAGACGTGGCCATGAGAAAGCAGTCTTAACCTATATTAGCAAAGATGCAGTATACCAGGAGGAAGAACTGCTCTTGACAGTGGACAAAATTGCAGCAGAAAGGAAAAGTATTAGAAATGGGAGACAAAAAAGAGTGTTTGTGGAAGATGATCATTCACTGTACATCAGACAAAAGAGAAGCAAGTTTATCCCAAACTTCAGGAAAATTTGAGAAGTAGGTGTGAAATTCAAGCTACTGTATCCATCTGTCTTCAGAATATCTTTTTTTTCCAGAGGATCAATGACATTTTTATGCAGAACAGGCTAAGGAGGAAATGATAATAAAATTATACAACAAAGAAAGGGTCAGTAAGCAGAGGGGGACCCTGCTTTTCATTCTTCTGACAACAAAGCCCATAGAGACTTTACCAGTGAAACTCTTTCTATTGTTCCAAAGGAAAATGCTTGAGAAAGATGCAAAGCACAGGAGCTGATTACAAGAATCTGGAGTATGTATAAAATTATGTAAATTACATGCTGTATTGTAAAGCAGTTTGGTGTAGTCTGCAGACGTGGGTATTTTAACTGTGAGGAGTCTTATCAGTGACTGCTATACATGTTGAAGATATTAGAGCAAGCAAGCACTTTTATTTAGTTGTTAGATATGCAGGTTTTATATTATAAGAAGATAAATGCTGGACAGAAACAAGTTAATGTTAACTTGTGTTTTTACTAGACTGGATGTCCAGATTAATGTCTGTGGTTTAAGCTGTACACAATTTGTAGGCAAATAAGCTTGAAAAATCACATAAAGTAATGAAAGGCATAGAAAATGGTAGTGTTTTGCATCTGCTGAGTTAACGTGTTTTTTCCCCTCATTAGCAAATGCTATCGGTGGGAGACAGTAAGTCTGCAAGTGCAGGCAGTGAGCTGGGTGAAAATATGTACACTGTGTTCTGAGAGAAATAGAGATTTTTTCATGCAGCTGCAAAGTTTTCAGATGTTTCTTTTTTTTTTTTTCTTCAGTCATTGCTGACTGCTACTACTTGGAAATGCGCTGCCTGCTGATGCAAGCAGTTAATCTTGAGAGTTCTAAGCACTCTTTGCCGAGAGAAAAATAACATTTAAAGTTACAGTAGCAAGCAGTTCAGTGAAAAATAAAATTGAAACCGTGGGAAATGAATAAGACATAGTAGCCTTCCCAGCAGCTTAATACTTTAATGCATTTAATGGCACAATTTAGTTTATGTATTTAAAGGTAGTCAGTACACTTAATTTTGCCAAGTTTAGAGGAAGATGATGCTCAATAATTTATAGTTAAGATAGGAAGGGATGATATTAAAGTTGGTGATGTATACTCAATCTACAAGAAATCTCCAGGAAAAGATGGTATTCCTGTGGAGGTTTGAAAGTTAGAAGAGAAGAAAGTGGCAACTATATGGAAAAATGTTGTTTAACAGTATTTTAAAAGGAGGGGAAACACCTGCATCTTGGAATAAAGTTATAGTGGCTACACCTTCCTAAGGGAGGGTATCAGCAGCTTCACACCGCCGCCCTCCTCAGAGGATGCAGATAACTATGCTGAACAGTACACCAGTGCAGTATACAAGCACCTGTACATCTGCATGGACTCAGCTATTCCCAACAGAACTAAAACCTGCTCCTCAAGGAAACATAAACCTGTCTGGTGGACATCCTCTATCAACAGGCTTTACAACAAAAGGAAGAAACTGTTGTCCAAGGGTAAAAAGGAACAAATTCCAAATCGGAAAATCTCCCTCCTCTGTCTCAACAAGCAAATTAGATCACTAGTGAAAAACTCCAAAGCCAATTATGAGTTGAAACTAGCCTCCGAAACAAAGGGGAAACCACAAGTCCTTCTTCAATTACATTAGGAACCTCCATGGCAAAGCCCAGGTTTGTTCCGAATTAGTACTTAATGGTACCACTTACACTGATCCTGCCAACTTAGTCAACCTACTAGCTATTAGGTTCAGCACAAGGTTCAGCACAAACTTCACCCCCTTATCGCCCCCCAAAGGCCCAGTCTACATCCCCAGTACTTGTCCCACACCTCACATTTCCATAAGTCAAGTGTTAAAGACCCTATCCAAGGCAAAGAACACAGCTTCCATGGGATTTGATAATATCCCAGGCTGTATTCTGCACCATCTTCAGCAAGAACTAGCTTTACCACTGAGCATCCTACTCAACCACAGCCTAATTACAGGCTTCATTCCAGCAGGATGGAGAATCGCCATTGTCATCTTCTTACACAAAGGTGATGCCACTAATGACCTGGGAAACTGTTGCCCCATTAGCTTGACAAATCAGATCTCTAAAGCCATGGACCGTATTATTATGGATCTCATAAACAAGGACATAGGCAGTCTCCAAATACTTGACCCCACCCAATTCGGATTCGTCAGGGGCAGATCTTGCCTATTGAACCTAGTTGACTTCTTTGAGACTGTCACCAAGGCCCTGGATGAGGGAAAGTCACTACATACAGCTTACCTTGACCTGGCCAAGGCCTTTGACACAGTTCCCCACTCAGGCAGCATTGAAAAGCTAACACAGCTTGGTGTTAACCCCTATCTCATCAGATGGGTGGACAACTGGCTCACAGATAGGACACACAAGGTCAAAATAGATGCCACCACCTCCAACAGCAGAACTGTCACTAGTGGTGTTCCCCAGGGATCCATCCTGGGATGCCTACTGTTTGGCATCTACTTGTCAGAGGTCCAGGCAAAGACCAAGGGCCTGTGGCTGACCATGTTTACGGATGACTAAGTTGGATGCCATCATTGACACCCCAAATGATATTAATATACTGCAAGAGGGTCTCACAGCTGCAAATAACTGGTGCCAAAGTCATGGCTTTAAATTAAATGCAGAAAAATGTATTATTATACCATTTGGAAAATCACGGTCCCTACTGATTACTACATCAACGGCACCCTCCTAAACGCACAGCTCGTGGTGAGAGACCTGGGTACTCGGGTTAACAACAATCTCACATTCAACCATCATGTGGTAAGAAAAGCATTTTACTTGGTTCAGCTCATAAGTAAAGGGATTGCATCCAGAAAAAATGAGGTTATTACCTCTCTGTACTGCTCCCTCATTAGACCTATTATTAAGTATAATGCCCCGTTTGGTATGTACCTCTCCAAACACCTGCACCAACTGGAAAGGCCACAGAAATACCACACAAAGAGAATCCATGGCTTCCAACACCTGTCTTATGCGGACAGGCTCAAATCACTATCAGTTTATTCAGTATCGTCAGATTGCTCAGAGGTGATCTGTGTCTCGCCTACAAGGCAATATCGGACCCTGCCTTACTAGAGATGTCTAAATCCTCACGCATTACCCACTCGATAGGCCTAAATCTAATATGCGACATCAACAAAACCTGCTGGAGAGACAGGTTTGTCTCCCAGAGGGTTGCCCCGTCTCTGGAATAGACTTCCCATACATGTCAAACAGAGTACCTCTTCAAGCGCAACCTTGATGAGTGGGTGGGAAACCATAAATTTGCCCTGGGGTTCCACCTTTGTCCCTCATTTACAGGGATAACAGGTGCTGTCTGAGGTTTCTTTTTGGGGATAAGCTCTTTGCTGGGCTTGTAAGGGTCCCAGGGCCATTAGCCTAGTAACCTCCTATGATCTTATTTTACCCAAAGAGGGTAAAGACCCTTCAGACCCATTTCAGTTTTAAGCCACGATTACAAAGAATTTGTCAATGCTAAGAGAATGGCAAAGGTGCTGCCAGAATTGTTGGATATGGATCAATACATTTTATGGAGGGGAGCAAACATTTGACAACAGTTATAGAACAATGATGATACAGAGGGAATCATAATGTAAGAAAGTATTGTTTTTGCTGGTGGGTCCCGATGCAAAGAAAGCATTCACTAGAGCCAGATGGATTTTATGAGTTGGGCAGTAGAAGCATTTGCATTCCCTAATGGAATAATAAGTTAACCAGAATGCTACATGAAGGGATAGAGGCAGGAATTAAGGTTGGAAAGTTCCTTTCCACCAATCTGTCTTTGAACAGAAGAGCCAGAGAGGGGTGTCATATTTCCCTTTTCTTGTTTGCTTTATGTTTAGAGCCACTGTCAAAGAAAATAAGGGACTCAAATACAAGGATGTAACTGCTACAATAATCAAAGCAAAGTTATCTTTATATGCAAATGGTATTATTTTCTACTTGAATAATCCAGAAGATGACATTTGGTTTTGCAGAACATTTTGTGACACTCTTTTGGGGATCTAAAATGAATGAAGCTAAAACAAAGGATATGCCAGTAAACTATGTACCTACCCATGAATTGGTTCAGCAATACCTATATTTACGGGGATATGGTAAGATGAAATATTTAAGTGTATGGATTAAAAAAGGATTCTTGTTATAGCAGCTAAGGAGACTAAACAAGTAACACAAAAAGTGAGAAACTAGAAGCTCGTGTTTATGGTTATGCATAGTAAGATGCAAGCAGAGAAACAGTTTTTAGTGTCTTTAGTTTTCTAATAGATCAGACATGTTTGTGTCAACCAGAGCAAAAGCTGTGGATTATGACTAATAAAAAAGTTGAAGGAATGTATTTAGGCAGGGAAGAGGAAAGGGGTAGTGTGTGATAAGCTGATCTTCCTCATTTAACAGGATGGTTTAAGATTACCTGATTTGAAGGGATATTTTAGTGCTATGCAGTTAAGGCTCTTATACATAACAGAAGCAGGAAGTTATAATTCAAAGTGAAAAGGGATGATGTTGAAACTGGTGGGGAAGTTTGAGAAATTTGGAGAGAGTAGTATTTTGGATGAAGATCCTTAAGGAGAATAGCAACAACTGTACATTATGTTATATGAAGTAGCAGAAAGTATTCTGCAGTGCTAAACATAATTAAATATGCAAAAAAGCTTTACTCTTAACTGCTAATCCTTTTCAGGCATAGGGCAAACCTCACAGGTCTACTGACCTTCTGCAGATTAATTGACCCATGCTGTCATGGGTATGTAGTTTTTCTTGATATGATAAAGTCTGTAAGACTAAAGCACTAATCCTAATAAAGCTTCTTTAAATGAATACTGACTCAAGGTGACACATTTTGAAGATTTGAAAGGGTCTAATATGAAAACTTTTTATATTCCAGATAGAAGTTAAGGTTTGCTCTCCATTCTGCACCACAAACTTGCTGCCAAGCTTCTCCCTTTAGCATATGGAACATATACCACAAACAAAACTTACTGTCTGAAATTCAGAGGACTTAGGAACAGAGCCAAATACCATACCAAATTAGAAAACAAACTTATTACACTAACCTCCAAAATAAAAGTTATCAGAACCCCAAATTATTCTGGTTTTCCATAAATCAACTTCTATTTTCCTAGTCGTTCAACACAGTATTCACCTACACTCAGATCTAATAACTCAGTTGACATTGCAGTGAATTTAACTTTATTAAAATCAGTCTCTTAATACTCAACAGCTGTACGCAAAATGCCATGAACACATTGCAAACTAATAATTCTCCATACTCTATCTCTCTAGCCAGTCCCTACTGCTATAATCAAAAAATTACTACTTAAACTAAAACCTGCCTCCCTAGTACCAGAAAACATAACTGGCACTTATCTAAAATGGCAGCAGTGACCATAGTTTACCCTGTATCAATTCTAATAAACCACATGTATTTACTCCTCCTCAAATTTCCTTTGACAGGACTAGTTTATTGGATCTGGCTTGGGGTTTAATTCAAGCTATTGATCCTTCTTGTAAAGCTGATCTTCATTTTTCACTGTTGCAGTCCTAACTTGGGATTTCATGGCATGAAAGCCCTTGGTTGGCCTGACTACCAGAGAAAACTTTTTGCCTCCCAGGCTAGCAGATGCCTTTACTGATGTCAGTAACCTCGGGTATAAAAGGAATTAGCCTGTGTTATCACTTCAGTGTTTTCTTGCCGAAAGAGCCCAAAGCAGTATACAAGTATGTCTGTCAGTCTGCACCATAGAGAAGTTGTTGTTGGGGAACTCTTTTCTATTTCACTTTACTCATGTCAGATAAAGTAAATGTCTCTGCTGTGGTAAACAAATCCCACCCACACAGAGACTTCCATACTTTGTGTTACTTGCTTAGGCCCAGACCACAACGTCCCTAATCGTTGTTTTTGTGTTAGGTTTAATGCTAGAATGATTAGGCAGAGGGCCGAATTCTTAGCTCATTTTCTAAGACAGGAATCCGTTGAACAGTGTCCACTGGCATCCAACCGTCGTCCCGACCTTGAGCTGCATAAGTGCAAAAAAGAGAAGAAACTTAAGCCAAAGTTGTCAGATGACAATCATTCCCCAGCTGACTCTCCTGCTAGACTGATGATTGTTGAAGAAGATGATGCACCTTCGCAGCCACCTTCGACATTTGAAACAGCAATCGATGCCTCCGCCAAGACCCATTTGGAGTCCGACATCCCTTCGGTTCCTTCAACTTCCACTGCTCATGTTTTCAGCTTATCAGTTGGTACCGAGGTTATTTAGCAGGCCACGGCTTCCAACAAGTGCTCGTTAACTGGCGGTACAACAAGGCCTAGGCCGGTACATTTCCACAGAATCTCACATGCCAGGACATCGGGCACACCTAGGCCTAAGGCCAAACCCAACCCAAAGAAAGGCAGTGTGGCAAGGCCTCCGCCTAGGCCTATGGGCTCCCAGTTACTGGAATCCTAATAGGATTTGATTAAGCCGTATGAGGACTTAACATTGTTCAGACTCTGAAGACTCTAGCTCAGAGGAAGGACCCTCTTACATATCCTTTGAGGAATCAGATTCTGAGGAGGACCTTCCCTTGGCTTCACCTCCAGAGGATCAAACTTTTGGGGAACTCTTCATGCTATGAAGCAGCATTTCAGTGGAAACCACAAGATTACGCCCAGGCCAAGAGGAGAGTAAGGGAGTTCTGGGACCTCCATGAATACAATATTTTAGCTATCCCTCCCATTTTGGATGTGGTAGAGGATGATTTTCAGGATGCCTCCAGGAACCCTGACTCACTTCCCCCTGCCCTTAAGAAACTAGACAGATTTTATAGGGTGTAAGGCACTGCTAAATATCTGTTTTAAAAATCCTTCGGCTGATCCAGAAGGTGTAACTCCAGGGCTTAAAGGGGCAAGGACTAGTGCCTCCAAGAATCCCCTGCCCACAGACGAGGAGAGTAGGACCCTAGACAGATTCAGAAAAAAAGGTATACATCTCCACTACCCTGTCTATGAGGGCCCTCAACTGTCAATTCCATGTGATCAGTTATCCGCAAATCATCCTGGATTAACTCAAGCAAAGATTTTCAACCATGGTGGATAAAAATATTTCTAAGGAACTTTTTGACTTGTGTCACTCCACTTCCCAGGTGGTTAAACACTCTTTGCATTGTGGCTATGATGCCATGAAGGCATCTTGCAGGGCTGCTGTCACGGGTTCAGTAATTAGGAGACATGCATGGCTTAGGGGAGCAATCTCTTCCTGATCATGTGAAGGCTAATCTTTTGGGCGCTTCCCTTGACAAAAAAAGATTTTTTGGACCAAAAGCTGAGGCAGTACTCAGAAAGATGGAAGACAAGGCAAAGTCCATGCAAACAGTTAAGGACTTCCTGCAGGTACAACCACCTAATTTCACCAGGAACTTTCCAGCCAAGCATTGGTCCTTTCCTACCCAGCCTAGGAGTAAACAGAGAAGGCCTCAAAAGGACAGAGCTACCAGACAAAGGCATCACCAACAGAGATCAAGGCAGTGGACTTATGAAACATCCAGGCAAGGGAGTTCTAGGTCACAGCCCCAGTCAGAGAGCAATTATGACTCTCAACCTACACTCCACCATCCCATCACTACCCCAAAACTAGGAGGGAGGAAAACTGTTTCTCTCCCTCCAAAATTAGCCCCACATTATTTCAGATCAATGGGTTCTAAACATTATTGCAAATGGATACAAACTCACTTTCAAAGAGCCCTTAGTATACTCGTTTCCCAGGTGTACCCCCAAATCAAAAAACTCAGGCTGTCGAACAGATACAGCTTTTGTGTTCTCAGGGAGTGGTGGAGCCAATTCCAGAGGAGCAAAGAGGGAAAGGCTTTTGCTCAAGATTATTCCTAGTACCAGGAATCCTGGACCTGTCCAGCTTAAACCAATGCCTCAGGATACCAAAGTTCAAAATGCTGACACTTCAAAAATTACTGCCCATGGTAACTCCTCAGGCCTTCATGGTCTCAATAGATCTAAAGGGCTCCTGGTTACACATTCCTAGTCAAAAAATCAGACAAGCTTTCTTCGCTTCAGAGCAAGCTCTTGTCATTATCAGTTTTCAGCTCTGCCCTTTGGGTTGTCTACTGCTGTAAGAGTTTTCAGAAAGTGCTTGGCACCTGTCATTGCTTACTTCAGAACCAAAGGGGTCCAGATTTACCCTTACCTGGACAATTGCCTAATACAAGCTGCGGACATTCCAGAGATCAACAAAGATCTGAAATTCACACAGGACCTCCTGATTTCTCTGGGGTTCACTCTAAACCTCAGGAAATCCAGCCTGCTTCCATCCAGACGTATAGTCTACCTGGGAGCTCTCCTGGACTCTTCCCTCCAGAGGGTCTTCCTCCCTCCTACAAGGTGACTTGTTTAACAAGTTACTTCCTACAAACACAGGAAAATCAAAGCATCACAACCAGAGAATTCCTCAGTGCTCTGGGGTTCATGGCATCTTGTATTCTCATGGTACCCCTAGTCAGGCTGCACATGAGGAAGCTGCAGTGGTACCTGAAGAGTATGCGGTCCCAGAGCTGTCAGTCACTGGACGCCCGAATACCCTTAATACCTTCCCCTCAAACAGGAGTTCGCATGGTGGGCACAGCTTATACCCAAAATTAGGGCCTACCTTTCAGATTTGTGACCCAGGGTCAAATCCTCACCACAGATGCCTCTGAGACAGCATTGGGGGCCCATACCCAATATCTCCAAGGATTATGGCCCGTTCAACACAGAAGGAGGCACATACATTGGAAGAAACTCATGGCAGTTCAAAATGGTTTACTGGCTTTCAAGGACAAATGAGACCCAGGGGTCCTAGTAGTACAAACAGACAACACCACAGTCATGTGGTACCTAAATAGGCAGGGAGGCACAGATTTCCACCCCCTGTGCTGTTTAGCCATGCAAATATGGGAGACAGCAAAATCCCTAGGCCTGCATCTCATGGTACAGTACCTGTCGGGTGAAAAGAATAACCTAGTAGGTCTCCTCATCAGGAATCTGACAGACCCCCAAGAATGGCATCTCCATTGGGAAGTTTTTCATACAATAAGGCAGCAGTGGAGGGTCCCCAGATGGACATATTTGCAGCAAGGACAGCACTCACCTGGAGAAATTCTGCACCAGGACAAGGCAGACATCTGCATGGAGAACAAATGCCTTCTCCTTCCCTTGGATACAGCTCTTCATTTATGCCTTGCCACCATTACCTTGTTTGCCTCTAGTGCTTCTGAAAATCAGGGAGGTGGACCAAAAAGCCATCCTGATAGCACTGGACTGCCCAGGCAGCACTGGATTCCTCTCTGCCTTGAGCTCACCAGTCAAAAGTCTTTCATGTTACCTCAGAGGGTGGACCTCCTCTCCCAGAACAAGGGGAGTATTGTGCACCCCAATCTTCAGACTCAGCCTGGTTTATTCCACAGCACCCTACTGCACCTTCAACTTGAGTGAGCAGGTACAGAACATATTAAAAGTGTCTAGAAGACCTAGCACCAGAAAATCTTACTCAGCCAAATGGAAAAGGTACTCTGTTTGGTGCCAGATGCTCCGACTTCAGATAAGTTCTGTTAACGATGTTCTTCATCTCACATTGCTGCAGTCCTTACACTTGGGGTAGTCCGCTGTCCTCGGTCGGCCCGAATATCAAAGTATAAGGCTGACGTCGGTCAAGGCGCATTAGACTGACATCAGGATGTCAGGGTACAAATGCGCATGACCGACGTCATATCCTCAGTCTTTTTTGCCGCATGGTCCGATGCAGAAGCAGCGTTGCAAGTGCCGGTTGGCGTTCTGAAATTTTTCGAATTCGGAGTTTCAGACCGAGTCAAAGTTGGCTAAGTACCCCGTTGGGGAATATTTTAGTTTTTTCTTGCCTCAGTGGTTTACCGGATGTCAGAAAAAGTGAATAACTGTATTTCTTGTGGGAAACAGATACCGCATAGAGCTTATCATACTTTGTGTATTCCTTGTTTAGGGCCTGAGCACGACGTTGTTGGGTGTCGCTTTTGTGCTAGATTCAATAAGCGCACTATTAAGAGAAGGTTAGATTGTGCCAGGTTAGTCTTGAGCGGTGCAATTATAATATGCCGTCGGATGCTCTGACGCCCGCTTCTTCGAAGAAGCGCAAGGACAAAGCAGCTAAGCCTAGGCAAGAGGAACCGTCCGTACCGGACGCCGGTTCTTTAGAGGTGTCGGTGGAGCCGGGGTTTCCGCCGGAGGTTTCTCTGGAGCCCCAGGGGGAGACTTTGTTATTGCAGGATGTGGCCTCTCAGGAGGCAGGTCAGGCTGAAGGGGCTTCTCAGGTTACTGTACTCCCTTCCCTTCCTAGGGTGGTTAGGCCCTCTCCTTCTGTTTCCAAGGCTTCTCCCAGAGGCAGGCCAGGTTTAGCTTCAGTAGGTGTCACCCCTAGTTCTTCAGGTTCTGTGCCCAAGAAGCATATGCTTAAAATGGCAGAAGATTTGATTACTTTGATTAGAGGTTCTTTGCCCCCTCCTGATAAGAGACCTAGGGTGGAACCTGAGTTGGGGAGTTTTGAGCAGGCTTCGGATGTTTCAGAGTCTTCGGCTGAAGACTTGCAGGAGTATTCTCCTTATTCTGATTCTGATGTGGATGATTCTACTCCTTCTGCTTCTCCTCCTGAAGATTTTTCTTTTTCAGAGACTCTTCATTCCATGAGGGAGCATTTTAAGTGGGAATGTCAGGACTTCTCTGATTCCAGGAAAAGGCTTAGGGAATTTTTGTTTTTACCCCAGCATAGGCCTTTGGGCTATACCTCCTGTTCTGGATGTTGTGGAAGATGTGTTTGCAGAGGCTTCTCTTAATCCTGATTCTTTGCCTCCTGCTCCTGTTAAGCCGGATAGGTATTACAGGGTGCCTGAAGCTCATAAGTATCTTTTTAAGAGTCCCAGGGCGGACCCAGAAACTGTTAGTCAGGGGCCTAAGGGTGTTAAGGCTTCTGTTGTTAAAAATCCGGTTCCTCCAGATAAAGAGGCCAGGGCTTTGGATAGATGGGGAAAGAAAGTCTATACTTCCACCCTAGCTATGAGGGCTTTGAATTGCCAGTTTCACATGTTGAAATACCAAAACTATCTACTTTCTCAATTGAAGTCTAAGGTAGATGCTCTGGCGGAAGGTATTGAGTGTAAAGAGTTACAAGATTTAGTACATGTTTCTGAACAGGTGGGTAAGCATTCTTTGCAATGTGGTTTTGATGCTGTACAGGCCTCGTCTAGGGTGGCTGCCACTGGGTCAGTTCTTCGCAGGCACGCCTGGCTGAGGGATCAGAATTTGTCTGACCATGTTAAGACAAGGATTTTAGATGCTCCTTTACAATCTGATGTGTTGTTTGGTTCACCTGTTGAGGCAGTCTTAAAGAAAATGGAAGACAAGGCTAAGTCTATGCAGACTGTTAAAGATTTTTTGCAGGTTCAGCCTCCGACGTTTAGTAGAAATTGGCCTACCAAGGGGTGGACGTATCCTTCTTATGATTCCCAGTCTAGGGGTAGATCTAGACGTGGTAGGGGCAGAGCTCAGGGCTCTTTCAGGCCTAGAACAGGGAGTTCACCTGCACAGTCTTCGGGTGAGGGCAGGGGTCAGTCCTTTCGTAAACAGACCCAATGACCTATCTTTTCAGCTGCCAGAGCCTTCTCGTCTGGCAGCACCTTTGGGAGGAAGGTTGGCACTTTTCAAGGAAAATTGGAGTTTAATTACCCAAGACAGATGGGTATTGGATATCATACACCAAGGTTACAGGTTTTATTTCCATACCTTGCCTCCTTTCAAAGGCATGCCAGACGTTCCTCCTCAACAAAGAATAGAGGCTCACAAACAAATTTCTCTGTTACTTCAAATAGGGGCCATACAGCCGGTCCCTATGCCAGAAGTGGGCCTAGGATTTTATTCTCGCCTGTTCCTAGTACCAAAGAAGGGGAACACGTGGAGACCAATTTTGGATTTATCTATCCTCAACACTTATCTGGACATTCCCAAGTTCAAAATGTTGACGTTACAACAGCTTTTACCTCTGCTGGGCAAAGATCATTGGATGGTAACTTTGGATCTCAAGGAGGCTTACCTTCATGTTCCTATCAGACTGAGTTGCAGAAAGTATCTGCGTTTCCGGGCTGGGACTTCTCATTATCAGTTCTCTGCATTGCCCTTTGGCTTATCTACTGCCCAGAGTGTTCACGAAAGTTCTGGCTCCAGTGATAGCTTTCTTCAGGCTAAAAGGAATACAGATCTATCCTTATTTGGACGATTGCCTGATTCTGGCTCAAGGAAGGGACGAGCTTCTTCATCATTTGGAATATGTGATAGCAGTGCTAAGATGCCTGGGGTATTCTGTGAACGAAATAAAGTCCAGTCTAGTACCCTCTCAGGACATGTGCTTTCTGGGTGTAAGACTGAATACAGCATCCCAGATGGCCTTTTGACCCCGGACAAACAAAAGAATCTTTCCCTTTACTTTCATCAATTGTCTCATCAGTCCAGGCTGACTGCAAGGACAGTCCTTCAAGCCTTGGGGTTCATGGCATCTTGTATTCTGGTGCTTCCCAATGCCAAACTGCATATGAGGAAGCTACAATGGTATCTCAAAACGTATGGACACAGCACTGCCAGGATCTGGACACTGTCATTCAAATAATACCTTGCATTCAAAAGGAATTTTTGTGGTGGGCTCAGGAATGTCACCTAAACAAGGGACTCTCTGTGACCCGGCCAGAGGCGAGTCAGATTCTAACGACAGATGCCTCAGACAAAGCTTGGGGAGCTCATCTAAATGGAAAGTGGATACAAGACAAGTGGCCTGCCAGACTACAACATCTACATATCAACTTGAAGGAGATGTTAGCAGTCCAGTTTGCATTAACAGCTTTCAAGGATTTACTTCTTCCAGGGCAGGTGTTGATTCTAACAGACAACACAACTGTCATGTGGTACATCAACAAGCAAGGGGGAACACATTCTTATCCTCTATGCAGGCAAGCAGTGATTTTGTGGGAGACTGCTCTCAGTTTACAGCTCAATCTTCAGGCAAGGTTTCTGCCGGGAGCACAGAAATCCTTAGCAGATGTGTTGAGCAGACGAATTATGGATCCCCACGAGTGGAAATTGGATCCTCATGTATTTCAGAAATTGACAGTGTCATGGGGAACTCCAGACATAGATCTGTTCGCTTCTCCACCAAACCACCAGCTGCCAAAGTTTTGCACGAAAAGGTTTCATCCCACAGCTTGGAAAGTGGATGCTCTTTCTTTCAATTGGAGCAATCTTCATGTGTATGCCTTTCCACCTCTGCCTCTCCTCCCAAAGGTACTTCTAAAGGTCAGACAGGACAAGCCAAAGATGATTTTAATAGCTCCAGATTGGCCTCGACAGCACTGGTACCCATTACTGAGAAGTCTGGTACGGGAGCCTCCATGGCCTTTGCCTTCGATTCCACACCTGTCGTCTCAGGAGGACAGTCATTTACTCAATATCAAGCTTCACTCTCTTCACCTAACAGCCTGGCATATTCTGTTTTGAACCATAGAAGGTCTCAACTTCTACAGCAAGTTTTGAATGTTATTTTGGAAGCTAGAAGGCCTAGTACAAGGAAAGTGTACGCAGATAAATGGAAGAGATTTTTATTTTGGAGTGCAGCAAAGGATTTTGATGTTTCTGAGCCTAATTTAAGTATGGCTCTTCAATATCTTACTGAGTTACTGGACAAAGGTTTGTCCTTCTCTTCTATTAAGGTTCATGCTGCAGCAATTTCGGCTCACTATGATTGTGACCCACCATTGTTTTCTCATCCTTTGTTCAAGCAATTTCTTAGAGGGGCAAAGAATATAAAACCCCCACGTAGAGCTCCTACTCCTGCTTGGGATCTCAATTTTGTGTTGGAGAAACTCACTCTACAACCTTTTGAGCCTGCAGCTACTACCGAGTTGAAATATTTATCATGGAAGACTGCTTTTTGTTGGCCATTACCTCTGCAAGAAGGGTTTCTGAATTGCAGGCCCTTATGGCGTTGAGCCTTTCTTAATTTTCCATAAGGATAGGGTATCTTTGCGTACTAATCCTTCCTTTATGCCTAAAGTGGTTTCTAGTGTGGCTTTAAACCAAACTATTCATTTGCCTACTTTTTATGCAAATCCCCAAAATAAAGGGGAAAAGATTTTGCACACTTTAGATGTACACAGGCAGCTGCGATATTATTTGAGCAGAACTAAAGGGTTCAGGCAGTCTCAGCAGTTATTTGTTTCTTTTGCTTTGAGTTCTCAGGGCAAGCCTGTGTCAAAACAAACTATTTCTAAGTGGATTGGGTTTTGCATTGCTTTCTGTTATTCCCATCATGGCAAGGAGATTCCAGCTGGGATTAGGCCTCATTCCACTAGGGCTACTGCCACTGACAGCTTTTTTAAGGGGGGTGGCAACTAAAGATATTTTGGAGGCAGCTACTTGGAGTTCAGTGCATACTTTTTCGAAGCATTATCACCTTCCACTTTACTCTAAATCTAGGGCTGGTTTTGCCACTGCTATTTTACAGGGCATTTTGGCAGCTCCTGCTTCCTTATAGTTTTGCCATCCTCCCTTACCTCTGCTTTGGGATTCTACCCAAGTGTAAGGACTGCAGCAATGTGAGATGAAGAACATAGTACAGTTTTGTACCTACCATAAATGTAGATGTTCGAAGATCCACATTGCTGCAGTCCAATTTACCCTCCCTCCTTCCCCTCTGTAGTTAGAGGCGGTTGTGTGGGTTGAGTTGTATATATTGTGTATATTGTATATATGGTACATATTATTAGTGCAAGGGTGGTTGGTTGGTTGTTTGCTGTCTTTTGGTTTTGACCTTTCTTTTAGGGTCTTCTGACATCTGGGGCAAGAAAAGACTGAGGATATGACGTCGGTCATGCGCATTTGTACCCTGACGTCCTGATGTCAGTCTAATGCGCCTTGACCGACGTCAGCCTTATACTTTGATATTCGGGCCGACCGAGGACAGCGGACTACCCCAAGTGTAAGGACTGCAGCAATGTGGATCTTCGAACATCTACATTTATGGTAGGTACAAAACTGTACTTTTCTAACATTCTGGAGTACCTGGCCAACCTAGTGGAGGAAAGGTATATCTTATTCCTTCTGTCAAAATACATGCCTCAGTAATCTCTGCCCACATCCCTAGTTATTCTCCAATGTATTCTCACCCTTTGCTGAAGCAGTTTCTTAGGAGAGTAGTAGGCCCCCCAGGAGGAAACCCCACCCCTCCTTGGGACCTTAACTTTGTCCTAGAAAAGTTAACTTTGCCTCCTTTCGAGCCTGCAACCTGTACTCACCTTAAAGTTTCTTACCTGGAAAACAGCCCTTCTACTGGCTATTACATTGGCCAGGAGGTTCTTAGACTTGCAGGCCCTAATGGCAGTGAAGCCTTTCATTATCTTCCATAAAGACAGGGTCTCCCTCCAGATTAATCCTTCCTTCATGCCTAAGGTGGTTATTAATGTTTCTCTGAATCAGGCTATTAATCTACCTACCTTCTTTCCCAACCCTCAAAACAGAGGGTAAAGATTACTGCACTCTCTGAATGTGCATAGGATGCTGTGCTTCTACCTGGACAGGACTGAATCGCTGAGGAGAACAGGACCAGCTGTTCATTACTTTTGCCTCAGGCTTAGAAGGAAAACCAGCTTCTAAACAGACAATTACCTAGTGGATTTCCCACTGCATCTCTTTCTGTTACAACCATCATAGTAAAAAGCCTCCTGATTTGATTAGTACACACTCTACTAGGGCCACAGCTACTTCTACAGTGTTCCTCAAAGGGTTCCCACTAAAGACATCTTGGAGGCAGCCACTTGGTCTTCTGTGCATACCTTCACTAGGCACTACCACCTTGCAACCTTTTCTAAGTCTAGAGCAGGTTTTGCATTTGCAGTCCTGCAGGGAATGCTCTCCTCTCCTTAATCTCCTTCCACCCTCTCTAAAGCTTTGGGAATCGTCCCCAACAGTCAGGACTGCAATAGTGAAACACGAAGAACATACTACAGTTGTGTACACTTACCGTAAATGTAGATGTTCAAGTATATTCACTGTTGTAGTTTTCTTTCCCACCCAACTACCCCCTCAGCCTACTAAGTGGGCTGCCAGAATCAACCAAGGACCTTACACCTACCAACCCTGGTTTGGGTCCACTCGACTTTGGCCCACCTTAGGTACTTTGGGGGCCTCCTTGGATCCACACTAACTTGGTCCTTCTAGGGTACACTTGGGGGCTCTTTCTAAGGGGGTCAAGAAAATATTGAAGTGATTATGCAGGCTGGCTCCCTTTATACCCGAGCATACTGATGGTATGTAAGGGTGTACACCAGCCTGGGAGGTGAAAACAGTTTTCTCTGGCAGTCGGGCCAGCCAAGGGCTTTCACGGCAGGAAATCCCAACAGTCAAGACTGCAACAGTGAATACATTCAAACATCTACATTTATGGTAAGTGTGCACAGCTGTACTTTTCTGGTAAAAGAAAGAGGAATACTTCTTTTCTTGAACAGATTCAAGATTTTACTCTAGGCAGTAGCATGAAGGGGAGAGAAAGATGCAGGGTTTTATCCTCAGATTTGTAATTCAGATTTAGAGGAGCATTCAGTTTCTTATTCTCCCGGGGAGTCTCTTTCTCTGAGGCTGTTTCTAGATTGTGCTAGTGTTTTCAGTGGGAGAACACTGAGGTTTCTCAGTCCCTCAGAAACTTCTATGAGGTGTTACAGAAGGAGTTTCCAGAACCTGCACCCATTCCGCCAGCTTTTTGTGCCTTGGAGGATGTGTTGCGACTGCCTGCAATTTTCCTGACAGTCAGCTAGCTGCTCCCAAAAAGGCAGATAAGGTGTATAAAGTTTCTCAGTCCTTTAAGTTTTTATACACTCTTCCCAAACCTGATTAGCAGCTTTAGCTTTAGTTAATCCTGCTGCAAGACATTTAAATCCAGTCCTTTTTCTGATAAGGATGGGAAGATTACAGATACATTTGGGGGAAATGTATGCTTCTGCAGCTTTAATTTTTCAGAATTATGAATTGTCAGGCTCATATGTTATGGTTTGCCATGACTAATTGTGGAAGTATGATTATGTTTTGTCTGCAGATTTTTCTTGTGAACAAAAATCTGTTTTAAATAATTTCATTTCTTCTACTGTTCAAGTCACTACTCATTGTATACAGTCTATGTGTCTCTGATGCTTCTTCAAGGGTTATGACCAGTGGTACTGTCGAGGAGGTTTGCATGGCTCCATTTTCAGAACCATCCAGGTAATGTTAAAAATGAGATTTAAAATTCTCCTTTGGATACGATTTAGGTTTTGGACCCTCTGCTTCAGAGGTGATTAAAAAGTGTGATGAAAGTGGTAAGCTGATAAAGGGAACCTCTAATTTTTTTCAGACCCCCTTTACCAAAATTTTCCTAAGAATTCTCAAACTCCTCATTTAGTTTTGGTAAGAAATAAAATAAACAGTCTCAACAAAATGCATTTAAACAGATGTTTAAAAATAAGTGGTAAGGGTGGTTCCAAGAAGAATTTTGGAAACTCTCAAAACCAAGACAGTTCAATAAGTCAGAATAACTGTTTGAAACTGTTGCCCCCTCCCACCCTGGTACCCCCTTTTGTCTTCCAGAAAGTCTGAGTCTGAATTTTTCTCTTTGGCAACATATAGTTTCAGACAGATGGGTTCTGAAGATAATTCATGATGGTTACAGATGGCAGTGGGAGGAAATTCCTCCTTTTCAGATGGCAATTCCTCATTCTCCAGACAAGACATTTTTATTTCCTCTTGTCCTTCATCATATATGTTCATAAGTTCATCATAGGTTGTTAATAGGCTAATGTCCACTAAGGCACTTACAAGCCTAGTTGCGCACCCCAAACCATTTGGTTCCCAAGTATCATGGATATATATATGGGGGCATGTTGGTAGGGAGGTAAATAAAGATTTGTAGGGAAAGTGTTAGGATAATGTTTTTCTTATTGGTGCTATTTGTCCGTAAGAGACATGAGGGCCAGACCAGGGCTTATCTTAAGATTTCTCATCCAGTTGTCAAGGTTTCTTTTGAATAATGTCAGGATGAAGTCTGTTTTACATGGATGGGCAGCTTGTTCCATAGTGCGGGAATCCTTTGGAAAACATATCTGTCTTTCCAACACATTTTATGTTGCAAGAAATGTCCAGATCCCTGGATCTAATGTTTTTGGTGCTGTTTATTTTGCGCATGTCCAACAAATCCATCAGGGCTGGGTCTGAAGAAGCCCAGTAAGCCAAGCAAAGATCTTTTGTTCGCATCCTTTAGGCGATTGAATAAAAAGATACAGCCTTTATTCGATCAGTGTAGGATAGGGTATTCATGCCCTGAACTCTCCTGGTGAGAAACCTTTGTGGGTAGTTGTGGCAAGTGTATGGTTAGATACCTGCCAAAGGGGGACATGCTTTTCCAAGGAGTGATAGAACCAGTTCCCCCTTCCCAGTTGAGAAAGGGGTTTTATTCAAAGATGATGATCATCGTGTTTCACTGTTGTAGTCATTACACTTGTGTTATCCTGCTGGCAGGCCACCCGCAGTCGGCCAGAATTCAAAAGTCTAGGTCCGGCATCGGTTGCTGTCGCCTCTTCCCTGACGTCAGTGCGCCAGGGGTATAAAAGATGCAGTCGACGCCATTTTCTTCAGTCTTTCTTGCCGCGCGGTGCCTGAAGCAAAAGCAGTTCGGAAGTGCCAGTCAGCCGACTCTTGAGATTTTCAAAGCTAAATTTCAGAACCGAAGTCTTCATTAAAGCTAAGTACCCCGTTGGGGAAACTTTTTTCTTGCTCCAGACTGATGTCAGAAAAAGTTAACAATTGTATTTCTTGTGGGAAGCAAATACCTCATAAGGATTTTCACTCTTACTGTATTCCTTGCCTAGGCCCTGATCACAACGTTGCTAGCTGTCGGTTTTGTGTTAGATTCAACCAACGCAAGCATCGGTTCGATTTTGCATTTCATTATTTTGGCCGTCAGTTTAATTATATAATGCCGGCGGAACAGCCGACAACCAGAGTTTACAAAAAACGCAAGGACAAGGATAGGCATCCGAGGTCCAAAACCGACGACGAAGACTCTTCTAGGCCAGTTGCCGGTTCGCCGGTTCTCCGTGAGGCGCTTTCGCAGCCCCTGGCGCCCACTACCTCAGAGCTACAGGCCGCTACCGACTCCCACATGGAGTCGACTGGGCCTCTGGATACTCAAGGTATTGGACACTCGGAAATCAATCCCTCAGATGGGTCCGGAGCCGCTGAGCAGGCATCGGCTTCTGAGAGTGTCTTCAGACCTGCACAACTATATATTAAGCCATCCTCAGGTTCAAAGACAAAGACTAAAGCAGCTCTAAAGACAAAGAAACAAGTACAGCATTCTCCTGTTCAGACTTCCATGCCTAAAAAACAGATGCTCAAAATGGCTGAAGACCTAATTACTTTGATCAGGGGGTCCTATCCCCCTCCTGATAAGAGGCCTAGGCAAGAGACAGAGTATGATTCTTCTGATCAGGTATCTATTTCCTCTGATTCCTCTTCTGAACAGGATTACTCCATGCTTCCCTATGAGGATTCTGATGCTGAAGAATCCATTCCTTCAGCCTCTCCTCCTGAGGACTATTCTTTTGGGGAAACACTGCATACTATGAGGGAGCATTTCCACTGGGAGAGTCAAGAATATTCTGAGTCCAAGAAAAGGCTCAGTGACTTCCTGCTCCTTCCTCAGCACAGACTCCTAGCCATTCCACCTGTTCTAGACATTGTAGATGATGTATTTTCAGAGTCCAGACTGTCCCCTGACTCTTTACCCCCTGCATCTGCTAAGCCAGACAGATACTACAGGGTTCCGGATTCTCATAAATTCCTATATAAAAACCCTGCTGCTGACCCAGAAACTATATCTCAGGGTCCCAAGGGGGTTAAGGCTGCCACTGCAAAAAACCCTGTCCCCTCTGATAGGGATTCTGGGGCTCTAGACAGATGGGGGAAAAAAGTATACACTTCTGCCACCCTGGCTGTAAGGGCTTTAAATTGTCAATTTCATATGCTTAAATATCAGCAATATTTAATGTCATTACTTAAACAGAAAATGTTGGCAAATACTGAATGTTCAGAGAACAAGGAATTACAGGATTTATTGCATGCAACTGAACAAGTGGGAAAGCATACTTTGCAATGTGGTTATGATTCACTGGAGGCCTCTTGCAGGGCCGCTGTTACAGGTTCTGTTATTAGAAGGCGTGCTTGGTTAAAGGAACAAAATCTGCCAGATCATGTTAAAGCAAAATTATTAGATGCACCATTACAGCATGATAGTTTGTTTGGTACTAAAGCAGAAGTGGTGTTGAAAAAAATGGAGGATAAAGCAAAATCCATGCAGACAGTCAAGGATTTCTTACAGGTACAGCCACCCAGGTTTAGCAGGAACTGGCCTTCTAAAAATTGGTCCTTTCCAGCCTCAGACAGACCACAAATAGGCAGATACAGGCGTCCCAGAGGCAGATCTCCGCCCCAAGGCTCATACAGGCCTAAACAATGGGGTGCTCCTACCTCCAAAAGCGGAGAAGACAAATCACAGCCTTACAGGAAGCAGTCCCAATGACTTTCCTCTACCAGTTCCAAGCAGTTTTCTTTTGACAGCCCCCTTAGGGGGAAAACTAGCACTTTTTTCATCAAATTAGCAAATGGTTACCCAAGACAAATGGGTTCTGAACATAGTGTCCCAAGGCTACAGGTTCCATTTTCCCACTGATTCTGGACCTGTCTACACTAACTACGTTTCTGGAAGTTCCAAAATTCAAAATGTTGACTCTTCAGCAGCTACTACCCATGCTGGGCCAGAGGGCTTGGCTAGTAACTCTGGACCTAAAAGAGGCATACCTGCATGTCCCAATCAGACAATCTTGTAGAAGATACCTCAGATTCATAGCTGGCTCAATGCATTACCAATTCTCTGCACTGCCCTTTGGCTTATCTACTGCGCCCAGGGTCTTTACAAAATGCCTGGCACCAGTAATTGTGTTTTGCAGACAAAAAGGAATTCAATTATATCCCTACTTGGACGACTGCCTAATTCAAGCAGAGAACAAAGACACTCTACTAAAGCATCTGGCGTTTGTAAAAAGATTACTAATTGGCCTAGGGTACACAGTAAACAAAAGGAAATCAAAACTAGTGCCCTCTCAAGAGATAATATTCCTGGGTGCAAGCTTAAATACAACTGCCCAGATGGCTTATCTCACGCCAGACAAGCAAAAACAACTGACTACTTACTTCAAGAAGTTGGCAACAAAAACCCACTTATCTGCAAGGAAAATCCTGCAGGCCTTGGGTTTCATGGCATCCTGCATTCTACTAATTCCATATGCCAGACTGCATATGAGGAAGCTACAATGGTATCTGAAAAGTGTTTGGACTCAGCATTGCCACAGCCTGGAGACAGTAATTTCACTCATTCCCTGCCTACAACAGGAGTTTTGATGGTGGGCAGAAGCCTGTCATCACAACAAGGGCCTGTCATTCAGTTTACCCACAGCCAGACAGACACTGACAATGGATGCATCAGATTATGCCTGGGGGGCCCATATGGCAGGAAAATGTATCCAGGGCACATGGCCTGCAAACCAGATGCATCTTCACATCAAACAAAAAGAGATGCTAGCTGTTCAAAATGCCCTGGCAGCTTTCAAGGACCTATTTCATCCAGGACAATTACTGATAAAGACAGACAACACTACGGTCATGTGGTACATAAACAAGCAGGGAAGTACTCATTCCTACCCCCTCTGCAGACAAGCAATGACCTTATGGGACACAGCTTTGGCCTTTCAAGTTCACCTGCAAGCACAATTCCTGCCAGGAAAAACAAATACTCTGGCAGACGAACTAAGCAGAAACCTCATGGATCCCCACGAATGGAAACTGGATCCGCAAATCTTCAGGATGATAATAAGGAAATGGGGATGCCCAGACATAGATCTATTTGCCTCCCCTCACAACTGTCAACTGCAGAAATTTTGCACAAGGATTTACCACAAACAAGCATGGAAAGTGGACGCCCTATCATTCAGCTGGAAAAATCTTAACAGTATACGCTTTTCCCCCACTACCTCTCCTTCCCAGAGTACTCCTAAAGGTCAGACAAGAGAAGCCAAAAATGATTCTGATTGCACCAGACTGGCCACGCCAACACTGGTACCTAGTCCTAAAGAGCTTATCTCAAGGTCCAGCATGGATACTGCCTCAAACTTCTCATTTGCTGACCCAACAAAACAATCAGATCACGCACAGCCAACTCAGGACCTTAAATCTGGCAGCATGGCGGATAATGTAGCCATTCAGAACACTCCTCTTTCAAAAGCTGTTATGGATGTTATCTTGGAGGCCAGGAGGCCCAGTACCAGAAAATCTTATGCAGAAAAGTGGAAGAGATTCTGTGCTTGGAACCAGGAACAAGGCATTGACACGTCTGTACCCAACATTCCTCAGATTTTACAATACCTAACTGAGATGCTGAACCAAAGGCCTTTCTTTCTCATCAATTAAGATTCATGCCTCTACCATTTCTGCACATTACAATACAGAACCACCTATCTTTTCTCATCCTTTAATAAGGCAGTACCTCAGAGGGGCCAAAAACATTAGGCCTCCAATGAGAGCACCAATTCTGACCTGGGACCTCAATTTTGTTTTGGAAAAACTCACACTGCCTCCTTTTGAGCCAGCATCAACAGCGGATATTAAATTCTTATCCTGGAAAACAGCTCTGCTCCTAGCCATAACCTGTGCAAGGCGAGTCTCGGAGTTACAAGCACTCATGGCTGTGGAACCTTTCATCATTTTTCATCCAGACAGGGTTTTTCTGAGAACAAACCCCACATTTATGCCTAAGGTGGTGTCCAGTGTGGCCCTCAATCAAACCATTCACTTGCCTACCTTTTACCCAAATCCACAGAACAAGGGTGAGAAAATTCTACATTCCTTGGACATACACAGACAGTTACGCTTCTACTTGAACAGAACTAAAGCTTTCAGAAAGACTGAGCAACTTTTAGTGTCTCACGCTGCAGGATCACAAGGAAAGACTATCTCAAAAACGACTATTTCTAAATGGATAGGCCATTACATCCGTTTCTGCTATTCTCAACATGGCAAATCAGTGCCTAAGGGCATTAGGCCTCATTCCACCAGAGCAGCAGCCTTTCTCAGGGGAGTACCAACCAAAGAAATTTTAGAGACTGCAACTTGGAGTTCAGTGCACACTTTTACAAAGCACTACCACTTGCCTCTCTACTCTAAGTCTAGAGTAGGCTTCGCCACTGCAGTTCTGCAGGGCCTCATAGCCTCTCCTAACCCTATTTAGTCCAGCAACCCTTCCTCGGCTTTGGGATTCTACCCAAGAGTAATGACTGCAACAGTGAAACACGATGAACATAGTACAATTGTGTACCTACCATAAATGTAGATGTTCGAGTGTATTCACTGTTGCAGTCCAAGTTACCCACCCACCATCCCCCTTCTCTTTGCTGGGACTTATCTGAACTTCTCAATCCTATACAACCTTTTTGGTGTATTTGCTTGTAGATGAAGGAAATGTTATTTTTGTGTATGCATTTCTTATTGATATATTTTTCAGCCTACCTATTTGGGGCACCTGACATCTGGGGCAAGAAAAACTGAAGAAAATGGCATCGGCTGCATCTTTTATACCCCTGGCGCACTAACGTCAGGGAAGAGGCGACAGCAACCGACGCCGGACCTAGACTTTGGAATTCTGGCCGACAGCGGGTGGCCTGCCAGCAGGATAACCCAAGAGTAATGACTGCAACAGTGAATACACTCGAACATCTACATTTATGGTAGGTACACAACTGTACTTTTTAGTGCCAAAGAAAGACGATGCTTGGAGACCAGTTCTGAATCTTTCTTTATTAAATCTGTCTGTGACAGTGCCCAAAGTCAAATGATGTCACTTCACAACCTGTTACCTCTTCTGATTTAAAATATGCTTGTCATGACAACCCTATTCATCCAGATTTCAGGTGTTTCTTAAGGTTTTGTATGTCTGGATCATATTTCAGTTTTCAGCTTTAGCCTATCCACTGCACCAGGAGTTTTCTGAAAGTGTTTAGCTCCATTCATAGCTCAGTGCAGGCTAGAAGGTATAGACATTTTCCCATATTTAGATGACTTGCTTATCTTTGCAGAGTCTTTTTCAAAGTGCCAGGAATGTCTATTTCTCAGGTGAGAGATCTCGTACACAAAATGGGATTCTAAGAGAACATTCAAAAGTCTTTCCTGGCTCTTTCTGTCAGGATTGTGTTTCTTGGATGTCAGCTAGACTCCCACAGTTCAGAGAACATTTCTTCCACAGGAAAAATAGATCTATATCTAGATCTATTTTTAGGGGTTTCCACTCATAATTTAGTTACTGTGAAGGAATACCTCAGGATTTTGAGTCTCATGGCTTCTGTGATTCACATTGTACATCTGGCAAGACTCCACATGAGGAAGATACAGTGGTATCTGACGTCTCTGTGGTCCCAGCACCAACATGGTTTGTCTTTTCAAATCCTAGTGTTGGGCTTTGTCAAAAGAGAAGTCACTTGGTGGAGACAAGATTGATCCCTAAATCCAGGTCTCCCCTTCTCCCTCCATGTTCCAAAGCAGCCAGTTCCCACAGACACCTCAGACTTTGCTTGGGGAGCAGTTTCAGGAGGGATAAAAGTGCAGGAGGTGTGGAACTCCCAAGGATAGATGCAAGCACATAAATGTAAAAGAGATGTCTGCTCCGACCAAGGCACTCAACTCTCTGAATCATCTTTGGTCCCCAGGATCTCTTCAAGTTGTTGCAGACAGTAGCACATTCATGTGGTATATCAGTAAGGAAGGAGGATCCGTGTTATACTTAGTTTGAAGACAAGACATGTTAGCATGGTATATAGCGTCACAGCACAGTCTCACTCTACAGACATCCTACATTCCGCAAGAGCAAAATTATGTGGCAGACAAGCAGAGCAGGATAAGGGCAGGCCATCAGAAATGGAAACTAGATCACTGTGCCTTTCAATATTTGATCCATCTGTGGGCATTTCCTAAAATAGACCTATTTGCCTTGTCTTTCCTTTTCCTTGGACAGGAATGTTCCTGTATGCTTTCCCACCCTTTCTATTAATATCTAGGGTACTTCTGAAAATTTAGAAAGAATCCTCCAAGAACATTGGGGTGACTCCCTTCTGGCGGTGGCAACCATGGTTCTCCCTTCTTCCAAGCTTCCTCACAGATTGGATCTACTCAGACAAGACCAGGGGTGTTTGACAAACCCCAGCCCTAGTGTACTTCATTTGACTACCTGAATGATAAGTGTCTTAATTCAGTTTAGGCAGCTGTTTATGGAGTAGATGCAGCAAGTACTAATCAGAGCAGTAAAGACTGCTAGTAGAAAATCATATATTAGTAAATGGAAGAGGTTTTCTAGTTGGTCCGAATAACATAACCAGCACCCATTCAGGGCTAGTTGTTCTCTGGTTTTACAATATTTGTGTGAATTACTATCCTATGACCTTTCTTACTCCTCTGTCAAGGTGCATGTATCCGCCATTTCAGCATGTCTGTCCATGGATCCTCCTCTTTCAGTACAATCTCATGTCAAAATATTTTTGAAAGGGGTTTTGCATTAGAGGTCTCCAAGAAAAATGGTGGTCCTTCCTTGGGAACTTAATCTTGTGTTAGAGAAGCTAACACTTGCTCCATTTGAACCAGCTAACCTAGCTGATGTAATCATTTTATTTATTTAATTTACATTTGTTTACTGGGAATGTCCGACTGGACACAGGTCCTTTTTCAGCAGACACCTGGGGAGAAAAGCTCCAGCATTGCAAACTAGAGCTATACATTCAGGTAGAATATATCACAGATAGACATTCATAACAAACAGTATAGTTCATACCGAGTTTCCACATAGTGTTAATTTATGTAATAATTTAACTAAGTTTCTATACAAATTACTAGCAAAATAGAGTGATATATCTTGTGATGAAAATTCATACATTGGATCCTTAAATTGTACACATTTCATTTCAGGAGATCTCATTGAGTATTAGTTGTCCTGTCAAAAGGGAGCATTTTAGACCAGTTATGACAAGCGAATAATAGTTGAGTATGTAGGTACTGTGCAGATAATCATATAGTTAGGACATTAGGATAGGGAAAATAGAGTTGTTGAGTGGAAAAAATGGTAAAAACTATCCAGGGCTGGTGCAATAGAGGATTGGACGAAGGTGAGTGGAAGAAAGTGGTAAAAAAATAACCAGGGCTGGTGCACGAGCATATCTTTGTGTTCAATAAGTGGGATTTGATTATTTTTTAAACTGCAAGGAGTTGGTTGTTGACCATATATATGTTGGTAGAGTGTTCCAGATTTTGGCTATGCATGTTGAATATAGGGAGTCTCTGGCAGAGTTGTTGGCTTTTGTAATGACTTAGGTTCTTTACATGGAAAACAGTCGATTGCTCTGACCTCTGCAAGAAGAGTGTCTTGAGTTGCAAGTTCTTATGTTGAGTCAGCCCTACCTAGTATTCCACAGGGATAGAGTTTCTTTGAGAACTAATCCTCCTTTTGTTCCTAAAGTGCTGTCCAAGTTTACTTTAAGACAAACTATCCATCTCCCCATTTTATTTTCAGAACCCAGAAATGAGGGAGAAAAGATACTCCATACCTTGGATGTTCACAGACGACTCTGGTACTGTCTTGACAGAACTAAATCTTTCAGCTCTTCGGATCAATTATTTGTTTTCTGAAGGAAAGAAGAGGGGGCAACCTGTGTTAAAACAGATTATTAACAATTGGTTGTCTAAGGCCATTACCTTTTGATGTTCTTCGTTCCACATTGCTGCAGTCCTTACTATTGGGTAGTCCGCTGTCCAGTCGGCCCGAATACCAGAGTATATGGCTGACGTCGGTCAGGGCGCATTAGACTGACGTCAGTACGTCAGGGTACTAATGCGCATGACCGACGTCATATCCTCAGTCTTTTTTGCCGCATGGTCCGATGCAGAAGCAGTTTTGCGAGTGCAGGTTGGCGTTCTGAAATATTTCCGAAACCGGAGTTTCAGACCGAATCAGAGTTGGCTAAGTACCCCGTTGGGGAACATTTTGGTTTTTTCTTGCCTCAGTATTTAACCGGATGTCAGAAAAAGTGAATAACTGTATTTCTTGTGGGAAACAGATACCTCATAGGGATTACCATACCTTGTGTATACCTTGTTTAGGGCCTGAGCACGACGTTGTTGGTTGCCGCTCTTGTGCTAGGTTTAACAAACGCACTATTAAGAGGAGGTTAGACTGTGCCAGGTTAGTGTTTGGGAAGCGTTGCAATTATAAAATGCCGTCGGTTGCTCCGTTGCCCGCTTCGTCAAAGAAGCGCAGGGACAAAACAGCGAAGCCTAGGGTTGATGAACCGCAGTCCCGGTCGCCGGTTCTTTAGAAGGCTCAGTGGAGCCAGAGGTTTTGCCAGGAGTTTCTATGGAGTCTCAGGCAGAAACTTTACTGTTACAGGATGTGCCTTCTCAGGAGGTAGGCCAGGCTGAGGGGCTTCTCAGGTAACTGTTCTTCCCTCTCTTCCCAAGGTAGTTAGAGCCTCTCCTTCTGTTGCCAAAACTTCTTTGAGAGGTAGGACAAATTCAGCTTCAGTAGGTGCTTGTCCTAGCATTTCGGGTTCTGTACGTAAGAAACATATGGTTAAAATGGCAGAAGATTTGATTACTATGATTGGAGGTGCTATGCGGCCTGGTGATAAGAGGCCTAGGGTGGAACCGAGTTTGATAGTTTTGAACAGTGTTCAGAGGCTTCTGAGTCTTCTCATGGAAGATTTGCAGGAGTATCCTCCTTATTCTGATTCTGATGTGGATGATTCCACTCCTACAGCTTCTCCTCCTGAGGATTTCTCATTTTCAGAGACTCTGCATTCCATGAGGGAG
This sequence comes from Protopterus annectens, assembly GCF_019279795.1. Taxonomy (NCBI): domain Eukaryota; kingdom Metazoa; phylum Chordata; order Ceratodontiformes; family Protopteridae; genus Protopterus; species Protopterus annectens. Next base: position 657,525,706 of record NC_056735.1, read on the forward strand.
CACTTTAAATGGGAAGGCCAGGATTACTCTGATTCAGGAAAAGGCTTAGGGAATTCTTGTTTTACCCCAGCATAGGCCCTTAGCTATACCTCCTGTGTTGAATGTGGTGGAAGATGTTTTGCAGAGGCTTCCCTGAACCCTGACTCTTTGCCTCCTGCTCCTGTTAAACCTGATAGGTACTATAGGGTGCCCGAAGCTCATAAGTATTTGTTTAAGAGTCCTAGGGCGGACCCAGAAACTGTTTCTCAGGGGCCTAAAGGTGTTAAGGCCTCTGTGGTTAAAAATCCTGTTCCCACTGATAAAGAGGCAAGGGCTTTGGATAGGTGGGGAAAGAAAGTGTATACTTCTTCCACTCTAGCCATGAGGCGTTGAATTGTCAGTTTCACATGCTAAAATATCAAAATTATCTCCTTTCACAATTGAAATCTAAGGTGGATGCTTTGGCGGAAGGTATTGAGTGTAAAGAGTTGCTGGATTTGGTTCATGTGTCTGAACAAGTGGGTAAGCATTCTTTGCAATGTGGTTTTGATGCTGTACAGGCCTCCTCGAGGGTGGCTGCCACTAGTTCTGTTCTTCGCAGGCATGCCTGGTTGAGGGATCAGAATTTAGCTGAGCATGTTAAGACAAGGATTTTGGATGCTCCTTTACAGTCTGATGTGTTGTTTGGTTCGCCTGTGGAAGCAGTTTTAAAGAAAATGGAGGACAAAGCTAAGTCTATGCAAACTGTTAAAGATTTTTGCAGGTGCAGCCACCAAGTTTAGTAGAAATTGGCCTGCTAAGGGGTGGACATATCCTGCTTATGATTCCCAGTCTAGGGGTAGGTCTAGACGTGGTAGGGGCAGAGCTCAAGGTTCTTTTAGGCCTAGAACAGGGAGTTCACCTGCTCAGACTTCTGGTGAGGGCAGGGGTCAGTCCTTTCGTAAACAGACCCAATGACCTGCCTTTTCAGCTGCCAGTAGATTCTCGTCTGGCAGCTCCTTTGGGAGGAAGACTGTCTCTTTTCAAAGAAAATTGGGATTTAATTACTCAAGACAGATGGGTGTTGGATATCATTCACCACGGTTGCAGGTTTTATTTCCATACAATGCCCCCTTTCAAAGGCATGCCAGACGTTCCTCCTCCACAAAGAAAAGAGGCTCACAAGCAAATTTCTCAGTTACTCCAGATGGGGGCCATTCAGCCAGTCCCTGTATCAGAAAGGGGCCTAGGATTTTATTCTCGCCTGTTCCTAGTACCAAAGAAGGGGAACACGTGGAGACCAATTTTGGATTTATCTCTCCTCAACACTTATCTGGACATTCCCAAGTTCAAGATGTTGACGTTACAACAGCTTTTACCTCTGCTGGGCAAAGATCACTGGATGGTAACTTTAGATCTCAAGGAAGCTTACCTTCATGTGCCTATAAGGCTAAGTTGCAGGAAGTATCTGCGGTTTCGAGCTGGAAATTCTCATTATCAGTTCTCTGCATTGCCCTTTGGCTTATCTACTGCACCCAGAGTATTCACAAAGGTTCTGGCTCCAGTGATAGCTTACTTCAGGCTACAAGGAATTCAAATCTATCCTTACTTGGACGACTGCCTGATTCTGGCTCAAGAAAAGGAAGACCTTCTACAGCATCTGGAATATGTTATAGCAGTGCTAAGATGCCTAGGGTATTCTGTGAACGAAATAAAGTCCAGTCTAGTACCCTCTCAAGACATGTGCTTTCTGGGTGTGAGACTGAATACAGCAGCCCAGATGGCCTTTTAACCCCGGACAAACAAAAGAGTCTATCACTTTACTTCCATCAACTATCTCATCAGTCCGTGCTGACTGCAAGGACAGTCCTTCAAGCATTAGGGTTCATGGCATCTTGTATTCTGGTGCTTCCCAATGCCAAACTGCATATGAGGAAGCTACAATGGTATCTCAAAATGTATGGACACAGCACTGCCAGGATTTGGACACTGTCATTCAAATAATACCTTGCCTTCAAAAAGAATTTTTGTGGTGGGCTCAGGAATGTCACCTAAACAAGGGACTCTCTGTGACCCGGCCAGAGGCGAGTCAGATTTTAACGACAGATGCCTCGGACATTGCTTGGGGAGCTCATCTAAATGGAAAGTGGATACAAGACAAGTGGCCTGCCAGACTACAGCATCTACATATCAACATGAAGGAGATGTTAGCAGTCCAGTTTGCATTAATGGCTTTCAAGGAGTTACTTCTTCCAGGGCAGGTGTTGATTCTAACAGACAACACAACTGTCATGTGGTACATCAACAAGCAAGGGGGAACACATTCTTATCCTCTATGCAGGCAAGCAATGATTTTATGGGAGACTGCGCTAAGCTTGCAACTAACTCTTCAGGCAAGGTTTCTGCCAGGAGCACAGAACTCCTTAGCAGATGTGTTAAGCAGACAAATCATGGATCCCCACGAGTGGAAACTGGATCTTCATGTATTTAAGAAATTGACAGTGTCATGGGGAACTCCAGACATAGATCTGTTCGCTTCTCCACTAAACCACCAGCTGCCAAAGTTTTGCACAAAGGGGTTTCATCGCACAGCTTGGAAAGTGGATGCTCTGTCTTTCAGTTGGAAAAACCTTCATGTGTATGCCTTTCCACCTCTGCCTCTTCTTCCAAAGGTGCTATTAAAAGTCAGACAAGACAAGCCAAGGATGATTTTGATAGCTCCAGATTGGCCTCGGCAACACTGGTACCCACTACTAAGGAGTCTGGTAAGGAAGCCTCCATGGCCTTTACCTTTGATTCCTCATCTGTTATCTCAGAAGGACGGTCATCTGCTCAATGTCAAGCTTCACTCTCTTCATCTAACAGCCTGGCATATTCTGTGTTGAAACACAGCAGGTCTCAACTTCCTCAACAAGTTTTAAATGTGATTATGGAAGCTAGAAGACCTAGTACAAGGAAAGTGTACGCAGAAAAATGGAAGAGATTTTTATTTTGGAGTACAGCAAAGAATTTGGAGGTTTCTGAGCCTAATTTGAGTGTGGCTCTTCAATATCTTACTGAGTTATTGGACAAAGGTTTGTCCTTCTCTTCCATTAAGATTCATGCTGCAGCAATTTCAGCTCACTATGATTGTGACCCACCATTGTTTTCGCATCCTTTGTTCAAGCAGTTTCTTAGAGGGGCAAAGAATATAAGACCCCACGTAAAGCTCCTACTCCTGCTTGGGATCTCAATTTTGTGTTGGAAAAACTTACTCTACAACCTTTTGAGCCTGCGGCTACTGCTGAATTGAAATACTTGTCATGGAAGACTGCTTTTCTGTTGGCTATTACTTCTGCAAGAAGGGTGTCTGAGTTGCAGGCCCTTATGGCAGTAGAGCCCTTTTGATTTTCCATAAGGATAGGGTATCATTACGTACTAATCCTTCCTTTATGCCTAAGGTGGTTTCTAGTGTGGCTTTAAACCAAACTATTCATTTGCCTACTTTTTATGCAGACCCCCAAAATAAAGGGGAAAAGATTTTGCACACTTTAGATGTACACAGGCAATTGCGTTATTATTTAAGCAGGACTAAGGATTTTAGGCAGTCTCAGCAGTTGTTTGTTTCTTTTGCTTTGAGTTCGCAGGGCAAGCCTGTGTCAAAACAAACTATTTCTAGGTGGATTGGGTTTTGCATTGCATTTTGTTATTCCCATCATGGCAAGGAGATTCCAGCTGGGATTAGGCCTCATTCCACTAGGGCTACTGCCACTTCAACAGCATTTCTAAGGGGGGATATTTTGGAGGCAGCTACTTGGAGTTCAGTGCATACTTTCTCTAAGCATTATCACCTTCCTATCTACTCTAAGTCTAGGGCTGGTTTTGCCACAGCTGTTTTGCAAGGCATGTTGTCAGCTCCTACTTCTTTATGATTTGCCAGCCTCCCTTACCTCTGCTTTGGGATTCTACCCAATAGTAAGGACTGCAGCAATGTGGAACGAAGAACATAGTACAGTTTTGTACCTACCATAAATGTAGATGTTCGAGGATCCACATTGCTGCAGTCCAATTTACCCTCCCTCCTTCCCCTCTGTGTTTAGGGGTGGTTGTGTAGGTGAGGTTATATGTTGATATTTTTGTATATATTTTTGTATATATTGTACATAATTTTGGTGCAGGTATTTTGAGCCTTGTCTTTTTAGGGTCTTCTGACATCTGGGGCAAGAAAAGACTGAGGATATGACGTCGGTCATGCGCATTAGTACCCTGACGTACTGACGTCAGTCTAATGCGCCCTGACCGACGTCAGCCATATACTCTGGTATTCGGGCCGACTGGACAGCGGACTACCCAATAGTAAGGACTGCAGCAATGTGGATCCTCGAACATCTACATTTATGGTAGGTACAAAACTGTACTTTGTACTGACCACAGCAAAACTACTTTGGTAGGGTCAAGGCTCACTCGACAAGAGCGAAGGCTTAATCTGTGACTTCTTAGAAAGGGGTGAATGGTAGAAGTATTCTGTATACAGCAACTTGGTCCTCTGTTCATTCTTTAACAAAATGCTATAAGATTGATTCCTTCTTTAGGTTTAGATCAGGCTTTGCAAGGGCCATTCTTCAGGGGCTTCCTAGACTCTTCTCGTTCCACCTACCAAATGTAGTAAGCTAGGGTAATATGCACATACAGCTAAGTCTACTGCAGCAGTGATCAATATGATGAACATAAAACAGGTGTATAAGTAAACTTGCCATAACAAAAGCTGTTTGAATGATCACTGCTGCAGTAAATGCTCACTCCCCTTCTTGTTTTTAGTATGCTGTTTATGCCAAGGTGTGGTTATTTATTTTCTTTTATTCCTGGCATTGTCCTTTCAGGGCTCCATCTCCTACTCTCTGTTGGCTTGGTACCCAGACTTGTCTTTTAGTCAGCTCCACTCGAGCTGCCTGACAATTTGAGCATATAGAAGGTGTCCTGAAGTTGTAGAAATTGGCTGGCAGTTATATCCTTAAGATGTAACCCATTTAACTAAGGCTACTGCATCAGTGATCATTTGAGCATGTACTGTTGTGGTAAATTTTCTTGCACAACTGTACTGTCACCACTCCTGCCCCTGCACTTCTTTTGGTCGAGCGAAGGACACCAGACAAGAATGTTTACTGAGTAAGGAGGGCTGTGGTAAGACTTGTTTATTCTCAGAGAATCAAAAAGTACTTAATCGTGTTTCACCTGCAGTATTTAACAAATTGATTCCTTTTTTAAGTAAACAACTACCAAAATATATTACCCTGGCCCTAACCTTATGGCAGAGAGGGATAAGGCATTGAGCATTGACTGTGACCCAGAGAGCCTGAATTTTACCAGGAACTCAGGGACTGGAAGACAGAGGCAGGGAAAGATGGAAGTAAGTGGCTTATACCTTCTTGCCATCTTGAGAGGAAGAAAGTGGCTCCTGTTAGCTGAAGTTGCCATAGCCACAGAACCAGGGGACATGAGTTTGGTTATCCAGGATGGTGAAACCAACTGTCATAGGTCTGTGTGTTGCCAAGGGAAGGTATAGAATGCCCCTGAGATTGATGCAGGTGCTTATGTTAGTCACTAAAAGATGGAATTTAGGGCTTAACCACAAAACTTCTGATGTCTGCTTGCATGTCAGCTCCTAAGGAAAGAAGAGCTGGAGAGCTCATGCTGGCAGGCCTTAGGGAAGAAATTGTATGTATGTGTGTGTGCACGCATGTGTGTGTGTGTGTGTGTGTGTGTGTGTGCGTGTGTGTGTGTGTGTGTGTGTGTGTTTGTCTATATACATATATATATATATATATATATATATATATATATATATATATATGTATGTATATGTATATATATATATATATATATATAATATGTGTGTGTGTGTGTGTATATATATATATATATATGTGTGTGTGTTTCTGAATCTGTGTGTGTTGTGTGTATAAATGTATATATATAGATAGATACAGATATTTTGAATAGATAGATAGATACAAAAGTTTGGCACTGACATACATGCATGCACACCTCCTGTACTTCTAGCACTGAGACACAGTTTGAGTTGCAGCGTCAGTTTAAACCTAAGATTTTTATGTTAAGTTTAGGAATAGAGTTTAATGGACTGGGATTCTTTCCAAATGGCATTATTGTTTTTTAGGTTGGTAGTTGTTATGGTAAAAGAGCAGCAAAGCTAAATATATCACAGTCCTTAGCTATTGCAGCTGGCATACATCTTCAATGACCTTAGGAGTAGGTAATGACAGTTATATTTTGGGGCCACTGATGTGGAGATGCTCTGAACATATATTATGTGAAATAAATGTTGCTTTTCTCTTGATTGCCTTTTCAGACAGTTTTGCTTTTATTGATGAGTTTAAGAAACATGCTTGCATATGTATAACATGTTTGTTTTCTGCCCTAAGGCCAAAGAAGCTGGGACATACACACTCAGGCAGCTATGTGCATCTGTGGGGAGAATTCAGTTTGCCCTTCCTCACATATACCCTTTAGTGCAGTATGATGTTTATTCACAGGAGCCTCAACTTAAAGTGAAGCCATTAACTGGTAAGTGTAAGTCTGTTGTTTACATTGCTTTTAAGAGTACTTTGCCTGGGTTGGACAAATTCATATTTGGGTTTACTTTGTAATATCTGTTGGGAATTAATACTGTAAACAGTTTTCTTGTGCAGCAGAAATGGCTGTTTATCAACTTGGTTATTTTAATTAAATCATAAAACTAGGTTTTGGCAGAGGATCAATATAAGCTACTGGAGCTTTTAATACTTCCCATGGTGTTGGTTGCATACCAGAAAAGGTAAAGTTTTACATTATCCTAAATTACTGTAGAAGAACCCTTTGTACATGCAACACGTTCTATATTGATCAGACTTTCTGTATGTGTAGGCAGTGTATTTCTTTACACTTAAGTGACACAAGATGTAAAAATGGATGCAGTGCACCTTTTAAGTGTGTTCAAAATTTTCTTCTCAATTTCTTTTTGTGGGTATTGGCAGTCAGTATTTCCTATGGACAGAGATCAATCTGGCAAACGTCTTAGATCAAAAGGAGTGAATGTGGCACTATATTTTCCTGATATGCACAAAAGTTTATAGTAATTGCTACGTAATATATTTTGAAGTATTCTTCTATTGCTGCAATGTTAGGTTTTGTTTTAATTTTGCATACTTCCTTTTTATATCACGTGTATTTTTGTATCACATGATTGATACTTTGATACTTGGTATTTGTGTGTGTTATTCAGTGAATGGTGGATCATTTTTAGATATGCACTGAAGAAGTCGGTTTGGCAAAATCACAGTTGATGTCAGCTGATAAATTCTTTTTTTGGTGATGGAATTGTGTGCGTGTGTGTGTATGTATGCAAACATATATATGTATAAACACACACACAGTAATTGATATTAGGGACTGTGTTGCGCAAACATCCAGGAACATATATCTATACATGGAGGTGTGGTGTATGTCTTCTTTTGAAAAAATAACCTCAATGTATGTAAGCTTCAAATTTACTACAAGGGCAAATCATGCCCAGTACATCTTTTGCATCAGTTCACAGCACAACTCAGTTATCTGCACTATCTGCCAATGGTCCAGTACATGTTCTGCATCAATCCACAGCACAACTCAGTTATCTGCAGTATATCTGCAGTATCTGCCAGAGATTTTTGCCTGGAGATCATCAAGAGAAAGCAGAAAGTCCTGTAGGCTTAGCAGGCTAAAGAGAGACTTGTGCTTTCTATAAATTCACAGTAGCAGGGCAGTGCATTTATCCAACCTAAAAGGAGGAGCACACCTTCAGGAAGAAAGAAAGAGACACTCTGGAAGTTTCATGTCTACTTCACTGGACCATCCTCTGGCCCTGATGTCTGTACTGCCACGAACTGTGACATTGCCCCTCAGGAGACCATTCTACCTACAAACGTTAGTATATCCCACTGGATCAAAGACCAGAGCTTGCGCTCCACAGTGGATGTCATCCGACATCAAATGTTACCCCATCTGATTATCATATAAGGGGCAGGCAATGTCCCAAATATTATAGTTAAGAAAGAAGTCCATACCTTAAAGTCATAATCTAGGATTGTCCCCTCTAGAATTCCAAAGTCTGCAGCACCCACTTAAGACCCTAACTTCTGTACCCAAAGTGCCTTTTTACCCAGACAGTTGCCTGTTTGCGGTTATGTTCTTTATAGGTCCAGCCAGATTACCTCCCACGATTGAGCTAGTTTGGCACAAAATTTCCTTCAGTTTATTTACACCTTACAGGTAGACTCAAAACAGCCCTCTGTATTAAGTGTCTGCCCTTCTAAAAGAAAGAAGAAAGTTTCCTGAGAGTTTGTCTCCTCTGATTCTGATGAATAAGAGAGACTGGATTGTAGGTCACAGCTGTCTTATCCCCCAAGGGCTTGACATACAGTTGAGGATACACTGACCTCTGACTCTGCCAGTGGGGCATGTCATTTGGAGACAATCACGAAAGAGCAATTGATATGGCAGTCTCAAGAAGTCTGAAACATTGTAAAGAGATGCTAAGAACTTTTGAGCCTAGAGCCCCCAAATCCAGTGTCTCTCTCTGTCCAGTCCATTTAGCCCTCTTTAATGTTTTTCAAACGGCATCCTTGGAATTGGATTCCCAACCCCCCACTCCAACTCCCCAAGGGTCTAGACAGATTTTATAAGATTTAGAAACCTTGCAAGTTTTTGTTTAAAAACTCTAATTCAAATCTAGATACAATGTCCCTGGAAGAGTACTGATTTAAATTAGACCAGCTGCAGGGAGGACTTCTTTTCCGAATGATTGGGAAAGCAGATTGGTAGATAGGCTTAGGAAGAAAGTGTATATCCCAACAGCTCTAGCCCTTTGGGCCTTAAAAGATAGGATCCACATTATGAAGTAGCAGGAGCGTATCATCAAGAAAATCCAAGATGGTTGTGGACGGAATACAAGATGATACCCTGAATGCATGCGTGCTTTGTCATACTTAGACACATTTGCAGCTGGGGAAGTGGATATGATAATGTAGATGCTGCATGCAGGACTAATACAATTGGGTTAACTGTAAAGAAACGTTTTTGTCCGGGGACCTAGTGCTTGCTTGAAAATGTGAAGACTGAATTCCTTAATGCCCCACTAGATAAGGAATTGCTCTTTGGACCTCCATCTTGCAATGTGCTTTAAAATGGGGGATAAAGGGAAAACTGCGTAACACCTTTTGCCCTGCTGTTCTCAGATATAACATAATTTATCCCTCAAAACAATGACCTTACTATTGGAAGCAGGCTAAAGGCTAGCAGACAAAAGGTAGAAAGGCCACACAAAAAAGGAAATAGCAGATGGAAGGTGGTCTGGAGCACTTAAGGCTCAGTCCCAGCAGGAATCAGCTACAATAGTACCAGCCACCCTCATCCCAAAACACCTACTCAACTTTGCAACCACAATATCCCCCCCCCCCCTCACTGTCCTAGAGCAGGAAACTGGCTTTCTTCCTTTTATCAGCATTGTTTAAGCATATCTTAAGACCAGTGGGTACTCCGGTATGTCCATATAGGATGCATACATAGGTTCATCGATAGGTACTAGGCTATCGGCCCAAGGGCCTACGTAAGCCTAGCCAGCAAGGTTCCATAACTTATGCCACCCAAGAAAGTTATTTTCCTGTGCCACTGTCCAGCAGAGACACAGAAGTGATCCCCGGGGTGTATTTCCTATTTCCCATCCACTCGTCAAGATTTTTCTTGAAGAGTGCTAATGAAGAACTTTGCTTGACATAGATGGGTAGCTTGTTCCAGAGTATAGGAAGTCTCTGGGACAGAAATCTATCCCTCCAGCGTGTCCTGTTTATTGTGGTGCCAATGTTTAGGTCCCTAGAGCTTGTAGCTCAGAGGGATTGGGATTTCTTTAGGTGTAGCATGTCCAACAGCTCTGGGTTTAACATAGCTTAAATGTTAGGCAGAGATCACCTCCCTTTACATCTAAGCCAAGAAAGAGAACACTTGTTTGTATCAAAAGACTAGAAATTGTTTTCTTCCAGACTGGTCTTTGTTTCAAGAAAGAATAAATTGTGGCAACCCATTCTGGATCTTTCAAAACTTAACAAATTCTTAAAGGGGTTTAGAATTCAGTATGTTGACTCTTCAGGCCATCTTGCTCCTGTTGCGCCTCAGGTTCTACTGTTGACACTGGCTGTCAAAGGTCCCTACTTCCACATCCCTTGCTTCAAAGGGCAAAGACAGTACCCAAGGTTTGTAGCAGGTCACTATCAGTAATAACTTACCATCTTGCCCTTTAGTTTGACTATCATTGCCACAGTTTTTACAAAATGTCTGGTGCCAGTCATAACTTTGCAGGACCATGGTCATTTGTGTTTGCCCCTGCAGTGATGACTTCTTAATTCATGCAAAGTCCCACAGAGACATGGAGGGCACTAGAGTACATTTTTGATTATTTTGACAAGCTAGGGTTTTCCCAGAATGAAAGGGTCCCCTGTGCGTGAACAGATGTTGAATGTTGTCCGGCATGGAAGATTGCCTTCTTGGGCTGCCTTTTTGGAAATGGCTCTAAAATGGTTTACTTTCCATAAGTAAAGGTAGAATCCATTTCAGCACTTTATTCAGGACGTGTTAAAGAAACCATTTGTTACAGCCATGGAGTTTCTGAGCATTCTGGGCCATTTGACAACCACCTTTGTCATAGTCCAGTTAGCCAGGATACAGATGAGGAAACTTCAGTGGAACCAGCATGTTCACTTCCTGGAACATCCCATCCCCAGTCCTACCTGCTATAAGGAAAGAAGCGGAATTTGACTGCAACAAGTCAAAAAGAATAAGAGCATACACTTCAGACATCCATCTCAAGCAAGACCTTAACACATTCCAAGAACATCAAAGTAAAGGGCACACTGAATCTCTGACAAATGAAGCTGCACATAAACACAAAAACATGTGTTGTAGTAGTTCAGGCTATCAGATCTTTCTGGAAACTTGGTATGTTACATGTAACAGTCAACACTGCAGTTGACGTTCCCAAACAAGAGGATACAGACTTTTGCCAACTAGGCAGGGTAGCCATGCAGGCTTGGAAACAGACCATGGAGTACAATCTCCTCCTGGAGGACATTTATATCCCCAACTAGAAGAACTCCACAACAGACACCTGAGCAGGACTTGAGCAGTACCCACACAAGTGGATTTTAGACGGGTACGCATTTCTAGTCCTTAAGAACAGATAATGAGGGACTTCCAAGATGACTGCACAATGATCAGCAGCTTAATTATAGCTCTCCCAATGTGAAAAAATAATTGAGAAATAATAGCTAGTGAATATTGTCAGCTTCAGTAATATTCAGTTACTGGCAAGTGAGTATACTTCCTGGATGCCAGCAAAGAAGAAATTTAGAGAACTTGAAAAAAAAATCAACCAGAAAAGGTGAAGAGAAAACACTGGCTGTGAAGGACCCTGCAACTGTTGAACAAAAAGCAGTTCAAACTTTCTTTGATACAAGAGATGGCTTCCAGTAATTTAGAGGAAAAATAAGTCAGATGTACTGAGAGGTGATTAAAATAAATTAAACATTGAAAAAGTATATCACAAAAGGCTGGAAAAAAAAAATAGAAAAAAAAATTACTTAGCCATTCAGATGAACTGATAAAACTGCAAAAAATCAGAGTTTAAAATGAATAAAAGGCTAGCTGAGTACGAGACTTTTCTGGAAGAGCTGTTTCAAATAAGGGTAGAGTTAGAAGACAGAGCGTCCAAAGAAAACCTGAGATTTTTTCCTGTACCAGAGAAACTGAAAGGAACAGACTGTATTCATTTTATGAAAGCACAAATAAGCAACTGGACTGGTGTTCCACAACATGATATGTTAACTGAAAGGGCTTGTTGAGTTTAAGCTCCAAATCTGTCCACATATAGCAGCCAAGACCTGTATTAATAAAGATGTAGTTATAGCAGCAGTAAGAGTTGATCCTGACAAAACTGAGACAGAAGGGAAAAGTATTAAAATTTGGGGATGGTACAGTGTGCTTGTGAAAAGATTATTATTTACTGTATACCAGGTAGAATAGAAACAAATCTACCCCAACCATTGGGGAATGAGAGAGGCAGGTATGAGAGTCAAGCTGTTGTATACAGCCATCTTCAGAATATTTTTCCTAGATGATAGAAGATATTTTAGATGCAGAACAGGCTAAGGAGGAAATAAATTTTATCCACCAAAAAGTGAACCAGTAAACAGAAGAGCACTGTGCTGCTCATTCTTCTGACAATATTGCTCATAGAGAGACTTTGGTGAAACCTTTTCCAGTTTTCTAAAAGAAGATGCTTCAGAGGCAGAAGAAAAGTACAGGGACTGACTAGAAGAATCGGGAGTACCTTGGACTTGAACCAGAGTCTAGTATTGGGAAATGGAAATGAACAGGAAGACCAGCAGCACTGAAATTAGTGAGCAAATGAAAGACAATAAAACATAAATCACATTTGTGAAATATCGCTTTGCAGAAAAAAGTTGCTTAGAAAGACTGGACTTTTGTTGATTTTTCCTAAACTTGTGGGTGGACTGTAAAGCATATACCCCACCTTGTCATTAATGAAGGGTACTAAAAGGGAAAAAATAACTAAGTAAAACATTTTTTGTTCTTATTAGTATTTGTATAAAACATTTTGTGGTATAGATTTTGTGCATAGTAAAGCAGTTTTTTTATAGTGTGTAGTCAGAGGTATTTTAAATGTGGAAGGAGTCTTTTCTGTGACTGTGTTAATGATACTAAAGTAAGCAAATACTTTTTTTTAGTTTTAAGGAATATAGGCTTTACTGTATAGCAAGAGAAGGAAGACTGGACAAAAGTAAGTTTAATGTTAATATGCTGTGATCTTGGGCTGCATTGATGGGGTGGGCTGTAAACGTGCACTGATTATGTTACATGTATAATTAAAATATTTTAGCTTATTTTTACCAGAGTGAATGTCTAGATTTATATCCTTGGCTTAAGCTGTAAACAAGTGTTGTTTTGTAAACAATTTAGTTTGAAAAATGTAGTCTCACCTTACCTGTTTAAAAAAAAAGATCTGAAGTAGTTAACTTAATTTTATCTGCAACCTGTGGGTATTCGGATCCATATCAGATCCGAGCTGGAAACTTTTCAAGTATCTGCTCCGTGCTCCAAGCTTCTCCCTCGTACCCATAACCTGTCACCATCTTCTACCTTCCCTCACATCTCGTTTGCCCTTTCATGCATCAGCATCGTGGTCTCCGTAGCTCTGAGCATAGGGTTGTAGTAAGTGCCTTTTTGTGGGTAGTGATAGTGTGTTCTCAGTTAAATCCCTTTCCTCCCAAACGCTTGTTCATCGGTAAAAAAAAAATAAATTAAAAAAAAAAGTTTAGTTTGTAAAGTAGTTTAGTGTAGGCCCGCCCTTCCCCATAGGTGTGCGTGCTTATAGTGTGTTGGAGTTGTTATGTAGGCTGTGTGTGTGTAGAATGGCTCATCAGCCTAAACCTACTTTTAAGAAATGCACAGAGTGTGGCCATAAGCTTTCACCGGCGGATGGTCACAAACTGTGTTGTTTGCCTGGGTGTTCCCCATTTATCAGTGCGGTGTGTGCACCGGTTTTAACCCTAGGGCCTTGAAGGAAAGGAAGACCAAACTGGTGGCTAAAGGTCTTCTACCTGCTATCACGCTGGACTAATCAACTTCAGACTCTGCTTCCACAGCAGCTACCCAACCACCACCTCAGGCTGGGACTCACCCTCCCAGTAGACCTGTTGAAGGGGAGGCCAAAGGATGAGACAGGAAAAAGGATAGAGACAGAGAGAAGTGGGATAGGCCCCATAAACGGTCTCCAGATCAGGAGTCCTTCTCTAGCCCGCATTCTAAGGCGTCGAGACCTGCGTCTCCTCGGCTTCACTCCCCTAGATTCTCCCTGGAGCCAACAAAGCCTTTGGATCCAAGGCCTTTATCCATATCGTTGTAGCGGCCAGCCAGAACCGAGTCAGTTGCTTCCTCACGCTCGACTTGGAGTCTTTCTGAATAGGATATGTACAGGATGATGAGGAGATTTATTCGGACCCAAATCTAGATGGGAGTCTTGCCAGGCCCCTCTCCCTGTGGAGGGGGGACCCCCATGCCCTTCTTGCATCCAATTTCTCCTTCCCTGATCCGTCCTGTGGTTTCGGGATTTATGGATCAAAGGATCTTTGAAGCTGGGAGTTCGGCACCGATGGTTCCTCCAGCCTCGACTCTGGCTATTACCTTGAGTTCCTCGGATCTGAGCAACTCTTGGGGCCGAGGACAGGGAGTTGGACCCGAGGGGATGAAAGTGTCTACAGCTCCGACTTTATCGGATCCAAGCTGTTCCTTCAGAGCTCCGGCTACCCCAGCCTCTGCCCCGATCCTCATGGCAGACCCGGGGAGAGCTTCCTCCTTGTTGGGTGCTAAGGAGGTGCGCTCTCCATCGGTGTTCAATGTGGTGGAAAGGGTTCTCTACCAAGGATCGAGACCCCAGCCTGTTTCCTTGGATTCTGCCCAGACTCCCTCAGATTCGGTTACGACTCCCTTCAGCTTCTCACAGGGACAGTTTGTGCTAGAGGAGCCCCAGGTGGTTCCCCTGGAGGAACCCCCCCCCCCCATGGCTCATGAGCCCTCTTCAGAGAGTCCCACTGAATAGTGTCCTCGTAAGCACATGTGTAAAAGGAGGCACCTGGACTCCCCCGAGTCCTTTACAGAAGACACTGATTTAGATGAAGGAGAAGGTTCCCCAAGGTCACCTAACGAGGATGTCTCCTTTGGAGACATCACGGAGATCCTCTGCCAGAGTGGAGGTTGGTCAGCCCAAAACCTTCTATGGATGAGTCAGTGTTCCTGGAGGCTTTTGGCACGGGCCCATCTACGTCCTAGGTGTCCCCGCCTGCCGATCCCTTAGTGGATCTTATCACCACGCAGGAATGGAAGGAGCCTGACACCATAGAACCGATACCTGAATGCCCTGACAAGATCCTCTCTCCACCCTCAGACAGACAGGCTTGGTGTAAAGGGTCACCCATGTATGCTATGGTGGTTGCAGCAGCCACTAAGAGGGAACTGGCTCAGGAAAGTTCCTTGGTCCACCCTCCGAACAAGAAGTCCAGGGTGGTGGATCAATTTGGGAAGCGAGTGTATTCTTCAGCGATGTTTTCCATCCGAGCACTGAACTATTTGGCACACGTTATATGACTACAGGGAAAACTGGTCATGGAGTTGGCTGAGTCGACCCCAGAGTCTTTGTCGCTGGAAGACAAGCGCCTGTTCTCTGTGAAAATATTGACTCTGAAGATGGTATCAAACACGTCTAAATGCCTCCTTTCCCATGCTACGGAAGGAGCAGCTAGGGTGGCTGGGACTGGCGTGGCTATGAGGTGACATGCTTGGCTTAGACTGTGTCCATTTGCGGACCCCTTCAAGACGTCTTTCATGAATGCTCCCTTCGATGGTTCTTCTCTTTTTGGGAAGACCATACATGACTCTCTTGTCCAGAGTGAAAAAGACAGGAAGACATTGTCTGCCATCGGAGTCCACTTCTCTAGCCCTCAAAGATCCTTTTCTAGGAATCAGAGAAGGCAAAAGAATATATGTTTCCCGAAATCACAGTTTTCCCGGGACTCTCAGGACAACTCTTCCCCTAGAGGTAGAGGGGGTCCAAGGAACTTTGGGTCTAGGGAGCCCTTCTCGGACAGGCCCACGCAGCAGCACTGAGGGGTTGCCCTATTCTGGAGGCAGTCATGGGAAGATTATCATTGCACCCAACGGCTTGGAAGTCTATAACTGCAGATCATTGAGTGCTTCAAATAATATGCAGAGGCTACACCATCCCGTTTGTTACCCCTCCCATCCAACCAAAGCGCCTCCCAGATATCCCACCCGCTCAAAGGGAGACAGCAGTGCTAGAGATTTCCAAGCTGCTTCTCAAACGAGCCATCGAACCGGTCCCCCCAGATCAATCCGGATCAGGTGTTTCCTCCAGCTTCTTTTTAGTGCCAAAACAGACAGGGGACCTCAAGCCAATTTTGGTCCTGTCCCCCTTAAACCTGGCTGTCACCAAACAGAAATTCCGGATGGTCACACTACAGTCCATTCTAACTTATCTTTGGGAATGAGACTGGATGTACTCGGTAGACCTCCAGGACGCTTACTACCACATCAAGATTTGCAGAAGTTCCAGGAGATTCCTTCGCTTCCGGCTGGGAGCCAGTCATTTTCAGTTCAGAGCCCTACCCTTCCGTCTCACCACAGCCCCCAGGGGTGTTTACCAAGGTGTAATGGCAGTCATAGCGGCTCACCTGAGGCTTCAGGGAACTCAGATATTCCCTTTCCTAGACAATTGGCTCCTTGCTGCTTCCACCAACCGTCTTCTTTGCCTAGCCAGAGACTCCTTCCTTCATCTTGCAGACTGGCTGGGGATCACTATCAATGTTTCCAAGTCCCTCTCGGACCCGGTGCAGATCTTGGACTTTATCGGGGCATGGCTGGACACTCTTCAACTGAAAGTCTTTCTAACTCCAGACAGGATCCAGAGTCTACGGGCCCATATGTCATTAGTTCTTGGCTCCAGGGTACCGAAGGCGGGAGAAGTTCTCAGAGCCCTAATCTCGATGGCTGCAGCAATCTCTATCCTCCCCTGTGCGCATCTTCACATGAATGTTCTTCAATGGACTCTAGCTGTACAGTGGTCTTGGCTAGGTCTCCTCATGGAATATCCAATTCAAATCAGCAAAGCCTGCAGGGCATCACTCCTCTGGTAGCTCCAATCACTGGAGATCTTAGCGGGGCACCCATTTGTTTTATCCACAGCCCAACCCACTGTGACCACGGATGCCTCCCAGCTCGGGTGGGGGGGACATTATCTGGGGAGGATAGTCCAAGGCACATGGTCCCAGATTGAGAACAGATTGCTCTCATCTCCAGAACATTGATGTGCAGTGCTTTTAGCGTTGAAAGCCTTCCACACTGTTCTTCCTTCGGGGACTATTGCAATTCAGTCAGACAACATGTCGGTTGTCTGGTACATCAACAAACAGGGAAGAACCAGATCTTACCCTCTAACTCACGAGGCCATGAGAGTGTGGGAGTGGGCAATCTCCACCAGTCTGTTTCTGATTGCAGCCCACATCCCGGGACTCTCCAACATTTTAGCAGACAGATTGAATCGGCTATTTTAATGCCATATGAGTGGTCCCTGAAACAGTTGATAGCGGAGGAGATCTTCCTTGTCTGGGGTCAGCCTTGCTGTGATCTCTTCACAGCTCCTTCTAATGTGAAGTGCAATGAGTTCTTCGCTCTAATCCCCTCACCAGGGGATCCCTCCAGAGATGCTCTGATCCATGCTTAGCCTCCTGGGTTACTGTACGCTTATCCCCCATTACCACTCATTCCGAAGTTTCTTCAGAAAGCTTGCCAACTGGGGTGCAAATTGATCCTCATTGCCCTATTCTGGCCTTGTCAGGTGTGGTTACCCTTCCTCTGGTCTCACGTTTTAGCTCCTCTGTGGGTTCTGGATCCCTCCCCAGATCTCATTTCTCATCCGTCGGGCACTTGTCCGCCCAACTTGTACAGCCTCAAGCTGAAGGTTTGGTTGCTCCAGTTCCCTTGATTGCCAGGACTCCTGGTCTTTCATCTTCAGTAAAAACTATTCTGGTGGCGTCCCGTAAGGCTTCCACTAGGAAGATTTACCACAGTAAATGTAAACGATTCACTCTTTGGGCTTCTCAGAGGGACCTGGATCCTTTTATAGCCCCTGTTTCTGCAGTCTTGGAGTTCTCAGAAATAAAGTTTATCCACTAAAAAGTGAACCAGTAAACAGAAGAGCACTGTGCTGCTCATTCTTCTGACAGTATTGCTCATAGAGAGACTTTGGTGACTTATTTTCCAGTTTTCTAAAAGAAGATGCTTCAGAAGCAGAAGAAAAGTACAGGGACTGACTGGAAGAATCGGGAGTACCTTGGACTTGAACCAAAGTATGGTACTGGGAAATGGAAATGAACAGGAAGAAGACCAGCAACACTGAAGTTAGTGAGCAAATGAAAGACTATAAAACATCGATCACATTTGTGAAATATCGCTTTGCAGAAAAAAGTTGCTTAGAAATTCTGGACTTTTGTTGATTTTTCCTAAACTTGTGGGTGGACTGTAAAGCATATACCCCACCTTGTCATTAATGAAGGGCACTAAAAGGGAAAAAATAACTAAGTAAAACAATTTTTGTTCTTATTAGTATTTGTATAAAACATTTCATGGTATAGATTTTGTATATAGTAAAGCAGTTTTGTATAGTGTGTAGTCAGAGGTATTTTAAATGTGGAGGGAGTCTTTTCAGTGTCTGTGTTAAAGATACTAAAGTAAGCAAATACTTATTTTAGCATTAAGGGACATAGGCTTTACTGTATAACAAGAGAAGAAAGACTGGACAAAAGCAAGTTTAATGTTAATATGCTGTGATCTTGGGCTGCATTGGTGGGGTGGGCTGTAAGCATGCACTGATTATGTTACATGTAGAATTAACATAGTTTGTCATATTTTTACCAAAGTGAATGTCTAAAGTAATGTACTTGGCTTAAGCTGTAAATAAGTGTTGTTGTGTAAACAAGTTAGCTTGAAAAATGTAGTCTCGCCTTACCTGTTTTAAAAAAAGTTTTATCTGTAGTTCCTTTATTGCCATTGATGCTCTTTCCTAGTTGGCATTACTGTGTAGCTTTGGGTAATATCTTTGAAAGTTCATTGAATTTCTGATGACAGTGTTCAATATTGTTGTTGTGATCTTTTCTGTTCCCTGGTACTTTATATTTTTTCTACAGCTGGAGAAACTTCATATTTCAAGAAATGTGTGTCTATGTAGAGTAGAATTAATTTTTCTGGAAAGAGAAGAGGGCAAGAGGTAAGTGGTATAAACTGACCCTTCCAATAGAGTGATTTAGCATTACCTTATTTGAAGGGATATTTCAGAGCTACACAGTTAAGGCTCATATACATAACACAAAGCAGAAAGGTATAATTTAAAATGGAAGGTGATGGTGATGAAGCAGGGAGGAAGTTCAACTAATGAAGGGGGAATGGAAATTTGGATGCAGATCCGTACGACTAGTAACACCATACAGAATATTGTATTCATAAAGTAGCAGAAGATATTCTAAGAACTAGGCCAATATGAGAATGGGGAAAGAAAATTTTGTCGATAGAGGGTTAAGTGCAAGTAGTGGTACAGAAAATAGGAAAGAGTGGGATGAAATTTACTGGAGAAAACTGGCAAAGGAACCAAGGTATTGGAGCAAATAACTAGAGGGAGGAAAGGTAGTACAGTGGGATGAGGTCAAGAAGACATTTAGGTTCATAGGTTCATAGATTAGTACTAGGCTAACTGCCCTTGTGAGCCATTTTAAGCCTTGCCAATTATCCCTTGGGAGACTCGAACCCTGCACCTTGTGTTTGTAAGGCAAACACCTTAACCATTAGGCCACCTTCCCAACCCCATGAATGTAGACTAGAGACTTCCTTCTTTACCATGGATTGATATCTGAGTATAAGGAAAAGAGAAAGGGGAATTTTAAGTGAAAGACCTGCTCTGCTAGAGTTTTTAGTTGCATTTAGAAAAGAAGTTGCTGTTAAATAAGAGGTAATTAATAGGGCATATAAAATATTGAACGCTGACTATAAGAATCAATTGGAGGAGGTTAGAAAAAAGTGGGAAGAGAGATTGAAAAAAGCAATTTACAAGAGAACAATTGGAAGATATATATGTACCTCCTAGTTTATGCAAGAAAGTCCAGAAGGCTTAGGATCTTTGCCTGGAAGTGTTTGCATGGTTACTTTTTATAGTACGAGCAGACTTCAAATATTTTTTCCTCCGTTAGATAGCAAGTGTTGGAGGTGTGATGGAGGAGAAAGTGGTAACTGGAAACATATCTTCTGGTAGTGTAACGAGCTGGCAGATTTTAAAAATTCCCCAGAATATTGCCAGAAATATTGAGTGAGCACATGCTGTAACTAAGGAAATTATTATTTTTGAGGTTGGACAAAGGATCTGAACTTCATATATGCAGTATGTCCTTATTAAGTTTAATTCTGATGGCTGCCAAAAAAGCAATTGCTAAAAAGTGGAAATCCATCTAAACCAACTGTATTTGAAGTATTGAATTTTAAAGAGAGAGAATACAACTGGAAGATGGATCTTTGGAAAGGAAAGGAGCACATTACATAGAAATAAATTGAACTTGTGGGAACAATACATTCAGAATAATGTTCAAGAAGAGTAAGGTTTAAGGGAAGACAGAAATTCAACAATTTATTTAATTTTGGACTGATGGTAGTTACAAAGAAAGACAATATGTGTGATGTTTAATGTTTGTAAATGGAAAACATGTTACTATGGTTTGTCTTCTTTTCTGTTAATGTGTGTTTGCATATGTCTGAAGTGATAATTTAATAATGGTGTTAAAAAACTCCAGGTATGCAAAAAAAGCTGTTGAGTAACAGTCAGTTGACAGAGTTCTGTTACAGAACCTCAAACATGCAGGCTTGAACAGTAGATGCCTTCTTGCTTGAATGTACTGTTCTGTTTCTCTGTGCTTTCCCTCCTAAATCCTTACTCCCCAAATAGTTCAAAAATTAGATGAGAGGCCAGAAATCATCCTGATTGCCCCATTCTGGACCAGACAGTTGTTTTCCCACTTGCTTCAGATTGTAAGGCCCAAACAGTAGTTCTTTTCCCACCTGCTTCAGATCGTAAGTTCAAAACCTTTAAGGTAAACCACTTGTCACAGTGTAGGGGGTCCCATATACACCCCAAACTAGTCACACACAGATAAGCAACTTGAAAGATATGACCCTGCTACCTTCTAGTTATCTTTTCCCTGAGGTTGTGCTAAAAATCACGAGAGGTGCCAGAAGGCCAAGTATTAGGAAACATCTCACTAAATAGAAAGTATTTTCCCTCTGGTTCGAAAGAAAGACCAGTACCCACAGTGTGTAGATGTATCTCTGGTTCTCCAGTATTCGTCAGAGATGTTCTCTTTGGGTAAGGCCTGTCTCTCAATGAAGGTACATTTGTCAACTGTTTCAGCATGCTTGCCCATTGACCCCCCCACACACACACAATGGTGTCCGGGCCTCCAGTGAATCTTTTCTTGCATGGCATGATCCACCGGAGACCCCTCAGAAGGAGAGTAGTCCCAGTTTGGGACCTAAGTTTTGTATTAGCAAATCTGACCTGTCACCAGTTGAACCAGCAGCTTATGCACCTGTGAATTCCTAGCATGGAAAGTGATGTTTCTAATAGCTGTCACCTGTGCAAGAACTATGAGAACTACAAGCCTTCACATGCAGTGGAACCATCTGATGTTATTTTCATTCATTCCTCAACAAATGGGTTTGGATCCAATCTTCGGATCTGACACTGCAACTTTTTTGCAGTGTAAGATCTGACTCTCAAGCTCCTCCCTTTTCCTATAATGCCCCTGATCATTGCTTTACCTCTGATCTCATTTGTCACTCTCATGATCGGTTGGGATTTCGTTCGCTCAAGCTCTAGACAGTTTGTATGAGACTATCTTTGTAAATTTACTCACTGCTGATGTATTTATTGTTTAGACTGGATTGTATGAGAGTTTTTATGTCTTTACTTACCTCAGTTATCAATGTTATATGATTGTTTGTATTACCATATTGATGTTAATCTAATTGTGGAGCTTTTCTCACCGGACCTCCACTGTAAATGGACCTGTGTCCAGTCGGACTATCCCGGTAAATAAATGTAAAATAAAAATAAAAAAATAAATAAAATAATTGTGAGTGATATAATGTATTTTCTTGCTACTAAATCTTTTTTCTTCGGTGCCTTCCTCTGTATACCCTTTTAGAGTTAGTTTAGTCTTTCTTCTACTTAGTGTAGACTCTATTCTACCATTGTTGGTAGACTGTTTTTTTTCTTACCTCTCCTGAGGTAATCTTTGTACTGTTGCTGGTATTTTTCTTGCTTCCTTTTCTATTCTTTAAAACAAACAAAAAATATATATATTTTTTTCTTGATTATTTTTTTTTTATTGTGGTTGTAGTATTCTGGTATGGCAGACAAACCTACCGGTTTCCAGAAGTGCACTTCCTGTGGGCATAAGATACCCAATTCTGATGCCCACAGGGAGTGTGTTTATTGTTTAGGCCCTGCTCACCTTTAGATTTCATGTGAAATCTGTACAAATTTTAACTCCAATGCAGTCAGAGATAGGCGTAATAAACTAATTTTAAAAGATCTGTTGACTGCTTCTTCTGAAGTTCCTTCTACATCATAGGCTCAACCCCCTAAGGCTTTGGAGACCAGTGAGTCTAGAAAGTGCTTCCCTGTCTGATCTCCTTCTTCCACTCCAACTTTGGAGCTGCCTTCAAAAATAAAAAAAAGGCCTCAGATCCAACGTCATCAGATCCTACTGCCCCTGAGGTCAAAAAAGTTTTGGATCTGACTTTGTCAGGTCTGATCACGTGCCCAGGCAGGTCTCTTCGGGTCTGGTATCTGCGTTTCTCTTCGGAACTGGTATTTCTGAGATTGAGGTCGGTTTTTGCAGGAAACACCAAAAAAGACTTCTTCACTTTCATCGTCATTCTCCTCCATCAGATCTTCCCAGAGTCCTTCTGAGCATGACGTGGTTAGGATGATAAGGAAGTTCTTTAGTGCTGACTTCTCCAGTCTCACCCATGATTTCAGAGCTGTTGGATCCAAAGATTCCAGAGCCGTCGCTTCCCCTCTGTGAGAACCAGCAGCTTATGCACCTGTGAAATCTTAGCATGGAAAATGATGTTCCTTTTAGCTGTCACCTGTGCAAGAACTAAGAGAATTACAAGCCTTCACATGTAATGGAACCTTAACTGCAGTTGTATAGAGACAGGGAGACTCTGTGTACTAACCCCTCCTTCTTCAAGTTATTGCAGCGGTAACCCTGAACCAAGTTATCCAACTGTCATCATTCTTCTGTAATCTCCAGAATAAGCAGAGAAAGAATCTTGCACTCCATATATGTGTAGACAATTTAAGATTCTGACTAGATAGAACTAAGCCTTAAGTTTTTCAAAAGATTTGTCTCCTTTGCAAAAAAACAAAAGATTGCTAATGACAAAAACTATCTCAATAGTATTGTGCACATTTGTATTAACTTTTGCTGTAAAACACATTTCACAGCATTTTACAAGGGGCATTGATACCCTTGCAGACTTCTTGAAAAGTGTTAGTACCCAAGACATCCCAGAAGCCCCCACTTGGTTCACAGTTCATACTTTCTATAGGCACTACAGGCTTGATGTGATCTCTATGGTTAGGGCTAGGTTTACCTCTGCTGTCTTGACATGGATGTTCCAGTCCTAATTGGACAGTAAGTCAACCACCTACCTGGATTTCTTAAGCTTTGGGAGTCTTCCCTGTAGGTTACGACAGCAGCAGTGACCCTTGAAAAATATAGTACAGTTGTGTAGACAACTTACTGTGAAGTATTTGATATTTGAGTGTGGTCACTGTTGCTGTCCTGTTTTCCTCCTTCCTTTCCCTGCACTACAGTGAGACTGTTACCAAATGGGAGTGGTACACATGTACATCTCCCCCCTTCACTTGTCCATCTTGCCTCCCCTTTTGTTCTTGTTCCGATTCACTTAAGGATGGCTTATTTTCTCTGTGTCATAGACTGCACCCATACAGTAGGACAGATCAACAGATTTTCACATAAACATGATGTGGATTAGCACATCATAACATATGTATGCTTCTACTCTGTTTGTTATTTGGAAATGTCTGAGGTAAAGGGACATAAGCATGGCCATGAGGAGAAGGGCCCTCAGCTCTGAAAAGTGAGGCTTGATGACAAACACAGCCTTTGGTGCAGTAACAGTTCCTGTGAGTTATGACTGCAGCAGTGCGTACACTTAAATGTCAACAGTTATGGTAAGTTACCTGCACAACTATACTTTATCCCACAGGGTTCACATTTGCTGATGTGACATTACCCACAGTGACGGGCTGTGGGCTATACTGAAATGAAAACCACTTTACTGTTTTCTGTGCCTTAATGCTTTTGTCAGCTTATGATGTGGCAGTTCTGAGAGATGTATTTGATGTCTCCTTCACAGTTCATACTGGGGAGAGAGTGTTATCCTGAATGCTAATAACATTAGAGATATCACTGAGTTGTTACTGAACTGCTGACTCAGCTTAGAATCTTTTAGGGAGTCTGCTACATTTTTGATATTAGTCATGAGATTGAATCTTTGCTCGTCACTAATAATTTCCATTGCATACATCATCTTTGTGCCGGTTGTAGTCATACTCTGACTGTTGTGTTGAGCACAGTGTTGTGTTCAAGTAATCATAATGAATAACCTTGAACAAAGAACTGTGTTTATTTTCAGTCTTCTAATAATCATGCCAAAATAAGGCCAGATAATATTTTTTGTGCTTAGTTTTTCTGTCAGACCTTTCATGGGCATGCATTCGGATAAGAAGAGACTCACACTATGAAAAATGTTGTACTCTGATCTCAACTAAGAACCTTGTCATTAATAACCATGTTTATTTATTCATTCCTTCAGTGAAAGTCAGTTACAGTCATCACTGTTCTATGAGAAATTCCTTCTGAGTTACTTGAGCTACACTGCAACCTTTGATGTAGAGAGCATCACTTCATTCTAAACAGTACTTGGTTATGTTGCTTTTATATTGTGCCACCTTCTAACCTCTGACATTGACCTTTGCTGTTCAGAGTCTCTAGTCTAAGTCAAGTGAATCAGACAGTATCCACAAGAAGGCTTCAACCCCAGCACTGCCTTTTCACAAAACATGATTCTCTTGTGATTTCTTTAGCTCGATAATAAATTCATCATCTACTTAATCAGAGTGTTTGGATGCTTTCTGTAAAAGACTAAACAGAGCCACAACACTGATAGCATGCTTGGACTACCTCCCCACTCCAATATATCCATACTTTTTTTTTTTTTTTACTTTTTATGTTGTACTCAATTTCCAGCTTAACATGGGCACAAATATTTGTTATTCCTGTACTTCATATTTTTTAATTCTTGTAATTCTTGTGCAGTTTGTTTTTCTGATCAGTTACTAGTAGGGTGTTACAGTCGGCTTTGTGACATGCAGGGACTAAGGCATTCACAATTGTAGTACATTTTGGTGCATCTCCATTTGACAACCATAGCTCCTTGTATAGCATCATGATCTTATTTGAACCATATTTCATTAGTCATATTATGTACTTAGTAATATGTAACATGTGAAAGGCCAGGTTATAATGAAATTGACACCAAAATCATGCGTAAGATGCATTACGTTGGATATGTCAATATTCATTCACACTTAGAAATGTTTTTGTATTTTCATAACTGAGTGAGCTACTTGTTATTGAGTGGCATAATATGAAATGTCATAGTGGGACACAAAAAAAACACACACACTACAACTGGCAATGTATAATGCAGTACACTGGAGATGCTGCAGTCCAGTAGATACTGCTGGTTCTTTAACATAAAGAAAATATGGAGTGTTTCCATATTTTCAGTAATATTACTGTATTCCTATGTCTTACATACTGCTGTTTGGAATCAGGTGATACCTTAGATGATGCCAAAGAAAATAGTCACTGACACTTGCTCTACAAGTAATACAGCTTGGGAGATGCTGAGCATTGTCTCCAAAAAGCAGGCAGAAGAAAGGAATTATTTTTGTCATTTGAAACTTTAAGCCTGATTGATCCAAGTGCTGATATTATTTGTCTTCGATCCCTAAAGGAGGTCTTATTTTCTCTGTCACATACTTTACCTGTGCAGTAGAGCAGATCATCCCATAGATATGATGTAACCCAGCAGACTGTAACATAACAGTATGTTTGAAGTTTTTTTACATCATTTTAAATTAGTTTGTTGATATAAAAACTGTAAATGCATTGACTTTCAGCATGGTAAAGAACAAATTTTACTGAACAGCACTGATGATTGCATTTGTGTTTACTTTTCACAAGTATTGTGGCTTTTGTTTGTAAAATTGATTAAAATGCTTAGGAATGCTTATAAATATAAAGATGTAAGTAGGCTTCTAGAGATATAATATTCCACAGCTGCTAGATAGTAATGAACCTAGCCATGAGATGACTCTTGGGATTGACTAGTGACCCAGACACATGACTCTGGATTGACAAGTGAGCCTGCACTGCAGGAACCTGCGAGGTGTGATGAGAGTGAGCAGATAACACTGGCTTGCCCCTATCAGGGAGAAAGATATGATTAGTCCTATGTTTTATTGACCCCAATCAGGGGGATAGAAATCGTGTAACAATGTGATTGGCCACTACAATTGCAGTGGTGCAAAAAAAAGTACTCGTGGATAGATTGCTTTTGATTCTTGTATAGCTGGCGCACATATCAAGGCAAGACAAAGAGTGGAGAGCTGGGCAGGTACAACTGAAAGTTTCCTTGTAGCTGCATAGGTTCATAGGTGGGTACTAGGCTACCTGCCCTAAGGCATTTATAAGCCTAGCCAGAGTGTGTCAGCTTTCGCCGCCCCATTGATTAATTAACTGAGCCTCTGTCAAGAAGAGCCAATGAAGTGATCCCAGGGGTGTATTTTCTGTTACCCATCCACTCATCAAGGTTTCTCTTGAAGAGTGTTAGTGAGGGTCTCTGCCTAATGTAGTTAGGAATTTTATTCCAAAGCATGGGGAGTCTCTGTGACAGGAATCTATCCCTCCAGCATGTTCTTTTTATTGTTGTGGCGAGGTTTAGCTCACTAGAGCGAGTGGTTCGCAATGACTTGGATTTCTTTAGGTGGAGCATTTCCATCAATTCTGAGTAAGCGATATGCGACTGAGTACAGCTGGAGTTTTTCCAGTTGGGCTGCATAGGACATATGTTTAAGGCCAGTAATCCTCTTGGTGAGGTACTTTTGTGGTCTTTCCAGCTGTTGGAAGTGTCTTATGAGGTACATCCCAAATGGGGCACTGTACTCTATGATGGGTCTGATGAGTGACGAGTAGAGGGGCACTGTAACCTCTTTATTTCTAGATGCGAACCCCTTAGTAATTAGATGGGCTACATAGAAGAATTTCTTAACTTCTTTGGCAAAATGATCGTCAAAGGAGAGATTACTGTCTACCTGAGTCCCCAGATCTCTTATTACCTCTTCTGTGTTAAGGGGGCTGCCACCTGTATGGTAATTCATGGGTGTTTTGTTTTTCCCAAACGGGATGACTATGCATTTTTTGGCATTTAGCTTGAGACCATGACTTTGACACCAGGTGTCCGTCTCAGTAAGGCCCTTTTGGAGAATGTCCTTGTCAGCCGGAGAGTCAATTATGGCTCCCAGTTTGCAGTCGTCTGCGAACTTGGTTAGCCATAGTCCTCCTGTGTTTGCCTGTACTTCTGAGAAGTATATGCCGAACAGTAGGGGTCCCAGGACCGAGCCTTGCGGGACACCACTTGTGACTGGTTTAGAGTCAGACCTGGAGCTCGCTGTTCTTACCGTGTGAGTTCTGTCTGTAAGCCATTTGGCAGCCCATCTTGTGACATAGGGGTTTATGTTCAGGCTATTGAGTTTTTCTATAATTCCTGAGTGGGGAATGGTGTCAAAAGCCTTGGCGAGGTCAAGGTAGGCTGTGTGAACTACCTTCCCCTCATCTATGGCCGCCTTGTTGACTGTCTCGAAGAAGTCAACCAGGTTTAGTAGGCATGATCTGCCCTTAAAGCCGAACTGTGTTGGCTCAAGTGTTTGGAGGTTCCCAATGTCTTTGTTAATGAGTTCCATGATGATGTGCTCCATAACCTTGCAGACCAGTCTAGTCAGGCTTATGGGGCGATAGTTACCAGGGTCAGTTGTGGCCCCTCCTTTGTGGAGCGGAATAACCGTTGCTGTGCGCCATTCTATGGGCACGTACCTGTGGAGAGGCTGAGGTTGAACGGTGTGTTTAGGTGGAGGGGGTTAGTTCGTTCTGTAGTTCATGCAAGACACAGCCTGGGACACCATCTGGCCCCATTGACACTGTGTTTTTGACTTTTGAAAGGGCTGTTTTCACCTGTGCTTCTTTGATTTCCTGGACACTACACTTTTCCGGTATTGTTGTGGGCCCTTTTGGGGGGTGAGAGGGGGGTGAAGTTTGCACTGAATCTATCTGCCAGGATGTTGGCAATGTCAGTGGGTTCAGTATATTTTGTGCTGTTTTGCACTAGCTCAAAGCTAGTTGTTGTCCATTACTCCTTATCTGCTACAATTGGACATTTGTGGGTTTTTTTTATTATCATTTTGTATCGCAAGTTTAATGTACAATTTTTCTTTTCTTTCTTTGGTAGGTGATATTTTTAAAATATTGCCCACTTAATCATTTTTGTATCATGATTCATTTTGGTACTTTTGGCTGGGATTGTAGTAATATTTATTTTGATGCACATGCATCTGTGTTTCTTGTGTGGTTGTTCAGCTAAAACTTAAAATTCACTCTTGCCAATATGAATCCTCATTGGCAGATGAGTCTTTCTTGTCTTATCAGTGGTCTAATCTTTGTAATGATAGAACCATGCCTGAGATTTAAGATGTATTCCAAATTTCATAATGCAGAGTGAATATATTAAAAAAAACCGCCCTGTTGGCATAATGGAAGGCAGTAGCCATAGCGTATGCATTAGGTACTTCCACCACTACTGCTTAATGTTTGTTCCAAGTGGTATCTCTCCATTAAACTAACTGCCTGATGCTGTAATGACAGCATTTGTCCTGAATTTAAATTCATCATAGGAGGTTGCTGAGGTTGGTGTTTGAAGTTACTCTGCTGTGCTGCAGACTTGGAGATGATTGTATCAAATCCAAACTGCAGAGTCCTCTTGCATGAAGCCTGTTTTTCAGAAAAAATGTTAAATAGTGAGGTTTGTTGTCGCTCGTCTAGTCAGGATGTAATAGACGAGTCTTTGTGGGTTCTCTTCAAGCAGCTTTATGTACAAACACATCACGATTGAAGTTTATTAACTTTAACTTAGGTAACTTATGTACAAACTAGCTTCATTCATTCTTACATGCTCACTCTCTGGCTGCACTTTCAAAATGGCACTGAGTATAGCACGTGCCTGCTATTTATGTATGCACGTTCAGTCCTTGATATGCTTCTTAAAGATACAGCACACATACTCTGTTCTACATTTGTGATCATCTCACTATTTCAGTTAAGTGTTTTTTGGCTGACTACCTCAGATGAATTCAAGTTTTGATACTCCATCACCCAAAACACCAACCTTGGGTGATGGAGTATCACAACTTGATCACCAGCATGGATGATAGCCCTTCAGTCTGCAGTACCAGTTGTCATTAGCAGGAAGTAAATCATTCCTTGAATGTTGGGATCCCTCGTCCATATGTGGTAAGGTGGGGTGGGGTGCAGTGATTAGTGGGACAGAAGAAAATAAAATATGGGACTGATTGTCAGAAGGGGCGAGGAAAAAGCTCTAGAAAAGAACTAGTAGGCTTTTACTTGCCTGTGTAAATGTTCCATTATAAAATGTGTTTTAGTCTGCCCTTTCTGCCTCATTTGTGATGATCTCTTTTTGTGGTTTTACTGCCTCATTCTTCATCATAAAAATAACTGAACATTGTTAAATATTTGAAACGTTTGTAAGCATTTTAAATGCTTTCAGTTAATGCAGCACTCCCTTTTCTAAATGAGGAATAAAAGCATAAATGTAGTAAAACCTTTGTCAAACAATGGTACTGCATTTGTCCTTAAATTATAAGCTTTCACTTGTACTAACACTGTTCAGTATAAATATAAATATACGAATGTTCGTTGCACTTTAAAGTTTTAATGGTTTGTACTTTAAGCACTTTTTAAAGTTTAGGACTTCATTGGAGTACAGGCATTTTATACCTGCCACATATATTATTTCTTCTCTAATAACAGTTATAGACCACGACCCCATGGTGCCTAACACAACTTGATTACTCACTTAAGAAATACGGCACTTAGTTTCTACAAGAGATAGCATGCTTATAGGTTCATAGGTTAGTACTAGGCTAACTGCCCTTGCGAGCCATTTTAAGCCTAGCCAGTTATCCCCTGTGAGATTCAAACCCTGTACCTTGTGTTTGTAAGGCAAACACCTTAACCATTAGGCCACCCTCTCAACCCTAAAAAGGTATTGTTCATATTCTTTGTATAATGGTGCATATTTCTTACATTTATTGCTCAGGTGGTGTATTATCTTTCTCATGTGAAAAGCACAGCATATGAGACAGTCTGCAAGATATACTACTTTCTGGGAAATGCAGTTTTATTTTCCTTTGCTCCAGTTATGAGCCCCAGTACTGTGCTAAAATTGTAGGAACTGTTAGGAATTGTACCTACATTACTTGTAGAAACTGCAAGCATAAATGGAATTTATTTTAGATGTACCTCATGCTCTGAAAGTGAATTTGAGGTAAATTGAAGAAGGAAGAAAGAAAAACAAGTCTACCAAGGATAAGTGTAAACTGAAAATCACCACCTCTCTTAATGAACACTCATAAGTTCTTTTTTAACTGTGTTAGGGACCTAGGAAACATAACTCAGCAATCCACCACACTGATACATAATCACCCACTCATCCACGAAAGACGTATCCAATATACTAGCAGATAAATTCAGCTGAAAAGTTTTATCCCTTCATCCCCCATCCCCCTGATTGCCATAGCATGCCATCATATCCATATTTGTATCATGGTCAAATGGAGTTCTGGGCAGGGTAATGACCACCCTCTCCCTGCAGCAATTCCAGTGTCCCATTGCTTGTCTGTCTCTCCCTAGATATCACCATAAATACTTTTCAAACCTGTCAGTGTGCATACTATTTTCATCTTTTCTTTTACAATGATCATGAGATTTGATTTTTATTTAAAACTTTTATTTAAAATTTTATAGCACAAACGCTGATGGTCATTTGCTAAACAAAGCAAAACAGTCTCACATGGAAAACAGACTCAGCATGAGAGACAGTAAATTTCTCTTCCCTCAAAGCTCACATCACTGAAAATGCATCTGGCCAGTAGCAGATTAAGTGCGCCTTGAGTCCAGGGCTGCTTTCAAGCCATGGCCCCCCTGCATACATTTTTAGAACCATGTGTAACTGCAAATACATAGTTCTTTTATTCACCTTCCTGATCATTTTAAATTATATTTCTTGTGTAAATTAGCAGTACTTGGAGTGCATTAAACTAAATGTATGAACCAGTTATGACAAAAGTACCCATTTCAAAACATATCAACAGTAAAGGCAACTCAAACTGCTATCATTGTAATCCACCAAGATCCATACTGAACAATTATGACCACTCTATTGACTGTGTACACATCATGTTTGTGATAAAAATGGCCACAGTAAAGTATTCCAGTTTGTTTTACACAAGTACACAGTAGTCTTCTAAAGACAGGCAAGTGACTTTTTAACTTTGTCAGCTCAGCAAGGTCAGGTATTTTTATCCAAAGACATCCCCATGCCCACCAGTTATAGCTATAGGGGGTTGGGAGGATGGCCTAATGGTTAAGGTGTTTGCCTTATAAGGTGCAGGGTTTGAGTCTCACAAGGGATAATTGGCTAGGCTTAAAATGGCTCGCAAGAGCAGTTAGCTTAGTACTAATCTATGATCCTATGAACCTACACTGTCGACTGCGTTCTTCTCCGGTATCTGTTTCAAAAAAATTAATGTAGTATTGACCAACGTTACATATTTCAATTTTTGTTTTCACACAAGCACTCAGTAGCCAAATATTCCAATCTGATTCACACATATGCACACTAGCAGTGCAAAGACAGATTAAAGAGGTTTAAAAATGACCAGATGATAACAGCATAAGGTACTTTTACCCATAGGGAGCCCGCCATCCCCACCAGCAGTTATAGCCACTGTATTAACTGTGTGCACCCCTTATTGTTTGTTTGTTTTTTTTTTTTTTTAACAACGAAATATCTTTATTAAATTATCACATATGACATAGGTGATCTTACATTTGTATAAATGAAAAACAAAACACATTCATACAATTTTAGTTGCAAACATTATACATCACAGACTCGGTTGAGGCAACTGTAGTTGCAAACTTTATACATCATTTATAATATATCTAGTCATTGTTAATTATTACATAACTCATTCAAATCATGCCTTCTTTTAAACCTTGTTCTTTCTCTGTATATAATGTTCCCACAATTCCTATTTTTTCCTGTGTATTTTGCTTCTTCCCTTTAATAAAGATTCCAATTCCAGCTGCTTTATTTCTGTTACAATATTCACTACTTCTAGTAAAATTGGTTTTGACTTTGATTTCAGTTTTCTAGTAATTGCTTTTTTGGCAGCCACCATCATTAGACTCAGCAAGACCTTACTATGTCTTGGGAATTCCTATTCTGTATCATAGCTCAAAAAGATCATTTCCTTAGTTACACCAGTTTCCTGACCTGGTGTCCCTAAGAAAGCAGTCTGCAGGAAATCGTTAAAGTGTGCCAACTCATTACACTCCCAGGAAAATATGTTCCCACTTGCCTCTTTCTTCCCCATCACACCTCAAAACATTTGCTGTCAACATGAGGAAAAATTCTTTGGAGTCTACTTGGAGTATAAACATACCTATGTAAACACTTCCAAGCAAAGATCCTAAATCTTCTAGACTTTGTTTCATATTTGGAAGCTGTACATATATCCTCCCATTGTCTCTTTGTGAATTGCTTGCCTCATCTCTGATGTTCTTCATGTTTCACTGTTGCAGTCATCACCTGTGGGTTATCCCTGCTGTGGTAGCCCTTGGCCAACCCAAATACCAGAGTCAGTGATTTCTCCATTAGCTGCTGTCACTTGCTGGCTGACATCAGGTCATCAGTGCTATAAAGGAAGGCAGCCAACGCCATTACATCAGTCATTCTTGCCGTGGAGCCTGTAGCAGAAGCAGTTCACAAGTGTGACGGTCGGTCACTACCAGAGTTTGAATTACAGCTGAAAACATCTAAAGCTAAGTACCCCGTTGGGTATCCTTTTTTATGCACTAACCGATGTCCGAAAAAGTTAACAATTGTCTCGCCTGTGGAAAGCAAATACCCCTCCGAGACTTTCAATCCTTGATAAGGGATGGCAGTCTCTAACCTGCATTCTAAATAAATTCTTGGCATCTTCCCATTCTGTTACCTTTCTCTTTCTAGTTATTTGCTCCCAATACATTGGATCCTTTGCCAGTTTTCTCCAATAAATTCCAGCCCCCTCTTGCCTATTGTTTGTATCCCTAATTGTCATCCCTATCAGCAGAATCTGTTTTCTCCATTCCCTTGCTGGCTTAGTTCTTAAAATACTTTCTGCTGCTTTATGAATATAATATTTTGTATGATTGTCATTCTTCTTAAGGGTCTGCATCCAAAATCCCAGTCTTTCCTTCTTTCTTGAGCTTTTCCCCTGTATCATTGTCATCCCTTTCCACTTTGAATTATAGTTTTCTGCTTGTGTTCATGTATAAGCCTTAACTGTGTTGCTCTAAAATGCCCCTTCAAATCGGGTAATCCTAGTCCGCCTTGTTCTATTGGAAGAATCAGCTTATCCCACATGACCCTTGCCATCTTCCCCTCCCAGATAAAATCTTTCAGCTGTTTCTTAATTGCTGTCCACAGCCACTTCTCTGGTTGATAAAAATATGCATGACCTGTGTATAAAACTAAAGGGACTAAAAACATTTTAACTGCTTGCTGTCTTACTATCCATATCTATATAACAAAGCTTCCAAGTTCTCAGTTTTTGTATTATATTCTGATCTGAAGTAGTTGACTTAATTTGATCTTCAACCTGTGAGTTACGGATCCGTAATGGATCCGACTCGGCTGCATATCCAGCATCTGATCCGAGCTCAAAGCCCCTCCCCTTACCCATAATGCCCCCATCTCCTTCCTTCCTTCCTTCCTTCCTTCAGATCTTGTTTGCCGATGAAAAGTAAGCATCGTGGTCTGAGCTCTTAGCAAATTATTTGGGTAAGTGAGTGTTTTTGGGCTAATTTCTCTCTCTCTTTTGATCTTTTTCTATCTCTAATTTCTACCTCCCCTTCACGCAGGTCGTCGGTGACAAAAAAAAAATCATCTTCTCCCTTTCCGATCTTTCCTTTAGTGTGTGTGTGTGTGTGTGTGTGTGTGTGTGTGTGTGTGTGTGTGTGTGTGTGTGTGTGTTGAGTATTCTGGGCCTGTCTTGGGATTATGGCAGATACCCCTAAGCCAGGTTTCAGAAAGTGCACAGAGTTTGGCCATAAGCTCTCTCCAGCCGATGGCCACACACTGTGCGTGGTGTGTCTGGGGGCGGCCTATCTACAAACCTCCTGTTCTATCTGTGCCGGGTTTAACCCCAGGGCACTGAAGGACAGGAGGGCCTACTTTCCTCCACAGGGACGGTAGCCCCTGCGCCCCCGGCTCCTGGTTCAGCCTCAGCTTCTACTTCTTCCCCAATCTCTGGGACTCAAACTCCCACCAAGAGGACCGGGGAAAAGAAGTCAAAAAAGGACAGGCCGAGGAAGCGGTCTCCAGACTGCGTGGCTCTGGCCGGCCACCGACAAAATTTAGGCCAACTACCAGGCCAGGATCTCCCCGCTCCACTCTTCCAGATTTCCCTTGAGCCGGAGTCCCGGATCCAGTCTCCCTTGCAGGCTTCCCCTCACCGTCACTCCAGACCGGTGTCAATAGCCACCTCCTCCAGCTCCACCTGAAGCCTTAGTGAAGCGGAGATGGATAGGGTGATGCGGAAGTTCATCCGCACCCAAATCCAAATAGGAGTCTTGCCTGCCCCCTCTCCCTCTAGAGCAGGGAGCTCACAGTTATTTTTTACTATGATTACTCCTTCTCTGATCCAGCATTCGGTTTTGGATCCTCTGGCTCAAGGGGTCAGCCGCGATGCTACCTTGTACCTTGATGCCGGCCATTGCCTTGAGCCTGTTGGGTCCGACCAGGTCGGATCTGACAAGCTCTCTGAGCTGTAGCCTGGGCGCCGGATCCAAGGGGTTGTTGTCAGCTCTGAGTGTGTCGGAGCCCAGTCTTTCCCTCTGTATCTCGGTGCCTGGAGTCTCGGTTCTGACTCCCTCGTTGGGTCAGAGAGGGGACGGCTCCTACTGGCGCTTCGCAGGATGTCTGTTCTCCTTCAGCCTTTGATGTTGTGGAGAGGGTTCTCTCGATTTCGTCTTACACTTGACCATCTCGTCCTCGGACTCCACCCCGACTCCCTCGGTTTTGGGTACAGTCCTGACCATCCTGCCATCTCAGGGACAGCCTGTCACCATTTTGCCTCAGGAAGCTCCTACTTTGGAGCAACAGGATATTGGTGAGTCCTCCCCAGAGATTCCCTCTGAGGAGGTTCCTCACAAATGCACGTGCAAAAGGAGGCACTTAGACTCCCCACCGGAGTCACTCACCGAAGGCACCGATTTGGATGAAGGGGAAAAGTTCTCCCCGATCACCCCCCAAGGATGTCTCCTTCAGAGACATTATGGGACTCCTCCACCAAAGGGGGGGGGGTGGTCTGCTCAAAAACCAACCTCAGACGAATTGGTGTTCCTTGAGGCATTCAGCTCAGGCCCATCTACTTCCTGGGTGTCCCCTGCCGCTGATCCCTTAGTGGATCTTATAACACTCTGGCATGGAAGGAACTGGACATGGTGGAGCCCATCCCAAAGTGCCTGGACAAAGCTCTTAGCCCCCCTTCGGATAGGACGTACTGGAACAAAGGGTCCCCGGTTGATGGCCACTAAGAAAGAGCTCGCTCAGGAGAGCTCTTCGGTCCATCCTCCTGACCGAGAGTCAAGGGCTATGGATCGATTCGTGAAGCGGGTGTACACTCAGTAAGAGCGCTAAATTCCATGCCACATGTGATTTGACTGCAGGGAGACCTAGTAAAGGAGATAGCTGAGTCGACCCCTGAGTCCATGTCAGTGGGAGACGAGAAGACGTTTTCCGCTCGTATGGTCACTCTGAAGTCCGTCGCTAACACCTCCATAAATGTACTTTCCCATGCTACCGAGGCAGCAGTAGGGCAGCCGGTACAGGTGTTGCCATCAGGCAACATGCCTGGCTCAGGCTATGTCAGTTCCTGGAACCCTTAACGGCATCCATCAATGCCCTGTACGATGGTTCCTCCCTGTTTGGAAAGTCGGTACGCAAGACTTTGGTCAAGAGTGTGAAGGACAGGAAGACACTGTCTGCCATTGGGATCCAGTTCTCCTCACCTCAAAGATGCTTTTCTAGGATTTAGCAAGGGTCTAAGAAGATGTGGTTCTAGAAGTCTCAGGCATTTTCCCAGGACACTGAGGACTCACCATCCCCTGGAGGCAGAGGGGTTATGATAGACACTGCCCTAGAGGCAGAGGGGTTATGATAGACACTGCCCTAGAGGCAGAGGGAGCCCGAGAAATTACGGGTCTCAAGAACCGTTCTCAGACAGACCTGACAGCAGCCCTGAAGGGCTGCCCAACTGCTCTTCTCTGGAGGCAGTCAGGGGCCAGTTAATGCTACACCCAACGGAATGGGAGTCCATAACAACAGATCGTTGGGTGTTGCAGATCTTATCCAGAGGCTACCAATCCTGATGTTCTTCATGTTGCACGGTTGCAGTCATCTCACTTGGGTTATCCTGCCAGGGGTAGCCCCCAGTCGGCCCGAATACCAGAGGCTTAGTATTTCTGCATCGGTTGCTGTTGCTCCAGGACTGACGTCAGGTTGTCACTGGTATAAAATCAGGCAGCCGATGCCATTACATCAGTCTTTCTTGCCAAGGAGCCCAAAGCAGAAGCAGTTCGCACTAGTGCCGGTCGGCCACTACCTGAGTTTTCATTTTCGAATTGAAGTTTAAGTCTTCTAAAGCTAAGAACCCCATTGGGGATCCTTCTTTCTTGCTCTAACCAATGTCAGAAAAAGTTAACCATTATCTCGCCTGTGAAAAGCAAATACCACACTGAGACTTCCATTCTTACTGCGTCACCTGTTTAGGGTCAGGCCACGATGTCCCTCGCTGTCGCTTTTGTGCTGTGTTTAATGCCAGAACTATACATTGTTGGGCTCTTATTGTAGCTAAATATTTTCACTCTCAGTCCTCGTATTCCGATATGGCTTCGGTAAGCCATCAGACTACTGATCTTCCGAAAAAGCGTAAGGATAAAGACAGAGACAGACCGCACAGGTACAAAACTGCCAACGATGCTTCTGTTAAGCTAGACGTCAGTTCTCTGGTCCTCAGTAAGGTGCTTTCGCAGCCCCTGATGCCCGTTTCTGTGGATTCGCAGGCCACTACCGAGACCCTTTCGGAGTCCGGTATGCCGTGAGACTCTTCTTCGACTAAGGATCCTGTGGATGCCTCTACCTTGAATGGGTCCAGAGCCGCTGAGCAGTCACTGGCTTCCGAGGAAGTTCTTCGCACTACCGATACTCGACACAAACCAACGATTTCTTTTGCATCTTCAGTTCTTTCTAAAACTACTGCGTTTCTAAGGCCCAAGGTAAGAAATACGCCTGAAAAACCGACGACCCAAGCTCAGGCATCTGCTTCCATGCCTCAATCTCAAATGCTTGAAATGGCGGAAGACCTTATTATGCTTATTAGGGGAAGCCAGGCTACCCCTTCCAAAAGAAAGAGACTTGTCTCCAGTAGTTTTATCTGAACAGGACTCTGACTCTGAGGTTTCTGAATATGAAGACATGCAACCCCTCTCTGCTTATTAGGATTCTGATGCAGAGGGATCCATTCCTTCTGCCTCTCCTCCCGAGGATTTTTCATTTGGTGAAACCATACATGCTTTAAGGGAGCATTTCCAATGGGAATGTCAGGACTATCCTCAATCAAAAAAGAGACTCAAGGAATTTTTAGATTTACCACAGCACAGACCTTTAGCCATTCCTCCTGTCTTGGATGTTGTGGATGATGTTTTTATGGAATCCAGTTTGACTCCTGACACCCTCCCTCCTGCTTCCAGGAAACCTGACAGGTACTTCAGAGTCCCTGACTCTCACAAATTCCTTTTCAAAAATCCTCCTGCTGACCCAGAGGTCATCTCCCAAGGACCTAAAGGAATTAAAGCAATCTCAGCTAAGAATTCCACCCCCTCAGACAGGAATTCCTGAGCTTTAGACAGATGGGGTAAAAAAGTATACACCTCTGCAGCTCTTGCTATTAGAGCATTAAATTGTCAGTTCCACATGCTGAAATATCAGCAGCATACCATGGAACTCCTCAAACAAAAAATATCTTCCTTTCCTGTTTGTGCAGAAAATAAAGAATTACAAGAGCTTATGCATTCTGCAAGCCAAGTTACTAAGCACACCTTGCAATGTGGCTTTGACACCCTAGAAGCATCTTGCAGGGCAGCAGTCACTGGTTATGTCCTTAGAAGGCATGCTTGGCTTAAGGAACAGACCTTGCCAGACCATGTTAAATCAAAATTATTGGATTTACCATTGAACAAAGAAAATTTGTTTGGCACCAAGGCAGAAGAGGTCTTAAAAAAGATGGAAGAAAAAGCTAAATCTATGCAGACAGTTATACTTTTTACAGATCCAGCCTCCAAGGTTCTGTAGGCATTGCCCCTCCAAGCACCGGTCCTTTCCAGCCCCCTCTAGGCCAGCTCAGCCAAGACCCAGGGGAAGCAAACCCCCCAGACAGCAGTCCCAAGGGAATGCAGATATCTAAGCAATGGAGTGCCTCCTTTTCAAAAACAGGGAGTGCTAAGCCACCCCCTTATGGTAAGAACTTACAATGACTTTACACCTTCACCCCGTACCTCTGACCACCTGCTTGTGCCCCTAGGAGGAAAACTCTCCTTCCATGCAAACAAGGCCTCTATTACCAATGACCGATGGGTCCTCAACATAGTATCCCAGGAATACAAATTTTATTTCCACACTCTGCCAACCCCAAAAGGGTTCCCAGATCTTCCTCCAAACCAGTGGGCATAGGCCAAAAAGCAAGTCCATTCCTTGCTCTCCATGGGGCAATACAGCATGTTCCTGCATACCAGATAGGCCAAGGTTTCTATTTCAGACTCTTCGTGGTACCCAGAAAAGAGGGAACCTGGCACCCAATCCTCAATCTATCCATTCTAAACACCTTTCTGGTGATACCAAAATTCAAAATGCTCACCCTCCAGCAGCTTCTTTCTATGCTTTCCAAGGATGCTTGTTTAGCCACCCTAGACCTAAAAGAGGCCTACCTACACATCCCAATCAGGAAATCTTGCAGGAAATATCTACGTTTTAAGGCAGGATCTATGCACTTTCAGTTCTCTGGGCTTCCCTTTGGCTTATCCACTGCTCCCAGAGTTTTCACAAAATGCCTGACTCCAGCCATTGCTTTTTGCAGACAAAGAAATATTCAGATTTACCCCTACTTAGACGATTGCCTGATTCAGGCAGTCAGGAAAAGCTGTTACAGCACCTGACCTTTGTAAAGGACCTACTGACTTCCTTGGGGTATACTACCAACAAAAAGAAATCAAAACTAGTCTCCACACAAAAAATTGTATTTCAGGGAGCAAGCCTGGACACAGCATCCCAGATTGTTATTCCTTACTCCAGAAAAACAAGCCTACCTGACAGGCTACTTCTCTCAACTAGCCACTAGAACCCAGTTATTCGCAAGGAAAATCCTGCAAGCTCTAGGGTTCATGGCCTCCTGCATTCTACTCATTCCATATGCCAGACTGCGTGTGAGGAAACTACAATGGTACCTAAAAAGCCTTTGGTGTCAACACTCTCAAGACCTGGAAACTATCATACCTATGATACCCTGTCTAAGGAAAGATTTTCTTTGGTGGGCAGCAGCATGCAACCACAGCAAGGGACTTCCCTTCTCACAACCAAATGCCACCCAGACCCTCACCACAAACACATCAGACTATGCCTGGGGATGCAGGTGCATTCAGGGCCATTGGAGCCCAAATCAAATACATCTGCACATCAACCAAAAAGAGATGCTAGCTGTTCAGCATGCCCTGACAGCTTTCAGACCCCTACTCTCCCTGGGGCCTCTAGTGATCAAAACAGACACCACCACAGTGATGTGGTATATCAACAAACAGGGAGGGACTCTTATCCTTTCTGCAGGCTCGTCATGACCCTTTGGCACACGGCCTCAGCCATGCAAATTCACCTGCTAGCACAATTCCTGCCAGGCTCCCTAAACTATCTGGCAGACAACTTAAGAAGAAACCTGCTAGACCACAGAACCTTTAACCTTGTAACTCAGAAATGGGGCACCCCGAAGGTGGACCTCTTTGCCTCCCACTCCAATCATTAGCTCAGCAAATTCTGCACCAGGGAACCTCACAGCAAGGCCTGTAAAGTGGATGCTCTATCCTTCCAATAGGTAAACCTATCGATCCATGCATTTCCCCCACTACCACTCATTTCAAGGGTACTGCTCAAAATAAAGGAGGAAAAACCAAGGGCAATCATGATTCCCCCAAAACTGGCCATGCCAGCACTGGTACCCACTGCTGTGCAGCCTGTCACCCCTGCCACCATGACACCTATCTCAGATCCCAACACTCCTGATCCAGAAGAATGCAGAATTCATGCATCCACAATTGCAGACCCTGAACCTGGCAGCCTGGCTTATTCCCTGACCTCTCCTCCAGCTGCCAGCCTAAGCAAACAAGTCCTGGATGTTATACGTTAATTCAAACACCTCAGCACTAGAAAATCCTATGCTGACAAGTGGAAAAGGTTTTGCACCTGGATCCAGGCTAAGGGAGCCAAAACAGCAAAGCCCTCCCTACCTCTCATCCTGGATTACCTAGCAGATGTACTACACAGGAGTCTATCCTTCTCTTTTATTAAAATTCATGCCTCTGCCATCTCTGCTCATTACAGCACAGAGCCACCTCTCTTCTCACACCGTCTCATCAAACAGTTCCTAAGAGGGGCTAACAACTTAAGGCCACCCAGAAGAGCTCCTACCCCAGCTTGGAACCTTAACTTTGTGTTGGAAAACTCACCCTACCCCCTTTGAGCCTGCAACTTCAGCAGAGTTAAATTTCCTCTCTTGGATAACAGCCTTGCTTCTGGCCATTACTTCAGCTAGAAGAGTTGCAGAGCTACAAGCAATCATGGCTGTAGGATGTAGTATCATTTTCCATGCTGACAGGGGGTTCAGGCACCTAGGCAGTGAGACATTTCCCTGTGGTACATTTGACTGCGGACACATGGCTGAAGGGGCATTCAGCTGCAGAGAAATATGGCTGTTTGCAAATTCCCTGTGGGCAAAGAAAAGCATACCCTGCCATGTTCACAGCTTTAATAACCAGATGAATGGTGGCAGAAGTAATGAGTGTTGTGCTCAGTGTACAGTACATACTTATGTAACTACAACATATAGAAGTGTGCTACAGCATGGAGGAAATCCTGCAGGATACTATAGTCACATTTATGCTCTAGTATGTGTTTTAGGTAATGTTCCCCAGACACTGTGAAGGGGGTAGTTGTGCACATACTCCAATTATAAAGGCACTGCCCATTGTGCACTGCATTTTTACTGCCACTGACATGCCCTCTGGTCAGCCTGCTGCTGATGCCTGCCATATTGCCTGTTGTCTCATGTTCCCTTGGGGATCATGGGCATTGTTTTCCCCTTGTGCATTTGGTTACTGAAGTTGTGGACATGGCAGCATATGCTTCTCTTTGCCCACAGGGAATTTGCAAACAGCCATATTTCTCTGCAGCTGAATGTCACTTCAGCCATGTGTCCCCAGTCAAATATACCACAGGGAAATGTCTCGCTGCCTAGGTGCCTGAACCCCTGACAGGGTCTCCCTCAGGACTAACCCATCCTTCATGCCTAAAGTGGTGTCCAGTCTGGCTCTCAACCAATCCATTCATTTGCCCACCTTTTTCCCTAACCCTCAAAACAAGGGGGAAAGGGTTCTGCACTCTCTAGATGTGCACAGGCAGCTCAGATTCTATCTGGATAGGACTAAATCTTTTAGAAAAACTGCCCAATTGCTAGTCAGCTTCGCAGCAGGGGCAGAGGGCAAGGCCATATCCAAACAATCTATCTGCAAATGGATAGCACACTGCATCGATTTCAGCTACAAACAGCATGGGAAACCGCCCCCAAAGGAGGTCAAGACACAGTCCACCAGGACAACTTCCACCTCTACAGCTTTTCTCAGAGGGGTCCCCACCAGGGACATCCCGGAGGCTACAACATGGACTTCTGTTCATACCTTCACCGAGCATTACCACCTGCCTATCTTCTCCAAATCCAGGGCAGGCTTTGCCACCGCAGTCTTGCCCCTGCATCGTAGCTAGCCCCCAGTCTTCTTGACTGCCACCACCCTTTTCTTTAGCTTTGGGAATCAACCCAAGTGTGATGACTGCAACACTGGAACACGAAGAACATAGTACAGTTGTGGACACTTACCATAAATGTAGATGTTCGAGTGTATTCACTGTTGCAGTCCTGGTTTCCCACCCTCCATTCCCCTTGTCTCTCTCTTTCTCTCTTCCCCTCTCCTTACAGGGAATTTTTGGTATTTACTTTCTACTGGTGGTGTTCTTCCACCATAACCTAGCTCCCTATTTGAGGGCTCCTGACTGTTGGGGCAAGAAAAACTGATGTAATGGCGTCGGCTGCCTGATTTTATACCACTGATGACCTGACGTCAGTCCTGGAGTGACAGCAACCAATGCAGAAATACTAAGCCTCTGGTATTCGGGCCGACTGAGGGCTACCCCTGGCAGGATAACCCAAGTGTGATGACTGCAACAGTGAATACACTCTAACATCTACATTTGTGGTAAGTGTACACAACTGTACTTTCCTCAAACCACCCCTTCCACTGAAACACTTCCCGAATGTCCCACCCGTGCAAAGAGATGAAGCAACACTAGAAATAGAAAAGCTGCTAATAAAGTGAGTCATCCAACTTGTCCCCCTCCACCACTCCAGATCAGGCATTTTTTCCAGGTTTCTTTTAGTTCCAGAGAAAACGTGGGACCTAAGACCCATTTTGGATCTATCCACCTTGAACCTGTCAGTTGCCAAGGCAAAATTCCAGATGGTCACACTTCAATCCATCCCACCCTTCTTGCAGGTGAATTACTGGATATGCTCGATCGACCTTCAGGACGCGTATTATGACAAGCGCTCTCAGAAGTTCCCTTGGCTTCCGGCTAGGAGCCAATCATTATCAGTTCAGAGCCCTTCCCTTTGGTCTCACCACAGCCACCAGGGTGTTCACCAAGTTGATGGCAGTAGTAACAGCTCACTTGAGGCTTCAGGGTATTCAGGTTTTCCCTTACCTGGACGATTGGCTGCTTGCCCTCTCTGACCCTTCCAAGCATCAACTTTGCCAAGGCAGGGATTACTTCCTTCTCCTAGCATCTCAGCAAGTCATCACTGATCCCAATTCAGAACTTAGACTTCATTGGGGCTCGATTAGACATTATCCAAACAAAAGTTTTCCTTACTCCAGACAGGATACACAGCTTGAAGCTGCATGTTCTTTACATCCTACTATCTCAGTCTCTGATAGCAAAAGCAGTACTGTGGGCATT
Source organism: Protopterus annectens (assembly GCF_019279795.1). Classification (NCBI taxonomy): domain Eukaryota; kingdom Metazoa; phylum Chordata; order Ceratodontiformes; family Protopteridae; genus Protopterus; species Protopterus annectens. Next base: position 657,569,245 of record NC_056735.1, read on the forward strand.
GATGTCTATGGTGGCTACTATCAGTCTGCTACCCTTAGCGCACCTTCACATGTGGATTTTTCAGTGGACTCTGGCAGTTCAGTGGTCCTTGTTTGATCTGCCTTTGTCTCATCCTGTTCGAATCTCCCAAGTGTGCAGGGACACTCTTCGGTGCTGGATTCATTGCCCGGACCTAGTCTGGGGACGTTCCTTTCTCCCGTCATTCCCCAAGGCCACTGTGACTACGGATGCCTCCCAGCTAGGGTGTGGGGGGGTACTGCTTGGGAAGGACAGTCCAAGACACGTGGTCCCCATTCGAGACATGTTTGCATATCAACGTCATGGAGATGAGGGTGGTGTTTCTCACTTTACAAGCTCTTCATGCCCATCTTCCCCTAGGGATGGTTGCTTTCCAGACAGACGTGTCGGTGGTCTGGTGTATCAACAAATAGGGGGAACCAGATCTTACCCACTTTGTCGCAAAGCCATGAGTGTGGGAATGGGCATTCTCTACCGGCCATTTTCTGGTGGCAACACACATTCCAGGACGGTCCAAAATTCTAGCAGACAGGCTCAGCACATCTATCCTGATGCCTTACGAGTGGTCTGTGAATCCTTCAGTGGTGGAACAGATCTTTCAAAAATGGGGTCAGCCTTGCTGCGATCTATTCGCATCTCCTTCCAATGCGAAATGCTCTGAACCCCCCCTTCAGGGGGAAGCCTCCAGAGACTCTCTGATTCATGCTTGTCCACCCAGTCTGCTGTATGTTTATTCTCTTCTATCCTCGATACCAAAATTTCTTCAGAAAGCTCACAGGCTGGGGAGCTTCGTGATCCTCATTGCCCCATTCTGGCCTCGCCAAGTCTGGTTTCCCACTCTATGGTCTTGTCTAGTAGCTCCACCATGGACATTGGATACAGTTCTGGATCTCACTTCTCATTCCTCAGGGATTCTACATCCAGACCTGGACAGTCTGAAGCTCACAGTTTGACTGCTCCAGTTCCCATAATTGTTAGGACTCCTGGTTTTTCTTCTCCCTTTAAAAGCATTCTGGTGGCGGCTCATCAGTCTTCAACCAGGAGATTATACCATAGCAAATGGAAACATTTTGCTGTATGGGCTTCGCAGTGTGGATTGGATCCCTTTACTGCTCCAGTTTCTGCAGTGTTGAAATTTTTGTCAGGGATTTTTCAACAACGTGCCAGTTCATCTACAGTTTAAGTCCAACTGGCTGCACTTTCTAACTTTCATGTGGGGGAAAATATGACTTTGTTGGCTTCTTCTAAACTTTGCAAGACCTTCCTTAAGGGTATCTTTCTTCTGAGAGCCCCAGTGAAGGATCCTATGCCTCCGTGTGACCTTACATTAGTGCTTCAGGCCTTAGTTTCACCCCCTTTGAACCTGCAGCTTCGGTAGATTTGCAGTTTCTGTCTTGGAAGACTGCATTTTTAGTTGCCATTACTTCAGCCAGGAGAGTGTCAGAACTTCAGGCACTTATTGATCAAGGTTCCCTGTATGATTTTTCATAAGGATAGAGTGTCTTTGTGTACTAACCCATCCTTTCTTCCCACGATAGCCTCAGAAACCAATATTAATCAGATGATCAATTTCCCAGTCTTCCTTCCAAATTTTCAAAATAAGGGAGAATACAAATTGCACTTGTTGGATGTACATAGACCGTTAACGATTCTATTTGCACGGGACAAAAGCCTTTCGTAAACATGACCAACTTTTCATTTCTTACTCAAAACCCTTTTTAGGGAAACCATCTCCAAAGTTACTATTGTCCACTGGATTTCCCAATGTATTATTTGGGCATATTCTATCAGGGGAATTTCCCCACCAGGTCAGGTAAAAGCACATTCTACCAGATCTATGGCTACTTCACGGCCTTTTAGTCCAGAGTGTCATTGGATGATATCTGTTCTGCAGCTACTTGGTCCTTATCTCATACCTTCATTTCACATTACAAACTGGACATCGTATCCTGGAGCAGGGCATCCTTTGGCTCCACCATGCTCTGGAATATCCTTCCATGAGGGCCTCCCAGGTGTGTAGTAGCTGGGGATTCTGTCCCACAGGTTGAAGATCAAATGAAGTCAACTACTTCAGATAAAGAAGTTTTGCACTCACGATAATGTTCCATCTGAGTAGTTGTACTTCATTTGTTTTCAACCATCCCTCCCTCCTTCCCCCGACCTTGTCTGATTTGTTTGGGGATAATGTAGATATCGAAGTTGGACTCCCTCAAGATGTCCTTTGTCCTGCTCATTGTTTAGAGAGGCTTTTTCTGATAGTGACAAGGTCTTGTTGGGTTGGGTGTGAGTAACAGGTTGGGCAGCAAACTTGATCTGAAGGAAGGAGACAGGGGGCATTATAGGTAAGGGGAGGGGCTTTGAGCTCAGATCAGATGCTGGATATGCGGCCGAGTCGGATCCATTACCCACAGGTTGAAGACAAATGAAGTACAACTACTCAGATGGAATGTTATAGTGAGTACATAACTTTTAGTTATGTACTTACCATAACTTTAGATGTATGGGATCCATCTCGCCTACATTCTCTACAGATGGGTTCGGAGCCGATCCTCGGCTCCAACTCGGCCGCTATACAATAGAACGCAGTCTCTTATTGGCTGAGTTACCTCGTATCCCAGGATGCACCACTACTGCTTCCCCAGATCTTGTTTGTCCGCACACATGCACACAGAAATAGACTATTGTTATAACATTCCAGGTCTTTCAAGAGAGGAAAGAAGTTCAATTTCGGATCGTCCGGTCTCTTCTGGTCTACGAGGCAGGGGGAAGGAGGGTGGGTTATTAGGAATGTGAGATGGATCCCATACATCTAAAGTTATGGTAAGTACATAACTAAAAGATGTAATGTGATCCTATCTCGCCTACATTCTCTACAGATGGGACAGCGTCCCTAGCACCTAATTCCTGGGTGGCTCACTGGAAAACACTCCTGAGAACCGTGGAACCGAAGGAAGCTCGACCCCTAGATGCCACATCCAATTTGTAGTGAGAAATAAAGGTGTGTGGAGAAGACCACGTAGCAGCCGCACAAATGTCACTAATAGAGAGCTTGGAATGAAAGGCTGCCGAAGTGGCCATAGCCCTAGTAGAATGAGCTTTCACTGGAACTATAAGCTCCTTATTTGAAATGAGATAAATATGACTGATACAGTCTCTGATCCACTTGGCAATAGTGACTTTTGTGATGGCTTTGCCTAATTTACTATCTGAAAAAGACACAAACATTTGATCTGATTTTCGTGCTTGGTGTGTCCTATCCAAATAGAAACGTAATTGTCTGTGCACGTCCAAGGTGTGAAAAGTATATTCAGCTCTGTTAGAATACTTAGGGAAAAAGACCGGTAGTTCCAGTGATTGTTGCAAACAAAAGTTAGAACAAACCTTCAGTATAAAGGATGGGTTTGGTCTAAGAGATACTCTATCCTTGTGAAATACCAGGTATGGTGGTTTGACACATAAGGCTTGAAGTTCTGAAACTCGCCTGGCTGATGTAATAGCAACTAGAAGAGTAGTCTTCCAAGAAAGAAATTTTAAGTCACAGGTTGCTGCCGGCTCAAAGGGAGATGAGGTTAATGCACCTAACACCACGTTAAGGTCCCATGGTGGTGCAGGTTGAGATATAGGGGGCCGTAGAAGCCAAGCTCCTTTAATAAAAGCTTTGCACAACTTGTTGCTCATTAAAGGTGGTTCTACGCTCTCATGAAAATTGGAAATAGCAGCCAATTGAACTTTGATGGTAGACACCAAACAACCTTGGTTGAACAGGGAAGCTAAAAACTTCAATACCTCTGACACCGAGGCTGTCATAGGGTCTAATCCTCGGAGTTGGGCCCAAATAGCAAACCGTTTCCATTTATTGCTATACATCTTTTTAGTAGAAGTCTTGTGGGCCGAAGACAAAATATGCATGACTTCAGGGGCGAAGGAATGGCTCCTAACTATGGTTGGAAGAGGAGTAGCCAAGCTGCTAACTTCAATGAATGGAGGGACTGATGGAGCTGTCCTGACTGATGCGTCAAAGAGGTCCGGAACTTGGTCCAGGAACCAGGGACCCTCCAATGCATATTTGTGAAGAAAGGGGAACCAGACTTGACGAGGCCAGTATGGGGCGATTAGTATCATTTTGCTTCCCAAGCGAATCGCCTTCTGAATCACCTTGGGGAGAAGGGGAACCGGTGGAAAGGCGTATAGCAGACCGGGGGGCCAAACGTGGACTAGAGCGTCCTTGGGGATCTTCCCCGGAACTGGGGTGAGAGTGAAGAACTGCTGGCATTTCGCATTGAGGGGACTTGCGAAGAGATCGCAACAAGGAACTCCCCATCTCGTGAAAATCTGCGCTACCACTCTGTCTTTCAAGGACCACTCGTGAGGGGAGAGAATAGTTCTGCTCAGTCTGTCGGCTATCACGTTGGATTTCCCCGGAATGTGCGTTGCCACTAGGAAGCGCTTGGTAGCAATCGCCCAATCCCATACCTTCATGGCCTCTCTGCAAAGGGGGTAAGACCTGGTCCCTCCTTGCTTGTTTAAGTACCAGACTACCGACATGTTGTCGGACTGAATGGCAATCGTACCCTGGGGGAGGTGATCGTGCAGTGCTTGCAACGCTAAAAGCACCGCCCTCATTTCCAGGATATTGATGTGGAGAAGACTCTCGTCGGTGTGCCACGTGCCTTGGACCAACCTGTCCAGATAATGTCCCCCCCACCCTGTCTGGGAGGTGTCCGTAGTCAACGTGGCAGAGGGGAATGGGGGAACGAAGGGTCGCCCTAGATTCAGGTTGGAGGAAAGAAGCCACCAACGAAGATCCTGTTTGCACGTCTCTGTGATCAATATGTCGTGACTGAGGGGAAGGTCTTGATAAGACCACTGGACTGATAGGAGCCACTGGAGTATCCTCATATGCAACCTTGCCAAGGGGACCAGAAGAATGGTGGCTGCCATGGAACCCAACAGCTGTAGGACCATTCTCGCTGGAGCACAACGTCTGAGGAGTAATGCCTGAACCTGAAACTGCAGCGTTGCTATCCTTTCCGCAGGAAGATAGACTCACATCTGCCTTGAGTCTATTTCTGCACCAATAAACAGAATACGCTGAGATGGCAGCAATACAGATTTTGACCAATTGAAGGTGATGCCTAAGGAGTTGCCTAGAGTGATAGTGGCTGCTAGAGTTTCCAAGAGTAGATGCCTGGAGGTGGCAGTTAGGAGCCAGTCGTCTAGGTATGGAAACACCTGGAGTCCTAGACTTCTCAGGTGAGCAGTCACCACCGCCAAACATTTGTTGAACACCCTGGGGGCTGTGGTGAGACCAAAGGGCAGTGCTCGGAACTGGAAATGACTGTCTCCTAGGCTGAAGCGTAAGTGTCTCCTGGACGCCTGATCTATCAGAATGTGATAGTAGGCGTCTTTGAGATCTATGGAGCACATCCAAACACCTTTCTCCAAAAGCGGGAGAATGGATTGCAAGGTGACCATCCGGAATTTGGACTTTTTCACAAATCGGTTTAAGTTGCTGAGATCCAAAATGGGCCTCAAGTCCCCGGTCTTTTTTGGTACCAAAAAGAATCTTGAGTAAGTCCCTGATCTGGCCTGGTCTGCGGGGACAGGTTGGATGACTCCTTTTTGAAGCAGCTTCGATATTTCGCTGGCTGCATGATCCCGTTGACTGGGTGGCGGGTCCGGGATTCTTTGGACTGGTGGGGGGGGTTGAGAGAAGGGAATGGTGTAACCTCCGGCGATGATTCGAAGCACCCATTGGTCCTGAGAGATATTTTCCTAGGCCTTTAGGTGTCTCGGCGACCCCGACTGGCTCCGAAGCTGCACAGTCGGGTACTCCTTCAGGGATGCTGGAAGGAGGAGGAGCCACGAAAGGACTCGCGGTCTCCAGTGTTGCGGGGGCCTCCGCCGCCTCTGGGACGGCGTCTCCCTGAAAAATTTCCCCCTCCTCTGCCTCTAGAAGGGGAATCGCTCTGCTGTGATGAGTAAGGCTTTTGAGACTTATGGAACCACATTTTCCCTCCTCTTCGAGCCTTGGGATAAGGTCTGAAGGGAGTGGAAAACCGGGCCCCTACGGCAGTTAAAGTCTTACCCTCCTGTTCGCAGCGAGTCAAAGTGTCCTTTACCTTGGGTCCGAACAGTGAGGACCCATCAAAGGGGGCATCGGCAAAGGAAGACTTAAAGGCCTCCGCAAAGTGACACAGGCGTAGCCAGGCTTGTCTCCGTAGAGCAACACCTGTTCCCGCCGCTCTGCTCGCTCTTTCGGCTGCATAAGAAATGAGCCTCATGGACGAGTTGGATAACGAGGACATGGTAGCCAACTGGGAGTTAACCGTCTGGGCCAACTGCTCAGGTAGGTTACCAGAGAGGGTATCTGAAAGCTCCTTGACCAGATCCCTCTGCAGTCTGGTGAAATGTGTCAAGTAGTTCAGAGACCTTAATGTAAAGGTCGCTGAAGAAAGGGTACGCTTCCCGTACCGATCCATGCTCCTAGACTCTTTATTAGGAGGATGGACGGACGTTGAAGCCTCTGCCACATCTTGTTGGGTGGCAGATGCCACCACCATGGCATCTACAGCCACGCCTTTTGAGAGAAAGTCCTTATCCGGGGGAGCCGAAAGGAATTTATTGGGGCGAGCTGGCACCGGTTCAACAGAATCCGGGTGTTCCCACGCCCTTCGAGAGATCAAATCCAGAAGCTCATCGAAGGGCGGAGACACCCAGGAGGCGGAGGGCTGAGCCCCGAAGCCCTTGAGGAAAACCGACTCCTCAGCGGAAGGGGGTTTGGACTGCCAGTCGCCTCGTTGTTTAAGGATCTCCAAGATGTCCGCAAAAGAGACATCATCCGAGGACGACTTGGGGGACCCTTCCGCATCATCGAGGTCGGTATCCGAGGTGAGAGACTCATCAGGGGAGTCGGCGTGCTTCCTCTTACACTGTTTCTTCCTCAGAGGTTCCTCCGGAAGCGTTTCGGAGGAACCTCCAGGAAGAAGGGAACCCCCAATGGGGGTAACCTCAGGCCCAGGGGCTCCGCTGTCGTGAGACAGGGGGATTGCAAAGGCGCCAGTCTCCATGCTAAGGGAAGGTGGTGGTGAGATGGTAGAAGTGGCCACAGAGGATTTGGCCAAGGCACTCCTCATGGCCTCTAAGGCGGGACCCCCAGAGTCCTGGGATGGTTCAACCCCCGAGGCCACAACAGCAGTCGGAATCCCCGCAGCCGACGCACCGAGAGGGAGGCTCGGAACCGAAAGGATCGGTCCCGAAGCGTCCCCCCCGGGGCCGACAGAGGAGGTCCGCGTACCGAACCCCGACCCAAAGGACGGGGTTGGAGTTGGGGTCGGAACCGACCCGACAACCTCCACCGGCTCCACCAACACCGACTCCAACGGTGCCGAAGCTGTTGGAGGAGGAACCGAGATGACAGGATGGGAAATCAGCTCCGGAGCCGACTGGGCTGGAGCCGAGATCAACTTTGCAAAGACCGGAGACTGAAAAAGCCTTTGAAGCACCCTGTCTAAATCCGAATCGGACATCCTCGACGACCGAGGAGAGACCGACCGGGTCCGAGTCGACTTCACCGCCGGCTCCGTATAGGTTCGAGAAGTATCGGCGCCGAGGGAGATTCCACTACCACTGCAATTTCCCTCAGAGCCGATGTGGACTTCGGCACCGAAGGGGAAGAGTCTGAGTGGGCAAACCCCATCGGCTCCGAAGGCAGTGGAGCCGATGGAGATGACTCGCCTCTCGACGCCCGAGCTCTCGACTCCAGAGCCAGAGGAGTCGAGGCTGGAGACATCGAGGCAGACCGTTCCGCCCTCGGCTCCGAAGTCCGTGGAGCCGACGGAGAAGCCTGCCTTGACATTTTAGCTGCCGGATCCGACGGGCTGGTCGGAGCCGAAGACTTTTTCTTCCTCGAAGGTGAAGAAGAAGATAGGGCTTCCTCAAAGGAAGGGGTAATAAGCCCTTTCAAAATTAACTTATTTTTCCTCTCTTGGAGGACGCGAGAGGAAAAAGCGTGGCAAACGCTACAGGATTCTTGGAGGTGCTTCGGGCCCAGACAGTAAACACACAAAGAATGGTCGTCCGTAATGGACATTTTATAACTACATTTCGAACATTTCTTGAACCCTGATGGTCTATGTTCCTTTGACATGGCTATACTTAACTACAAACACACTAACTAAGAAAAAACTACACAAAGACAGCCTAGACTCTAACTAAAACGCCTAGGATAGGGCAAGGCCCCTCTAACTTAAACGGGACCGCTTAAGTACCACAAAAAAAACACAATTTTACCACAAAAAAAATCAAATACACAGTCACACAACAATAAGCAGCTGTTAAAACAGCTTTTGGGTAAGTTTTTAGCAAAAAACTAGACAGAAAAAAATCTGACTAAGAGGTACTTAGCTCAGCCAAGTCCGAGACCACGTCTATGCTTCAGAAGCGGCAAACGAGATCTGGGGAAGCAGTAGTGGTGCATCCTGGGATACGAGGTAACTCAGCCAATAAGAGATTGCGTTCTATTGTATAGCGGCCGAGTCGGAGCCGAGGATCGGCTCCGAACCCATCTGTAGAGAATGTAGGCGAGATAGGATCACATTACATCTTCTTTTTAAGTCTCCTTCCACTAATCCTTAGCTGCCACAGTTGAGTTATTTTTAATCCATACTCCTAAGTACTTCATTTTATCATGTCCCCATAAATATGGATATTGCTGGACCAATTCGTGTGTGGGTACATAATTTACTGCTATTGCCTTTGTTTTAGCTTCATTAATTTTGTATCCCGAGAAGATTTTAAACTGTGTTAAAATGTTCCTCAACGCTGTAGTGTCCCTTTCTGGTTTTGTCAGTTATAAAATAGTATCATCTGCAAATAGTCAGCTTTTCTTGACTGTCATACCAATTATATCTTTGAATTTCTGAGTCCCTTATTTTCTTTGCCAGTAGCTCTAAATATAATGCAAACAACAAAGCAGAAAGAGGATACTATTGCCTGATTCTTCTACTCAAGCAGAAATTATCATTATACCCCACCCCCTTTAATTGTCACCTCTGATCCTTCATATATACTCGTAGTCAACCTTCTAATTTTATAATTTTATCAGGGAAAGCAACTGCTTCCATTACACTGCTCATGAAATCCCAGCTTAGTCTGTCAAATGCTTCCTCTGCATCAAGACCCACCAACAGCTGTGGTATTTTCTTACATTCTGCTTCCCTCTGGATCATCAGTGTTCTGTTAATGTAATGTGACATAAACACTCATTGTTTAGTGTTGAAATGGGCCTGTATGAAGCTGGATCTTAATGGATCTTTATCCTGTTTTGGTATTACAGTTGCCACTGCTTTCTTCCAGGATGTTGGTACTTCTCATCTTAAAATACTGTTAAACAAAACCTTCCAGATCTTTATCATTTTTCCCTCCTAGCTTCCAAACTTCCACAGGAATGCCATCTATTCCTGGGGACTTTCCTGTAGATTGGTTATACGTCATCATTTTTATCTCATTTCCTCTTATCCTGATAGTAATTGAGCCTCATCTACCTCTAACCTTGGCATATTTAATTCTCCCATAAACATTTCCATTTGCACCTTTTTTATTTCCATATTTCTCTGCTTTATACAGACTTTCATAAAATTTCTGAAATATTTCTAGTATTTTTACAGGATCTCTTGTTATCTTCCTTGTTATAGGCTCCCTTAGCTTGGTGACAGCACTTTCTACTTTCTGTTGTCTGCGTCTTTGTGCTAAAAGTTTTTGTGCTCTAGAGTTATTATCAAAAAGCAGTTGCTTGACAGTAATCTTTCTAAACTCATGTATATTATTGAGGTAATCCCTTATTTTCTGTTTTTAACATTCTGCAGTCGCTCGTCATCTTGTTCTGTGGGATTCCCCCTACTTTGCAATGCTTTAACATTTGTCATTCCCTGTAAATAATTTTTGTTACTTCTTAACCATAACTCCCTTTCCTTTATTTCCACCCTTGTTTTAAACTCCACTTTAATTTTATCCCACTCCCTAGCTATATTTTCAGAAGAAATGTCTATCTTCTTTAATAGCTCCTGAATAATTTCCAAACCCATTCCTTAAATTTCTCTCTTTTCAACAGATAGATGGGAAAGCACCAGTGTTTCATATTTATTTTATTATCTTGTGTTTTTAGCTTGGTTATTATTGGCACATGATCTGAAATAGTTATTGGGTGCATTTCAAGACCTTCAGTTAAGTGCACATGTTCCTGTGAAATATAAATTCTGTCTAGCCTAGCCCAGTTTTTGTATCTTGGGGAATGATATGTAAATTCACTCCAGACTCCTAGTACTGAATTCACATCTTCCATGCCAAACATTTTCATAAATTTCTTCAAAAAACTACCCTTCTTTATTATGTTTTCCCTTCTGGGCCCTCCAGACACATCTTTACTGTTGCAAACCACATTCCAGTCCCCACCCATAATAATATTCCTTGCTGAAAGCTGTTTATTTCTCCCAAAATTTTCTTTTAAGCTCAATTATAGCAGTTTTCAAGCCATTGTTATAGAACAATACCCCCTTGGTTGGACTGCACAGAAGTAGGCATGGCTTGTGTGATTGAAATGTCAAGTGGCAGTGATGTATGCAAATGATGCATGATTGACTGCCATGCAGATTTGACAGTGACATCATGCATACATTGGTTGTTGATTGACAGATATGGAAATCATCCTTGTACCTGTGATTTGTGAATGTTCTTGAAACTGAGAGGCTCCAGACTCGAATGACGTAAATGCTGCAGGTGGTTAAAGTTGAGAGATATGCATGCCGTGTAGTGAGCTTCTATCCAGTGATAATGCAAGCACAAGTCCCCAGTGTTTTACATGATATACTGTTCTTTGACAAATGTACATACGCATTGACTGCTCTTATGCAGTTACTCGCCTCTAGTAATATGTAACAGTTAAAGTGGATTTTCTTTTTTGACTAACCTTTCTGGAAACAGATCTGGGCCTCATCACTGAAGCTGAGTTTATGATTTGAGAACTGTTTCTTGGTAAAGTTATAACATATTTGTTGTTCGATTCAGATTTTGGTTAGGGCTAGGGTTAGGTTAGGCTTAGGGATAACAGTAAGCTGACTTATTAATACAGTCCAGTTTAGAGCCTGTTGCTGTGTACTTTGCTTAAAATAACAAGTGTCTTGTGCAGGATGCGACTGTAAGTAGTAAGGAAGTACGACCCATGAAGCTTGAGAATGATTGCATAAAGCACAGTATTCTGTATAAATACATATGGTTTGCGTCTTGTAGAGCATCGTGAATTTATACTGGCATTGCTATATTTAATAATGTTGTTATTGCAGCATTATTTAAATGTAGTCCCCCTTGAGCTAACATGCCGAATACCCAATGAATATTCATCAGGCCGGTGAAGACATCACCATGAATATTCATTCCTTATGGAACACGTCACCAGGTGTTGAGTGGGGTTTAGGGGGACTTGCTACTGCACAACTGAGAGGGTACTGTTCTACAACAACACTGTTTTCGGTGGAATGTAAATACATGCCAGTGTAATCCTCATCCTTTTCCAGTAGCCCCTTAGCACTACAAATCTACCATTATTGTCTTTTTTTCCATCTTTTATCAGTATTGGAGGTCGTCTTGCAATTAGTATAAGTACTTCTCTTTTCCATTGCCCCAGGTATTCGGTTGAGTAACCATCCTGAAAACCTCTCTTTATCAAATTCAAATCTTGCATTCTTTCCAGGTGTGTCTCCTGTAGCATAGCTATTTGCACTGTACATTTTTAATGTAGTTCATGACTCTTTCTTTTTTGTATTTATCTGTGAGGCCATTCATGCTTAAAGATATTACAGAAAGCATCATTTTCTTAAATAATTATTGTTCCCACCTTTTATGTATAATTGCTTTTTTGTTATATGTCTAGTTCCAACTTTTATGTTACATGCATATATTGTTTGGCAGCTTGGTCTTTTATACAGTTGTTTCTTGTCATATCAATTTGAGCCTATGTCACATCTTACAAAACTTTTTGTTTTATTGAAAGCCCTCAAAAAATCCATAAAACCTATTAACTTAACAATAACACAAAAAACTATGCACATCTTCAAAATTTGAAGTTTTACCTTCCTAATAAGAGCAAAAGTTCTAAACTGATAGCCACACCGACAGACTAGGGTTAACCAGAAAGAAAAGTCATATGTGCTAAGGCGCATGGTACAGTGTGTTAACCAAAAATAAAGGTCATACATGCTAAGATGCATGGTATAGTGTGTGTTTTAGTAAGTGCTGTCTTGTTTTGTCTTATCTTTATAGCTCTCCCATCTGAGAAAGCACTTGAATACTTTCAGTAAACACTTTCTCCAAGCCATTTCTCTTTATCAGATTGTCTTCTAGGGACATGCAAATCAGATACAAAACTGCTAAGGATACATTGTTTACAACAAAAAAAAAGCCTTATGATATTCAGTATTCTTTTTCATTTACTTGCTTTCTGTTAAAACTTGTTACTGGATAAAGCCAAAGACCTTGAAACAGTTATTCCCCTATGCAAGCATGAGCCAAAGCACACTCATTTTATATGCACCTCTTATTGTTAAAAAGAAATAAATGTACTTTATTGGTAGCTTTGGATGGACTATATGTAATTGTATAAGGATCATTCACATCATGCCATAAGATCCAGTCATGTGTAGCACAGTTTAAATAGAAGAGTATTTATGAGAACACAAGAAATATTAAACACCCAATAAAATATGGTAAGACAATGTGCACAGTCTCTGCATGAGTAAAACACATATGAATAATTCCTCATTAAAGATAACTGTGACTAATGCAGAGGTTGGTACTGGCAAACAACTTTGCATTTCAGTGCTTCATATGCAAATGCAGTGCCTATTGCTGTTAAAGAATAAATTGGTTGTGTTACATTAAAAAATGATGTGCTGGTGATTTTGCCATAACATTTCCTGAAGTAGATCAGCTATGCAATAGGGTTCCTGAAGTAGATCAGCTATGCAATAGGAAATGTCTGTCGAACAATGGCAGTCATAGTTAACTAGGAATGCAGTTCTGGAGACCATTAAGGAACCTAGACCAAATTCCCAATTGCTCCAATGCACCGTTTGGTTAAATGATTTGCTCAGTGTTACTCAATGGGTAGGTAAATGAAGGAGGAAATATTCAACCTTGTACCTTTGGCACAGGAAGCACCTAATTAACAAATGAGAGCTTTAGTCCTCTGCAGCAGCTGCCAGAGTAACTGTTTTTTTTAACTAAATCCAGAAATCATTGATAGTATTATCTTGTAGAGAAGACCATATCACAGTGATGTGCAACAATGATTGCTTAACAGATGCTGATAATCAGCCAGTTCTGACCATCACTTCAAATAATGCAGTTGTGTGACTTAACAAATGTCAGTCCTTTGCTGTTGCTGGAGGCAGTTAAGAAGGTACTACAAAAATATATTACCAAAATGAAACATGTAACACCATATTATACAAGCCAAGTATGTTAATGAATTAACTCTTTAGTGCAGCAGATCTTGCTCAGCAATCCACAAGTCATACAGAAAAAGCAGAAATATTACTGCATATGACGTACTGGTTTTTTTTTTTTTGGAGGAGGGGCTTACAGGGCACCTACATCTCATTTTTGGCCTATGTCTTCTCTATCATCAAAAATAGCTCTGCCCCCTGACATCACTCATTACAGGCCTGACCTTCTTCAATGGCTAATAATAATAGTGAATTGTTGCAGCAAACACCTCCAGAGTCAACAGAGCTGGACTGTGGACAGATGGGGCTGAACTCAGGGTTATGAATCAGGCACCTGCCAGCCATACCAATATCCCATTACTTGACACTCTCTCTCTCTCCATTTACTCTACACAGCGTTCAAACCTGTCTGTGTATATGGTATATTTTTCTTTACTTTTAAAATTGTCATAGAGATTTGGATTTTCTTTAAAATTCTTATTCAGGTTTTACCGAAAAAACACTGACAGCCATTTTTAAACAAAACAAAACACTCTCACATTGAAAACAAACTTGGCATGAGAAACAATGAGCTTTTCTTCCCTTGAAACTCTCATTTAGAGAAAATGCATCTGGCAACCTATTAAAACTGCAAGAGATGTGTTGGGATTCATACTCAGTTAGCTTATAGTAAAGTACTAATTGGTGTCTATGTAGTGGGGTGAAGGAATTAAAAAATGTGTAATGTGATTACTAACAGCATGGGACAGCCCACTGGACACAAGTGTCCCTTTTCTGGAGCAGCCCAGGTGTATGTCTGGTTAAGGCAGAATCGCATAGAAGACAAGTGAAAGGTATGGGCATTAAACTATGTACTATAGGAAGTGACTCCTTAACTACACATAGCCTACTCATTTGCACTCAGTGCTAGACAAACTGTTGTAGCCCAAATGCACTGCATTTCACATTTTTTTCTTATTTGCTGCTGTGTTTGTGAGGCTTTTTCATGTCATCCAGTTAAGGAAAATGCTAGTGTGGGAGACAGATTCCACATAAAGGTAGGCACGAGCAGTGCTTATTTTACTTGGGGCCTACTTACGACCGTAAACTTGTTCCATTTGTCAGGCCTTTGTGCCTAAGACTATGTGTAGTTGGCTGTCCTCACTAGCTGTTTATCTAGAAAGCTAACTTCTTAAATGCTTAACAAAAGACATTATGGAGGGTATGTTTGGGTCTTCTGAGTTAGCAGGGAAGAGAAAGGCCAAACAGCCTAGGTTTGACTCTTCGGCTGCACCTCCTACATCAGACTACTCTCTCTCGAGGTGGATGAATACCCAGAGATTCGTCCGGTCCTTGGTTCATATTCCTCGGCTGAAACCGGTTCAGTGGTCGCCATATATCCGACGACTGACACATCTTCAGATGCTGTGCAGACATCCCCTTCAGATGGTCAGGGGGAACTGAGACACATGATTTCAGAAGGCTCTTGGAGGATCCTTCAAATATTAGTTAGGGAGGAAGTTTCAACTACAGTTGTGGAGTGTGTAGGCCAACATGAGGCCATTCCACTTTGCATAAGATGGGTATGCACATCAAAAAGAAGCAAAAGACCAAGCATTCTACTTTTCCCAGAGATCCACAAAGTGAATAGCAGAGTTTTACCCAAGGCTTGTTGAATGCTCTTATGGCCCTTAAGCCTCCTCCTGTTGTCTCTGTCCCCCCTCCACCTTGGACCACAAAAGAGAATTAGGGAACAAGATTCTTCTGAAGAAGAATTTTCTTCAAATGATGAATCCTTAGGTTACTGTTCCCAGGTTCCTTTTCCTCTGTAGTATGCTTCTCCAGAAGAGGAGTCTAATGGTACTGATTCTCCGATAGAAGAGATTACTTTTGGGGAAACTATTTCCAAAATTATGGAGTTTTTCAAATGGGATAGTTCCCAGGTTAGTGATGTGTAGAAGAGATACTATGACCTATTGCAAATGGAGTCTCCGCCTGCTTCTGCTATTCCTCTAGTTTTACCTGCCTTATTGGATGCTTTTAATTCAGCATCCCAAACTCCAGATTCTCAGCTCCCAGCCCCTAAGAAGCTTGACTGCTTTTACAAAGTGCCAGAGGATAGCAGATTTATTTTCAGGTGTCCATCAGCTGTTCCTGCTATGCTCTCTGTGGCTTCAAATAAATCTTCCAGATTACTGCCATCTACTTCACTTCTCCCTTCTGGTAAGGGAAGCAGGACTTTGGAAAGACTGGGGAAGAAGTTTGTACTTCTGCCACCCTAGCTTTCTGTGCTATTAATTATCAGACTCATATGACCAGATATGCTTTGGCACAGGCCACACAAGTTATTTCTGATCTTCCTGATTCAGAAGGGAAAACTATTGCCTTCTCCTTATTAGGAGCTTCTTCTCAGGTAGCAAGAGATTCTTTTAAGTATAGTTATGACATAGCAGAAGCATCTTTTAGGGCAGCTGCACTAGGCTCTGTTTTGAGAAGGTATTCCTGGCTAAGACTTCAACCATTGCCAGATTACATTAAAGCTAAGTTACTGGATGCTCCTTTGGATAATAAAACTTTGTTTGGTTCGTCTGCTGATTTGTTTAAGTCTTTGCAGGAGAAAGGTAAGGAGCTACAGGATTTGAAACACATTTTTGTCTCACCTGTACCTAAGCTTCACAGAAATTATCCCTCCAAGACTGCTTTTGTGCAAAAACAGGCTCGCACTCCTCCATCTAAGACTAAAAAGGGTGGTAAAAGAACTCCTCCACCTAAGACTTCACAGTCTGCTCCTGCCCAGAAGCGGCTTTTTACTGACAAGCCAGGTAGTCTGTGACTACCACTGTCACGACAGAGTATTCCTCTTTCCCTTCATCTTTCTCTGTCTTTTCAAGTTTGGGGAAACATAACTCAGGACACATGGGTTCTTTCCTTTGTTCAAAATGGTTATTTCATAGTCTGGAAATCTCTTCCTCCCTTCATGGGTATTCCTTGGCCACCTCAGGAACAGCTGCATTTATTCCCAGAGGTTTTTCAGGACTTGTTGAATCAGGGAACAATTCATGAGGTTCCACTCATCAACTGAGGAAGAGGGTTTTATTCTGGAATGTTTCTAGTGCCCAGAAAGGATGGTCCCTAGAGACCAATTTTGGACATCTCACACCTTCTTGAAGGATCCTTTTTTCCGCATACTCTCCATTCAGACTTCATTTCCTTTCATTCTTCCTCAGGCTCTTATGGCATCACTGGATATCAAGAATGCCTACCTTCACATTCCTGTTCATCCGCTTTACAGGAAATTATTATGTTTCTGTGTTGCTTCCTTGCATTTTCAGTTCTCTGCTTTGCCCTGTGACCTTTCTGCTGCCCCAAGATTATTCACCAAATGCATAGCAACTGTAATTGCTTTCTACAGGCTTCAAGGCATCCAAGTTTTCCCTTACTTACATGACCTCCTGATTCAGGCATCTTCTCCAACGATCTTGTTTCAGAACCTAGACTTCACCATTTCCCTTCTGCAAAGCCTGGGGTTCACCATAAATTTCACAAAATCATCTGTCACCCCTTCTCAGGATCATGGTTTCTTGGGGTGCAGGGTACAGACTGACCTTATGCTGGCTTCTTTCCCTCCTCCAAAGGCTCTGTCTCTCATTTCTTTCTTCCTTACTCTTCTCCCTCTGCACTCTGTCACAGCCAGGGAGATTCTCAGACTTCTGGAATTCATGGTATTCACCATTCCAGTGCTACTTCTTACCAAACTTCACATGAGGAAGTTTCAGTGGTTCCTGAAAATAGTTTGGATACAGCATGCACATCCCCCAGAGATTTTGGTTCCTCTTCTTCCTTGTCTGAAGAAGGAACTCCCATGGTGGATTCAGCAGCTGGCCCTAAACCCAGTTCTCCCTCTGCATCCTCCTCATCCCTCTCAAGAGCTGTTCAAAGACACTTCAGATGTAGGTTGGGGAGCAGCCTTTGGCTCCATGAAGGTACAAGGGGGACTGGTCACCTTCCCAAAGAAAGGAGCACATCAACGTCAAAGAGATGAGTGCTTCTGCTGGCCCTTCAGGCTTTTTATCCTGTTTTCCTTCCAGGTCCTCTCAAACTGTTTACAGACAACACCACAGTCCTCTGGTATGTAAACAAGTGGGGGAGGGGGGATGTGACAAACTCTTATCTTTGCTGGCTAGCTCTCATGGCTTGGGAGTTTGCAGTTCAGTATCATGTCACTCTTCAGGCAGTGTACATCTCCTCTGGTCAAAATTACGTGGCAGACGCTGTGAGCAGGCCCTTGACTCAATGGATAGTTCACAGGGATGTGTTTCTGTACATTGTCCATTGGCATGGTAATCTTCAAGTAGAATTGTTTGCCTCCCCTCTGAAGAGACAACTTCCTCTATTTTGTACCAGAGACCCAGGTTCTCTGGTTTGGAAGGTGGGCGCCCTACCTTTTTCTTGAAAGGGGATGTTTCTTTATACATACTCGCCTTTCCTCTTATTCCGAAGGTCCTGTTCAATATTCAGCAGGACAAACCCAAAATCTTACTGGTGACTCCCTTTTGGCCAAGACAACATTGGTTCCCTCTTCTTCTTCATTTAGCCATGAGCAGTCATCACAAGTTAACTCACAGGATGGACCTTCTCACACAAGACAAAGGATCTCTTATCCATCCTCACCTGTCGACTTTGCAACTGACTGTGTGGGTGATAGGATTTTGATTTCTTTCAGACCAGAAAACCCAATATTAGGAAATCCTACTTATTTAAATGGAAGAGGTTTTCTATCTGATATCTTTCACATAACTTGGATCCATTGACTGTGGATGTTTCTCTGGTTTTCTCTTATTTTTGTGAATTGCTCAGTGCTGGGTTCATCTATCAAGGCCCACTTGTCAGCTTTATCTCCCCCTTTAGCGTCTAGGTTTGAGGCTAAACAATTACTCAAAGGTGTCCTACATATTAGACCAACCAGAAAGGCTGTTCCTCCTCCTTGGGATCTTAATTTTGTTTTGGAAAAATTGACTTTGGCTCCTTTTGAGCCTGCAGCTACAGCTTCCTTGCAGCATTGCTCTTGGAGGACGGGTGTCTGAGCTTCAAGCCCTTATGACGTCTCCTCCTTTTTTATTTTTTCGTAAGGACAGAGTGTCCTTGTGTACTACCCATTCTTTTATGCCCAGGGTTGTGAATGAGTTGTCACTTAATCAGTCCTTTCCTTTGCCCATCTTTTTCCCTTCTCCACAATTTCCTAGCGAGAGGATACTACACACCTTGGATGTGCATAGACAACTCAGATTTTATTTGGATAAAACCAAGGCTATCAGAAAATCTGATCAGCTTTTCTTTTCATCCCAGGTCTTTGGAATTACCTGTTTCCAAGCAAACTATTTCCTCTTGGATTTGTAAGGCTATTTCTTTTTGTTATGTTTGTCATGGTGAGAGCTTTCCTTTTTCTGTTAAGGCTCATTCTACTAGGGCTGTGGATTTTTCTGGTGCTTTCTTCAAGGGTTTGGGCACTAATTCCATTCTTGAAGCAGCTACCTGGACGTCTGTACATACCTTCACCAAACACTACAAGCTGGATGGAATCTCCAGAGCTAGGGCTAATTTTGCTAGGGCTATTCTTCATGGCTTTCTAGAGAGCTCTACTGCCCCTTCCTCCCAAGTTTCTTTGTGAGCTTTGGTACTCTCCCTCATGTTATGAATACTGCAACTGAAGAATAGAAGGACATGGTATGATTTTACATAACGATACTATGACAATAGATGTCTTTCTCTTCATTGTTGCAGTATACTATCCCTCTCTCCTAACCCATGTACTTGTAAGTAGTAAAAGGCTTTGGTATACTGGCCGGATGTCTGGTCACCTTTGGCAGGGAATTCCTCATATTATGAATACCGCAACAGTGAAGAGAAGAACATCTACCGTTATGGTAAGATTTTATACAATTATACCATCACATCCTGAGAACATGGCTTATGTGGTGATGCTCCTGTTAACTACTCAATCACTCAGAAGGTAATAAAATAAGTTTTTGAGGTGTGCCAGTTGGTGTGGGGTTAAATGTCTTGTCACCTATATATATAAGGTACACGGTTTGAGACTGAGTGTGTCATTTAACTAGTCAGAGTCCTTAACTGGGGCATTTCACACACACACACACACACACACACACACACACACCTCTTTCCGTTGCTGCAGTTAACCTGCAGAAATGCCTGTTAAGATGCACTTTCTCTTCCTGGATTGCTGGAGGTTGCAAAATAGCAAAGAATCACCCAAATATTTGTTTCTCTCACTTTCAAATCATCCTCCAGGTTTGGTTATCTGTGTACGTGAGTACCAGCTCCAGATAATGAAATGAGCTTGGACAGAAGTTTGATGTTTCTGTGGCAGTACCACCTTTATGAAGGGGTAGTATAAATGACTATTTTCGGTGTGTTGGGACAGTAGATTCAGATATTGTGCAATTTACTGGAAATGGAATGTGATGGGAAAGAGGTTTGATAGCAAGCTTTAGGTGTTTAGCAGGGAGACAATCTGGTGCATGAGTTGACGTTTTCGGTTTGGTGAGAAGTTTATAGCTAGAATTGGTTGTAGGGAGAAGGTGAGGAACTCTTTTGTGATTGGTGGATTTGATGGTGATGGCTGAGTAGTGTGTGTTGTTAAAGAGGTAACAGTATTGAAGAAATGAGAGTTAAATTTGCAAGCTATGTCCAGCTTGTTTAGGTTACGAAAGGGGTTAGATTGAGAGGTTTTACTAGGCTTTAAGAGGTTATTGGTAGAGGACCAGAAGAATTTTGAGTTAAGAGTTTTGGGAGTGTTGAAGGAAAGTGTAGTAATTTCTTTTGTCAGGTAAGATAAGTTTTTGCGAAGTTGTCTATATTGATTAAAAGGAGGATTGACTTCTGATTGTATACCATGATTTCCATTCTGCGTTAGTCTTTTCTCTGGTTTTAACCATGGTGCTGGGTTAGCTCTGGTTCTTCTTTTTCTAACAGGTGCAAAGCAATCACTTGTTAAATAAGATAATGTTGAGTACATTGTGATAATAAGGAAATGAAAGTGTTGGGATCAAAATTATTTATGTTCCTAGTGGAGCTAAATTTAATGACTTTGTGTAGTGGTCCATTGCTTAATAGGAAATGTTGGGTGGTGATTGCTTGAAGTGTCAGGGAGTACACCTGAATTGGTTATTTTATCTGGTGAGTTAGTAAGATTCCAGTCAAGGGTAGTATATTTGTTGTTTTAATGGCTGAATCTGATGTGAGAATTTATTAGCTGAGTAAAACCAAACAAGGTGGTTTATGTTGGAGGGGAGTTATGATCATTAATATTCCAGCCATTGTAATCCCCTAAGATGAGGGTTTAGTAGGTTATGTTAACTGTTAACCGGAAAAGGGTATCTTCTATTGCAGAGACTTTTGTTAGGGGGGATATATAGTGTTACAATACAGAGATATTTTCTGTTGTTAATTTTTAAGAGGTTTACTAGTAACTGTGTTGGAGAAGATTGATATTTTGTGTCGGTAATGTGTCATTGTTAATTGTTTGGATCAGAGTAATGCTAGACCCTCACCCCCCTGTTCATCCAGTTTGCATGAATGATATTGTTGCTAGGGTTGTAAGGAAGGTTGTTGTCATTAACGTGGAGTTTAAACCAGGTTTCATTGATGGCAATAATGTCTTAGTTGTGTGTGTTGCAATCCAGGCACAAAATTTGGAAATTTTATTAGTAATGCTGTGAATGTTAGTGTTAAATTATGAAAGTGTAGAGTTTGTGTTGGTTGTAGTGTTGATTGTGATATTGTGAGGGGGGAGATGAGAAAGTATTTGTGAATATGCTCTTGGGGCCAAGATAGGGGTGTCTGTCTCAAGATATTTGCAGGATAGGCGATGAGGTGATATGAATAGAATCATGAGTCTTGCATAATGTGCAAGGTTGTTTTCTTTTCAGTATGAGGTACTGTCTCATCAAATCCCTCCTGACTTTGTTCAACCTAAGTCTCTATACTGGTTTCATTCTAGAGGCATAGACAACAGTTGTGGTGGTCTCCTTCCACAAGGGTGGCCCCCACTAGTGATCCTGGTAACTATAGACCACCAAGCCTTACAAGCTTTATTTGTAAGGTAATGGAACACATCATTACAGAACTCCTAAACAAAGATATTGCCATCTTACAGTCCCACGGCTCAAAACTAGTTTGAGTTTGTAAGTGGTAGATCTTGCCTATTTAGGCTAGATTATTTCCTTGAAAAAGTCACTGAGCATTAGATGGGGACAATACCTTACACACCATTTACTTTCACTTGGCCAAGGCCTTCAAAACTATTTTGCACTTAGGCATGTCTGCAAATTAGTCAGACTAAGCTTAAACCTGTATTTAACCCAAAGGATAGCAAATTAGTTCACAGAGAGAACCCAGTCAATTAGGACTGGTGAACATACTCCTCTAAAAGGCTGTTTACCACTGGGATCCCCCAGGTTTCAATGCTAGGGCTGCTTCTGTTTACTCTTTACTTTTTTGATGTTGAAGCTGTTGTCAGAGATTTTTTTGCAGATGATTGTAAACTCTGCGGAGTTATTAACTCTTCTCAGGACTCCCAAATCTATCCGAGAGGGCCTAACATGTACAACTATAGTGTCAGGATCATAGTATAAAGCAATATGCTAAAATATGTAGTAATGTGTCCTTTGAAAAACATGAGCATCCAGAACAGTAATTTCTAGAGTATTACAGTGCCTGAGAGACTTGTTTCGCAAAGTTTAGTTATTCAGAGGCTTGCTATGCTATTGGGCATAGTTGCAAATCATCATCATCATCACCCCCTTTTTTCTGCATGGGGTTGGGGTATCATTTTAACTGTCACTAAATCTCTCAATTCAGTGCCCCACTCCTGCCTTCTTCAACACTTATGCCTGACTGTCGCATCTCTTCTTTCACGCAATCCATCCACCTCTTTGCTGGACATCCTCGTGTCCTCTTTCCTTCTTCCTGTCTGTCCCAAATCTTCCTTACCAGATTGTCTTCTGCTTTTCTACACATGCCCAAACCACCGTAATCTGTTCTCTTTGATCTCTTCTGCAATTTGCTGCATACATTTCTGGCATATGTATATGTGTGCATGTTTGCAAATGCTTTCACTGGTATGTGTTAATATGGCAGATGGATTTCGAAAGCCATCACCATGGGTGTTTGATCAGAATATTGCAGAGAATTGGAGAATATTTGAATAAGAGTATGATATTTTTATACAAGCAGCTTATTGTGATAAAGATGCATGCATCAGCGCATTCATTTTGCTAAACCTAGCTGGGTCAGAGGCCATTGAAAGGAAGCGTTCATGTGTGTATGCACCAGCATTATATGAGGGAGAAGGTGAAAACCATCATATTGTTGTTCAGGCCGAATCAAGAGAAGACCCTGAATGTTTGAAGCACAAATTCAGGGAAATGTGTAACCACCAGACCGATATTACTTTAGAGAGGCATTTGTTTTACACAAGAGATCAAAAGCCAGGGGAAACTTTCGCAGCTTATATAACTAACCTGAGAAACAAAGCTAAATGTGTCGGTTTGGAGACTTAAATGATAAAGTTGATAAAGGACAGGCTTGTGTGTGGTATTAACAGTGTTGCAGTGAGAGATTTTGCTTCGTGACAGTGATTTAATGCTGAGTAAAGCTATTGAGATTTGTCAAATCCACGAAGTTACAGAAAGGCACACAAGTATGCTTGCAAGTGATAAGAGCATGGTTTCAGCAGGCTCAAGAGCAAATGTAGACACCATGCAAAACGTGGCTAGCACAAGCAGGCCTAAGCACATGGCAGCTGCAACTGCTACAGGGTTTCCTGGGAGGAATCATAATTTTCCAGCAAGTTCTAAGAGAAGGACATGCTCAGTGCTGTACAAGGGTGAATCACCAAATCCAGCTTTATTGTTAACTGTCACAGTTGTGGTGCCAGTCATGAGTCTAGAAGAGAGAGAGAAATGCTTAGCACTTGTCAGTAATGCCACAAGTGTAAAACATTGAACCATTTTCAAAAGTTTTGTAAATCAAGTAAACCTCACACAGTTAAAGGGTCACTCGAAAAAGCAAGTTGATTAAATAGAGCGTTGCAGTTCTCCTTACTACGTAGATGGCGTGTCAGTGGTTGGTGAAAAGGTTGATGCAGTGAATTTGTTGGCAAAGATTTAACTGTTTTGTACTGTCCAGATCAATGGTAAATCTACCAAACTCGAAGTAGACACTGGTTCAAAGTGTAATGTTATGTCAGCAGACACATTTGCTAAGGTGAGAGCTGGTGAGCAACTCAGAGTGGCTAGTTGTGCGAAACTTGTTGCTTATGGAGGTGAAATTCAAACTGAAGGCTCAGTAGTGTTTTCATGTTATTTGGCTAGGAACTGTTACAGCTTTGTTATTCTATGTTGTCTGAACACCTGTGCAGTCATTCTTGGGTCTCAGAGACAGTTTGAGAATGAATTTGCTTTCCTTTACCAAAGTTGTTCATATAAGCATATCTCCTAGTTCCAATTTTACTAAAGCTATTTTCTCAGAGTATGCTAATGCTTTTAATGCCAAGTTAGGCCAACTTCCAGTTGTCTATTCTATGAAGTTAGACCCAGAGGTCAGTCCAGTGGTCAGACCAGCAAGAAAAGTTCCGATAGCTGTGCAGAATAAAGTTAAAGATCAGTTGGATAAAATGGTGCAGCAAGGTGTAATTTGTCCAGTCACATAACCAACTGAATGGGTGTCGTCCATGGTAGCAGCCCATAAAAAAGGCTCAGACGAAATCAGAATATGTATTGGCCCAAGAGATTTGAACAAGGCATTAAAGAGACTGCATCATCTAGTGCGTACAGTCTAGGAAGTCACAGTCCTAATACCAAATGCCACTGTTTTTATGTCTTAGATGCACAAAGTTCATTTTGGCAAGTGATGCTTGATCTCAAATTTTCATTACTGACTACTTTCAGTACCCCATATGGCAGATGTAGATTCTTCAGAATGCCATTTGGAGTAAATTGTGAAAATTAAGTCTTTCAGCGTGCAGTGGAGCAAATTTTTTCAGATTATCCTTGTGCCATAATAGATTTATTCATTTATTATTTATTTTACATTTGTTTGCCAGGAAGGACCAACTGGACAGAGCTGTCCGTTTTCAGCGGAGGCCCTGGGAGAAAAGCTCCAGAACAATTGCTAACATACTATACATAAGATATTTACACATTCAGTTATAAAAATGTAGCACACAATAACATGATTGCATAAAATATTTACATAAGCATAGTGGTTTAGACATGCAATTAAAAGTATAGCAGGTAGTAACATTTGATTGTTGTTCATACAGTATGTTTAGTAGAGATAATCTTGAAGATGTACTGAAGATAAGACAAGAAAGGAAAAGCAAAAACAGGAGGAGAATATAGACAAGTTCATATGAGGTGCATTGACATTTTAAGGGAAAGCTTTTCAGCTTAGTCTAGGGGAATTGTTAGTGGGTATAGATGGGGCAGTGGGGAGTAGGCGACAGTGAGTTGGTAAGTAACGTGTGATAATATATAGTGCATCTGTGGGAGTTTTAAAGAGGTTGAATAGGTGGGGAAAGGAGTTAGAATATGTCAGCCAGGTGCTATGCCGTTGCATGTCCAGGAGTTGTTTAGGTGGGAAATAAGCTGTTTTTTGAAGATGGTTTTATTAGGTTGCACCCTGATTTGTAGTGGTAGGGAGTTCCAAATCTTGGCAAATTTGCTAGAATACAGGGAGTCACCAGAGCTGCAATGGCTTTTGGAGATTGCGATTAGTGCCTTGTTAGTGGATCTAAATTCTTGGTTATTGGAGTAGAGGATGATCAGGTCTTGTAAGGCTGGAGTTTTGTCAGGTTGGTACAGTATTTGGTGAGCTAGAAGAAGTGATTTATTGGTTCGAGGCAGTGGTGAAGCAGATCATGACAGAAACCTTAAGAGAGTTCTAGACAGAGCATGTAAAGTGAACGTAAAGCTCAGTCCTCTAAAGTGCAAATTCAGACTACCAGAAGTTACATATGTAGGTTATTTATTTACTAGCACTGGCTTGCAACCAGACCCATCCAAGCAAGCAGTCATTCTTGCACCCGATGATGTTCAGGCTGTACAACATTTTCTTGGTATGGTCAACTATTTAGGCACATTTGTACCAGACTTCAGTGAGTTAACAGCACCTTTGAGAGAGCTGACGCACAAAAATGTTGCATGGTCTTTGTTGGAACAGCACCAGAAAACATTTGAAGACCTTAAGCAGAAAATTGCTACCCCACTTACATTGATACTTTGATGTTAATAAACTAGTAACTCTTTCCTGAAATGCTTCAAAATTTGGTCTTGGTGCAGTTATTCTTCAAGAAGACAGACCAGTGGCCTATGAATCAAGAACCCTTACCCAAACTGAAATGCAATATGCTCAAATTGAGAAAGAACTTTTGGCAGTAGTATTTGCATGTTCAAAGTCTCATGATTATATCTGTTGTCAAGCGATTCATATTGAAACTGATCACCAACCTCTAGTTACTATTTTAAAGAAGCCTATGCATTTAACTCCAGTGAGATTACAAAGAATGATGCTCAAACTGCAAAAGTACAACTTCAAAATGGTCTGTACAAAAGACAAACTTCTTTATCTGGCTGATACCTTATCCAGATTACCCAGAAATACAATGGAACAGCTTCATGCAGAGAATTTTGACTTTGATGTCATGGAAGTGCATAATTTTTCTACCATGAGACTTGATGAGCTGAGAGATCATATGAAGACTGATCCAATTTTGCAAAAGCTCAACCAGTACATGAATGTTGGATGCCGAAAAATAAGATATGGTAGCAGGTAGATTGGGCCTCCATAAGTAAAAATAATCCAAAGTAAAAATACTGGCAGGCACCAAACCACGGCAGATAAAAGCATAAAAACTATTCACAAACAGGTAAGAGGTGAGTGCTTTCGCAGCCAAAGCTGCTTCATCAGACAATGAATAAAATCATGCACTGGCTTTTAAATACATCCTATCCAGTGGTATTCACATTTCAGTTGATTACATAATAATTCAATTATTCAATCACCATTACTTAAAGGGCAGTATACCATTGTAAAAGCATCTAAAAATTCCATATATAAAAACATATTCACCTACTTAAAGGTCTGTTAGTACAGGTTTCATATAGACATCTTGTCATTCAATAACTTTCCCATTGTAGCACGCATCCGAATGATCCATTCTAATTTTTTTGTCTCAACCTTATTTCTAGCAGAACCCCCCCCCCCGTTATCTAAATGTACCAATTCAGTAACCATAAACTTTAAGCTGTGTGATATATCTGTTTCTATTATGTGTTTTGCTAATGCATTAGTATCAGCTCTCCTATGTATATCATAGACATGCTCTTTTATTCGATCTCATAGTCTCCTCTAAAGAATTAGAATGGATCATTTGGATGTGTGCTACAATGGGAAAGAGACTGAATGACAAGATGTCTATCGAACCTGTACTAACTAATAGACCTTTAAGTAGGTGAATATGTTTTTATATATGGAATTTATAGATGCTTTTACAATGCTATACTGCCCTTTAAGCAATGGTGAGTGAGTAATTGAATTATTATGTAATCAATTGAAATGTGAATACCATTGGATAGCCAGTGCCTGATTTTATTCATAGTCTGATGAAGCAGCTTTGGCTATGAAAGCGCTTACCTCTTATTTGATTGTGAATAAAGTTTTTATGCTTTTATCTGCCGTGGTTTGGTGCCTGCCAGTTTTTTACTCTGGATTAATGTTGGATGGCTGTCAAAGCAATCTAGTGTACCACCTGGAATGCAAACTTATTTCCTTACAGAGATGAGATGTTGATGGAAGATGTCATTATTTTCAAAGGTCCTAAAATTGTTGTTCCTGCTCCCTTACAACGTGAATTAATCCAGTTTTGCATTGTAGTCACCCAGGTTCTAAATCTACCAAAAGAAGGTTGAGAGAACTAGTATTTTGGCCTTCTCTAGTAAAAGACATTGATAAAGTGCTTTCTTCTTTAAGCAATAGAACAAAATCGCATTTGAAAAAAGAACCACTTCAGCCAAGTCAAGTTCCTGACCTGCCTTGGTCAACAGTAGCTACTTATATATTCGAGTGGAACAATCAGTATTACTTAGTGTTAGTAGACTTTTATTCAAACTGGTTTGATATTGATTTACTACCTAAAAACAAATCCAAGGTACCAAGGAGTCAAAACCAGCCAGGAGAGTTCATAAACCGATTTTAATAAAGAATAAAACACATGAGCGCAGCCACATAAAACATAGCGCTATCATTTTAAAACTTCAGATCTGTTTTTGACTCCCTGGTACCTAGGATTTGTTTTTTGGGTGCCAACTTGCCTTTTATTACAATGATTTACTACCTAACCTAATGCCCACTACGATCACCAAGTTGAAACATCATTTCTCAGTCCATGGTAGTCCACACAAAGTTATTGCTGATAATGGTACTCAGTTTACTGGTTAGTTGTTTCAGAAATTTGCAGAAGAATGGGACTTTGTACATGTTACTAGTAGTCCAGAACATTCACAGTCAAATAGACTAGCTGAACGTGTAGTACAGAGTGCAAAGCAATTGCTTGAGAGGTCAAAGCATGACAATACCAATGTCTTTTTGAATTTACTTAATCTCAGAAACATACCCCGTGACAATGTACTTTGCTCACCTGCTCAGAGACTTCTGTCTAGGCACACCAGAACAACATTGCCTATCAGTTCCAGTTTGTTGAGGCCTAAAGCTAAGAACAACAGGACAATTAGAGCCCAACTATTCAGAAAGCGTTCTTTCCAGAAGTCTAGCTATAATAGATTGAGCAGGTTTCTTCATCCATTGAAAGAAGGAGAGACTGTGAGGGTACAAACGGTGAAAGGTTTCAACTGGCTTGGTCAAATAACAAGTATATGTACCGAGTTGAGATCCTACTTTGTAGAATCTGAGGGTGTGGAATACAGGAGAAATCACAGATATCTTCTTCCTGTATCAGAATCGATATCGCAGCATTGTTCCTGTGATACAGACTCAAAATCTCAGAGCAGTCCAGACAATGTTCCTGTTGCAGAACACGTCTTGACTTCTAGTTCCATTACTGATGTTCCTGATGTCCCTAAAAGTGAACATTCAGCAGAGACAGTCCCATTTGCTAGACCTAATTCTAATTTTTATGTCACACAATTTGGTCGTATTTCCAGACCTAGTCTAAAATACACAGCAACCTGGACATAATTGTTTATATGTATTTAGTTCTGTATAATTGCATGACAAAGATTTATTTGTATTGATTGCTTATTAATTAATGTTGTCAACATTACATGATTTATCTCTCAAAGAGGGAGGATGTAGAATAGAGTGTGTGTGCTGTATCATTATGAAAGCATTTCAAGGCTTGAACGTGCATATAAATAGCAAGCATCAGGGCCATTTTGTGAGTGCAGCCAGAGAGTGAGCATGTATTAGTGTAATAGCTAGTTTGTTTATAAGTTTATCCAAGTTAAAGTTATTAAGCCTCAATCCTAAGTTATTAAGCCTCAATCCTAATGTAATAAAGCTGCTTGAATAGAACCCACAAAGACTCGTCTATTTTATCCCGACTAGAGAGTGACATAGACTTTATTAAGTATTTATATTTTGGATGTAAAGTACTTCAGCAACAATTACAAATCTTACTGCAACTTTGAAACATTAGATAGAGGAGCTGATGTATATTCCAACAATAAAACAAATACAAAGATTGTATCAGATAGCCCGTTATCTAAATGCAGTAGTGCTCGTTAAGGAATACAAGAAAATAATGGACCTTACTGGGTAAGAAGGCTGTCTGTCTGCAGCATTGGTGCTCACAACACCTGTATGTAGGCAGTCCGTTATTTCCCTGTAATGCCCATTCTGTTGGACATTATTTCTTGATTATTAGGACTATAATAAGATATAATGAATGGTCCCTTTAGTGGGACTTTCAAACACAGCTTGAAAAGCCCTAATGTTTCCTCACTAAGAAAAGCCAGAGTTCCAAGAGGTGTACATAATTCAATAAAGTCTTGTCTCTTGCTTCCATCTCATGCAGACTCCTTTGTGGTTACATCTGTCTAACCTACTAGGCCTCAATTGACTCAGTACTTTGTGACCTTCACATTTGCAAAACCTGTAACTCTACAAACCATTACACAGGAGACTTAAATCTCTATCATATTATAAATAGAGCCTCCTGATGGAATAGATGCATATCTCAAAGTATTCCTTTCCTGTGAAACTGACTTCCTGTTTGTATTAAGCAGATTAGCTCCATAACCCTCTTCACACACAGCGTAGATAAAAGCTTGATCATGGTTAAATGAGGCCATAGGAAGAGGAATGGACCAACACCCCCCCACAGTGATTCTGTTGTCCCATTACTTGTCTCCAAGAACCCACTTACCATAAACACTGCTCAAAACTGTCAGCGTGTATACTGTTTTCTTTACTTTTAAAATACAGACAGAGATATGGCTTTAATTTAATACTTTTAATTTAAATATGCTTGTTGACCAGGTTAGTCCCACTAGGCTAGTAATGTTTTTTTCAGGGGAAGCCCTTGGTGGGTTTCTTACTACTAGGTGAAATTTGGCCAGGGTATTGGAGAACTCCCCCTTTTCTTTCTGATAGCTCAGCTGGATGTAAAAGATCCCAACAGCACCTACCATTAACAGACAGATGGAGACTTAGTTTAGTATCTTATCCAAAGGTGATGCTCTCAGGAGTGACTGTGTTCTTTATTTGCAGAATATCAGTTAACAACATAAGTATCATTAATGTCTAGTGACAAGTTATCAATCTCTGGTCATTTACATCTTGGTGTTTTTTAATATAGCCTTTTTTGTCTTCCAACAAGACAAGTTGCATCAGGAACTCACCTTGGCCTGATTAAAACATGGCAGAACTAGGTTGCTCATGACGACCTTTATCTCAGTCGCTTGGCATGCTGAATCCTAAAGCTGTTCTTCCCTTTTTTGATATGGTTCCTAGTGACCCTTTTGAGTTCCTGCTTTTGTAAGTTTTAGCACCGTTCTTTCTTGTCTTTGTTACCTGGTGATTTATTACCTTTGGGTAATTCTCAGTGTTTTAGCTTAAATGTATGTAGAGAATGTTTACTTTTCCTGTTCAATAAAGATTGAATATTGCTTTATCTCATTACTCATACCAAGTGCCAGTCAGTTCCCAGTAAAAAATGGGAGCAATGCCTTTGATTCTGTTACAAAAGTCACAGCCTCTCCCTGTTTGACCTGTATTGGAACTTAAACAGACGAGCAGAGTTTGACAGAACACTTTATTGTGTCACATTTACCCAGACATGCTGCAACACCTATATTTTCCAGCTCCTGACAAGTGCAAATCCAGAGCATTCCAGAAATGCATCATTTGCATAAATAGCATACTGACAGCTTGTAAGACTTCATTGGGGGCATTAAATGAGTAAGTGGTGAGTGGAGAATAAGCATTGTGTGTTCAGAAAGGAGAATTGTCAGTGTCTGGAAAGCCTGGTAGAAACAGGATCCTTATGCAATACTGGCCCTGTTAGTTTTAGAAAGTACGCTGAGGCAGAGAGGAAATTATATTTATTTTGTTGTTGTCCATGTAGTCAAGTGCAAATATTAGGGATACACATTAATTTGCAGCATTTATGGAAATACCTAGCGAGTGAAGAAACCACCTCCCTCCCTGTATCCTAGCTTATCTTTTTGCTCTAATGCTGTGTTATAAACTACAGCAAATAGAAAACCCTCATAACATGCATGTTAGTTTGCAGTTATTTTACTTAAATTAGTAATGGAATACATAATGTGCACCCATTATGCACAGACACGTGCAGATATCTTGTGTGTCCATCGAAGCGTTCTCCACCTGGATTGGAAAGATCATAGAAAGGAAGACTACAACCCTTGTCCCCCCCTTCATATCCAGAAAGGTTAACAAGCTTTATAACGTAGCTAGTGTATCTTCTTCTGTTTGAAACAGGTCAAGTTTCCTGTAGATATATTACATGAGGGGTATGTTTTCTAGAACAGACATGAGTTTGGTTGTAAACTGGTTTGTTGGTTTTGATTTAAGGTCACCTTACTTTGTAAAAATGTAATGCAGGGTGGTGATTACATTTGTTAACAGTGTACCTATTAACTGCTACAGATGGCAGAGGCTAATGATGGTAAATGGAAACGGACCTTTTCTCTCTTTCTAACTTCCAGATTACTGTTCTGACTTTTTAGGTGCATAGGTACTTAATGGGCTGTTAATCTATGAGGATCTTAGAAGCCTAGCCCCACATTTGTATGAAGTTTTTATATCTTGTAATTTAAATATGAATAACCCAGAGTCAGGCAGAACATTTACATATTATCCCTGTCCATAAGGGACAAGGTTGCTAAACCAGGGGTGAATTTGCGGTTTCCCATCCAGTCATCCAGATAGCATTTGAATTAAGGTAAGTACTTTTGCTTTATATGGAGAGGAAGACAAATCCAAATAAGTGGTTTTCTCTGTGATGTACATATCAGTCCCTCCAGCATGTTCTGTTTACTTTGCAGAAGAGGTTAAGATCTCTTGAGCGGTTGTTTATTTCACCATTGGACTTGGATGTGCATTAGGTGAGAAAGGATGGCATATGTTGATGATTTGTTCACAAGACTGAGATCTCCCCTTGGTAGCTTGTATGATGCTCATAAGATCGACAAATCTTTGAAAGAGTCAGTGTAGTTTTAAGATTTAGGCCATTGATTTTCTTGGTAGGAAAGCTTTGCGGTCATTCAAGTTGTGTTAAGTGTTTGGACAGGTACCTATTGAAGGGAGCATTATATTCCATGATCGGACTAGTAAGTGCTGAATACAGTGGAATGATCACATCCCTGGGCATCATCATACCCTTACTAATAAGCTATAAAATGATAAAGGACTTTCTTGGAATAGCAGGTAATATGATGACCAAAGACCGTTTGTTGCCCACATAGGTTCCCAGGGCCCTAATCACTGAAATAATTTTCTGGGTTGTGCTGTCAAGTTTGCCAGAGGAGACTATTATACATTTTTTGGCATTTAGTTTTAGTCCATAGTTATCACACCAAAAATTTGTTTGGGAAAGGCCTTTTTGGAGGATCTTGGTCAGCCACAACCCTTTACATTAGCTTTCACCTGTGAGATGAAAATGTCCAAGAGAAATGGCCCAGGGACTAAACCCTGGCATACCCCACTAGTGACAAGTCTTTTGGAGGAGGTAGGGCCATCTGCCCTAATTTCCTGGGTTATAGTTGTGAGTCAATTTGCTATCCAATGATAGGGATTAACATTTAGCTAGAAGAATTTATCAACAATATCTGAGTGTGGGATAGTATCAAATACCTTTCTGAGGTCTTGATATGTGGTATGTACTGGTTTTCCCCTCATCCATTGTTTCAGTAACCTTCTCAAAGAAGTCAGGCTCTGCCCTTGACAAAACTGAAATGGCTTAGGTCAAAGGTTTGTCGGTTACCAATGTCCTTATTTATTAATTCCATAATGATTCTCTACATAGCCTTTCAGATGAGTCTGGTCTGATTTATGGGTCTGTAATTACCTGGGTCCATTGATGCTCCACCTTTGTGGCTGTTCTGTCCTGTCTTTCTGACAAAGCCTTTTTGGAGATGTAATATACTGAATAGCCTTTGTAGAGGGTTTGACAATACCTGTTTCAGGCTGCTCAGTAGGCAGCCTGGTATGTTTTCTGACCCCCACAGAGGCAGTGTTCTTGGTCTTGGAAAATGCTTTGAAGATTTGTTCTTGGGAGATTCAGTTGTGGATGGGGGAGTGGGTATACATTCAGAAATGTGATCTGAAAATGTATGGGAATGCATTTAATGTAGTGATGATCCAGCCTGCCTTACTTTTATAAAACAGCCATTTTGGGTTGGGTAATAGTTGCTTGAATCAGATACTGTTTACTTATTATGGAAAGATAAACAATTTCCGACTGTGCATTCCTTTGTCACTACTGCTGTTATAGTTTCAGATAGAAAAATAAGAGAGCCTGATTAAGGCAGAGCATAGTACTTGGTGGACATAGTATCAGAGTGTATTATCACTGGGCCAGTTGGCAAGGATAAAATTGTTAAACTTATGTAGAAAGTCATTACTTATCTTCACTGACTCTAAATGTAGCTAAACAAAGAAGTGAAGATACTCAAAGACTACGATGTCTATGGTGACATTACTTTTTTTTTTTTTTTTTAACCCGAGACAATTTTTGAACTTTCTTCTGGGATGATTCTTGCATTGTATAGTAGTATATTTTTGTTTTCATTCTAGTATCAACCACTCTCCATTCTTTTTGTTAAGAACTTGATGATCTTTCGCTATGAAGGTAATGGCTGTCTTACTGCTTCTGTGGCATTGTCTCTCTCCCATAGACAGGCTGCAGCATTATTACCATCCATGACCTTCTACTGCTCTACTCACTGCACTGAAATGATTAATCTCCTGACTTTATTCCGAGTTTTTTAGTAGCTTAATTGTTTGTTTGCCTTTATTTCCAATAAAAGTACAAGAATGCAGTTATAATTGAAGTGAATTGTATTAATGTTTATGGAATTATTGATCCATAGGCGTTGGGTTGTATGGGTCCCTGGATCTCTAGCTTCAGTATTGTTTGGTAAGCTAGGCAGAGACCCACCCATTGATACTTAATAAGAAATGAAAACGCTTCTGTTCACTTTCTTGTATTTATGAGGCTTTTCACTCTTGCTGTCTGTTGGAGCAATAACATGTCACCCTTGAAAATGTTAAAAATGATCAAATACAAGGATTTCTTGTTGAAGTCAAAACTTGAAACCATTTTTTCTCTTGATTCATCTGCATTCTCCTTTGTTCCTCTTTTTATAACTCATATTGAGTTGCATTCTCTTGTCATTTGAAAATAAATAATTTCTAAAGGCAGTTACAGTGAACAGCAATATTTAACTGTCTCTTGATTCACTGCTGAAGTGATCCATCTCTTTAAGTCAGGAAAGATAGCAGACTAAATGTTCTCATTTAGTATTGCTTTAGCCTCCCTTTGGTATTTTGAAAATATGGTATGTCTTAGCGCATTCATTTTTGCAGAATTATAGTTTTGCTTTTTTAATGGTATTGTTGATAAGAGACATGGTGTCTTTCTTTATCAGTGAAGTATTGACTTCCTGTATAAGGAACCTGCACTTTAGCCGTAGTTGAAACAATTGGCATTGTCAAGTACATAGTCACTCATTTATAGTACCCATTGCTTCACTCAGTCATGTTCTTTTCCCATGAGGATCACCAAAGTAAAAATGTTGTGCTATGTGCTTTTAAAAGCGATTAGTACAAATACTGTGTAGAAACTGTAAAGGCATCGTCATAAAATTAAGGGGGCGGCTAAAGATTGTTTGTTTTGTCTTTCGGCTTTTCCCGGTTCGGGGTCACCACAGCGGAACTCCGGTTGATTGGCAGTAGATTTTTACATACTGGCTTGCTGGGCCTAACGCACAACCTTCAACGAAGGAACACCCATTCACGCATGTCGCTACACAGAAGACGCTGTAACTGAGAATCGAACGGGCAACGTCTAACATCATTGGTGTTAAATCAGTAGGTAGGCTTCCAGACCCAAGTAGCATAGTGGAAAATTTAGAACTTCTGTTCATAGTGTAGTAACAGATCTAGTATGAGTTTTTAATTCACTTTGGCTGTCATTGTGCTTTATAGACTGTGCATTACATAGAGATGTTGTAAGGGTAAAAAGAAAAATAGCTGAGTCAAATGTGTGCAGACAAACGCATATTTCTGTATTTCCAAGTCAGCAGTGTAGTATAGCGCAGTAAGTATGGAAAACATATTCAAATGATAGTAATTTGGATTTATAAAAACCATGTACTTCATTCAGAGCTAAATAATTATATACAAGAGATATTCTGATTAACACTACTATATGCGTAATGATATTTATGTTTTATTAATATTTCTGGGCAAAGTCCACTGTTCCCGACATATGGTGCGTGTAGCAACCTAATTTCTGTCAACACGAACAAATCACCGCAGAACACCAAGACTGACTTGAAATTAGCATTTGAGGTTTTAAACTCTGTCGTAAATTTTGGCAACACATTACATGACTGTTCTGATGTGTTCGAAACATGAGCAATGAAATATGAGATGCTGAAATGTTCAATACGATGATGTACAAATAGAGGGGTTGTTTTCATGGAAACACAAACTAATTTTGGCCAATGTTAAGCTGAGATGGGCAGACCATAATTTTTCATGATGCAGCCTGCACTGTAATATTTTCAGTCAGCACTCTGGTAGCTTTATTCCATTGTATAGTGTTTTAATTGCTTTCTGTATCTTATATTGTGTTCACTAATTTGTATTTGGTAAGTCATTGCTCAAGTGTGAGGATTTCGGGCTTCAGTAACCATGTGCACTGCTGTTAAATTTTGTTGGACGTTGTGAAAGTTAGCCATTTTAATGAACAGGTGTACACCTTTGTAAAGTATTTTAATTAGCATTCTATGCCTTATGTTGCACATACTAGTTTGTGTTTAGTAAGTCTTTGGATGTGTGTGAAAAATGAATTCATTAACACCTAACCTGAAAGTTAAAATACGAAAGTTCTTTAGTGCACACTCACCTCCACAATGGTAATAATAATGTCAGCCAGATATAATAATGAATTGATATTGAACAAGTAATTAGATAATACATGCACGCTATTTTTATTGGTTCATAGGTTGGTACTAGGCTATCAGCCCTAGGGCCTATAGAAGCCTAGCCATAACAATTCCCTGGCTATTTCTTCCCACACTTTTTACTTCCCTGGACCCCTGTCTAGCAGGGCGATTGACGTGATCCCCGGGGTGAATTTCCTTTCTCCCATTCAATCATCAAGGTTCCTTTTGAAGAGGGCCAAAGAGGCACTCTGCTTGACATGTATGGGCAATCTATTCCAGAGTGTGGGGAGTCTCTGGGTCAGGAATCTGTCCCTCCAGCATGTTTTGTTTATTGTGATGACAAGGTTTAGATCCCTGGAGCGTGTGGCTCTGAGGGATTGGGATTTCTTTAAGTGTAGCATGTCCAACAGCTCTGGGTTTGACATGGCCTTGTATGTTAAGCAGAGATTGCCTCTGAGTAGACGATATGCGACAGAGTATAGCTGGAGTTTTTTAAGGCGGTCAGCGTAGGGCATCTGCTTTAGGCCTGTGATTCTTTTAGTGAGGTATTTCTGCGGCCTTTCCAGTTGTTGCAGATGCCTTGAGAGTTACACACCAAACGGGGAGTTGTATTCTATAATGGGTCTAATGAGGGATGAGTACAGTGGGACAATGACCTCCTTTTTTCTGGATGAAAATCCCTTAGTGATGAGGTGTGCCACATAGAAGGGTTTCCTGACTGTTGTGGCGATGTGGTTATCGAAGGTGAGACCGCGGTCCACCTGTGTCCCTAAGTCTCTTGTCACACTTTCAGTGTTTAGTGTACTGCCACACCTATATGGTAATTCACGGATACAGGTTTTTTCCCAAAGGGGATACCTATACATTTTTTGGCATTGAGCTTGAGCCCATGGCTCTGGCACCAAGCATCTGTTTTTGTAAGGCCCCTTTGTAGAGTATCCACATCATTTGGGGATTCAATAATGGCTCCCAGTTTGCAGTCATCTGCGAACTTTGTTAGCCAGAGTCCCTTAGTGCCTGTATTTCAGAGAAGTAGATGCCAAACAAGAGCAGTCCCAGGACTGAACCCTGAGGTACTCCACTTGTCACTTGTCTGGAGCTGGATTTGGAGTCGGCTACTTTTACAGTGTGGGCTCTATCAGTAAGCCAGTTAGCAACCCATTGGTTGACGTAAGGATTAATGCCCAGCTTAGTAAGTTTATCTATGAATCCAGAGTGGGGGATGGTGTCAAAGGCCTTGGCAAGGTCTAGATAGGCTGTGTGGACCAACTTACCCTTGTCCATGGCTCTGGAGACTGATTCAAAGAAGTCAGTCAGGTTCAGGAGACAAGATCGGCCCTTCATGAACCCAAATCTGGTGGGGTCCAGTGTTTGAAGGTTGCCAATGTCTTTGCTTATAAGTTCCATGATAATACTCTCCATGGCCTTGCAGATAAGGCTCGTCAGACTGATGGGACAGTAGTTTCCGGGATCCAAGGTGGATCCCCCCTTGTGGAGTGGGATAACTGTAGCTCTGTGCCACTCAGTGGTTACGAAACCTGAGGTGAGGCAATGATTAAACATGACACTTAAGTGAGGTGCCAGTTCATATTGTAGTTCATGTAGTACACAGCCCGGGATGTCATCTGGTCCCATGGATGCTGTATTCTTAGCTTTGGAGAGTGGGTTTTTTACCTGTGTGGCCGTTATTACTGGAATTTGGCAATCTTCTGGTATTGAGATGGACCATTTAGGGGGTCAGAGGGGGGTGAAGTTGGCACTGAATCGATCTGCCAAGATATTGGCAATATCCTTGGGATCAGTATATTTAATGCCATTTTGTTTTAGCTCAGAGCAGATCTGAGCATTGCCATTTAGATTCTTGACATGGTTATAGAATGCCTTGTGGTTGTCTTTGGAATCTTTGGCAGCTTTATTTTCGTAACTAGCTTTGGAGGATTTTATGAGGGATCTCAGTTTCTTACTGAGGCTGGTAAGGGTGTTTTTTGCATCCTGGGATTTTCCTCTTTTCTGCAACAGTTTCTTCCTTTTGTTGTAAAGTTTGTTTATGGCAGGGGACCACCAGATTGGCTTCCTTTTTTTGGATGAGAGCATCTTGGTTCTATTTGGGATGGCATGATTCATGCATGAGTAGATGTGCTCGTACAGTGCCTTAGTGTAGGATTCAGTAGTTGCACTTTCAGTTCCCGTCTGCATGGGTGTCATGAAGTTTGTCACTTCTGACTTGAGTAGCATGAAGTTGGCTTTGGAGAAGTTTTTTATGGAGGTTTCCTTACTAGGGGGTGGGGGTGGGATGTGGATGTTAAGGGTGATTAGCTTATGGTCAGACCTGACTAACGAGGGGGTGACCATAGGTGTGGCGCATCTATTTCACATGTTGGTAATTATACAAACAACTATTAATATTGCTCCAACTGTTGTAGATACCCCCCATCTATTTTGTTTATGCAGATGTGATCTTCAGTTTGTAGCAAAGCAGTTTTGTAGGTGTCACTCCATTTTTTTAGATTTTTGCATAGCTATGATTGATATGCATATTTCATAGACAAATGTAAATATGTGCAAAGTAGTTCTAGTTAGACATCAGCTATGAAGTAAAGGTTTTCCAGCATTGTGTAAGCTTTCATTTGGTACCACAGAGTACCATATCAGTACCTGATGGTTCATGTTATTAATATGATTTACATTTATTTATTTATTTATTGGGTAATTCCATCTGGGCCAGAAACCCATTTTCAGCAGAGACCTGGGTAGAAAAGCTCCAAACATACAGTTGAGAAAATTAAATAGTCTTAATAGTAACAATATTACTAATGTTTGATAAGTCACAGTGTAAAAATAAAAAGAAAAACAAATTATGGTACAAACAAGACGTACATTTTCAAAAAACAGTGTTTGACCATCGATTTCCTAGGATTTAAGATCACACTAGTTGCTAATAGAAGTGTAGTAAAGCATTAGCCAAGTAGAAAATAAACAGTAGCCATGGTGGTTGAGCTAGATAGGATAAGGAGCAGTTATAAGAGAGAATAGATAGAGATTGGGTAGATTTAGCCAGGAGTATGGCAGGAGCAGAGCCAATGATTTGTTAGATGTTCTTTTAGGAGGTGTTTGAACTCATAATAAGTTGTTTTGCTATGGGTTGAGGAAGTGTGTTCCAAAACTTTGCAATTTTATAGGAGTAGAGGGAGAGGTGCCTTGAGTGTTGTGGGGTTGAATATCCTTTTACATTAGTTTGTTTGAGGACCTAAGTGATCTGTAATTTATATTAGATTGAATTAGGTTAGTAAGTGCAGATAAGTCATTGGGTTGGTGAATTATTTTGTGGACTATGGTCAGTTAATTGAGTGTTAAAAGGTTTGGGAGTTCAAGCCAGTTGAGTTTGGAGAGTACTGAGCAGTGGTGGGTTCTGTATGGGTGGCCTGCAGCAAACTTAGGAATTTTATTATAGCAGGATTCTAGACTATTCAGATCTGCTTTTCATAGATTAGTAAATATTTGGGATCCGTAGAGGAGAGTGGGTAGTGGCTAGTCTGGCACTATTCAGAAAGGAATGGTTTGGCTCTATATAGTGTGCCTAGTTTGGTGTAGACTTTTTTGATGGTGAGGGTGATGTGGATATCAAATCTTAGGGTATCATCTATTGTGACACCTAGATGTTTGGTTTGACTTGTGGGATCTATTTTGGTGCCGTTTGAGGAAGATATTGTTAGAGGGAACTGGCAAGTTTTGTATCTGTTTCTAAAAATTATTGTCTTGGTTTTGTTAGGGTTTAGTATAAGCTGGTGTTCAGTGAGGTATTTTTCTATATTCTGAAAAGATATTTGCGTTTTTGTTTGTATTTCCTGGGGAGTGGTGGCTGAGCCAATAAGTGTGGAATCATTAGCGTACTGGACTATGGGAGGCTAGTTGAGTTGCAGAGCTCATTTGTAAATATTGTAAAGAGAAGGGTGCAAAGTATGGAACCCTGGGGTACTCCAGTAGAGATGGGGAGAAGAAGGGGGAGGGTGTATTCCAATTTGGTAACTTGCTGACAGTTAGATAGCTATGGAACCAGGACAGGGCAGTTGAACTAAGGCCATAAGATGACAGTTTGTTGAGTAGGATTTGGTGTGAAAGTGTCAACGGCTTTTGACATATCAGGGAATATGGATGAGACAAGTTGGCCTTCATGTATGAGACTTTGGTTGGTGTTGGTAAAAGACAGTAGAGCAGTGCTAGTACTATGTTTTGGCCTAAAGCCATGTTGAGTGGGGAAAAGGAGGTTGTGATTAAGGAAATGGTTGAGTTGCTTGTGAATGCATTTTTCTAAGATTTTAGCTAGAGGGGAGATGATGGCTATGGGATGGTAGTTTGTTAGTTCTTTAGAGGTCCTATCTTTGTATAGGGGAATAATGTGAGATATTTTCCAAAGGCAGGGCATGTATTGCTCAGCAATAGAGCGGTTGATCAGAAGTGATACAAAATAGGCAATAGAGGGGGGCAGCAATTTTAAGGAATTCATTTGGTAGTAGGTCTGCTGCTAGACAACAGGGTTTGAGCTTGGAGAGGAGTGTTTTTATGTAACTAGTTTGGATGGGAGTAAATGTTGAGGAGTTGGGGGAATCCG
Source organism: Protopterus annectens (assembly GCF_019279795.1). NCBI lineage: Eukaryota > Metazoa > Chordata > Ceratodontiformes > Protopteridae > Protopterus > Protopterus annectens. Next base: position 657,610,086 of record NC_056735.1, read on the forward strand.
AAGAGGGAGTGGGTACAGTAAGAGGGTGTTTAGGTTGGATACCTAGAAGTGATGTGATTGTGTTAAAGTGAGTATTAAATTGTGTAGCTATGGGGTCAGTTACATTCAAGGTGAAAGGAGGAGGGGTTGGAACATAGCCTGTTTTGAGAAGGTTATTAACGTTTTGCCAGAATTTTTGAGTTTTTTTTTATAATTTGCTGGCATGTTTGGAAGTAATTTTGTTTGTCTGTTTTTATTTGTTTCTTAGCAAGATTACAGAGTTGGTGATGTGGTGAGGTCTGTTTTATCTTTGGTGGTGTGATATGCTAACCATGTCTTGTCTCTATGTTTAAGTAGTGATTTAGTGTCTTTTGTTAGCCTGGGTATGTGCTTAGATTTTGATCTTATTTTACTTATGGGTGCGAGGTCAATCAATATACTAAGAAAGGTGTTGTTGAAGTACTGTACAGCCTGATCTAGAGGAAAGTTTCTAAGAGGTACTTTGTTGAAGAAGTAGGTTAAAACTAGAGGGGGGGGATTTTTCTTGTTACGTATGAAATTATATTATATTGGTTAGGGTCTGTACTTGTTTCCTGTGTAAGAAGGTTGGTGAGTGGTCACCTAAGGGAGTCTGGAAGGCAGCCAGCTAGGAAACCTAGGTTGGGTTTGTTAGTCAATATCCAATCAAGTGTAGACTGACTTTTGGAGTGTTTGTCTAACTGAGTTGGGCAGGATAGATTTGGGTAAAGTTGTAAAGGTTTGGGAAACGGGAGGGGCATGAGTGCCAATCAAGGCTGAAGTCTCCTAGGATAATTCTTTCTTGTTTGAAAGAAGATTATGCCCAAGAAAGTAGATTTTCAATGATGGGTAGGTTATTGCCAGGGGGGAGATTGGCAGTTATGATGATAATAGTTTTGTTTGGGGTCATCACTAGGCGTGTTGTAAGTAGTATTTGGTAGTTCATGAGGAGCACAGTTTAGCTTTTCAATTTTGAGAGTGGCTTTGTATATAATGGCGACACCACCACCACTTTTGTTTAATCTGTCTAGTCTTATAATGTTATATCTGGTAGTAATTATGTCTTTGTCTTTAATGTGTGGCTTTAACCAAGTTTCAGTAATAGCAGCAATGCCAGGTAAGTAGGTGTTCAGGGTTGCATGGAATTCAGTAGTTTTACATACGATACTACTAGGGTTGCCACCTTCCTTCGTGGCAAAAACCGGAGTAAAGCCATGCCTCTCGTGTCACCAGTAACCCCTCCCATCCCACCCCTTTCCCGCCCACATTCCGCCTATTTTGTGATGTCACGATGACATCACTTGGTGGGGAACACCCTCATTTTTTGTTCCTGCTGCCTGCTTTCGGCTGATTTACTATGCTCTTCTGTAAAAAAAAAAAAAAAAGCATAGTAAATCAGTCGATTTACAAACTCCGATAGTCTGTTTCCTTTTTGAAACAGAATACCGGAGTTTGTACAGTGTTTTCCGGACTACCTGAAAATCAGTTTGATTTCCGGATAGTCTGGAAAAAAAACGGAGGGGTGGCAACCCTAGATACTACAGAGACTGAAATTGATAAAGAGTAGGTCAATGTTGCATGTTTTTGGAAGAGGGGGGAGCTGAAAGATAGAGGGAGAGTAGGTGAGTGTAGTTGAAAGATTGCATTAGAGTGGAGGGAGGTGGAGATATGCATGAGGCAGAGAAGGTGGAGTATGAGAGCATTGGCTAGAAGAGAGTAGAATTGAGACATAGTGAGAGAAATGTATTTGGGAGGGGAGGAGGTGAGAGATAGGGGACGTGACTATTGAGGGCGTGTGTGGTTGGCTGAGGGGGTAAAGGGGTATGGTTAGGTTAGGTATAAACCTAAGGAAAGTGGTGGTGGATGGGAATGGGGGTAGGGTAGGGGAGTGGAGTGAGGCTGAGCACAGCGAGGGTGAACAGAGTGGGTTGAACAAAGGAACACAGTAGGCTAAGAAAAAACAGAAAAACAATCTCTCATAAACAGGAGTAAAAACCAAAGCTGTAAAAGAGTGAGAAGACCAGGATTCTATGTTGGGAAAAACGTAAGTAAACTGTCACAGAAAAAAAAACAAAATAAAGAAGAAGGCAAGGCTATTTGGTAGACAAACAGAAAATACAAAAGAGTGCAGGGGAGGGGGGAAAAGAAAAGTGTTATACAGGATAAAAAGAAGGGGAAATAGGTAAACGGTGTGGTGATGTGCGAGGAGCTTAAGGTTAAATAAAATAAGTTATATGCAGTGTAGCTTTAACATACATCAGTAACAGCCTGTGCTTCTAGAACATTAACTGAGGAGCTGTGGGAGGTCTACTTGAATTCAGTATTCTCAGCTGGGTTCCAATAAATGTCTTACAGCCTAGGAAAGAAAAAGTAAAAAAATTAAGTAAGAGCAAATACTGTAATGAAGTACTAGTGTGCAGTAGTCCGATGTACATGGAAAATGCTAGCAATGCATAAAGCAAGTAAATACTAAACTACAGTAGAGTAGAAATTCAAAGAAGAAGAAAAGAGGGAAGGGGTAGAAAAAATATAATATATACATATTACATGTACATAATATTTCTGGCAAATAGCTCACATTTTCTATGATACCCAATATCCTGTTTGTCTGAGACATCATTCCTGTCCTTGTGGTGAGTGTGCATGTGAAATGCTACTTCACAATGTATCTTGATTAATAATACCTGTGGTATTTGTATTATACTGTATATTTCTACTGGTATTCCAGAACTGTTTTGATGATTGAGTCTATGACATGCTGTTCCATAATGATTCCAAGTTGACATTGCATAAGATAGGTACATAAATATATTTATGCATACTTTGCTTGAATATTTACAAATTGGTAGGAGCTGGACACTTGCTATCAGTGCAGTTTTTCAGCATTATATGCCCTTTCATTTGATGCCTTGAAGTATTATATAAACCCCTCCTGGTTCAAATTTACTAATAATAATATCAGTAGGTTATGTACTTATAGTGGGAGTGAAAATGGACGCCACTTATAGACTACCCGATCTGGATCTGGATCTGACGTCATTGCTGCCTTGTGTACTAAATGGGTCTATGAAATGCTTTTTTATAGTGCTTCTAAATGTTGCCACATAACACACATTGCAGTCCATTACACACACACACACACACACACACACACACACACACACACACACACACACACACACACACACACCCCACCATTTGCAGCCAATTTTTCAACTTTGTACACATCATATGTCTGATTGTGATCAAATGAATGAATAAATGCATAAATACTTGTATCTCATTTCTGTATTTTCTGATATGCACAGAGTAGTTCATTACATCCCCTACCACTTACACAGCACAAACAAGTATATATGTATATACATGCATACTTAGAAATATGTTATATGTATCTCTCATATCTGCCTGTCTCTCTCTCTCTATACATATATATATATATATATATATATGTATATGTATATACACATTGTGTGTGTGTGTATATATATATGTGTGTGTGTGTGTATATATATATATATATATATATATATATATATATATATATAAAATGTGTGTGTGTGTGTATATATATCTATATATATATATATATATATATATATATATATATCATCTTCTTTCAGCTGTTCCCATTAGAGGTCGCCACAGCGGATCACCTGTTTCCATTTCTTCCTGTCCTCTGCATCTTGCTCTGTCACACCAACCACCTGCATGTCCTTTCTTACCACATCCATAAACCTTATCTTAGGCCTTCCTCTTTTCCTGTTACCTGGTAGCTTCATCCTTAGCATCTTTTTCCCAATATACTCAGCATCCCTCCTCAGCACATGTCCAAACCAGTGTAATCTTGCCTCTCTGGCTTTGTCTCCAAACCTTCCTACCTGGGCTGACCCTCTAATATACTTATTCCTAATCCTATCCAACCTCGTCACACCCAGTGCAAATCGTAACATCTTTAACTCTGCGACATCCGGCTCAAACTCCTGCCTTTTTGTCAGTGCCACTGTCTCCAACCCATATAACATAGCTGGTCTCACTACCCTCTTGTAGACCTTCCCTTTCACTCTTACAGGTACTCGTCTGTCACAAATCACTCCTGACACTCTTCTCCACCCACTGCATCCTGCCCATACTCTCTTCTTCACCTCTCTTCCACACTCACCGTTACTCTGAACTATTGACCCCAAGTATGTAAACTCATTCACCTTTGCCACTTCTACTCCTTGCATCCTCACCATTCCTCTATCCTCCCTCTCATTCATACACATATATTCTGTCTTAGTCCTGCTGACCTTCATTCCTCTTCTCTCTAGAGCATATCTCCATCTCTCCAGGGTCGTCTCCACCTGTATATATACATATATATATATATATATATATATATATATATCTATATCTATATCTATATATATACACACACACATATATTTACTGTACACATACACAACAAACACACACGTGTGTGTGTATGGTTCCCCTTCACAAGATCGAATGGATGGAAGCTCGAAATTCATAATCTCGAGACCAGAATCTTGAACTTCATTCACTCGAAATTGTGAATGGGAGCCTTAGGTTTAAAAAAATAAAAAGTTAACTTACTTTATTGTAGTGGGCCAGGTCCCCCTGTACCCTAGCAGTTTAAATGTGAATGTTCCGTGACCGCACTATAGCGGAGGAATGGAAAATCTTCTGTTTTGCGCTTATGTGTATAGTGCGCAGAATGGGAGATTTCCGTTTCTTTCAATATAGTGCAATCTCGGAGTAGGTATATTTAAGTAGGGGAGGGTGGGGGGCACAGAAAACATTTCAAAGGTGTTAATTTTTTTAATAATTTTTTATGTCCCTTTCATATGTTCGAGTTTCTCTAAATTCTAGATTCTGGTTTCGAGTTTATGCCTTTCGAGTTTAGAGAAATTCAATCATATGAAGGGGAACTGTAGATATATATATATATATATATATATATATATATATATATATATATATGCGTGTATGTGTGTAAATATATATATATATATATATACACACACACACACACACACACACACACACATATGCACAAACACACGTGTGTGTGTATGTATATATGTAAAACGACTAAAGGCTTGACAAAGAAATAAAACAATGACTAAAGAACTTTTAGTTGTTAAAAGGAGAAAAAAAAAACACTCGTAGGCTAAACTGATGTTTAAGTGCTTTCATCCTTTATTGATCATTAGGACTTCAGAAATGATAATGTAGTGAAATAAATGGTACACTATTAAATCACTCTAATATAAACATTCAAAAAATGGAACTGACTATTCATTGGTTATCAGCAGTTATCAGCAAGAGACAAGGCCAATCTCTACAAAGGAAAATAGCTGACCAATAAGAAAGAGGGAAATTGCACCTCCAAATTCTGTTCTAGAATAGATACAGTTAAATGGAGCTGTTGATGTTTAAATGAAATTCTAAAGTATTAAAAAACTTGTAAAAGACACAAGACTGCTATGATGCTTTCATTGAGTATTAAGTGTGATTTGCGATGGCTACGTTAATCTTTTGTATATGGATGTTGTCATTTTATAGCAATCTTGTGATGTCAAACATGTGTCCATGTCACACCTGCATTTCGTTAAAACAGAGAGCATGGGGCAGTTTAGCACTAACATTTTTGAAATTATGCAGTATTGCCTGGACTGTGCTTGTGAAAAGCAGCATGGATCACTTCAGTGCATCAGCCTGCTTGAGTATTCTTTACAGTGTGGCAGGTACTTCCAAGGGCATATATAGCGTATAATCAGTTAAGGAAAAGTAGGTACAAGAAGAATTGCTTTTTTGTTTAAAAAAAATTGAAAAGACAGTGTATTTTTTAAAGAACTGTCTTACAGATGTCAAGTCACATGACTCAGCAACTGTCATTAAGACATGAAAAACAGCTAGAAGAAAAATAGAGTACATATATGCTGTGCAGGCATGATAAGGACAAGTCACTGTCTTGTACTGGAGCTGTAGATAGCATTCCAGCATTTGCTGAAGTTGCACTATAGGCTTGAATTGATTAAACCTTCTTTAATTTTGTATATTGTTATATTTTGGAGTGGACATTGTTACTTCTGGCTTTTTCAGTTAAGTATTCTGGTAGAGTCCATTGTGTACTGTTTTAATTAGGTGTCTGTGCCTTATGTTGTTTGCTCTGGTTTGTGTTTGGTAAGTCATTTTTAAGCGTGAATAAATTAAGCTTCCTTCACTATGTACATTGGTGTTACATTTTGATTTCCATGAAAATAATTGGTGTACATATGACTTATTTATCTTTATTGTACACACTGCAGTGTTAAACTATGCATATTATTAATAACATACAGAGTAATGAGTTATATATCAAAAACTACACATTTTATGTGGTATTCAGAGGTATGATTGACCTAAGTGTAGCCCCTCTTCCCCTTGAACAGAACAGTAGATGATGCCTACCCACCTTTGCTCAGCCATTGGTTTCATAATGCCTGTTGCAGTGTCATTTTCATTGGAGTCAAAAGTTCTTAAACTGTCAGACTGAGATTCTGAAAAGTGAGCTGGTTTGGGAATAAGAGAGTAGAAGTCTTGAATGTTATGAGAATTTGACCTATATTACAAAACTGTGGTTCATTAGCTGCTTTCTTCAGCTGCAAGTAATATTTCATGGCGTGATAAAAGTACATGTGTTATTGCTTAAAAAGTGCTAGTTCATCAGTTTCTGAATGTCGGAATGTACCTTGTATCCTACAAGGTCTATATAAAATGCGCCACTTATCCATTATTTTAATATGTCAAAAAATATGGTGAGGTTTAGTCAGATACACTAAACTTTCTCTTACAGGCTAAAAATGTTTATATTGAAAAGCTGCTGTTTGATTCTCTGTACACTAGTCTGGCACTCATGGAATGCATAATTTTAAAATGCATCTTAATGTAAATGTATATTTCAGCCATAGCTAGAAGAGTGCCCCGCTTGTTTAATTGCATGTAGTTGAGCTCCTCAATGTGGTTGTAAACAGCAATTACACTGTGTAGTATGGAGTCCTGCAGCAAACCAGATAGTAACTAGAACATTTTACCTGGTACTAATTTGCTGGGGAATAATAGCAAATGGTAATAAGAAAAGTCAGGTTAGTTCTTTAGAGTAAGTGTTGCTCTATACAGTAAAATATGTTAAAAAAAACATTGATATGTGAGAGTGTCTGAGTACTGAGTTTGATCTGGGTTTGTCACATTTCCTTATGCAAATTATTGTTTAATTCTGAAGACTTGCATGTCCAGTAGTCGCACAACTTCAGTGCTCCAGACCACGAGGCTTACTCGGGCCTTGCAGTTATCACATACAAGAAAACACCCTGCACTGTTCATAAGCAGCAAATATGTATAAACTGTCATCTTCGTCATTTTTCTTATTGTAGTTCCAGTCTCACCATTTGAAAAAATAAATAAATCACACTAGACTATCAAGAAAATAAACGCACTTGTACCTTGTACCCTAATGCCTCATTCGTCAGGTTTCACTGCCAAAGCAAGCTATCCAACCCACTGATGTGGTAGAAAAAAGAGAGAAGGGTAGAACAATCAGGAGTGCAGTATCCTCCCTGTACTGGAAATTGATCCAACTGCCTCTTGTGGGAATAGAATCTACAACCTTCTGATCTTCCAACACCAACGATGAATATGTTTGGATGCTGAGACTGCTGTAGTACATTGTAGCCCCCTCCCTTGCCTAGCTTCCTGTGGTTCCCAAGACCTGACATCGCGCCCATCTGGACCACAAACGAAAACTAAACCTGCAGCCTAAACTCTTCTTAAAACTCAGGGTAAACTCAAAGAATTATTATCCTACTCAGAGAGAATTATACTGTTCTTGTTAAGAACCTGACACTCTCACTTGAAGACTTCAATACTACAAAGCCTGGAAAATTGTATTATAAATACCAGCACTAGTAACTCCTCTGTGTTGAGTTATACTAGTGGCTATTGTTACCTCTAAAGACCCTGCAAAATCTCCTGGCGGTGTAGTGTATGCTGACGTCAGGAAGTTTATAAATCATCCTGCTTGTTCACCGCTAACTGCAAACTGAATCTGCATTTTGTTCTGTCTCTTCTCCTGCCCGTCGCCTCTCCTGGCTTACAGGTAACTCCTATAAGGTCTAATTACCTTATTGAAACATTACGGGTGTGATCTGGAGCATTGTACTTGCACTGTTGTATTATTTTTCTACTCCTGACATCGTTTTTCTCTCTGGCGTGTCTGCTTGCCAGCTGTAGCCGTGCATTACTCAACGAAAAGGCTTGCACGTGTTGTGACGCACACTTGGCATCTTTTCATCAAAACACATAAGCGACCTAGTTCTGCAGTCATTTAAAGTTATAATTTTGTAACAGAATGGTATTGTATGTATATGAAGGCAACTGAACCTAGTTTAAAGTACCTGAATGTGTTTTACTGCTTACGCACAGGCTTGCACATGTTGCTGACTTACACTTGGTGTCTTTTCATCACAACTCATAAGCGACCTAGTTCTGCAGTCATTTAAAGTTATAATTTAGTAACTTAATGGTATTTTATGTATCCGAATGTGTTTTAATGCTATGCAAAGGCTTGCACATGTTGCTGACTAACTCTAGGCGTCTTTTAATCATAACTCATTAGCGACCTAGATCTGAAGTCATTTAAAGTTATAATTTAGCATCTGACTGTGTATTTAATCTATATGAAGGCATCAGTACCTATTCCATAGTACTTAAATGTGTTTTAATGCATTCTTGTTAGCTACTTGTTGTTGCTGATGCACGCTTAGCGTCTTTCTTATCTAAACACATAGCGACTAAGATATAATCTCATTTGAAACTATTACACAGCATCTCCTTGTGTATTTAACTAAGCTAAAGTTATTAGATGCTATTTCATAGTATTTGAATGTTTTTCTTTTAAATGTATACTTTAAGGAATATGAAGTCATTTGAGTGTGTTTGTGGCTAATCAGGATTGCTGTCTTAACCTCCTAGTACTAATTTCAACATTATTAACTCTAACACTCATATCTCTCTCCCTCACTTGTATCATAGGTAGCCCCCTCCCTTGCCTAGCTTCCTGTGGTTCCCAAGACCTGACATCGCACCCATCTGGACCACAAACGAAAACTAAACCTGCAGCCTAAACTCTTCTTAAAACTCAGGGTAAACTCAAAGAATTATTATCCTACTCAGAGAGAATTATACTGTTCTTGTTAAGAACCTGACACTCTCACTTGAAGACTTCAATACTACAAAGCCTGGAAAATTGTATTATAAATACCAGCACTAGTAACTCCTCTGTGTTGAGTTATACTAGTGGCTATTGTTACCTCTAAAGACCCTGCAAAATCTCCTGGCGGTGTAGGCCCCGCTCCGCTTCGCCCTCGCTTCGCTCGGGCTCCGCTCCGCTCCCCTCCCTGCCCCCTTATCCCACCCGCCCCCAGTATCCCTACTTTTATAGCAACAAATAGTCCCTCCCACTTTCCCACTTAACAAATCCAAGTCTCCCTTGTCACACCCCATTACTCCTCCCACCCCAAGGCCCACACCCTTTAACAAATCCCACACAAAGTCTCTTCCCTCACTAAATACCCTTTTCTTTTCTTCAGTATGGCCAATTTCACCTATACTATTACCCCCATTATAGTTATACTTCTCATCACCACCTATATCCTAACAATATATGAAAGCCAAACCCTTATGGGTATCTCTTTCCCTAAGTGCCACACCAACTCCCAATACAATCTCCATGTCAGTTATATTCCACCTTCAATCTACCAGGACAAAAATGTATCCCCAAAATAGTCCACCCCACACTTCAACACCCTAAAATTCCACATAACAAATCTAATCTCAAAATCCTATTTAAATTACAAAGATTTTTAGTTTACTTGAAAAATTGTATTAACATCGACGGAGATATTCACCCAAACCCAGGTCCCACCACTATGCCAATTTCTAACCCCCATAATATAACCCGAAAATCTACTGACTCCCTTCTAATACTACACCTGAACCTAAGAAGCATTAACAATAAAATTCACAACCTTCACGCCATCATAGCTACACAGTCCCCTGACATCATGTGTCTAACGAAACATGGCTAAAACCCACTACTAAGAATGAAGAGATCCTCCCACCCGGGTACAATATACTCAGGGCTGATCGTGCAAAGAAAAAGGTGGAGGAATAGCTATTATGTTTAAAAATACCCTTAACATCCTTAAGAACCAAGTACAACCTCCTACGATCTCAAACCTAGAAATTATAGCCCTACAGATCTGCCTAAACACTCAAAAACGCATAAACCTTATTGTAACCTATATCCCACCAGGGAAGAACACAGAAAACCTGGAGCATACCCTGAGCTGGCTAGCCATCAACTACCCACAAGAAACCATAGTACTTGGAGACGTCAACATTGACTGGTCTCTCTTTTCTACCCATATAACTCCACAACCTATTAACCTACATGGTTTTTCCCAAAATATCCTATCCCCAACCAGAATAGGCAACTCACTTCAAAAAGAAAGTATTATTGACTGGATCCTTACTAATAGGGACTCTAATAACTACACCACTGGTACCCTTCCCTGTGACCTCAGCGATCACCTAATAACTTATATCATTAAACATAAATGCCCTACTTCTAACCCCCCCCCCTATATAGACTAATCAGAAACAAAAAAAATTTGTCCCTCAACTATTTCTTGCCGACCTGAAATTCTGCAACTGGACCATATTAAAAACTCTTTCACTAGAAGACAGTGTGTCCCACTTCAATGACACATTCCTTAAGATACTTGACTCACATGCCCCACATAGACAAATTAGAACCAAAACTCGCATAGCACCTTGGCTAACTAGTGATACTAAATCCAAAATCAAACTCCGTGACCAAGCCTGGGATAAATGGAGAGCCACAAAAACCCCCCAAGACCGTTATAAATTTCAACAACTAAGAAACGCCACTAAAACTGCCATTACCCAAGACAAAAAACAATACTTCTGCAACCTCCAGCAAAAACACCAGAACAACCCAAAGAAATTCTGGGCAGGTTTTAACAACCTTCTGCACCCAGGCAAAACTTCCACCCCAACCCCGAGAAATTGTTAGAGAAAGGCCAAGAAGAAGTAGCCAACACCTTTAACTCCTTCTTCACTGAGACTATCCAAACCCTAGCCAGTCAACTTACCTCCACTTCCCCACCTGCTGCGAAACTGCATCTTGACACCCCTACCCCCTTCAATTTAAAGCCAGTCTCTTCCTCCTATGTACGCTCCCTCCTAAAAAAACTCAAACCAACCACCCTAGCGGCTGACCACCTTCCTGCGGAATTCTTACAAATTGCGTCTGATGAAATAGCCTACCCCATATCAATCCTTATCAATAGAACTATAACTGAGATGAACATTCCCTCCATTTGGAAGACTTCTTATATCATTCCGCTTCACAAAGGAGGTACCTCCCTGGAAACGTCAAATTATAGACCAATAGCCATCCTGTCCCCGATAGCGAAAATCATGGAAAGATGCATCCACAAACAACTTCTTCACTATCTGACCTCTAATCATCTCTTGTCCAATGCCCAGCACGGTTTTCGCCCACACCATAGTACAACTACTGCCCTTCTTTCCTTTGTTGACTCAATCAACAACAATCGTAATAACAAACGCATATCCTCTGCCCTCTTTCTGGACCTATCAAAAGCATTCGATATGGTCAATCATCAATTCCTTCTTAACATCCTTGAAACCCTACGTCTGGACACTCCAGCACTAAACTGGTTCAATGCCTACCTCACTGGTAGGCAACAAGCTGTCCTGTGGCAAAACAGAATATCAGGACTGCTCCCTAATACCATAGGTGTTCCTCAGGGCTCGATACTGGGCCCACTTCTGTTTTCCATCTTCATAAATGACCTTCAATCAGTCGTCCCTAAATCCACCTGCATCCAATATGCCGACGACTCCACCTTAATCTGCTCCAACGTCTCCCTCTTGAATCTCCAAACGATCACACAACATTGTTTTTCACTAGTTGAAAAATGGTTCACTGACTTAAAACTCCTACTTAACCCAGCTAAAACGAAACTATTACTTTTCTTCCCCAACGTCTTCTCACCTCTAGGTAAAGAACTCCCAAACACTAACAACATAACCTTCCATATTAAATCCAATAATGGGACCCTCATAACCCCTGTCACCAGTACCAAACTGCTAGGTGTTACTATTGATCATAAGCTCAAATTCGACATACACATTACCCAAACAGTAAAGTCTGTTAACAAAAAACTAGGATCTATGTACAGAATTAAAACTTCCTAACTCCCACTACCAAATTAACTATTGCCCGTGCCATCTCCTCTCTTCCCTCCTCTATGCTTCCCGATCCTCTCTTTTCTCAATAAACGTGAACTTAACATGCTCTCTCTTGCCTATAACCACATTGCCAGATTTATTACAGGTTCCCCTTATCGAACCCATCATTGCCTTAACCTGAGGAAACTTGGATGGTTGGAACTGCCAAATCTCCTCAAACTTAGCCAACTCGCAAGCTTATAAAATAATCAACCATCCTGATAGAACTCCCTCACTGTGCAGAATTCTGACTCCATATACTAACCTCAACAGTCTCCGATCATCAAACAGCATCCAGATCCTAACTATTAAAGCAAAAACTTAGGTGGGGATGCCCTCACGCCAATTCCATTGGCAAGCAGTGGAACTCCCTGCCAAACAACCTTAGACTTACTACTTACTCAATCAGTTCAAATTTAACCTTAAAGAATATCTCTCCACACAATGGATATGCCCATGTCGTGAACCTGACTAACTACATATCTCATACCTTCTAGTCCCATATCCCTAGCCCATTTCCCTAATTGCAGATCTCTAAAATCTCTCTTTCCTTATAACAATTTAGGAAGATTCTCCGATTTCAGTCTATTTTCCAGTAATATAACAAAATCAATGTTTTGTGAATAACCTCCTGTCTGTCCTTGTCTTATATAACATCTATGTAATTTTTCATTCCTGCATATGTAATCTATATTCTCTTTGTAGTAACTATACTTTGAATTTTGTAATTTAAACATGTACTTCCATTTTGTATTGGAGCTTTTCTCCTCGGGCCTCTACTGAAAACGGATATGTATCCAGCTAGACCAGCCCGGTTAACAAATGTAAAATAAATAAAAAAAAAAAAAATAGTTCTGTGTATTTGTGTTCTGTGAAGTTTGAGCATTGCAGCCTGCTGCGAATCACATACCAGTTATTACAGCTTATTTTATTTGTTTACCTGCTTCCTTTAATGTGCCTACCAAGTCTTCCAGCATTGAGTACCAACACACTGGATTCATGTTTGTACTGTGTAGTCAGTGGAAACAGCATGTAGGCATGTAATCCATCTTTATATAAATGTTTATATTCATAAAGTAGTCTCATTAACCATACCAGGTAGCACTTCTGTTGCTGGAAGATCAAGTCTATTGCACACTGATCAACAGCTTAACATCAGTTCTCCCAGTGTGAAAATAGAAACTAAAAAAAGAGGAGTGCCATTAAAGCTGTGTTTTTGGTAAAATTCTGTTATTGGCTAGTAAGTACACAACCTGGATGCCAGAAAAGAAGAAATTAGGAAAACCTGAAAGAAAATCAACCAGAGAAGTTGAAGAGAAAACACTGTCTGGGAAGGATTCTGTAGCTGTTTAGTAAACACAGTTCAAGCTTCAGCTTTGATTCAAGAAATGGCTTCCAGAACTTTAGAGGAAAAAAAATAAATCAAGTAAATGTACTCAGAGGTGACTAAAATAAATGAAACATTGAAGGAATATATCAACTCAAATAAAAGATGCAAAAAAAATCAGAGGTTGGAATGAAGAAAAGCTGGCTTGAGCATGAGGAGTCTCAGGAAGAGCCGTTTCAAAAAAAATGTAGAGTTAGAAGACAAGAGTAGACAGAATAAATGAGATTTTTTTCTGTAAAAGAGAAACTGGAAGGAACAGACTGGATTAATTTTATGAAAGCACAAATAAGCAACTGGATTGGTGCGGCACCTCATTATTTGTTAATTGAAAGGGCACATTGAATGTATGCTCCAAACATGGCCATGAGAATGCAGCAAAGATGTATATTAGTAATGTTGCAATCATACCAGCAGAAAGGGTCAGTTCTGTGAAAGTTGTGGCAAAAGGACAAGATGTTATAAAATTGAAAACTGCAGAGTGTTTGTAGAAAATGATTATTCATTGTACACCAGGCAGAAGAGAAGCAGATTTATCCCAGCAATCAGGGAATATCAAGAGGCAGGTGTGAAATTCAAGCTGCTATATACAGCTGTCGTAATATTTTTCCAGGAGGATCAGATGCATTTTTGATGCATAACAGTCTAAGGAGAAAATGAAAATGTATAGCCAACAAAAAATGAGCCAGCAAGCAAAAGGGGCTTAGCTTTTCATTCTTCTGATAGTAAAGTTCATAGAGACTTTGCCAGTGAAACATCTTCCATTGTTCCAAAGGGAAATGCTTGAGAGAGAGAAAAAAAGCACAGGAGTTGACTAGTAGAATCAGGAGAACCTTGGTTTTAAACCATAGTCTGGTACTGAGTTATGGAGATGAACAGGAAGAAGACTAGCAACAATGAAATTAGTGAATAAAATGGGACTATAAAGCATTGGTCACATCTGTGAAATATGGCTTTGCAATAAAAAGTGGCTGAAAAAAGACTAGATTTTTTTGACTTTGTTAAACCTGTGGGTGGACAGTAAGGAATGTACCCCACTTTGTTATTAATGTTTTGAAGGACACTAAAAGTGAAAAAAATGAACTGTAAGAAAACAGTTTTTGTTCTTACTAGTATTTGTATAAAACATTTCATGATATCGACTGCATGTTCTGTATAGTAAAGTAGTTTTGTGTAGTGTGTAGTCTGGTGTTTTAAATGTGAGGAGAGTCTTTTTCATTGACTTTTGTATGTGGTAAGATATTAAAGGAAACATCCTTTTTTAGATTCAAGAAATATAGCTTCATAGTATAAGAAGAGATGAAAGGCTGGATAAAAGCAAGTTTAATGTTAATATGCTGTGATCTTGGACTGCTGGGGTGGGGTGGGGGTGTAAAAGTGCAATGATGTAGAATGAAGATATTTTCAATTACTTTTACAAAGATAAATGTGTAGATTAATGTCCTTGGCCTAAACTATAAACAAGTTTATTTTCTAAACTAGTAACCTTTAAAAATAAGCAAAAACGATTAAAGCATAAACAATGCTAACTTTCTTTCATCTGTAAAGATATTACTTTTTTTCCCATTAGCCCATGCTCAGTGGGAGTCAAGATGTCTGCAGCTGAAACCAGCTGTACATTCTGTTCTAAGTACAATTTACAAAGATTTGTTGCTGAGTACATTTCTATGGAGGCAAGCTGTTTGCAGGTACAAATAGTAAAATTCTGGACATTCATTGCTGAGAACAATGCAAAATTTAAAGGTACAGTTGTAAGCTGTACAGTGAAAAATAAGTTTGAAATTATGCTAAGTGAATAAGAGAGAACAGCCTCCAGAGCAGCCTTAATAGTTTAATGCATTTAATGAACAGTGTACAGTTTTTTATTTAAAGGTGGCCAGTGCACTTTTTCTTACAACAAAAGTTATTGCTTTCTGAAAGAATGTAAGTTCTTTTTCACATGTGGGAGGGGAACAGAGTTGAGAAAAGAACAAACAGCAGTCAGTGTAAACAGGATCACATGCTGTAGCATGTGCTTTGGCATGGATAACCTTAATTTTAGGTTAGGCAATCCCTGTAGGTACAGCTGTTGATTTGCAGCTGTACAAATTGTTTGTTTATTCTAAGTTAATAGGGGATAAATGTGTTCTGAAAATGTATTTAATTTTTTGTTTGAGGGTTTTCGTTAAACCAGAAAGTCTTGAAAATTTGACATAGGTTCAAATGGAGAGAAGAAGAAGAAACTGTATAAAAAGTCATCTGGCCAAAGATTAGTATCTGCATGTAACACAAAAGTTGGGACTATACAAGACATTTTCTTTTACTGTGTTTAATAGGTGGGAACAGTAGCTAGTCATAATGGCTGTGCCATCCATGTTATCCTGAAACATAAATAGCCTTATAGGTATAGACAAAATGGAAAGAGCGTTGAATTATATTAAGAAATGCAGTGTGCAAATAGTGCTGTGGGAGGCACATTTGGAAAGAATTGAGCATGACTAAGAAAGGATTTCAGGATGGATATTCAGCAGAATATTGGGGACAAAGGAAAAGAGGAGTAATTGTATTAATTGCTAGAGGGGCTCCACTAGTGATAGAAGATGAGAAAAAGACAATAATCTTAGGTTTTAGATAGGGGCTATTGGCGAGGGAGGAATGTTATGTTGTTGCTGAATTTTATATCACCAAAAACTGTTCTTATGGGGCTTAAGAAATTTTGGGGATAAATAACTTTCAGCAGGGAATATTACTTATAGGTGGGGACTAGACCTTGATTTGCAATGTTTAGGATGTGTCAAGAGGACCTAAAATGGAAAGCATAATAAATATAGTATATTTATGAAGACATTTATGAAAATATTTGGTATGGAAGACATGAATTCAGCAGTAGGAACTATGAAAGAATTTATATAGCATTCCCTAAGGTACATTAACTGGACTAGACTAGATAGAAGTTATATTTCACAGGAACATTTACATTAACTTGAAAGGTTTGACACACATCCAGTAACTATTTCAGATTATATACCACTAAAACCTAAGATACAACTACAAGGCAATTGAGTAAAACTGAGACACTGTCTGTTTCCCTCTAACTTGTTTAAAAAATAAGGAATGTGTTCTGGACATTATTTGAGAGATATTAGGGAAGATAGAAATATTTTCAGATGCCATAGCTAGTGAGTGGGATGAAATGAAAATGGAGTTTTAAAGCAGGGTAGATATAAAAGGGAAAGCGATATGGTTAAGTTGTAGGAATTACTTAGAGAGGCTGATAAAGGTTAAAGTATTGCAGAATAAGGGGAATCTCACAAAACAAGAAGAGGTGCAATGCAGAGTGATCAAATAAGGGAGCAGCTGGATGATGTGCATGAGATTAGAATCATTGCTGTTAAACAATTATTTTTAATAACTTCAGAGCAGAACAACTTTTAGAACAACTGCTTTGGTGGACAAATGTAGAAAGGGTTGTTGCCAAACTTAGGGAACTTATAACAAGAATAGAAACCAGTGATTCTGTTGAGGTTTTAGATATTTTTCGGGAATTGTATGAACATTTGTGTAAAGCAGAGAAATGTGGAAATCAAGAAAGAGCACAAATGGAAATATGTATTAAAGACTTAATTATGCCAAGGTTAGAGATAGATGAGGCTCAACAACTAACAGTTAAGATAGGAGAGGGCAAACTAGAAACAGTTATGTTTAATCAATTTTCAAGAAAGTCTCCTGGAAAACATGGTATTCCTGTGGAAGTTAGGAGGAAAGAAAGTAATAATGATCTGGAAGAGTTAGCAGTGTTTTAAAAGGAGAGGAAGTACTAACATCTTGGAAGAAAGATATAGTGACTGTATAACTGTAAGAATCTATCAGAGGAGGTTAGAAAAGAATTTCAAAAGAGTGACTGAAAAAGGAATTTGCAAGAGAACAATGGGAGGAAATATGCATGGCTCCCAAGTGTGCAACAAAGTCCAGAAGGTTTAGAATCTTTACTTGGAAGTGTTTGCATTGGTATTTTTATACCCCAAGCAGACTTCATATGATTTTTCCTCAAGTATATAGCAAATGTTGGAGGTGTGTTGGGGAGGAAAGAGGTAACTGGGAAGATGTGGTTTGGGAGTGTAATGAGATGGCAGGTTTTTAAAATAATTCCACACAAAGAGATCCGCATGTACGGTAGGTGCATGGACCATACCAGAACAGTCAAACACAAAAACGTCCAGCACCAAAAGGTAAAATAATAAACTATTTATTGTGGCAACTCCAGCAATTTTTGTATAAATGCACCAAATAAGCAGACCGGTTTTGGCAGTAATAAGCCTTCCTCAGTGCAATAACAAAAGTGAAAAATGCTCCATATTATTAAATAGTCACATCATCAATAAACAAGCATCTCATTGGATAATCAGCTTTGCTCATTTAAACTGGGTTTAAACAACCCCCCCAACCTAATAATCCAACTAGATTCTTTATTATTCAAAAGAGTATGCCAGCCTGTCTTAAACATCCTGTTGCCTGTAACCCTATCAGTAATGATAAATTTAAACTGAGCAGTGATGTGGGTCATAGTATGTTTGTATAGTGAACTAGCCATTCTTTTATTCCTAATGTCACCGAGGTGCTCGGAAATACGAACTCTCAGTGATCTAGAAGTCTGCCCCACATAAAAACATAACAAGAACAAGTAGCTAAATATATGACCCAGTCAGCGCTACAGTTACTAAAGCACTGAATATCATACACTTTAGATGTATTACTACTAGTAAATTGTTTGCTCTTAGGAACATGATTACATGCTGAACAATGGCCACAGGGTATGCATCCCACCAATTTGTCCCCAAATAATGAAACCTGCTGTATATTGGAGCCCATCCTTTATTTGTAATAATTAAAATAAGTACCTAAAGTGGGACCCTGTCGATAGGAAAAGAGGCATTTTGGAGATAGAAACGCAGAAAGTTTGTCATTGGACAAAAGTATGCCCCAATGATGAGCAATGATCTGCCTTAAAGTATTAATATTTCCTCCAAAAGTAGTTACACAATAAACCGGCTCGACCTGATTGTTATCCCTAGATTTATGCTGATATTGCAACAAAGAGGATCTTGGTTATTGAGAAGCAAAATTGCTGGCCATATTAATGTTATCAATATCATACCCCCTATTAAGGAATCTGTCTGTCAGATCTTGTTGATAATAATAATGAGTTGTCCGAGGAACAAATGCACCTAATCCTAAGAAATTGGGACTTGGGGATGTTGCGGATGATGCGTCATGGGTGATGACTACTGGCATGAAGTAACGTATTATATTGTGGATGTTTATGGAAGACCTTAGTCCTTAAAGTATGATCGGCTTCTCTGATAATAGTAACATCCAAAAAAGTAATATGATCAATATGAAAATTCAAAGTGAACTGGATTCCCCACTTTTTCTCATTGAGACGCTGTACAAATTTTGCACATGTGTGTCATCACCCCTCCACGCCATCCAGCAATCATCCAAGTAACGCCTCCAGATGTCAATTTCATCAAGATATAAATTATGACTGGCATCATAAATAAGTTGTTCCTCTATAAAACCCATAGAAAGGACAGCATAAATGGGGTGCAAAAGAAACCCCCTTAGCAGTATCCTTCATCTGCCAATAGCATCTACCATGGAAGTAGAACACATTTTTAGTTAACACATGTTCGGTTAAACAGACAAGCAAGGTACTGAAGCCTGGTGAATACATATTGGCCTTATCCAGCCAAAATTGAATAGCCTCTAAACCAGCCCAATGAGGGATGTTAGTATAAAGGGCGGTCACATTCAATGTACACATTAGCCAACTAGGATCCAACTGAGTATCCCTAACTATCTGTAAAAACTGAATTGTGTCTTGAATCCTTGCCCTGACCAGTGGTAATGGTTGTAAATATTTGGTAAGGAAGGCTGCTAATGATTCTGTAAGTGACCCCTGGCCGATACTATGGGCCTACTTGGTGGTTTTGATAAATTTTTATGAATTTTGGGCAGTAAGTATAGGTATTGAGATTGGGGATCAGATACAGTAAGATGGTATGTTTTCTTGTTAATAATACCCTCATCAAGGGCAAGGTTCAGGAATCGGTCAATTCCTTGTTTGAATTTGGGTGTTTGATCTATGGGCATGTGTTTATAGAATTGGCCATCAGACAATTGTCGTTTGGCCTCAGCCAAATACATTGGCCAATCCATAACCACAACCGCCCCACCTTTGTCTGCCGGCAAAAGGACCAAATCATGATTGTCCTTAAGGTTTGTTAGCACCAGTTCTTATGTGTGAGGTTGTGCTGCATATTGGGAAAGACAAATTTATTAAAATGTAAATCCTTGAGCACACAATCCTTAAAAATAGCAATGTGTTTGTCCATGGGTGGCAAAAAAGAGGATTTACCAAAATGGAAATCAGTAGATCTTGGAGCCTGGGTACCATCACCAAAAAATAATTTTAAATTCAACAAATGGCAACAATTTGAAACATCATTGACAAATTTATCTTCAATGACAAAGAAACCAGGGACAAAATTAAGACCCTTGTTCAATAGGTTTATTTCAGTGTCAGAAAGTGAGTATGAAGAAATATTATGCACATTAGTTGTATCCCCTAGTGTGGTATTATCAGATCCAAAAGATGTTGAATGTTATTTACATGACCGGTGTTTCCTACCTCCCCTATGCCTACCCCTCCTGAAGGGTCAGTACTCAAATGTTTCTTGGCTAAAGGTGAGTCAGAAGTGGGGGTAATTTCAGTGTCAGTGGCAGACGATGAATCATCCCCTGAAGTGCCATTGCGGACACTAGGGCCTTTTTTAAGTATTGATCGAGGTATCTTCCTCTTGAAGACAAGTTTGTTCCTATCCTGCTCAGCAAATTTCACATTTTTTTTTTTGTAACCCAAAGGGTTTGGCCCTCTCATAGTCCGTGAGGTCCCTATTAAATTTGTGAAGCTTTTTATCTTTCAGCAGTTGCTCCAAAGTAGATCTTTAACCAATTGGTTGAGACAGTTGTCAAAAAAAGGTTCCCCTTCAAATTGTCTAACCTCCTCACATGTAGCTTTAACCTTCAAAATATATTTATCAGTGGTATATTCATAATATGGAATTAGGGCCTCCACAAAGGCCATGGATGCCTTCTGTTGGGCCTGAGCCAATTCTTCTTTTAACAAATCATCTGCCAAACTGACCAAAGGCTGGAGGCGAACCCTGAGGCCTCGGGGAGAAACTTACTGTGCCTTGTAGGCCTTAAAAAGTTTAAGATGCCAGATGTTGGTTCTAAGAGACTTCATGCTGTCTCTGTTAGTTACAGAAATAAAGAAAAACATATCTTTTCAGGATAATTTTGGATCAGTTTAGAATTGTCAGAGGGGGTGTGCCCCAATCCAAATACATTAAGGTCATTCCTATCTGCAGACAGACTTTGCAGAAGTTTGATGAGGTCCATGATGTTTAAGTGCAAAACCAAAAATGCTACTTGTATAATCTCGTTATCCCTGATCAAGAACAAAAAGAGTATCCACTACAATACGTGGAAAACTCCAATACTGTTTAAAACTTAATCCCAGTGTGTTATAACAACATTCATGCATAATTATACAAATCCCAAAGGACCAAAAAGTCGCAGTTACTAGCAATAATGGATATATATTAATGCCTAATAATGATCAAACCCTAAACCAGATTGATTCACAAAAGATAACCACATGTCAGCATTATTGTCCTTGCAAACAATACATAAAGTTAAAGACCAAAGCCAGGTAATTGGATGAATGTCCAATGAAAAACCACCAAACACAATGGAACACAGTCCAAGAGACCTCAGTAACACCTTGGGCCACTGATAAAGATCCAAATACACAATCCAAGGACAACCAAACAACCAAGAGAGGGAATTCACCTTCAAAGAGACCAGTCCTTTGAACGGAAATGACAACTGTTCAAAATCCGCTGTAAATATCTGCTGAAAAAAGAAGAGAGAGAGAACTGCTGTGACCAGAGTCATAAAACTGATGTGATAAAACTCCAAGGGCTGACATTCATCGCTGCCATTGTTCCCATTACCACAAAGTAATTCTAAAGCTGTTCCTGAAACAGGCTTGGAAATAAGCAATGTCAGTCAGCAGTAAATAAGGTTGACATTCGTCGCTACCTAAAAAGCCCCTGAAATAAGGTAATCCAGGCCACAAAAAGAGTAACCAGTTAAACATCCACAGGAAGTTTGTAAAAAAACACATAACAGGAGCCTCCACTACTGGTATTAAAGCCTCACCCCTTTAAGCCAACAGCAGAACCAACAGTGAAGCAAATTCGCACAAAAATGCACCACATATATCATTCAGCTGTAGATAAAGTCAACATTCGTCGCTGTCCAAAAGTCCCATAAGGTGATATAATCCAAGCCACAAAAGTGATGAGCTGAACATCCACAAGAGGCTTGTAAAGAAGGAGTACACACAGTATTCTGAAAAACTGTATGAGAAAATGGCTGTAACTAAGAATATGATTTTTTTGAGCTGGGACAGAGGATGTAAATTGCCTAGACATAGTAATTCCTTATTAAGTTTAATTCTGTTGGCTGCCAAAAAAAAAGCAATTACTAGAAAATGAAATCAAAGTCTAAACCAACCGTATCTTAAAGTACTGAATATTATAAAAGAAATAAAAGAGCTGGAAGATGGATATTTAGCAGAAGAAATGAGCAAACTATATAGAAATAAGTGGAAATTGTGGGAATAATACACATGGAAAAATGTTCAGGAGGAGTGAGGTATAAGGGAAGGCATGAATTCAGTAATTTATGTAAGTTTGGACTGATGATTACAAAGAAAAGATGTAATATGTATAATGTATATAGATTGAAAATTGTTAATATGGTTTCTTTTTTCCTTTAATTTATGTCTGCCTTTGTCTTAAGTGATAATTTAATAAAGGTGTTTTAAAAAAGTCTGTGGGTTCTTTTCCTATGCTAGGTACAATGATTAATTTTAGTGGTGGGGTTGGCTTAATGATTAAGGTCTTTACCTTACAAATAAAAAATACAGGGTTTTATTCTGACCTCTGGTTATTGGTTACACTTATAGTAGTCTGCAGACTGATAATCTAGTATTTACCGATGAGCATATGAACATAAAACCAACATGTACAGCAGTGAAGTAAGGTGGGTTAAGTAGAATGCATATCATTACTTAACCAGTTCCACACCTTGTATTATTTAATTTATCTTAACTTTGTTTTACATAATACTGAAGTGAATATAAGATAATTTGCCACTGCAGACAAATTATTTTTAACAGTACCATTGTATAGCTTCAAGATATCACATAATAGAAATATTTTTTTTTTCAAAAAATACACTTAAAATTAGGAAGCAGAATGAGGAAAGCTTAATTAACCAGTTTTACCATAACTTGACCAGTTCCTTTCTTTGTAACCTTGGTTTATACAAATGCATTTCACAGAATTTCTGTTAATGCTGCATATTTTGTTGGTATAGAGGGCTATAACTGCAGCTAATTTTTATTGCACTAATCTGTATTTGGGAGGGAGATTTATTTTAGATTGTGCCATGAAAAAAACGTATTATAATTATTGTTTACAGAACAACTGCAACGGTGTCTCATTTTCTAAGCTTGCTAATATCCTACAAGTGGATGGTTCTGGTAAATGTAACATCTTCCAGAACTAATTAGGCCATGTGTCCACAATAACAGGCATAGAACTCATCTTGGTAGTCCATTGTTGCTCATTTCTACAAGTCTTTTGGTTAGTAG
Source organism: Protopterus annectens (assembly GCF_019279795.1). Lineage (NCBI taxonomy): Eukaryota > Metazoa > Chordata > Ceratodontiformes > Protopteridae > Protopterus > Protopterus annectens. The sequence continues at coordinate 657,633,623 of NC_056735.1, forward strand.
TAGTTATTTTATGTAGCCAGCTAATAGTACTGTCAGGAAGTATTGTTTATAGTTCTAGAGGTATTGCCATTGATAGAATATAAATTGAAGCATTTCATATAAATAAACAGAAATGGGGCATGATCCACAACAGTGGTCATATATACACAAACTGAAATAGGATATTCTGAATATTTATAAAGAAAGAATGCAGAAATGCAAGTACATTAACAAAATATTTACAGTGCAGTCAAGATGGGTAGTGGCTTTATAATGTATGGGATCAAGATAACGTAGTTTGAAATTAAGAAGTGAACATCTTAAGAGAAACAGTACAAATAAGTACCATTGCACAGAAAGAGTATAGAATGTTGTATGAATCTTCTTGAAGTAGTAACATAACTCAGAAGAGTAGCTGAATTTACTAAGGCAGCTCTTACAAAAGAGTATAAAAGTGTGTTGGTTATGACGGATCTGCAGATTATCCAGGACTTGGGCTACAATCTGAGTTGTGCTAAGCATCCGTATGTGCAATTTGGAATATGTGTTTCTTTGCTTGCAGACATGAAGCACTTGGGCTTTTGTTTGCAGTGCAAGTAACATGACTTGAGCTAGCATTCTTGTAACCAAAGAAACTGCCAAGCAAGGGATGATTGAGCTATAGAAGCCCAGCTTTCCTTTTTCTTAGTTTGGAACAGAACAGGCCCAATATTTCATGGATCATACTATGGTGGGGACCATGGAGAAAATGTTAACAGGCTAGATAGGACCTGTAGCAAAGGCCCCTCTCTCCTTTAGGATGATTCCATACTTGAACACCTCAAAATCTTCTATCCACCAGCTTCTCTGTGCAGACAGCTGTCTACCAGTCCATGTTTATGGAGATTAGCCAGTAGCTAGATGGGGAAGGGGGCAGATTTTACTCAGACATGTACAGCAACGATATTTGATCATAAGGACAGGGTCACAGAACAGAATTTCTTTTGTCCTCAAAGTAATCGAGTAACGATGTTTAAATCAGGCAATGGCTGTTCTACTTATTCACAAGTTGAGTGGGTGGGTGAAGGGGAGTCTAACTTCTTGACTTTGTTGATGTATAGTACAAAAAATGTTCATCTTGGAACATGAAAAACTACTACAGGAACAACCTGCACCATTTCATTTCATTTGCCAAAATCAAGAAATGCAACTGGATAACGAAAGATGGCTTTTCTAAGTGTTTGGGAAGTTACATTGCCATTTGTCCTCACAATGCTGCAGACAAGCTCAAGGTCCAATTCCAAAATGGCTTATATTGCCGCCACTTTAATTCCCAGGGCATCCCTCAGTGATGTTGGTATTGTTGGCATGTTTCTAAACAAGGGAGGATGGCCTAATGGTTAAGGTGTTTGCCTTGCAAACACAAGGTACAGGGTTTGAATCTCACAGGGGATAATTGGCTAGGCTTAAAATGGTTCGCAAGGGCAGTTAGCCTAGTATGAACCTAAAATCTTTGGGTGGGAGGATGACATAATGGTTAAGGCGTTTACCTTAAAAACACAAGGTGCAGGGTTTGATTCTCACATGGAGTAACTGGCTAGGCTTCAAATGGCCCAAAAAAGGCAGTTAGCCTAGTACTAACTTATTTTCTGTGTCACTGTTAGACAGAGGCACAGTATACTAACTTCGAAAAAGGGCATAGCAAAATTCATTTAAAATTGGTGGTGAAAGCCAAACACACTCTGGCTAGGCTTATAAATGCCCTAGGGCAGATAGCCTAGTATGAACCTATGAACCTATGACAGTACTTCATGTACTAATTGTAGCAGCAGAGCAGCATTTGGTAGTACTGTTTCAAAATGCATTTTTTACACCTCCATTGGCATAAAGGGATTAAAGCTTTGACCATGATCCATGCATCCTGAGTTTGACTAGTAGTTTAGGTGCTTGACAGAGCTGGTCCCAAGAAAGGGAAATGGTGAGATGTGGCCAGCTCCTGCCTTGGAAGGGGGTTGTGCAGGGGACTTGGCTGTCTCACATACCCTGGTGGTAGTACTGGCACTGTGAAAAGGAAGCTGTTACTGAAATACATAGGTGGGCAAATCCTAGGTGAAGTTGTTACCTTGACAGCGCCATTGCTTGCCTGCTTGGTGACTTCAGCCCTGCATATGAGTAGGACTTGGGGCTTTATCAAAAAATCTATGCATAATATACAGTATTACTCTGCAAGTGACCAAGCCTCTCCCCCTCCTCCTGTAGGTTCTCTAGTGACCTTCCATATCTGCCACGACAGTCCCCCCTTGGGATGATACTTGAGGAAACACACAACCTTCCCTAATCCTTTTCCACCTTGCAGAGGTGTCATCATCTTAGGAAGCAGAAGCACAGGGACCAGGAAGAATGGAAATATTAAGCGAGTCCCCTAACAGTTGATGGCCATCTACAGGACAGGAAATGCTCACAGAGGAAAAAAAAGACAGTAAGATGATTTGCATTAGATTCTAATAGATGCATTGTGTTTAGCTGTGTAGTTAATTGCCATTAATTGTCGCTATTAGTTTGTGTAGTTAAGTAGCATTTTTCTGCCAATATGTCCTTTTTATCTTTGCTTTGGATTCTGTCCTGTTTTCATTCATTATTAAGACCTTTTCAGCTGAGATAGTACATTTATTTGAAGCATCAGTTACAGTGTTAAAGCGTGTTTACTTTTTCAAACTGTCCTTCCTCCTTTGTAGATTATAGATTTTTCTATGCACATATTTTATCAGAAGGATGTGCCACCTTCTGTGTTTTTTTATTTTCCAAATGTGGGGGCAAGAAAGAACTGGGGGAAGATGAAGAAAAAAGTAACTATAGATGGAAAGCCTGGAAGTGGTCCCAGATGGTCAACTGGTGTAAACCTTTTGACTCTGTAATCATAATACCAGCTGACACTAGCTGTGTTATATGCTGCAAGAACTTCACTTGAAGATCTACTGTTGTGGTGAGTACTCACATCTGTATTTTTTTCAGATATGATAAAATGGATATTATCCATTACTTAAATGCCTGATGGCTTAGCAGTCTGTTAATTGCTTCATGTTTTTTTTTTCTCAAATTCAAACAAATGCTATTCTTTTCAGACAGCCTATTAGCTGGAATTCCTCAAAGGGTAACATTCACAGTGACTACAGGACACTACAGTATAAAGTCTGGTGATGCTTTGCAACTTAGTAATTCTGAAGAAATGCCTTTCCTTACTTCTGCTGACAGTTCTGTGGTCATTTTTTCAAACACCGGGGGTAAGCATAATTCATTTCCATTTGTCTTCCTACTTTTTGGGTAAAATCTGTGAAAGACCTGCTTGTTTTTACTGCAGAGAGGTGAGAGGCACTTAAAAGAAGCAGTGCACAACTTCATATTTATTGTCATTGTGTTAGTTTGCATACTTGCTTTATTTATTGTAGCAGGTGGTATACTACCAACGTAAGTACATGGCTGATAAATAAACACATACTTAGACTAAACAACCAGAAAAAAAAACTGCAGAATGAAACCACGCAATGCACAATTTGGAAATCCATAATTGTGTCAGAATTTTACTTCCATGGAGCAGGCATAATCTTGGAGTTGGGGGTAGTTGTATTAAGGATTACATTAGAGCCTATGAGGCCAGTAGAGGAAAAAATGTATTTGGGAAAGAGAGTCTGAGCCGTTGTGTTTGTTATATAATATATATTTTTGTCTTAAATAGTTTTATTAAACATTTTTAAAAACTGGAATGATTACACATATAGTAACAAAAAAGAAAACAGATCATAACATTTCCATTATTATTTTCATGCTCTAAGCATATAATGTTATCTTTTTAACAGTTTTCATGTACTCCATCATCACACAAATTTTCATTTACTGCCTTCCCTTAAATTTCTTTCCTTTTCCTGAACATTTTGCTGCTTGTATTTTTCCTAAACATTCCATGAACTTCTGTATAATTTACGTCTTTCTTTTTCTGAAGAGCCCAGCTTTATTTATCCCCTTTACTTCATTTGCAGTAAGTTTAGAATTTTGATTTCTATTTTCTACTAATTATTTTTTTCAGCAGCCAATAGCATTAAACTTAGAAAAGCCTTATTAGGTGTATGCAATTTAGATCCTGTAATCCAGCTCTAAAGAATCACTTTCTTAGTTAGTCATTTTCTCTCCTGACATTTATGACAAAGCACTCCTATAAGAAATTTTCAAAATCTTCCAACTGGTTACATTCCCAAAAGCCAAAAAAAAATCAGTTAACTTGGTCTTTTCCATAAAGCCTCCAGTATTTGCTAATTAACTAAGGACAAATTCTCTGAACTCTGCTTGTAGTATAAGGTACCTTTGCAAAAATTCCCACTCATAAATACTACATCTTCTGGACTTGGTTGCATATCTGGGAGCCACATAGATATCCTCCTACAGTTCGCTTGTTAATTGTCTTTCCATCCTCTCTTCCCAGTTTTTTTTTAATTCTTATAGTTATAATGCAGTATTTTATATGTGCTGCTAATCTCCCCTTCTTTAACAGCAGCTTCTGCCCATCTTGTTGTCAGAAACTGCTCAAAAGATGTTGTTCCTTGATAGTCAGATTGACTGATTTTGTTTATTTACTGAGGTAGTACACTGTTCACAATAGACCATTTGCAGGCACATCCCAGATGAAGAAATCAACAAAAAAATAAATAAAACAGAACTGATTCATAAACGTGGAGTAATCACAGAAGGTAGAGAGTCACACAGGCATTTGAAACGGTAAGCAAGTATTATTAACAGAAGAGCAAATGTGGCTTAAGTTTAGTAGTAAATGTGAGAGGTAAGCAGCAGGTGAGACCAGAGGGTTTAAGTAGAAGTGATGTAGGTAAGGGAAGAGTTAGGTGATATGTCTAGTAGAAAAAGCATTTGCAGTCAGGTTGGTGACAGAAGTGTCTTTAAGTTATTCTCTGAAAATGGGGAAAGAAAATTTTGTTTTAGGCAAGGAATGAGGGATTGCCAGAGTTTAGGTGCAAGAATGGAGAAGGAGAGGTTGGTACAGTGCAGTTTGGTTTGTGAGTTTGGAGGAGGGAGTTAAGATTGTCAGGGTTGGTTTCATTATGGGGTTTAGCAGCAAGAGGTGGGAAGGCAAATGGTTGAGGTAGTTTGAAAAGAATAGACCATAGGAATAGCTCATCTCTGTAGGATATTGGGAACCATTTGCTTTGACTAGGATGGGTCAGTGCTTTTCTTGGATTGGAGGAGAGCTGGAAATGAACTGGCAGGTTTTGCTTTAAGTGGATTTGTAGAGTGGATTAGGTTTTTTTTAGAGGAGACCAATCTTCAAATTGAGCAAGGAGATCCCCATTGTATTTTACAGCTGTAGCTAGTCTGGAGAGAAAAGGAGATATTTTTCAAGACCAGAATTAGCCTTTTTCTTGGTGTTTTCATTGTGGCTGTGGAAGTTAATTGACTGGGCCAACCGTAAATGTAGGTATTTAAAGGACGTGGTTGTTTCTATTAGGGTATCATTAAGATCTGTAGTGTTGAGACTTTTAAGTAAGTGCCCATGGTACTGTCATTGTGTTTTGTCCAGTCCACAACCTGCACAGTTTGAGTGACGAGGTGGTATTGTTGAATGTCTCTGGACCATTGGTTGTAGATTAGTTTTTCAGTAATTTTCCCCTGTGTAGGGAAGGTTGAAATAAGCTGGAAGTGAAAGACATTTTCTGGCTGAGTTTACTTGGAAGGAGTTTGACAGGAGCTGTTTTCCATATGGCTAACACTGTGTTTCGAGTTAAGCAGAGGTTATAAATGTGGAAGAGAGGTGCAGTAAGGTAGTCTTTGCAGAGTGAGATGATCCAAGGGAGCAGGTTTCTGTACTGTGGGTGCAGCAGGGTATGCTTTCTAGTAGGAATTCAAGGTCTTTGTGAGTAAATTTCTTAAAATATAAGGGAGGATAAAAGTTTTAGAAAAGTTTAGTCATATAAATGACTACAACAAAGGTGCTTACATTTCAGTGTTCTGGTAGATGTTATGGTATAATTTCCAGCTTATTGTGGATGTATAGTAAAGTAACATAAAGAAGAAAAAAACTTTTTTCACATTTTGTATTTTGATTACACTGTAAAGTCAGTTGCATCTATGTGGGAATGAACCTTATTCAGGGAATATAAGATTACCTACAGCTCCCAGAAGATATCTCCCTATAGTTAGCACTTAAGAGACAAGGAGTAAATCAGCTGCCATGACCTCCATGTAGAAGAATTATGAAATAACAATAAGATTGGAAAATGAGTGAAGGCAATTCTTTGTAATGAAATTAAATTCATTGTATGGTTCAGTAATACAAGTAAATTATCCTGTCTACACAGTGTGGTACTTCTGTCAAGAGGAAAAGCAGTAGCCCTCAGACTAGGCCATTCAGTTAACAAGTAAGGTAGATTCTTAAACTACACACTTGGCTTTTTAAAAATATTTTGAGATGGATTGTTTGAAGTAAGTAAGAAATGTTACACAAATAATACAAATACTAAGTCTGCTGTTTTGGCAAATAACATTAAAACTGTAGCAGCATAATGAAAAAATAAACCTGGCTCTACTGCATTAACAGTGGTGTCCTGACTGTGATCCAGGTGATTGTGGTTTGATTAGAGTGGCCCAAGCACTAGAGGAGAAGGGCAGCTGAGGCAAGGAATGAAGGAGTGTAATCCTCTTGCCCCTCTTTAGAGGATACATACATGCTAGGACACCCCAGTATTGTGATTTCTGTGGTGGAGATTGGCAAAACCACCACTCGTGTTTTAACAGAAAGGATCTTGGTAATCTAAACAAGTAAAAATGCAGTTATATCCCCCTCCTCTCAAGTCAGGTTGTAGTTGTGAATGCGCTGTTATTCAAAACAGACTGTTTTGTGGTTGTAAAGTACATACAGCATATTTGGATTTGGCTAAGTCTTTTGACACTATTCTCTATGCAGGGATTATTGACGGACTTGTTAATTTTAATATAAATCATTATCCTGTGTGATATATAACTATCTGGCTATTTCACAGAACCCAATTGATTAGAGTCGCAGGTTCTACTTCTAAAAGCAAAAAAATTTACAAATGGTGTACTACAGAGCTCAGTGCTGGGACCTCTCCTACTTCGGCATCTGTGGCCTATGGTTATCTAAATCTGCAGGCATTGATTGTAAACTGGGAATTGCTATTTGATCTTCAACTGACTTTTAAATTGCTTCACCATGGGTTGGACCATATTAATAATTGATGCAAGGCCACTGGTCTCAAGTTAAATATTTAACGAAATGTAGCATAGTTAATTTTGATAAATCATTTTCGCATACCATATAGCTGACACACACCTCCAGTCAGTGTTGTAATAGAGATGGGTACTTTTGCTGTGATAATTCCGTATCATTTGCCCATAGTATAACTACTATAGTTAGGAAAGCCTTCTTTATGGCTCATCTGATTTCCAAAGGCATCTCCTCTAGATCCAGAAAGGTCTCTGTTCCCCTTTACTTGTGTGTCATCTGACCTGTTATTGAAAATAATGCTCCTTTCTGGTATGTGTTTGACTAAACACATCACTCAACTTGAGAGATCTCCGAAATTCCTAAATAAAAAGCTTGGTGGCCTCAAAAATCTCAGCTATTAGGGCGGACTGGCACCCCTCGCTTTATAGTCAGATGTTCTTCATTCCACATTGCTGCAGTCCTAACTATTGGGTAGTCCGCTGTCCCAGTCGGCCCGAATACCAAAGTATATGGCTGACGTCGGTCAACGCGCATTAGACTGACGTCAGTACGTCAGGGTACTAATGCGCATGACCGACGTCATATCCTCAGTCTTTTTTGCCGCATGGTCCGATGCAGAAGCAGTTTTGCGAGTGCAGGTTGGCGTTCTGAAAGTTTCTGAAGTCAGAGTTTCAGACCGAATCAAAGTTGGCTAAGTACCCGTTGGAATATTTTGGTTTTTTCTTGCCCCAGTATTTAACCGGATGTCAGAAAAAGTGAATAACTGTATTTCTTGTGGGAAACAGATACCTCATAGGGATTACCATACTTTGTGTATACCTTGTTTAGGGCCTGAGCACGGCGTTGTTGGATGCCGCTCTTGTGCTAGATTTAACAAACGCACTATTAAGAGAAGGTTAGACTGTGCCAGGTTAGTTTTTGGGAAGCGTTGTAATTATAAAATGCCGTCGGATGTTCCGGCCGCTTCGCCAAAAGCGCAAGGATAAAGCAGCAAAGCCTAGAGTGGAAGAACCGACAGTCCCGGACGTCGGTTCTTTAGAAAACTCAGTGGAGCGGAGGTTCTGCCAGGAGTTTCTTTGGAGTCTCAGGGAGAGACTTTACTGTTACAGGATGTGTCCTCTCAGGAAGTAGGCCAGGCTGAAGGGGCTTCTCAGGTGGCTGTTCTTCCCTCTCTTCCTAAGGTGGTTAGAGCCTCCCCTTCTGTTTCCAAGGCTTCTTTGAGAGGCAGGCCAAGTTTAACTTCAGTGGGGGTTTCTCCTAGTGCTTCAGGGTTTTTGCCTAAGAAACATATGCTTAAAATGGCAGAGGATTTGATTACTATGATTAGAGGTTCTATGCCCCCTCCTGATAAGAGGCCTAGGGTGGAACCTGAGTTTGAGAGTTTTGAGCAGTGTTCGGAGGCTTCTGAGTCTTCGGCTGAAGACTTGCAGGAGTATCCTCCTTATTCTGATTCTGATGTGGACGATTCTACTCCTTCAGCTTCTCCTCCTGAGGATTTTTCATTTTCAGAGACTCTGCATTCCATGAGGGAGCATTTTAAATGGGAAGGTCAAGATTTCTCTGATTCCAGGAAGAGGCTTAGGGAATTCTTGTTTTACCCCAGCATAGGCCTTTAGCTATACCTCCTGTTCTGAATGTGGTGGAAGATGTTTTTGCAGAGGCTTCTCTGAATCCTGATTCTTTGCCTCCTGCCCCAGTTAAACCGGATAGGTACTATAGGGTGCCTGAAGCTCATAACTATCTTTTTAAGAGTCCTAGGGCAGACCCGGAAACTGTCTCTCAGGGGCCTAAAGGTGTGAAGGCTTCTGTTGTTAAAAATCCTGTTCCTCCTGACAAAGAGGCAAGGGCTTTGGATAGATGGGGAAAGAAAGTGTATACTTCTTCCACTTTAGCCATGAGGGCGTTGAATTGTCAGTTTCACATGTTAAAATATCAGAATTATCTCCTTTCACAATTGAAGTCTAAGGTGGATGCTCTGGCAGAAGGTATTGAGTGTAAAGAGTTGCAGGATTTAGTTCATGTGTCTGAACAGGTGGGTAAGCATTCCTTGCAGTGTGGTTTTGATGCTGTGCAGGCCTCCTCGAGGGTGGCTGCCGCTGGTTCTGTTCTTCGTAGGCACGCCTGGTTGAGGGATCAGAATTTAGCTGAGCATGTTAAGACAAGGATTTTGGATGCTCCTTTACAGTCTGATGTGTTGTTTGGTTCGCCTGTGGAAGCAGTTTTAAAGAAAATGGAGGACAAGGCTAAGTCTATGCAAACTGTTAAGGATTTTTTGCAGGTGCAGCCTCCGAAGTTTAGTAGAAATTGGCCTTCTAAGGGATGGACATATCCTGCTTATGATTCTCAGTCTAGAGGTAGGTCTAGACGTGGTAGGGGCAGAGCTCAAGGTTCTTTTAGGCCTAGAACAGGGAGTTCACCTGCTCAGACTTCTGGTGAGGGCAGGGGTCAGTCCTTTCGTAAACAGACCCAATGACCTACCTTTTCAGCTGCCAGTACATTCTCGCCTGGCAGCACCTTTGGGAGGAAGGCTGGCTCTTTTCAAAGAAAATTGGGATTTAATTACCCAAGACAGATGGGTTTTGGATATCATTCACCACGGTTACAGGTTTTATTTCCATACCTTGCCTCCTTTCAAAGGCATGCCAGACATTCCTCCTCTACAAAGAAAAGAGGCTCACAAGCAAATTTCTCTGTTGCTCCAAATAGGGGCCATTCAGCCAGTTCCTGTGCCAGAAAGGGGCCTAGGATTTTACTCGCCTGTTCCTAGTACCGAAGAAGGGGAACACGTGGAGACCAATTTTGGATTTATCTATCCTCAACACTTATCTGGACATTCCCAAGTTCAAAATGTTGGCGTTACAACAGCTTTTACCTCTGCTGGGCAAAGATCACTGGATGGTAACTTTAGATCTCAAGGAAGCTTACCTTCATGTGCCTATCCGACTAAGTTGCAGGAAGTATCTGCGTTTTCGAGCTGGAGATTCTCATTATCAGTTCTCTGCATTGCCCTTTGGCTTATCCACTGCGCCCAGAGTATTCACAAAGGTTCTGGCTCCAGTGATAGCTTACTTCAGGCTAAAAGGAATACAAATCTATCCTTACTTGGACGACTGCCTGATTCTGGCTCAAGAAAAGGAAGACCTTTACAGCATTTGGAATATGTGATAGCAGTGCTAAGATGCCTAGGGTATTCTGTGAACGAAATAAAGTCCAGTCTAGTACCCTCTCAAGACATGTGCTTTCTGGGTGTGAGACTGAATACAGCAGCCCAGATGGCCTTTTTAACCCCGGACAAACAAAAGAATCTTTCCAGTTACTTCCATCAACTATCTCTTCAGTCCGGGCTGACTGCAAGGACAGTCCTTCAAGCCTTAGGGTTCATGGCATCTTGTATTCTGGTGCTTCCCAATGCCAAACTGCATATGAGGAAGCTGCAATGGTATCTCAAAAATGTATGGACACAGCACTGCCAGGATTTGGACACTGTCATTCAAATAATACCTTGCATTCAAAAGGAATTTTTGTGGTGGGCTCAGGAATGTCACCTAAACAAGGGACTCTCTGTGACCCGGCCAGAGGCGAGTCAGATTCTAACGACAGATGCCTCAGACATTGCTTGGGGAGCTCATCTAAATGGAAAGTGGATACAAGACAAGTGGCCTGCCAGACTACAGCATCTGCATATCAACATGAAAGAGATGTTAGCAGTCCAGTTTGCATTAATGGCTTTCAAGGAGTTACTTCTTCCAGGGCAGGTGTTGATTCTAACAGACAACACAACTGTCATGTGGTACATCAACAAACAAGGGGGAACACATTCTTACCCGTTGTGCAGGCAAGCAATGATTTTATGGGAGACTGCGCTCAGCTTGCAACTAACTCTTCAGGCAAGGTTTCTGCCGCGAGCACAGAACTGCTTAGCAGATGTGTTAAGCAGACAAATCATGGATCCCCACGAGTGGAAACTGGATCTTCATGTATTTGAAAATTGACAGTGTCATGGGGAACTCCAGACATAGATCTGTTCGCTTCTCCACTAAACCACCAGCTGCCAAAGTTTTGCACAAAGAGGTTTCATCACACAGCTTGGAAAGTGGATGCTCTTTCTTTCAGTTGGAAAAATCTTCATGTGTATGCCTTTCCACCTCTGCCTCTTCTCCCAAAGGTGCTCCTAAAGGTCAGACAAGACAAGCCAAGGATGATTTTAATAGCTCCAGATTGGCCTCGGCAGCACTGGTACCCATTACTGAGGAATCTGGTAAGGAAGCCTCCATGGCCTTTACCTTTGATTCCACACCTGTTGTCTCAGAGGGACGGTCACCTGCTCAATGTCAAGCTTCACTCTCTTCATCTAACAGCCTGGCATATTCTGTTTTGAAACACAGCAGGTCTCAACTTCCTCAACAAGTTTTAAATGTGATTTTGGAAGCCAGAAGACCTAGTACAAGGAAAGTGTATGCAGAAAAATGGAAGAGATTTTTATTTTGGAGTGCAGCAAACAATTTGGAGATTTCTGAGCCTAATTTGAGTGTGACTCTTCAATATCTTACTGAGTTATTGGACAAAGGTTTGTCTTTCTCTTCCATTAAGATTCATGCTGCAGCAATTTCAGCTCACTATGATTGTGACCCACCATTGTTTTTGCATCCTTTGTTCAAGCAATTTCTTAGAGCGGCAAAGAATATAAGACCCCCACGTAGAGCTCCTACTCCTGCTTGGGATCTCAATTTTGTGTTGGAGAAACTTACTCTACAACCTTTTGAGCCTGCGGCTACTGCTGAATTGAAATACTTGTCATGGAAGGCTGCTTTTTTGTTGGCCATTACTTCTGCAAGAAGGGTTTCTGAATTGCAGGCCCTTATGGCGGTAGAGCCTTTTTTGATTTTTCATAAGGATAGGGTATCTTTACGTACTAATCCTTCCTTTATGCCTAAGGTGGTTTCTAGTGTGGCCTTAAACCAAACTATTCATTTGCCTACTTTTTATGCAGATCCCCAAAATAAAGGGGAAAAGATTTTGCACACTTTAGATGTACACAGGCAATTGCGTTATTATTTAAGCAGGACTAAGGATTTTAGGCAGTCTCAGCAGTTGTTTGTTTCTTTTGCTTTGAGTTCTCAGGGCAAGCCTGTGTCAAAACAAACTATTTCTAAGTGGATTGGGTTTTGCATTGCATTTTGTTATTCCCATCATGGCAAGGAGATTCCAGCTGGGATTAGGCCTCATTCCACTAGGGCTACTGCCACTTCAACAGCATTTCTAAGGGGGGTGGCAACTAAGGATATTTTGGAGGCAGCTACTTGGAGTTCAGTGCATACTTTCTCTAAGCATTATCACCTTCCTCTCTACTCTAAATCTAGGGCTGGTTTTGCCACAGCTATTTTGCAAGGCATGTTGTCAGCTCCTGCTTCCTTATGATTTGCCAGCCTCCCTTACCTCTGCTTTGGGATTCTGCCCAATAGTTAGGACTGCAGCAATGTGGAATGAAGAACATAGTACAGTTTTGTACCTACCATAAATGTAGATGTTCGAGGATCCACATTGCGGCAGTCCAATTTACCCTCCCTCCTTCCCCTCTGTGTTTAGGGGTGGTTGTGCAGGTGAGGTTATACTCTGGTAATTTTGTATATATTGTACATATTTTTGGTGCAGGAATGTTTGGAGTTTTTGGTTTTGGCCTTGTCTTTTTAGGGTCTTCTGACATCTGGGGCAAGAAAAGACTGAGGATATGACGTCGGTCATGCGCATTAGTACCCTGACGTACTGACGTCAGTCTAATGCGCCTTGACCGACGTCAGCCATATACTTTGGTATTCGGGCCGACTGGGACAGCGGACTACCCAATAGTTAGGACTGCAGCAATTTGGATCCTCGAACATCTACATTTATGGTAGGTACAAAACTGTACTTTTCTTATAGACTTCTCCGTGGGAAAGCAGGAAACCTAAAAGTATTTCCCAGATAACGCAGTTTATCTATAGTCATTTTTTACTAAATACATTTTTTCCCCAAAAGGTTAACCTAATCAAACACCATAATTTAACCATGTCTTGGATTTCAATTAATAGTGATTGTCACCGTTCGTTAATCAGATCACTTTTTCCAAAGTGACTCCTAGAATCTTAATTTTGGATCTTGTGAAATAATAGTTAACTTTCCTTGTCATATCACCAAAACCTTTGTTTTTCACTATTTCCAGTGGTCATCATCTTCCTCTTTCGGCTGTTCCTTTTAGGAGTCGCCACAGCATATCATCTGTTTCCATTTCTTCCTGTCCTCTGCATCTTGCTCTGTCACACAAACCACCTGCATTTCCTGTCTCACCACTTCAGTAAACCTTATCTTAGACCTTCCTCTTTTCCTCTTAAATGGCAGCTCCATTCTTAGAATCCTTTTGCCAATATACCCAGCATCACTCCTCAGCACATGTCCAAACCAACGCAATCTTGCCTCTCTGACTTTGTCTCCAAACCATCCAACCTGAGCTTTACCCTCTAATATGCTGATTCCTAATCCTGTCCATCCTCGTCACACCCAGTGCAAATCTTAACATCTTTAACTCTGCCACTTGCAGCTCTGACTCCTGCCTTTTTGTCAACTCCACCATCTCCTACCCATATAACATAACTGGTCTCACTACCCTCTTGGTATACCTTCCCTTTCACTTTTACTGGTACCCGTCTGTCACAAATCATTCCTGACACTCTTCTCCATCCACTCCACCCTGCCTGTACACTCATCTTCACCTCTCTTCCACACTCACCCTTACTCTGAACTGTCGATCCCAAGTATTTAAACTAATCCACATTCGCCAACTCTACTCCCTGCATCTTCACCATTCCTTGATCATTCATACACATATATTCTGTCGTAGTCCTGCTGACCATCATTCCTCTCCTCTCTAGAGCATATCTCCACCATGCCAAGATCTCCTCAACCTGTTCGCTACTCTCACTACAGATTACAGTGTCATCCATAAACATCATAGTCCATGGGGATTCCTGTCAGATCTCGTCTGTCAACCTGTCCATCACCAATGCAAATAAGAAAGGGCTCAGAGCTGATCCTTGATGTGATCCCACCTCCACCTTAAATGCATCTGTCACTCCTACCGCAGACCTCACCACTGTCACACTACCCTCATACATATCCTGTACCACTCATATACTTCTCTGCCACTCCCGACTTCCACATACAATACCACAACTCCTCTCTAGGCAGCCTGTCATATGCTTTTCTAAGTCCACAAAGGCACAATGCAACTCCTTCTGACCTTCTCTATACTTCTCCATCAACACTCTCAGAGCAAACATCGCATCTGTAGTTCTCTTTCCCGGCATGAAACAATTCTGCTGCTAACTAATCATCCCCTCCCTTCTTAACCTAGCTTCCACTACTCTTTCCCATAACTTCATGCTGTGACTGATCAATTTTATCTGTGTGTAGTTACTACAACTCTGCGCATCACCCTTATTCTTAAAAATCAGTACCAAAACACTTCTTCACCACTCCTCAGGCATCCTCTCACTTTCCAAGATTTCATTAAACAATCTAGTTAAAAACTCCTCTGCCATCTCTCCTAAACACCTCCATGCTTCCACAGGCTGTCATCTGGACCAACAGCCTTTCCATTTTTCGTCCTCTTTATAGCTGCTCTACTTCCTCCTTGCTAATCCGTTGCACTTCCTGATACACGATCCCCACATCATCTAACTTTCTTTCTCTCTCATTCTCTTCATTCATCAGCCCCTCAAAGTACTCTTTCCATCTGCTCAACACAGTCTCCTCACTTGTAAGTACGTTTCCCTCATTATCCTTTATCGCCCTTACCTGCTGCACAGCTTTCCCAACTTGGTCCCTCTGTCTAGCTAATTGGTACAGGCCCTTTTCTCCCTCCTTAGTGTCCAACCTTTCATACAACTCTCCATACGCATTATCTTTAGCCTTCGTGGCTTCTCTTCGCCAAACGCCTCATCTCCTTATACTCTTGGCTACTTTCTTCATCTCTCTGGCAATCCCACTTCTTCTTCGCCAACCTCTTTCTCTGTATACTCTCCTGTACTTCCTCATTCCACCACCAGGTCTTCTTGTCCTCTTTCCAGATGTCACACCAATCACCTTTCTAGCTGTATCCCTTACCAGCTCTGCTGCAGTTACCCAGCTATTCAGTAACTCTTCACTGCCACCCAGTTTCTGTCTTAACTCTTCCCTGAACTCCACCTCACAATCACCCTTTTTCAATGGTATGTATCTTAAATATTTTTTTTAATTCCAATAGTTCTGTTAACCATTTAATATTTTTGGCAATAGATATTATATCATCTGCTTACACCATAATCAGAGGAACTCCTACTCTGTTATTATACAAAAATTGACCTTTCTTATTGTTATGAACAGTTTGTTCTAACACTGTATTTGTTATAATAATGCGTAACATTCTGCCCATATGACAACCTTGTCTAACTCCTCTTTTTGTACTTATTTTCTTACTTTTCTGACCATTAATCATAGCTCTGATCATATTTTTACTGTGTGCACTCCTGGGAAAAATATAATTTCTTTACATACTACATATGCTTCCAAGTTTTTCCATATTTGATTGTGTGATGTATCATCAAATGCTTTAGTTATGTCACAGTTCAGTAGTCTTAAATCTTACTCTTTGTATAATGTAATATTTACAATTTCTTTAACTAGAATCATCATTGATTTTAATTTCTTTTTTATTCCAAAAATTTCTTCATTCCATAAGTTTTGAAAAATCCTCTCAATCTGGTTTGAATAATTTTTATAATTATATAATCCTTGTTTAAGTGTTCCTTACTGGTTTCCAGATGTTCATCGTGTTTCACTGTTGCAGTAATTACACTTGGGTTATCCGCCGGCAGGCTACCTGCAGTTGGCCCGAGTTCCAAAGTCTTGATCCAGCATTGGTTGCTGTCGCCCCATCCTTGATGTCAGTGCGCCAGGGGTATAAAAGATGCAACCAACGCCATTTTCTTCAGTCTTTCTTGCCGAGCGGTGCCCGAAGCAAAAGCAGTTCGCAAGTGCCGGTCGGCCGACTCCTGAGATTTTTGAAATTGAGTTTCAAAACCGAAGTCTTCAATAAAGCTAAGTACCCCATTGGGGAAACTTTTTCTTGCTCCAGACCGATGTCAGTAAAAGTTAATAATTGTATCTCTTGTGGGAAGCAAATACCTCATAAGGACTTTCACTCTTACTGTATTCCTTGCCTAGGCCCTGACCACGACGTTACCAGTTGTCGGTTTTGTGCTAGATTCAATAAACGCACTATTAAACGTCAGTTTGATTTCACTTTACATTACTTTGGCCGAAGGTTTAATTACATAATGCCGTCAGAACAACCGACGACTGGAATTTATAAAAAAGACAAAGAAAAGGACAGGCATCCAAGGTCCAAAACCGACGACGAAGCCTCTTCTAGGCCAGTCGCCGGTTCTCAGTGAGGTGCTTTCGCAGCCCCTGACACCCGCTACCTCAGAGCCACAGGCTGTATCCGACAGCCACGTGGAGGCACCGAGGCCTGTGGAAACTCAAGGTATTGGGCCTACGGAAACTATTCCCTGAGTTGGGTCCTGAGCCGCTGAGCAGGCATCGGCTTCTGAGGGTGTTTTCAGACCTTCACAGCTTACAATTAAGCCCACTACAGCAGCCAAGGGAAAGTCAAAAACACCATTAAAGACAGAACAGTCATCCATGCCAAAGAAACAGATGCTTAAAATGGCCGAAGACCTAATTACTTTAATCAGGGGTTCCCATCCCCCTCCTGACAAAAGGCCTAGGCAAGACACTGACTATGATTCCTCTGACCAGGTTTTTATTTCCTTTGATTCCTCTTCTGATCAGGGATATTCTCTCCTTCCCTATGAGGACTCTGATGCAGAAGAGTCTATACCTTCAGCCTCTCCGCCTGAGGATTATTCTTTTGGGGAAACCCTGCACACCATGAGGGAGCATTTCCATTGGGAGAGACAGGATTATTCAGAATCCAAGAAAAGGCTCAGAGACTTTCTTTTATTTCCCCAACACAGGCCCCTGGCTATTCCCCCTGTGCTTGATATTGTTGGTGATGTTTTTTCTGAATCCAGTCTGACTCCTGATTCTTTACCCCCTACACCAGTCAAGCCAGACAGGTACTCTGACTCTCATAAATTTCTTTACAAAAACCCTGCTGCAGATCCAGAAACAATTTCTCAGGGTCCTAAAGTGGTTAAGGCTTCCACTGCTAAAAATCCTGTCCCCTCGGATAGGGATTCCAGAGCTCTGGACAGATGGGGGAAAAAAATTTACACTTCTGCTACTTTAGCTGTAAGGGCTTTAAATTGCCAGTTTCACATGCTTAAATATCAACAGTACCTCATGTCATTGTTAAAACAGAAAATGGTTTCAAACTCAGAAAGTCCTGACAGTAAGGAAATGCAGGATTTATTGCATGCAGCTGAACAAGTGGGAAAGCATACTCTACAATGTGGTTTTGATTCATTAGAAGCTTCTTGTAGAGCCGCAGTTACAGGCTCTGTTATTCGAAGGCATGCTTGGTTGAAAGAACAAAGTTTACCTGACCATGTTAAAGTAAAATTATTGGATGCTCCACTACAGCATGATACTTTGTTTGGTGTTAAGGCAGAAGAGGTGTTAAAGAAAATGGAGGATAAAGCAAAATCAATGCAGAGAGTAAATGATTTCTTACAGGTTCAACCACGTAGGTTTAGCAGAAACTGGCCTTCAAAAAATTGGTCCTTTCCGGTGTCAGACAGGCCACAAAGAGGCAGATACAGACGCCCAAGAGGCAGATCTCAGCCCTAAGGCTCCTACAGACCTAAACAATGGGGTGCTTCAGCCCCAAAAGGAGGGGAAGACAAATCACAATCTTATAGGAAACAGTCCCAATGACTTCCCTCTACAGATGCCAAGCACTTACCTTTTGGCAGCACGCCTAGGGGGAAAGCTAGCACTTTTCTCAAAAAATTGGCACATAATCACCCAGGACAAATGGGTACTGAATATTGTTTCTCAGGGTACAGGTTCCACTTTCACACGCTTCCAAAATCAAAAGTTATGCCATGCGGACCTGCCACAAAACCAATGGGCAGAGGCGCAAAAACAAATTGCTGCTCTCATGGACATGGGAGCTATTCAAAGAGTACCACAGTAAGAACAGGGGCAAGAATTTTACTCAAGACTTTTCTTAGTACCCAGAAAGGACAAAGCCTGGAGACCAATACTGGACCTGTCAATCCTAAATACTTTCCTGGATATTCCAAAATTCAAAATGTTAACACTACAGCAACTTCTACCCATGCTGGGCAAGAAGGCTTGGCTAGTTACTTTGGACCTCAAGAAGGCATACCTGCATGTCCCAATCAGACAATCTTGCAGAAGATACCTTAGATTCATAGCAGGTTCAATGCATTACCAATTCTCTGCACTGCCCTTTGGCTTATCTACTGCGCCCAGGGTCTTCGCAAAATGCCTGGCACCAGTAATTGCATTTTGCAGACAAAAAGGAATTCAAATATATCCCTACTTGGATGACTGCCTTATTCAAGCAGAGAGCAAGGACATTCTACTAAAGCATCTGGCGTTTGTAAAAAGATTACTAATTTGCCTAGGGTACACAGTAAACAAAAAGAAATAAAAACTAGTGCCCTCTCAAGAGATAATATTCCTGGGTGCAAGCTTAAATACAACTGCCCAGATGGCTTATCTCACGCCAGACAAACAAAGGCAACCGACTCATTACTTTCAACTGATGGCAACAAAGACCCAGCTCCCTGCAAGAAAAATTCTGCAGGCCCTGGGCTTCATGGCTTCCTGCATTCTACTAATTCCATATGCAAGACTGCATATGAGGAAACTACAGTGGTATCTAAAAAGTGTTTGGACTCAACATTGTCACAGCCTGGAGACAATCATAACTTTAATTCCCTGCCTACAACAGGAGTTTCGATGGTGGTCCCAGGCCTGCCACCACAACAAGGGACAGCCTTTCACCTTACCCACAGCCAGGCAGACAATAACAACGGATGTATCGGATTATGCCTGGGGGGCACATATGGCAGGAAAATGTATTCAGGGCACGTGGCCCAAGGAACAAATGCATCTTCACATCAATCAGAAAGAGATGCTAGCTGTACAGAATGCCCTGACAGCTTTCAAGGACCTACTGCATCCAGGACAACTACTAATAAAGACGGACAATACCACAGTTATGTGGTACATAAGCAAGGGGGCACACATTCCTACCCCCTATGCAGGCAAGCCATGACTTTGTGAAACACAGCACTGACCTATCAGGTACATCTGCAGGCACAATTCCTGCCAAGAACAAAAAATACACTGACAGACGAACTAAGCAGAAATCTCATGGACCCTCACGAATGGAAGCTAAATCCACAGGTGTTCAGCATGATAACAAGGAAATGGGGACACCCAAACATAGATCTTTTTGCCTCCCCTCACAATTGCCAACTACAGAAATTCTGCACAAGAACTTATCACTCTCAAGCATGGAAAGTGGATGCTCTATCATTCAGCTGGAAAGCCCTGACAGTCTATGCCTTCCCTCCAATGCCTCTTCTTACCAAGGTGCTCCTAAAAGTCAGACAAGAAAGGCCAAAAATGATCCTGATTGCCCCAGACTGGCCACGCCAGCACTGGTACCCAATCCTAAAGAGCTTGTCTCAAGGCCCAGCTTAGCCTTTACCTCAAATTCTTCATCTTCTGACTCAACAAAACAATCAGATTCTGCACAGTCAACTCAGAACCTTAAATCTGGCAACATGGCAGATAATGTAGCCACTCAGACTGCACCTCTCTCTAAAGCTGTTATGGATGTCATTTTAGAAGCCAGGAGGCCCAGCACTAGGAAATCTTATGCAGAAAAATGGAAGAGATTCTGTGCTTGGAACCAGGCACAAGGGCTCGAACCACTTGTTCCAAATATACCTCAGATTTTACAATACCTAACTGAGATGCTGGACAAAGGCCTATCTTTCTCATCAATTAAAATCCATGCCTCTGCCATTTCAGCTCATTACAATACGGAACCTCCTATTTTTTCACATCCTCTACTAAGACAGTACCTCAGAGGGGCAAAAAACATAAGACCCCCAAAGAGAGCACCAGTACCAACTTGGGATCTCAATTTTGTTTTAGAAAAACTCACACTGCCTCCTTTTGAACCAGCCAGCACAGCTGATATAAAATTCTTATCATGGAAAACTGCTCTGCTCCTAGCAATAATTTCAGCAAGAAGAGTATCAGAGTTACAGGCATTTATGGCTGTGGAACCTTTCATCATTTTTCACCAGGACAGGGTTTCTCTTGGGACAAACCCAACATTCATGCCAAAAAGTAGTTTCCAATGTGGCCCTGAACCAAACCATTCATTTACCAACGTTCTACCCAAATCCCCAGAATAAAGGGGAGAGACTTCTGCATGCTTTGGATATACACAGACAGCTACGATTCTACTTGGACAAAACAAAAGCTTTCAGAAAAACTGAGCAACTGTTTGTAGCCTATGCTGCAGGATCACAAGGAAAACCTATCACAAAGCAGACAATTTCAAAATGAATAGGACACTGCATCCGCTTCTGTTATGCACAACATGGCAAATCAGTGCCTAAGGTCATTAGGCCACATTCTACCAGAGCAGCAGCCTTTCTCAGAGGAGTACCAACCAAAGACATTTTAGAAGCTGCAACCAGGAGCACAGTGCACACTTTCACCAAGCACTACCACTTACCTCTCTACTCTAAATCCAGAGCAGGTTTTGCCACTGCAGTCCTGCAGGGCCTGGTAGCCTCTCCAAATCCAATTTAGACCCAGCCGCCCAACCTCAGCTTTGGGATTCAACCCAAGTGTAATGACTGCAACAGTGAAACACGATGAACATAGTACAGTTGTGTACCTACCATAAATGTAGATGTTAGAGTGTATTCACTGTTGCAGTCCAGGTTACCCACCCACCATCCCCCTTTTCATTGCTGGGACTTCTCTGTACTTCTCAACTCTATACAACCTATGTTGTGTATTTGCTTGTAGATGAAGGAAATGTTTATATTAGTACATGCATGCTTTTTGGCATAATTTTATTTTTCCAGCCTTCCTATCTGGGGGCACCTGACATCTGGGGCAAGAAAAACTGAAGAAAATGGCGTTGGTTGCATCTTTTATACCCCTGGCGCACTGACGTCAGGGAAGAGGCGATAGCAACCGACGCCGGACCAAGACTTTGGAACTCGGGCCGACTGCGGGTAGCCTGCCGGCGGATAACCCAAGTGTAATGACTGCAACAGTGAATACACTCGAACATCTACATTTGTGGTAGGTACACAGCTAGCATCTCTTTAACTTTCTTTTCTGTCAACTGTCTTCAATATTAGATGAATTCCAAATGCCAAACAAACTTGCCCTTAATGGAAGGTAGCCGGATGAATCAGCAACACAGCAGACTAGATGAAACAAATCTTCTTATTTATTGTACAAAGATAAAGATAAAAGAGAGTGCTTTCGCAGTGACAACTACTGCTTCATCAGACATTTTCTACAAACCACATCCACACATAAATACTGTTTGAAATTCAAAAATACCAATCATGTTGGTGTAACAATTAATTAAGCTTAATTGCATCCAAAGATAAAGTGCTTTTTAAAGCAACAATACAGCATAGCATGGTCCTGATTGCAGGTCAGTAAAATATAAATAAATACATCCTTGCATATATATGCCATTATCATGATCAATGTGCGTGGGGCTAGTTTAATTTCCTAGACTTAAGGGCTGGCTTCAGGGGTACACTATAGTTAAGACCGTGTCCCCTGTGTGCCCCTAACCTCAGAATCCACTTCACTTCAAGGTTCTCTGTTGAATTCACCAAATCTCCCAACCTGGCGCTAATGTTCTGTACTTGCAGGATTTGAAACAGGAAAGAATGTTCTTCGCCATTATTTTATGGAGAGGTAATGAGGAAGAACTGAAGTTATTTCATGCCTATATTAATACAACCAGTGCATTTTTGAAATTCACCCTAAATTGCTCCCATGATGGCATAGATTTCCTAGATATTACCGTATATAGGGAAAATATGAATTGGCTGACTAAATTACATAGGAAACAGTGCTACCGCCCTTTTATTGACCTGCGATCAGGACCATGCTATGCTGTATTGATGTATTGTTGCTTTAAAAAGCACTTTATCTTTGGATGCAATTAAGTTTAATTAATTGTTACACCAACATAATTGGTCTTTTTGAATTTCAAACAGTATTTATGTGTGGATGTGGTTTCTAGAAAATGTCTGATGAAGCAGTGGTTGCCACTGCGAAAGTGCTCACTTTTATCTTTGCACAATAAATAAGATTTGTTTTATCTGGTCTGCTGTGTTGCTGATTCATCCGGCTACCTTCCATTAAGGGCAAGTTTGTTTGGCGTTTGGAATTTGCTGCATCTGTTTTTGGGGACTGCTTTGAACTGCTTGGGTCGTTTTTATCATTACCTTTATTTGGCAACTAAGAGGATGGAAGGTGCTGTGACAGGTATGAAAGGCACTGTGAACGAAGTGAATGTAGACAGAAGACTGATGGGTCTACTGGCGAACAGTACTAATCCCCTTCTGGAAGCAGGAGCGTTGAAAATGAACCAAGAAATGGTTAGTAATAGCAATAATGAACAAGAGGTACGCAACTTATAGAGACATTGAAAATGACTTGTATAGATTCAAGCGGCTTCAGTGTCAAAGATTTCACTTTGAAGCTTGCTTGAATCTAAATGTTGTTCCTCGAGGACTCGAGTCTTGACCATGCCAACGTATGGCAATACATATCCCAGTCTTTTGGCAATTTGGCAAAAAATAAACCTAGATACGAGTAGTGTGTGTATTCAGTTATTGCTGGATTTCTTTTTGCCACTAGAACAGGAATTGAGTGATAAAATTCACCAACAACAACAGGAACTAATGGGAATGTATGGCGAAGATGCAACTGAGATATTTTTTACAAGGTCTAATAGATAAAGTGCTACGTTATGAAGCATGACTTTTAGAATATAAAAAGAAAAAGTTGGTAAGGGATGTCACAGACTTTGAGAATCAATATGTTTTTACTTGGTCAAGACCTGTACAGTCAACAGAACAACCAATAACCAATCATAATCCATCAAGTAAGAGGTCGTCCAATGGCTGTTTGTAACAATCATGGGGAACCAATCAACAGAGGAGAAGGCATGTTCCATCTCTTGATCAACTGGAGAGACAGAAGGAGGAGCTCTGAACGAGGTCTGAAGAGACAACCAGTGGGACCATGGAAGGAAGGGAACCAGAAAATCAGTTGCTAGAAAGAGACGGTACTTCACCTAAGCAAGCGGTGTCTGTGTATTCAACACCGATGGAAAGTCCATTGGACGTTATGTCAAGAGAGGCTCAGCTGAACAACCAGGCAGTGGCGAATGTGGTTAGACGTAAAATCAACATGGAAGGGGAAGCCAACAGGTTTTTCTAGCTCTACCACTCCCTATTCGTCCAGGAAGAAGGAAATCAATGTTGCAGGACGTCAGTCGAGGTCAGAAACACAAGGAAGTGCCAGTACAACAACAGATGCATACCCTAAAGAAGATGTGGGGCCAGGAAACCTGATATGGAACATTTCAAGGTACGAACTAACATCAGCAGAAAAAAATTTGCTGAATAAAGGTTTAAATTTTATTCCAGCTAGTGCTATGGACATTAGTGAAATTTTGTTGGCATTACGAATGTTTACACGCAATGTAGTGTTGAAACTGCAGTTTAGTAATATTGACTTAGAGTGCAATAGTCATTTTAAGAAAAAAACGTGTGTATGTACCAGTTTTACCATATAATGTAGAAACGTTTTTAAAGGCTTGTGAGAATGCAGTTTATAGTGACAATCACAGCATTAATTATTATCAGAAAAAGCAAAGTCATAATTTTACATTGAATGAAAGAAAACCATTAAATAACTTGCAATGCAATGAGAGTATTATTATATGGCCCTTGGACAAAGGAGGCCCAATAGTAGTTTTAGATTCCAACTATTACTACAGTACTATGCAAGAAATGTTGTCAGTAGTAAATGTATATGAGGAAGTGTCTATTGAAATAGTATCTGGTATGCAAAATAGCATTGCAAATATTTTACATGAGAGTATGTGCTTGGGGCTATTGACCAAGGATCTTTTACAGTATTGTACTGTTGAATATCCACTAATCCCACAGTTACATGGTCTCCGAAAAATTCACAAAGGTCCAGTAACACTGAAGTTTAGGCCGATCATGGCAGGGGCAGGTTGGTTGACGAAACCTATTTCCATATATTTGGACAGTGAATTAAAGAAGGTGTTGTGTGATTTTACATATGTGCTAAAGGATACTGAACAGTTTTTGGTAGACCTGTATAAGACTGTGAAAGTTCTGGATAAATCCACTGGAATTATACTAATTACTTTAGATGTAGTTTCATTGTTTACCAACATACCCAATGAGGAAGGAATAAACATGGTGAGAGCAGTGATGGTAAGACAGGGCCAATTATCTTTGGATAAGATAGACTTTATTTGTATGCTGCTAGAATTGGTGCTTGAAAACAATATATTCATGCTTAAAGAGACTTGAGCATATGTTAATGAATCCACAGATAGCCTTTTTTAGACTGTTTGTGGATGATCTCTTTATTTTATGGAGAGGTAATGAGGAAGAACTGAAGTTGTTTCATTCCCATATTAATACAACTAGTGCATTTTTGAAATTCCCCCAAATTGATGTTCTTCGTGTTTCACTGTTGCAGTCATTACATTTGGGTAATCTGCTTGGCAGGTAGCCCTCAGTCGGCCTGATTAACAAAGTCTTGGATCCTGCATCGCCTGCTGTCCTTTCTTCCATGACGTCAGGGGTATAAAACATGCAGCCGACATCATTACATAAGTCTTTCTTGCTGTGCGGTGCCCGAAGCAGAAGCAGTTCGCAAGTGCCGGTCGGCCGACTCCTGAAATTTTCATTTTCGAGTTTCAGATCCAAAGTCTTCAAGTAAAAAGCTAAGTACCCCCGTTGGAGAAACTTTTTCTTGCTCCTTACCGATGTCAGTAAAAGTTAATAATTGCATTACTTGTGGGAAGCAAATACCTCATAAGGATTTCCATTTGTACTGTATTCCTTGCCTAGGCCCTGACCACGGCGTACTTTGCTGTCAGTTCTGTGCCTTATTTAATCAACGCACTATTAAACGTCGGTACATTTTTGCTTCTAAATATTTTGGCTGATGCTTTAATTATCCAGAAATGTCGTCGGTTAGCAATCCGACTACCGGAATACCTAAAAAACACAAAGAAAAAGACAGAGACAGGCCGTTGAGGTCCAAAACTGCCGACAACGCTTCTCCTAAGCCAGTCACCAGTTCGCCGGTACTCAGCGAGGTGCTTTCACAGCCCCTGATACCTGCTAATTCTGATTCGCAGGCCTCTACTGAGACCCATTCGGAGTCCGGTATGCCGTGAGATGCTTCAGTTATGGAACCTGCGGATGTCTCTACCTTGGATGGGTCTGGAGCCACTGTGCAGGCACCGGCTTCTGAGGGTGTTTTCAGGCCTACAGATTTGTATATTAGACTGACGCCATCTTCAAATCTAAGGCCAAAATCTCGACCTATGTCTAAAAAACCGACGCCTAGGCCACATATACAGGCCCCTATGCCTAAGAAACAAATGATCAAAATGGCTGAAGATTTAATTACTCTGATCAGGGGTAGTCAAACCCCCCCCCTTCTAAGAGGCCTAGGCAAGATATTGATTATGAATCTTCTGAACAGGATTCTATTTCTTCTGATTTTTCTAATGAACAGGAATTGTCTGTACCTACTTATGAGGACTCTGATGCAGAAGATTCCATTCGTTCTGCTTCTCCCCCTGAGGATTTTTCTTTTGGGGAAAGTTTACATCCCTTAAGGGAACATTTCCACTGGGAAAGTCAGGATTTTTCTGAATCCAAAAAGTGATTTACGGATTTTCTTTTTCTTCCTCAGCATAGGCCTTTGGCTATACCTCCTCTTCTAGACATTGTTGATGATGTTTTTTCAGAATCTAGTATGGCTCCTGATTCTCTGCCTCCGGCTCCTTGTAAGCCAGACAGATACTACAGGGTTCCTGACTCCCACAAATTCCTTTTCAAAAATCCTGTTGCGGATCCTGAAACCATTTCTCAGGGTCCAAAGGGCATTAAGGCTTCTACTGCTAAAAAATCCTATCCCTTCTGATAGAGATTCCAGGGCGCTGGATAGATGGGGTAAGAAGGTTTACACTTCTGCAACCTTGGCAATCAGGGCTTTAAACTGTCAATTTCATATGCTAAAATATCAACAGCATATCATGGGACTGCTTAAACAGAAAATTGTTAATTTCTGACTGTGTGTAAAGTAAAGATTTACAGGATCTATTGCATTCAGCTGAACAAGTTGGAAAACATGCTTTGCAATGCGGTTTTGATTCTTTGGAGGCCTCTTGCAGGGCTGCTGCAACTGGGTTTGTGCTAAGAAGGCATGCTTGGCTCAAAGAGCAAACTCTGCCTGATCACATTAAAGCAAAATTGTTGGATGCTTCTTTACAACAGGACCGTCTCTTTGGTAATAAGGCTGAAGAAGTTCTAAAAAAGATGGAAGATAAAGCTAAATCTATGCAAACTGTGAAAGATTTCTTACAAGTGCAACCTCCAAGATTTAGTAGGCACTGGCCTACTAAGAACTGGTCCTTTCGAGAGCCACTCAAGTCAAACCTAGACACTCCAAAGGCACCAGGTTTCAGTCCCAAGGGACTTTCAGAACAAAACAATGGGGTGCCTCCTCTTCCAAATCTGGAAACAACAAGACACCTCCCTATGGTAAGCAGTCTCAATGACTTCCCTTTACACCTACCAAGCACTTACCTTTTAGCAGCCCCTTTGGGGGGAAAACTGGCTCTTCATGCAAGAAACTGGCAACTTATAACCCAGGACAAATAGGTTTTAAATATAGTATCCCAGGGATACAGATTTCATTTCCATACATTGCCAATTCCAAACGGATGGCCAGACCTGCCCCTAAATCAGTGGGCAGAGGCCCAGAAACAAGTACTTTCCCTCATGAGCATGGGGACTATTCAACTAGTACCAGAAGAGAAAAAGGGACAAGGTTTCTATTCAAGACTTTTCCTGGTACCCGGAGAAGACAAATCATGGCGTCCAATTTTGGACTTATCTACTCTAAACACCTTTCTGGACATCCAAAAATTCAAGATGCTGACTCTTCAACAGTTACTTCCTATGTTAGACAAAGATGCCTGGTTGGCAACTCTAGATTTAAAGAGGCTTACCTGCATATCCCAATCAGGGAATCTTGCAGAAGATACCTCCGCTTCAAAGCAGGCTACTTGCATTACCAGTTCTCTGCACTGCCCTTTGGCTTATCTACTACGCCCAGGGTATTTACAAAGTGCCTGGCTCCAGTAATTGCATTTTACAGGCAAAGAAATATTCAAATATATCCATACCTGGACGATTGTCTAATTCAGGCAGAAAACAAAGGCATTCTTCTAAAACATCTAGCATTTGTAAAAAGAATTATAACGTGTCTAGGGTACACTATAAACGAAAAGAAATCACAATTGGTACCCTCTCAAAAAATTACATTCCTGGGTGCAAGCTTGAATACAACTGCCCAGATGGCTTTCCTTATGCTAGAAAAACAAATTCATTTGGTGACTTACTTCAAACAGGTGGCCACAAAAACCCTGCTATCTGCAAGACAAATTCTGCAAGCCTTGGGGTTCATGGCCTCCTGCATTCTTCTAATTCCATATGCAAGGCTGCATATGAGGAAACTTCAGTGGTACTTAAAAAGTTTATGGAGTCAACAGTGTCACAGCCTGGAAACAATGATTCCTATCATACCTTGCCTGCAACTAGAGTTCCTATGGTGGGCAGAGGCCTGCCACCAAAACAAGGGACTGTCATTCACACCACCCCCTGCCACCCAAACCCTAACTACAGACGCATCAGTCTATGCTTGGGGCGCATATCTGGCAGGGAAGTGCATTCAGGGCAAATGGAGCCCAAATCAAATGCACCTTCATATAAATCAAAAAGAAATGCTAACTGTACAGAATGCACTGACCGCCTTCAAGGACTACCTTCATCCAGGACAATTACTGATAAAGACAGACAACACCACGGTTATGTGGTACATAAACAAGCACGAGGGTACACACTCCTACCCCCTTTGCAGACTAGCAATGGCATTGTGGAACATGGCCTTGGCCTATCAAGTACAACTACAAGCTCAATTCCTGCCAGGAAAGCTGAATACTCCGGCAGACGAACTAAGCAGAAATCTCATGGACCCTCACAAATGGAAGCTGGAACCACAGATTTTCAACATGTTGACACACAAATGGGGGTGCCCAGACATAGTTCTGGGGTGAGACAAAAAGATCTATCAGTTGGACAAATTTTGCACAAGAACTCATCACAAAAAAGCCTGGAAAGTGGATGCTCTGTCCTTCAGTTGGAAATCAGTCTATGCTTTTCCCCCTCTGACTCTGCTCTCCAAAGTTGTACTAAAAGTCAAACAGGGCAAACCAAAAATGATTTTGGTTGCTCCAGACTGGCCTCACCAACACTGGTACCCACTCCTGTGCAGTGTGTCACACCTTCCACCGTGGCTCTTGCCTCGGACACCTTACTTGCTGTCTCAGCAGAACAACCAAACTCTGCACACTCAGCTCCAAACGTTGAATCTTGCAGCATGGCTAATCACCTAAATTCACCCTTAGCATCCCTCAGCAAACCTGTGATGGATGTCATTTTGGAGGCGAGAAGACCTAGTACTAGAAAATCTTATGCTGACAAATGGAAAAGATTCTGTGCCTGTAATCAGTCTCAAGGGATAAGCACAGCAGTGCCCAACATTCCTCAGATTTTGCAATACTTAACTGAGATGCTTCACAAGGGTCTGTCCTTTTCTTCCATAAAAATCCATGCCTCAGCCATTTCAGCTCATTACAACACAGAACCTCCCCTCTTCTCTCATCCTCTGCTAAAGCAGTATCTCAGGGGCCAAAAACTTAAGACCACCCAGGAGAGCTCCAACCCCTGCCTGGGACCTCAATTTTGTATTGGAGAAACTCACTCTCCCTCCTTTTGAGCCAGCTGCTACTGCAGACTTAAAATTTCTATCCAGGAAAACAGCTTTCCTTTTAGCAGTCAGTTCAGCTAGAAGGATTTCTGAATTACAGGCTGTTATGTCAGTGGAGCCTTTCATCATTTTTCATGCGGACAGGGTATCTCTCGGGACCAATCCATCCTTCATGCCTAAGGTGGTATCCAGTGTGGCTCTTAATCAGGCCATTCATTTGCCAACTTTCTTTCCCAATCTACAGAACAAGGGGGAGCGGATTCTGCATTCATTGGATGTACACAGACAACTTAGATTTTACTTAAACAGGACTAAATCTCAAAGAAAATCTGAACAACTGCTGGTAGCATTTGCTGCAGGGGCAGAGGGAAAGGCTATTTCAAAGCAAACCATTTCCAAATGGATAAGCCATTGTATTCATTTCTGCTGTAAGCACCATGGAGAAACTCCCCCAGGGGATCAGATCCCATTCCAGCAGGGCTGCATCTACTTCAACAGCCTTTCTCAGAGGTGTTCCTACCAGGGACATTCTAGAAGCTGCTACCTGGAGCTCAGTTCATACTTTCACCAAACATTACCATTTACCACTTTTCTCTAAATCCAGAGCTGGCTTTGCCACTTCTGTCCTGCAGGGCCTTATAGCTGGTCCTTGGGAATCTACCCAAATGTAATGACTGCAACAGTGAAACACGAAGAACATAGTACAGTTGTGTACACTTACCATAAATGTAGATGTTCAAGTGTATTCACTGTTGCAGTCCCGGTTACCCTCCCTCCAGCCCCTTATTTTTCTCTGGCTATACATCTACTTTCTTTCACTATGCTTAAAAGCCCTTTTGGTGTATTTGCTTTTGGTTGGAGGTATATTTTATGTGTTTTTAATTTTATTTGCTCCCCATTTGGGGGGCAGCTGACATCTGGGGCAAGAAAAACTAATGTAATGGCGTCGGCTGCATGTTTTATACCCCTGAGTACCTGACGTCATGGAAGAAGGGACAGAACTGACGCAGGACCCAAGACTTTGTTAATCAGGCCGACTGAGGGCAACCTGCCAGCAGATTACCCAAATGTAATGACTGCAACAGTGACTACACTCGAACATCTACATTTATGGTAAGTGTACACAACTGTACTTTCCCATGATAGTGTAGATTTCCTAGATGTTACCGTATATAGGGAAAATATGAATTTGCTAACTAAATTACATAGGAAACAGTGCTACCCCCTGCCTTCCTACTTAGGGATAGTATGCACAATCCTAATATCTTTCGTAAGATCATAAAAGGACAGGCAATGAGAGTTTCTCGCCTTTGTTGCCAAGAACATGTGTTTGAAAGAGAACTCACTAAGTTGAGAGCAGGATTCTTGGACAGAGGTTACAATGAAGGCAAAATAAATAGAGCGTACTTGCAAGTGAATAGGGAGAGGGGTGGTAGAGCAAGACCCTATTATTCTGATAGAGTAACAAAGGAAATGGTGAATAATAAGCATAGGTTACCGTAAAATACCTATGGTTTTGCCTTACAGTATGGACGTGAGCAAATTTCAAAATATCATATCCCAGAAATGGAATATGCTTTTGGTTGATGAAGAAAGCACAAATGTGGTGGGTAATCATCCACAATTTGTATTTAAGAAGAAAAAGAGTTTAAAACAACAGCTATGTTACCCCAAAGTAACCATGGAGGGAACCGTTAGAAATACAGATTGGACAGGCACACGGAAATAAGGGAACTGTGCCCAGTGCATATACATAGATGAATCCCGATTTTTTTTTTTTTTTTAAACATCTGGACACAGCTCATCTATGGAAATTAAGAAATTCCACTAACTGTAATACTAGGAAAGTGGTGTATGTTGCTCACTGTAGAATGTGTTTTCAATTTTATGTAGGAAAAAACAACCGCCACCTTAGAGAAAGAAATAGAGACCATGTCTGTTGTACCAGGAGAGGGCAGAACTATAGTGCCTTAGCCAAACATACTTTGGCTAATGGCGAAGAACATTCTTTCCTGTTTCAAATCCTTCAAGTACAGAACATTAGCGCCAGGTTGGGAGATTTGGTGAATTCAACAGAGAACCTTGAAGTGAAGTGGATTCTGAGGTTAGGGGCACACAGGGGATAAGGTCATAATGATAATGTACCCCTGAAGCCAGCCCTTAAGTCTAGGAAATTAAACTAGCCCCATAGGTTCATAGATTAGTACTAGGCTAGCTGCCCTTGTGGGCCATTTCTCACCTAGCCAATTACCGCATGTGAGAATCAAACCTTGCAGCTTGTGTCTGTAATGTAAACACCTTTACCATTATGCCATCCTCCCACCCATTGATCATGATAATGGCATATATATGTAAGGATGTATTTATTTATATTTTATTGACCTGCCATCAGGATCATGCTATGCTGTATTGATGCATTGTTGCTTTAAAAAGTACTTTATCTTTGGATGCAATTAAGTTTAATTCATTTATATAACCACTGAAAGGTGTCCCAATCTAAGCGGAGCCTACTGCAAGTACAACGAAGGTTCAGCTCACCAAAGTTCAGCTCACAAAAATGTCCATTGGTTAACAGGCCCAATTAGTTCCTTGGGTATTTATATTTAAATGTTCAGAATGTACTGAGATGTGTTCTGATGAAGTTCGTTTTATGAACGAAACCTAGGTCGACGTTTATTTTATTCCGTGTTATTTGTTCAATAAAGTCTTTTGGAACGTTTATGGGCCTGGACATTTTTGTGAGCTGAACTTTGGTGAGCTGAACCTTCGTTGTACTTGCAGTAGGCTCCGCTTAGATTGGGACACCTTTCAGTGGTTATATACTTGGTATATTTGATTCCTGGTTTAAGTTTAATTCATTGTTACACCAACACTATTAATCTTTTTGAATTTCAAACAATATTTATGTGTGGATGTGGTTTGTAGAAAATGTCTGAAGCAGTGGTTGTCACTGTGAAAGCACTCACTTTTATCTTTGTACGATAAATAAGAAGATTTGTTTTATCTGGTCTGCTGTGTTGCTGATTCATCCGGCTACCGTCCATTAAGGGCAAGTTTGTTTGGCGTTTGGAATTTGCTGCATCTGTTTTTGGGGACTGCTTTGAACTGCTTGTGTCGTTTTTATCATTTTCTTCAATATTTGTTTAATGTGCTCCCTTGCATAACTCTCCACAAGTCAACCCCTTTTTCCCCATTTATTTAAAACTTCTAGGAAATACCATTTTTGATCTCTCCATACCTTATCTTTCTTTAATTCTCAATTATCTTCATCTGTAACCTTTTTAACTTGCCATATTATGTCTTCATTTACTTTATTTTCCCTACACAATTTTGCAAGAAAATCTTCTGCTAATTTCATTATGCAATCCTGCCTTTTAAATTTAATTCTGCCCTCCCCTTTAATCACATCCATGAACATCTCTTTCTTCTTAACTATGTTCTTATTTTCAAATATTCCTGCTCTTAAAAAAAAGTTTTTATACCTGTGCTTAAAAACCCACCAATGGATGATCAATAAGTGGTCTTCTATAAAAAAGCATAGTTTCATGTCCTCCCCATAGAGCTTCTACCTCTTCTTTAAATTAATTCTTATTCACATTTTTTTGCATTGTTTGTTAATCATTTTTCCCCATCTGTATGCAAAGTTATTAAGAATGTAGGCCCATACTGCATAATCAGAAAAATCAGCAGATGTAACACCTCTTTCAATATCTTTAAAGAATTCAAAAAACAAATCGCAATCAGTTTCAGTCCTCAAATTTGCTCTGGTGTAAGTTAAATCAAGCTTTCTGCCTACGTCCAACTGCCCAGTTAATGTTGTTGTTTGTCTTTCGGCTTTTTCCCGGTAAGGGGTCGCCACAGCAGAACTCTGGTCCGCTAATGATTGGCAGTAGATTTTTATGCAATGCCGAGGTGCCAGCTCGACGCCCAACCTTCAACGAAGGCACACCCATTTACGCATGCATGTCTTTCAAAATCTACCCAACCATGGGGAGGACATGCAGACTCCACACAGAAGGCACTCCCAAGCCAAGCCGAGAATCGAACGGGAGAACCTCTTGCTGTGAGGTAACAATGCTACCACTGTACCACCACAGAATTAACTGCCCAGTTAATAATGGTTCTTTAAATTTAGTAGCATTTTTGTAATCTTCCCTTTTTAGAGATAATATCACAGTTCAGGTTTTCCACTAGAACTAAATCCATATATACAATAACATGAGGTTTTATTTGTTCAGAAAAAGTTTTCTCTCTTCTCAGCAACAGTGTAAGCATGTATGACAATTAATCTGACAGGGTTAATATTATTCCTTATTTCTGTCACAAAAACTCAACCTGTTTACAGGGTAATACAATCTGAAAGTGCAATATCCAAGATTAGAAAAAAAAAAAACAGCAAGTCCGATGCACCTTTCTGCTCCTGGATTTCATGTAATGATCCTTTTCCAATTTAGTGTAAACTGCTCACTTTTAAATTCTGGTAAAAATCTGATATCTAACAAGGTTCATAGGTGATCACTAAGCTATCGGCTCTAGTGAGCCTTCCATGCTTTTCCATATGTAATTGACAAGTAATTGACAAGTTGTTACCCATAGGTATTTGTAAGGGCATGTGGTTGGTCTTGGGTGGTGAGGCATTTACAAGTTACCTTTGCCCATTCGGGACATAGGTGCCATTCTTTGGATATATTTTTTATTTCTCATCACCACTGATCTAGGTTGTTTGAATAAGGTGAAGGGGGAAGACTATTTTATATGGCTGGGAAGTTTGTTCCAGAGAAGATGTAATCTCTGAGACATACCTGGTCCTCCAACATGTTCTCTTAATTCTGCAGAGGAGGTTTGGGTCCTTTTAATGGGATATTTTTGATGCTGTTTGACTTGTGGATGTGCAGCAAGTCCATGAGGAAGACATCCTAGGATACCTTGTAAGCCAGGCATAGATCACTTCGCACTTTGGGAGACAGAGTACAAGTACAGGGCGTTGAGGCGGTTCGCATAATTCATGTGATGTATGCCCTGTATCCTTTTTGTGAGGAATCTTTATGGGCATTCCATTTGTTGCATAAGCCTGTTACGTAATTAATTTAGTGTTGTACTCAATGACTGGAGTAATGAGGACCAAGTAGATTGGGACAGTGGTCTTCTTGGACCTGGATGTCATAACCTTGCTTATAAATTGTGAAATACAGAATGATTTCCTCACAACAGTAGACGCATGTTAGGGTAAAACTAGTTAAATAAATAGTCTCTTGGCAGTTTAAAGTACAGACTCTTTTATTAAAATAGAAAAACAAATGTGTGCCAGAAACAGTACTCAGAAAGTCATGTCTCCCCGAACAAAGGATTTTACACAGGTTATATTTAAAATTTTATTATGATAATAAATTTTATCTATGAAACTATTGCTAACATCCAATAGAAGTATAGCAAACAAGTATATTTTATACATCAGACCACTACTCTATATGCAGTAGAAAATTGCCAAGCTGGAAGAAATTATGCTTCATACTTGTTATCTATATTTTAACATAATAAAGAATACTTTTCTGTTCTACTACATGCCTGCAAGGAAAAGCAGGGCCTCAGGCTAAGGTACTAGAAACTACGAGAAGCTTCTTATGCAGTCGTTTTTCATGACTTCAGAATATTTTTACAGTCAAGTGCACTATGCTGCAAACATACACAGCCACTTCATTTCATTATATTTTTTTATCCTCTACAATCCCCTCTTTGATGCTGAGAAAGTATCACTCAAAGTCTGCATTTTAGAGACCAAAAACATTTTCATCCATTTTGCCAAAACTTTTAAAAACTGTTGTTTTGTTATTTTCCATAACACTTTTACCCGTGCATTTTGAAAAAGGCACTTTTCCAACTCTGTTAACATATACATTTTGTAACACTACTGAAGATCGAGATGCAGTCAATTTAGATGTCAGTCTTATATAAAAATAAAAGTAAAAATACAGCCATAATGATTATTGCAATTAACATTATAAATTTTAAAATACCACCACCTCATCCAGAGAACAAATTAGTGAGCCATGCCCACTATGAGCTGTTGGCCTCTTTAGTATCTGACAGCTCAGCCAGTTTTTGGATAATTTTCAAATGACTACGCATGGTGTGCTCGTTGTCGGGAATAAGTGTACAGCATTCATCATGCTCGAGTGTGCACATACCCTTTTTAGACGTTCGCACGAAGTCAAGCACCTTTTTTTTTTTTTCTTTGATGCACTGCTGCCCTCATGGCAGTTAATTCTTCGGTGATCAAGTTCACTGAAGAAAAGGTTTAGTTAAAACTTTCAATAATTTAGATAACTTTTGCAGCTCCCATATAGCTTTGGGTGCACCATAGACTGGAAGAATTCCTGCTCCGGTAATTACTTCATCTCCCAAATCCATATGGGCCAATCCCTTGAGGGCTGTCTGCCCTAAGTCATGGTGAGTATCCATAACACATCTACTTCACCCACAGGATTTTTTTACTAGCTTGACATTTCGAGCATTACAAATATTTCCCTTGGGCAAAGTATTCATATGCCAGATGGCAGGAGCTAAATATTTAAAAAAAACAACTTTTACTCGAATTTGTGGGTAACCATTTTTATGCTTTTCTACCACAGATAAAATACAGTCCATTTTTTATGAGTATTTTAGAAACATTCACAGAAGCATTGTTATTTAAAACTATCTGGAGAAACACATTTTCTAACTCCAATTTTGTTTGAGAAGAGTTATACACATTAGTAATATTTTCAAAGACCCACATATTTTTTGGGCCTTTTACGTCTCCAATCTCATTGCAGTTGTGCCAGTTTGAATAATTACGAAATGGTCTGGAAGTGGCTTTCCACCACTTCGAATAAGGGACAGATTTGTCACATGTAATATTTACAGTGTATAGGCCCAGATAATTTGTAGTAAAACAAACTCTTCGAATTGTAACATTACATCTACTTTGACCTACTTTTTTAGTTTCAGTTTGCTTCAAGCACAATATTCCTGTCTGATGAAAGGCTAAAGACAGTGATAGTTTTATTTGACCCTGTTGATTTACACAATCCCCCCATAGTATTGTATAAAATGTCTGTATAATAAGAGGGGGATAATGGTACCGCAGTAAACAAGAGTCCATCATTTGACGTTGGGATAGCAGTACAGACCCAACAGTTGGATATGTTAAAAGAGATTGCATAAGTTAGTTGTAATGTTTGGTAGGTATTAAAAGTAGGGTGCCAGCTTGCCGCTGTTCGTTTAGGTGTAGGTATCATGATCTGTGCATCCTCTTGTCGCAGAGCTGAACAGTACTTACGATTTCTGCAGGAATCAAGAAGTGTAGCAGTAAGACAATAATAATTAATCATCAAGGCAACAAGCGCACAAGAAAAGTGAGTTGGGCAGGGCCGAAGTGGATTTTCACAAATATCCAGACACGGATGAGACATCGCTTGTTGTGCTTGCTGCTGCTGAATGCCAATTAAATGCAGTAACAGTTGAAATGGTAATTGTGTCCCGTGAGCGGTGCTTGGTTGCCTGACTTAAGGGA
Source organism: Protopterus annectens (assembly GCF_019279795.1). Lineage (NCBI taxonomy): Eukaryota > Metazoa > Chordata > Ceratodontiformes > Protopteridae > Protopterus > Protopterus annectens. The sequence continues at coordinate 657,670,576 of NC_056735.1, forward strand.
AATATCCTTATCCGTCATCATTATTTTCCACTTCCCTGTTTTTTATGTTTTTTCTTCTGGTGCGGGAGACTGATTTGTCGTCATCAGCAGAAGAGGTGAAAGGGATAGGTTGTTGTCCTTTGGAACTGCTTTGCGGATGTGAGAAACATGAACCCAGGTAGGAGACCCTTCCAAGCAAACAAATGTGGCTGTGGTGAGAAGGACAAGAAAAGGTCCCTTCCAGTGGGGTTGGAGCAATGTCTTTTTGGAAAAGGATTGAATGTAGACCCAGTCAGCTGGTGTCATGTCATGAAAAGCGTCCTGATCAGGGTGAAGTTGTACTGGTGTGACCTGTGAATGATAGTGCTGCAAAAGAAAAGCAAAATTTTTGCAGTAGGTGAGTAACACATCATCAGCTAATTGCAATTTTATGTTAGCTGGAAGGGGTGTGGCTGGCATTTTCATAGGCTTTCCGTTAAAATTTTATGGGGGGAGTATTTTTTAGGTGCACTAACTGGACTTTGCAAAGTAAACAATACCAAAGGCATAGCCTCTGGCCACTTTATTTTTATTTCAGCAGTAAGCTTAGCCAACTTAGTTTTTAGTGTCTGGTTGACTCGCTCATTCATACTTAAAGCCTGAGGTCTGTGTGGGCAATGAAAACTTAATTTGACATTTAATATTTTACAAAGATCATGAATTACCTGTGCAGTGAAATGAATATCTCTATTAGACTGTATATCACAAGGAGCTCCAAACCTAAGGATTAATTTATACATCAACATTTTTGCTGCCATAGTAGTATCATTTTTTTACAGGAGGGTATGCTTCTACCCAGCCTGAAAAAACATGTACTACTGTCAGAACATACTTAAATTTTAACACTGTGGGAGTTTAATAAAGTCCCACTGAATACTACAAAATGGTCCCCATGTTTTTTTAATATGCTGGGTGTGGACGGCTACAGATTTAGATATATTAAAAGCTAAACACATATTAGATGTATGTACATAATGCTGAATGACTTTTGAAGCATAAGGGGCATACCAGTCAGGCAAAAGTTGCTTTAATAATGCATTTTTTTCCAAGGTGGGTTGGCAAATAAGCCCGTACCAATTGAGGTAAAAACTGTCGTGGGGCTCCTAACCTTTCATCTGGATGGCGCCAAAGTGAGTCCGGGAAACAACAGCAGCCGTCACAAATCCACCTTACTCTTTGAGTCTTTAGCACAGTTTTGAAAATGTAACACATTATCTAATGATACAGATACAATTTTAGTTTGAAAAGGCTGCAAAACCAGGTCTCTATTATATAATCGTATGCGAACAATGTCGAACGCGCTAATGAGCGAAAATACAGAATATTCCAACTCCAAGATCGCACTACAGTGCGGAAAGGGCAAGTATCCCCACTCTTCACTGTACTGCAATCTCAATAACGGAACTTCGAGTTCCGGCATTTTTGCTCATTAGAACGTTCGACATTGGTGGCATACGGTTATCTAATATAGACCTTGCAAAAACAAAGCCTGAACAGGTGGTGACAAAGCAGCCTGTCTTGCTGCCCTATGTATTAAATTGTTACCTCTAGATTCAAAAGAAGAATCAGATTTATGGGCAGTGCATTTAACTACTGCCACATTTCTTGGTAGCAGTATAGCATCTAACAGTTTATGTACAAAACAGCATTTTTTATAAGAGTCCCAGCAGAAGTTAAATATCCACGCTCTTTTCACAAAGTACCAAAGTCATGGACAACACCATGACAATATCTTGAGTCCATGTATAGGTTCATAGGTTCATACTAGGCTATCTGCCCTGAGGCAATTATAAGCCTAGCCTGATTCTGTATGGCTTACGCCACCCCTTGATTTGAGTATACTGTGCCCTTTTTAAAGTTTAGTTTACTGTGCCTCTGTCTAATAGTGACACGGGAGTAATCCCTGGGACAAACCTACGATCCCCCATCCACCTATCGAGATTCTTCTTGAATAGATTCATGAGGTGCTCTGCCTCACATGAACTGGAATTCTATTCCAGAGAGAAGGGAGCCTCTGGGTTATGAACCTGTCCCTCCAGCAAGTTCTATTTATTTCTGTGCTGAGGTTCAAGTCCCTCGAGCGTGTGGCTCTTAAGGGATTTAGATTTACTGAGGTGAAGCATGCCCATTAATTCTGGATTTGACATAGCTTTGTATGTCAGGCATAGATCACCTCGAAGTAGACGGTATGCAACTGAGTAGAGCTGGAGTTTTTTTAACCGAGCAGCATATGGCATCTGTTTGAGACCCTTGATCCTCTTGGTGAGATACTTTTGGGGTCTTTCTAATTGCTGCAGGTGTCGGGTAAGGTACATCCCAAAAGGGGCATTGTATTCTATGATGGGCCTGATGAGGGATGAATAAAGGGGCACGATTACCTCTCTTGATCTAGATGTGAAACCCTTCGTGATGAGGTGGGCTATGTAGAAGGTCTTTCTAACCACTTTGGCAATGTGGTTTTCAAAGGAGAGATTGCTATCAACTTGGGTCCCCAGGTCCCTAATAACTTTCTCTGTACTTAATGGGTTTCCGCCTGTGTGGTAATTTGTGGGCACATTGTTTTTGCCAAAGGGTATGACTATACATTTTTTGGCATTTAGCTTTAAACCATGGCGCTGGCACCAGTTATCTGTCTCTGTGAGACCTTTTTGAAGGATGTTTGTGTCAGCTGGAGAGTTGATTATGGCACCCAGTTTGCAGTCGTCTGCGAACTTGGTGAGCCATAGGCCTCCCACGTTTGCCTGTACCTCGGAAAAGTATATACCGAACAAGAGTGGTCCCAGGACAGAACCCTGTGGGATGCCACTTGTGACCGGTTTCGAGTTGGACATGGCTCCAGCAACTCTCACTCTGTGGGTTCTGTCTTTGAGCCAGTTTGCGACCCATCTTGTGACATAGGGGTTTATATTTAAGCTGGATAGCTTATCTATTATGCCTGAGTGGGGTATTGTGTCAAATGCCTTTGCAAGGTCCAGATAGGCTGTGTGGACTACCTTCCCTTCATCTATGGCTTTGGTGACTGTTTCAAAGAAGTCAACCAGGTTCAAAAGGCAGGATCTGCCCTTGACAAAGCCGAACTGGGTAGGATCTAGTGTCTGTAGGTCCCCAATGTCTTTGTTTATGAGCTCCATGATGATCCTCTACATAGCCTTGCAGACTAAGCTAGTCAGGCTTATGGGGCGATAGTTTCCAGGGTCCGTAGAGGCTCCACCTTTGTGGAGTGGGACCACTGTTGCTGTACGCCATTCTGTGGGCACATATCCTGTAGTGAGGCTGAGATTGTATAGCTGTTTTATTTGAGGGATTAGTTCCTCTTGGAGTTCATGTAGGACGCAACCTGGGACGCCATCTGGTCCCATGGAAGCAGTGTTTTTTGCTTTGGAGAGAGCAGCCTTCACCTGAGCATCAGAGATGTTTGGGAGGCAGCCCTCTGCCGGGATAGATACTTGCTCTTTTGGGGGGGGGGGGGTTTGCACTGAACCTGTCTGCCAGGATATTGGCGATGTCTGTGGGTTCAGTGTATTTTTTGTCATTTAGAATCAACTCTGCAGTTTGGGCCGTAGTTTCCACTGGCCCTGAGGCCTTGAAGGATTCCACTTCAGTTTTGAGAAGTGAGAAGTTCGCTTTTGAGAAGTTTTTCACTGTAGTTTTCTGGGCTGGGGGTGGGGTCGGGATGTGGACATCCAGTGAAATTAATTTATGGTCTGATCTTACCAATGAGGGATATACTTCTGATGTGGAGCATAGAGTCCCCATGTTGGTAATGATCAGGTCTAGTATGCTGTCCCCTCTTGTGGGAGTGGTGACTAGTTGTTCCATAGCATTTGAGTTTATAATTTCCAGGAACCTTTGGGCTAAGGTGTTGGGGCTAGAGTAGTGCTCCCAGTCAATGTTTGGGTAGGTGAAGTCGCCCAATATAATGATGGTTATAAGCCGTATATAGTAACACATTTGTCTTTAGCTAATTTACAAGCTTTTGTGAGCAGTTAACTCTGCTACTTGGGCTGAGACATTACCTTCTGATTGTCCAGTTATTAAAACTGTATTTTCGGTGCACACAGAGAAAGCTGCCATTAGACGTCCACCTTCCCGCCCGTATACAGGATCCATCGACAAAAAGAATAGGGTCAGGATTTTGAAGCAGAGTGTTTTGCAAATTTGGTCTAGGGGGAAGCACATAGTTAACAGAAATACAATTATGTGGTTTATTCTCATTAGTTATTGGAATAAATGAGGCAGGATTTAGTGGTGGGCATCTGACAGTCTGCAAGGATGGGTTATTAAGCAGTGCCAATTTATATTTAGAGAGTTTAGTTGCAGACAAATATTGAGCCGTAGTTTTTAATAGTAAAGCTGTGGAACTGCTACAAACGTATTATGTCCTAGAGTAAGGGAGGCTGCCATGTCTACCAGGTGAGTCGCTGCTGCTACCACTTAGGCATGGACGGAGGGCAGCTGCTATGGGATCGAGATTTGTACTGTTATAGGCAACTGGCTTATAACCATCATTTCTTCTTTGTGCCAATAATCCCAAAGCTACCTGATTTAGTTAACAGCAGAAAAGATGAAACTCTTTAGAATAATCTGGTAATTCTAAAGCAGGTGGATTTGAGAGAAAAGATTTTAAATAAATAAAGGCTTGTTCGTGGTTTTGCTGCCATGGAAGCAGCTCAGGGGTATCTTTTTTGAGCAATTTTAACAAAGGTTTTGTTACCTCAGCATAAATTGTTATCCATTGCCAACAGTATCCTGCTAACCCAAGAAATCCTCTGAGTTGTTTTAAGGTGGTTGACCTCAGGGCACATTGAATGGCCGTTATTCAAGTGGGCAAAATGTGCCATGCATTTTTAGAAATTAAATGTCCTAAGTACTGAACCTGAGATTGCCATAGTTGAAATTTAGATTTGTTAACTTTAAACCCTAACTCAGCTAGCTTGATAAGTAAGAAAACCATGTCAGTCTGGCAAGCAGACAGGGAGGGTGAAACTATGAGAAGATCATCTACATACTACACTAGTGTAGACTTACAAGGTAACTGTACCCTAGAAAACAGAGTAGGTGATTTTAACATAATCTTCAGGCAAGCGTGTCCAAGTATACTGCTGCCCTCTATAGCTAAGTGCAAATATATACTGACTATCTCAATGAATCAGAATAGAAAAGAAGGCAGAGGAAGTATCAGTAACAGAGAAAGTGTTAGCTGCAGGAGGAATAGAACTAAGGATGGTTGTGGGATTTGGGAAAAGCTGGTGGTATGACCGCTCTCAGGTCTTGTACAAATTTGTAAGTATCTGTGCCTGGTTTCTTTACCGGCAGGATAGGTGTGTTACATGGGCTTGTGGTGGGTACAATAATACCTTGCTGTAGTAATGTGGAAATAACAGGCTCATTTCCAGCCTCTGCCTCCACAGAGAGTGGATATTGTGCTACTATGGGTAATGGTTCATTAGGTTTTAAAGTTATCTGAATAGGGGTAACATCTTTAATGAGGCCAACTTCATTTTTATGTACAGTGCATAACTGCTTAGGAATGGAATGTAACAATGCTACATCTAGTGTTTTGACAAGTTCCGGTTCAGCAAGAAAAGAAAAAACATCTTTATCCAGCTGCTGTGGGGTAAGACACATGTGCATAGCCAAGGAATTATCGGGTACATTTAAATAAACTCCATCGGGTGTGCAAAATATTGTGCACTGAAGTTTACACAGGAGATCTCTACCTAATAAGTTACGGGGTGTGGATGTTTCCACAAGAAAGGCACCTGAATTGGGACCCGTGCTGTCTCGGGATAGTTTAAAGGGATTTTTGATACTCCCACCCCCACATACAAGAGTAGTAGACAAAGGGAGGTTTTGGGCAGCTGATGCATTTAACATAGATTTAGTGGGTCCAGTATCTATTAGAAAAGGGAAGTCAAATATTTTGTACTTTAATATTGACAAAAGGACCTTCTTGCTTTACTGGTACCAATGAAAGTAGCTGAGATTACTGTTCAGGGCTGTCCTGGGGAGTTTGTTTCCAGGCTGGTGGCTGCCACGGGGTAGTCCAAGCAGGAGGTTGTTGCTGTGGTCTAGTATTTTGTGGAGCTGGGGTGGAAACTTGGAAAGGGTTAGTAGTTTGAGGATGGTGCTACCTGTTGCAGGAAAGGACAATTGTCTCTCCAATGCCCACTTTGTCCACAGTTGAAACAAAGATTGAAATTAGGACCCTGTGGGGTCTGGCCTCAGTAATAATGAGGCTGTGCTTGTGAAAAGGATTGTTGTGGTGAAAATGTGTCTTGTGTTTGTGGAAACCTAGGTCTGTTACGTCCTCCCCTTTTTCCTCTTGGTCGAGGAAAGGCACTTAGCATTTGCAGTTGAGCATTGACTAATTGCTCTTGTCATTTTTATTTTTCCTGAGTGAGAATATCTGCTAACTATTGTACTTGAGTCACTAGCTCATGGAGCCTCAGGCTTGGCCAATTTAAACAGACTTTCTTTAATTGATCACAAATGGGGGGAAGCAATTTGTCTACAAAAGCAGCTAAGAGATCACCCACTGCTAGCTCTTCTGTGGGCTCAGGGTAGACCAAATAAGCTTTGAATGCTTCAGTCATACGCTGTAGGTATGCATCTACTGGTTCATCTTCCCGCTGTACAACTGCCTTTATGTGGGACCAGTTAGGGACTGGGGGCCATACAACTATTATAGCTTGAAGCAGTCTTTCTCTGGCTTTTTTAAAAGCTTGCTCTTCAGTGTGCTGAGGAATAGGATTTGGTACATTTGCCTGATCTCAAATATGTTTTGGTAAATCTGGTGGAAAGGCATATTTTAGCACAGCTCTGATTTCCTCTAATGTGGGGTATTACAAACTGACATGTCCAGCCAGGACCTTTGCAAACTTAGACGGATTAGCACGTATGGGTGGCAAAGATTTTGCTATAGTTTGAAAATCCACTGCAGACCAAGCACATACATGTGTGGTGGAGGGGGCATTATTGTTTCTGCCATTCGCAGGATTAGGTACCTGGTGCAGGGGATGCAATTGAGCAGCTTGGGGCTTTACTTCTGTACCCTTATCCTCCTCTGAAGAGGAACTGTCCTTGTCATTTTCATCTGGGTTAAACGTAGGACCAAAATAACCATTCCTGTCAGCAATTATAGGAAATTGAGTAACTTAATGATGTGAGCGCAGCTTAGTACGTCTAGAAAAGGGAAGTAGAATCTTTTGTTTAGGCAGCTTAGGAAGTCCTAAGTACATTTGAGAGGAGTCTGTGTCTCCTGCTTGCTGATTATTAGATTTGCCTGCAGACGTTTTGATTGTTGATGTTGCATGTGTTTATACATGGGAGAGTCACTGGATATGTCTGGAGGAAGAAAATAGTGAGCTGTTTGATAGCAGGAGAAAGAGTAGGTGTTTGAATAGAGGAAGAAGCACTTGCGGAGGAACTTGCACTCTGAAAGGGTGGTGAGGATGGTGGGGAGTGTGCAGGCTGTAATGGAGGTGAGCTAGAAGAGTCTGGCTGTTGGTATGGGGAGGAGGAGCAGTAGATACTACTAAGCTAAATACATAGTCGTCTTCTGATGACTCATCCTGAGTAAGTTGCATTTCTTTGAAGCTCTCTAAGAGGATAAAGTGCAGAATCCTCCTGAGGTTTGCTAGTAGCATGCTGGAGATGGCCAAATGTCCTATTTGCAGCCTTCATCTGAGATTTTAATTTTGCAGTATTATATTTTAAACTACGAACAATAGACTGTTTTTCTCAATCTTTGGACTTCACCTGCCAGGTGTTAAAGGCTGACCAGCAGCCTGCAGGGATTTTATTACCTTTTTCTTTTAAGTGTTTTTGTAAATTTAGCAAAATATCCCTATCAAAAGTCCCTGCTAGAGGGAGAGCTAATTTTCCATCATTTTTTGTCAAAGTAATCCATAAATCTAAGTACAAACAAGTATATCTGGAACATTTAGAATACATGTAACCTGCAGGCATGCCCTTTTCAGGTTCTTTAAAGGTCCCACTTTCATACCTATTGTAAAAAAGAAATTTACAATGCTTAGACAAATTCTAGTAATATCTCACACTCATACATAACCCACAATAATACTGAAAAAACAAACTTACCTTTTGATTGTCTGCAAGTCTGCCAGGAGAGAAAGCAAAGAAAAGGGTACGGTTGTGATCTATCTCTTCAGAAAAGTGCACTTGACAGAAATCTGTCAGATGGCCCCATGAAAGTGCCTTTTCTACAGAAACAGCTCTCAAAGTCTGGAAAAATCTGAGTCATGGAACCAGCTGTTAGGGTAAAACTTGTTAAATAAACACTTAGTCTCCTGACAATTTAAAATACAAACTCCTTTATTAAAATAGAAGAACACACGAGTTGGAGACAGTACTCAGAAAGTCATGTCTCCCCGAACAAAGGCTTTCACACAGGTTATATAGAAAATGTTGTCATGATAATAAATATTATCTGTGAAGCTATTGCTAATACCCAATAGAAATATAACAAACAGGTGTATTTCATACATCAGACCACTACTCTATATCCAATATAAAATTGCCAAGCTGGAAGAAATTATGTTTCATTCTTATCTATATTTTAACCTAATAAGGAATACGGTTCCATTCTATTATGTGCCTGCAAGGAAAAGCAGGGCCACAGGCAGAAGTTTCTTAAGCAGTACTTTTTCATGACTTCAGAAAATTTTTACAATCACATGCACTATCCTGTTAACATACACAGACATTCCATTTCATTATATATTTTTAACCTCTACACACAGCATGGTGAAATGCCAGGTTACTGTCTACTTGTGTTCCCAGATCTATTACCAACAGGTCTGCTCTTAGGGGTGCATTGTCTGTGTGGCCATTTATATAGGTGGCTATCTTTCCAAAGTTTGCCGTTGTACATTTTTTACCATTAAGTTTCAGACTGTGGTTCTAGCATCATATGATTGACCAATTTTGCAGGCAATTGCAAACTAGGAGCAGTCATAAAATCCTATAATGATTTTTATATCATTGGGGGATTCTGTGTCTGATCCTGGTTTGTAGTTGTCCACAAACTTTGTCAACCATATGCTCTTCATGTTTGATTTGACATCTGAGAAGTAAATACCAAAAAGGGGTGGCCCCATCACCAAACCCAGAGGGACTTCACTAGTGGCCACCCTTTTTGTGGATGTAAAGTCTCCTATCCTGAATTCCTGCATCCTGTCAGTGAAACATGGTTATCCAGTGGCTAACTTAACGATTCACACCAAGTTTAGTGAGCTTGTGGGGTATTTGGGCAGATGTTTTGGCCATGGTGAGATAGTACCATTTTGCCCTTGTCCATTGCTTTGGTGACTTTCTCAAAGAAGTCCACCAGGTTTAGTAGTCATGACCTGTCCTTGATGAAAACAAATTGTGTAGGATCTAATGTCTGCCGATTTCCTGTGTCATTATTATACCTGTGATGATTATTTCCATGATTTTACATATGAGGCTAGGCAGACTTGTGGGTCTGTTTGGGACCATGGATGGTCTACCCTTGTACAGAACGAATAACAATAACAGCCCTTCAAGTGATTGGTATCAGTATTGCTTGTAGGCTAAGTACGAACAGTGTTTCTAGTAGGGTGACTAGGTCATGTTTCATGCTATGTAGGAAGCATCCTAGGATATGATCAGGGCCTGTGGATGCAGTGTTCTTGACCTTGGAGAGAACATTGAGGACCTGGTCCCTGGTGATAGCTGGGAGAAATTTTAGTTAAGGGTAATTTTGTAAGTATGTTTTTGGGGAGGGATGAAAGGTAAAATTGGCACTAAATTTATCAGCCAGTGGATTTGCTGTGTCCTCTGGCTCTGTGTAGGTAGCTCTGTTTGCAGTTAGTTTCATTTACAATTATTTCTGCATGCTGCTGTTTGTCTTTGAGGTTGAGGACACGGCTGAAAAAAGCATTATGGTTGTCCTTCGCTCGAGTGGCTGCTTTTACCTCAAATTAAGCTTTGGTTGCCTTAGATTCTTAAATTGTTTATTCAATTTGATGATGGGGTTCTTCGCTTGCTGGGTATCATGCTTCCTACTTTTGACCACGGTTGTCTTCCTTTTGTCATACAATCTTTTGATGCTTGGGATTCTACCGGGATGGCTTGTTTTAGAGTTTTGCCCCATGCTTTGTTATAGGTGGATACAGCTGTCTCAGTGCAGTTGTTTACATGATCATATAGGGTTTCTGTGAATAATTCTATGTAGGCAGTAGAGTTGGGAGAGCTTGAAATTTTGCCAAGGATCACTCAATACTCTGGTTCACAGGGTAGAGGGGGTCACAAGTTTTAATTTTATTTGAAGGAAAACACTTTATGATGAGAGCTGACAAATGAGGACATCACACTTAAGGTAGTGCAAATGTCCACTATATTCATGAGGGCCAGATCAAGGATGTTTGCTTCCTTAATGGGCATGTGGACTAACTGGTCTAGGGGTTTGTCTTGACAAAGTTCAAGAATCTCTGGGCCTGTGTGTTTAATGTCTTGTATGTTTCCCCAGTTTATATTGAGGTAGTTGAAGTTGCCCAGGTGTATGGTGATGGGTTCAGTGTGAAGCAACTCTAGTTCATGTAAATATGTGGTATAGTTTTCCAGGGGCATAGAGCAAGATCTGCAGCTTGTGATTTAGTAGCATTGGACTGTGCTTATGATGAACATGGGGAAGTTCTTGTCAAACAGTTTGACCAATGTTGAAGTGTGCCTGTTTCTGACGAAGATTACGACACCTTTTCCTTTTGTGTCCCTCATGTGCAGTGGATGGTCTAAATGTATGTAAGGCATTATAGCCTTGCACTACCAGGGTGCTCTCTACAGCTTTAAATCACATCTCCTTAATTGTACAGATGTTTGTGTTTATTCAGTGTGAAGAGCTTTCAGGGAGTGAATTGTCACACTCTGGACATTGAACAGTAACACTTTTAGATTACCTTGGGTATTTTTTGCTATGTAGGTAGATTTATCCAATTGGCATTGCCTAAACACTATAAATGGATAATATTTTGCCAGTATTTGGAAGCCTAGAAGGGGACAGGTGCTGACCATCCCTCACAAAGCAGTATGGTGTGTCAACCATATCCTCCCAAGCCAACAAATATAGTACTTTCTTTGTGTGACATCAAAAACTAACCTCATTGTTAAATTCAGTTATCTCCTGTTCACAATGTGGTATCATCAATAGAGAAGGTAGAATGCTGCTCAGTGCTAGGCTCATACCAGCCTGAGACACATAATCCAAGGGTTTCGTCATGTCTGTATTCATATAGTCCAAGCACGTATGTCTTGGGTCATTCACACCTACATGTACCATGACAGAGTCATAATCATACTTGAGGTTCAACAGCCTGAGTATGTGCATGATCTGGCAGATCATGGTCTCTGACAGACGACTGACCATAAGTCTTTCTTTGCTCTGCCTGTTGAATGGAGTTTCAGTGTCTCTTACAATGTAATCTCCAATGGCTAGAACATCGACCTGTGTGGAGGTTTTCCGTATGAGATTACAAGTTGAGACACTGTAGGTTATATGTGCAAACTGTGTGGAGGTCTGTCTTATGGGCATACAAGTAGAAATGCTGTGGGGTGTGTGTGCATGTTTTATGGTGAGTGCTGTATGAGTTGTGTTCTTGAGGTTGCTTATTTAGTTTACATCTCAGGGGCCTTTGTGGCCTAGGCGGATTACATTTATGAGCCTCAGCATATATTGGTCTGTGTGCCTTGTCTGTACTGTGTGTGGTGGGTGTGATTTTTTAATGTGTTACCGATTACTGATCACTAAAGTAGTATCTGTATATTAGAGCCTTGCTTCCAGTGACATTGTTTTAACTGCATCTCTCACATACTATATAAGTTTGCTTAAGTATTATAGGAGATTGTCAGTAAATATGAGACAATTGCTACATTGTCTCAGGATGCCCATTTTCCCCAAGCTTACAGCTGAGATGTTAAGAAAGTGCATATACCCATGGCTTCAGAAGCTTAATTGCTTGATCCGCAAAGGGTGAATACACTTAAGTTGAGAACTGACTTGCCTGTGTGTTGTGCTTGTAATGGGTACAATCCTAGCCTAAATTTGTGTGGTAGTACTCCAGAGCATGAGAACCAGATACGTGCTGAGCAGCTAAGTATTAAGGAAATTATAGTTCTTGGTTTTATAGGGAAATTCGAGAATCTAAATATCTGCATCTGTACAGAACACTGCTAAACTACTCTGTGTGATATTGTCTCACACAAAAGCGACAACCTTATAGCAGTTAAAGTTAAAAAAAAAAAAAAGCTAAGAGCACTAATCATAATACCCGTCCTTAACATTGCACTCCATTGAAATACATGCAGTCTCCTGACATCATTTATGATGCTATTAGCATTTATAGAAAAATATGTAAATTATCCTTTTCCTTTTTTATTTTGACAATTGAAGTTTAATCTTTTTTTCCTCTCTCTTTCTAACCTTTTCCATGTAGAAGTTTCCCTCAGATCAGTTGCCAGTTTTCTCTTTCTCTGTCTTCAGTATTGTCTGTAACCTTATCAACTTCATTTTGCAATTCTTCCTCTAAATATTTTTCTCTTCTGTGCCCCTGCCATCAGATATAAATTCTTTAATTTCATTTTGTTCAACATTATTACAATCGTAAATGAAAAAGAATATTGAATGTTATAAGGCTTTTTTCTAGCAAATAAATGTATGCTTAGTAGCAATTCTGTATTTGGTCCTCGTGTCTCCAGGAGACAATGTGATAAAGAAAAATGGCTAGGAGATGATGAATGCTTTCAGAGAACAAGTGTTTACTCTGCCAGGAGAGCTATAAAGATGAGACAAAACCAGACAGCACTTAGTTGAAGCACAGGCTGTACCATGTGTCTTAGCATGGATAACCTTTCTTTTAGGTTGTCAGTTCTGTGATTGTGGCTGTCAATTTGGAACATTTGTTTCTGTTAGGAGTGTAAAACGTCAATATTTGAAGATATACATAGTTTTGTGTGTCATTAAGTTAATAGGTTGTTTTTTTTTTTTTGAGGGCTTTCAGTAAAACAAAAAGTTTTATAAGATGTGACCTAGGCTCAAATGGATATGATAAGAAACAAATTTGCCAGACATTGTATGCATGCAATACAAAAGCTGGAACAAGACATTTAAAAAAAACTGTTATACATAAAAGGTGGTAATAGTAACGTTTTAATACACTGATACTTTCTGTAATGTCTTTAAATGTCAATGGTCTCACAAATAAAGAAAAGAAAGAATAATGAACTATGTTAAAAATTTAGAGTGCAGTTAGCTATGCGACAGTAGACACAGTTGGAAAAAAATGAACATGTGAATTTGATCACGTTTTTTCAGGATGGTTAGTCAGTGGAATATCTGTGGCAAAGGAAAAGAGGAGTACTTATATTAATTGCAAGAGCAGTTCCAATGGTAATAGAAGAAGGTAAAAAGATGATAATGGTAGATTTGTAGTACTAAGGGGCTACTGGCAAGGGAGGAAAATTACATTGGCATGTATTTATATTCCATCTAAAACTGCTGTAATGGAGCTTATGAAAATTCTGGGAGAAATAATAAGCTTTCATCAAAGAATATTACTCATAGGTAGGGACTGAAATTTGATTTGCTACAGTGAAGATGTCTCTGGGGGGCTCAGAAGGGAAAATATAACAAAGGAAGGTAGATTTTTGAAGAAATTTTAGAAAACATTTGACATGGAAGATGTGAATTTAGTGCTAGGAGTTTGGAGTGAATTTACATATTCCCCAACATACAAAAACTGTGCTAGGCTAGACAGAGTTTACATTTCACAGGAATATGTGCATTTAATTAAAGGTGTTGATAAGCTCCAAATAACTATTTTTAGATCCAGTGCCAATGTTAACTAAAATAAAAACACAGGGTAATTAAATAAAAATGAGAAACTGGTGCTTTCAGACCTATTTGCTGAAAGGAGACTTAGGGACACAGGTGGACAGTGGTCTCACCTTCGATAACCACATTGCCACAACAGGCAGGAAATCCTTCTATGTGGCACACCTCATCACTAAGGGCTTTTCATCCAGAAAAAAGGAGGTCATTGTCCCACTGTACTCATCCCTCATTAGACCCATTATAGAATACAACGCCCCGTTTGGTATGTACCTCTCAAGACATCTGCAACAACTGGGAAGGCCGCAGAAATACCTCACTAAAAGGATCACAGGCCTAAAGCAGATCCCTATGCTGACCGTCTAAAAAAAACTCCAGCTATACTCTCTCGCATATCGTCTTCTCAGAGGCGATCTCTGCTTAATATACAAGGCCATATGAAACCCAGAGCTGTTGGACATGCTACACTTAAAGAAATCCCAATCCCTCAGAGCCACACAATCCAGGGATCTAAACCTTGTGATCACAATGAACAAAACATGCTGGAGGGATAGGTTCCTGACCCAGAGACTCCCCAGATTCTGGAATAGACTTCACATACATGGCAAGCAGAGCGTCTCTTTGGCCCTCTTCAAAAGGAACTTTGATGATTGGATGGGAGATAGGAAATTCACCCCGGGGATCACGTCAGTTGCCCTGTTAGACAGGGTTCCAGGGAAGTAAATATTGTGGGAAGATATAGCCAGGGAATTGTTATGGCTGGGCTTGTATAGGGCTGATAGCCTAGTACCAACCTATGAACCTATAAAAGGGAGGAATTTAAGGAATGGGTAGTGGAAATTATTCAGGCGCTATAAGAGAAGATAGAAATTTCTTCTGAAAATGAAGCTAGGGAGTGGGTTAAAATTAAAGTGGACTCTAAAAATAGGGTGGAAATCAAACAAATGGAGATATGGCTAAGAAGTAACAATAATTATTTTGTGGGACTGACAAATATTAAAGTATTGCAAAATAGGGGAATCACACAGAATGCCAAACAGCAAATAAGGGATTACCTCCAATATATGATGAGTTTAGAAAGATTACTTTAAGTGACTGGGTTTTTCGTGATAACACTAGAACACAAACTTTTTGCACAGCGTCTTGGGCAACAGAAAGTAGAAAGAGCTGTCGCCAAGCTTGGAGAGCCTATAAGAAGAAAGATAAGAGATCCTGTAGAAGTATTAGAGATATTTTGGAAATTCTGTGAAAGTCTGTATAAAGCAGAGAAATATGGAAATCAAGAAAAGATACGAATGAAAATGTTTATGGAAGAATTAAATATGCCAAGGCTAGAGGTACAGGAGGCTCAATTACTAACAGGATAGTACGAAGGAGATGAGATAAAAATGGTGGCGTATAAACCAATCTGTAGGAAAGTCCTTATGAATAAATGGTATTCCTGTGGAAGTTTGGAAGCTAGGAGGGAAAAACTGTTAAGATCTGGAAGGTTTTAACAGTATTTTAAGAGGAGGAGAAGTTCCAACATCCTGGAAGAAAGCAGTAGTAGCTGTAATACCTAAAGAGGGTAAAGACCCATCAGATCCAGCTTCATACAGGCCCGTTTCAATATTAAATCATGATTAAGCGTTCATGTCTATAATGGCAAAAAGAATGGCAAAAGTGATGTCAGAATTGATAGCTATGGATCATTGTGGTTTTGTGGAAGGGAGGCAAACATTTGACAACATTAACACAACAGTGATGATCCAGAGGAAAGCAGAATGTAAGAAAATACCACTGTTGTTGGTAGGTCTTGATGCAAAGAAAGCATTTGACAGAGTGAACTGGGACCTTATCAGCAGAGCAATGGAAGCATTTACATTCCCTGATAAAATTATAAGGTTGATTATTAGGATATATGAGGGATAGGAGGTGAAAATTAAAGTGGGTTGGGTCCTTTCTGATAATCTCTGCTTGAGCAGAGGAACTAGGCAGGGGTGTATTTTCTCCCCTTTTTTGTTTGCATTATATTTATAAAATAAAGAAAAAAAGAAAATAAGGGACTCAGAAATTCAAGGATATAATTGGTATGGTAGTCAAGAGAAGCTGGCTCTATTTGCAGATGGCATTATTTTATACCTGACAAAACCAGAAAGGGACATTACAGTGCTGTGGAACACATTAAGACAGTTTCAAACCTTTTTGGGATACAAAATTAATGAAGCCAAAACAAAAGCAATAGCAGTAAATTATGTACTCACATACAAATTTGTTCAGCAGTATTCATACATTTGGGGACATGATACAATGAAGTATTTAGTAGTATGGATTAAAAATTATGCCAATGTGGCAGCTAAGGATATGTGGGAAGAGACCAAACAAAAGATAATACAAAAACTGAGAAAATGGAAAATCTGTTATATGGATATTGATGGTAAGATACAAGCAGTTAAAATGTGTTTAGTCCCTTTAGTCTTACATACAGGTCAGGCATATTTTTATCAACCAGAGAAGAAGTTGTGGATAGTAATTAATAAAGAGCTGAAGGATTTTATCTGGGAGGGGAAGATGGCAAGAGTCAAGTGGGATAAGCGTATTCTTCCAATAGAACAGGGCAGATAACCGATTTGAAGGGGTATTTCGGAGCAACACAGTAAAGGCTCCTATACATAGCACAAGCAGAAAACTGTAACTCAAAATGGAAAGAGATTATGATGAAACGGGAGAAATTCAAGTAACAGGGAGAGACTGGGATTTTGGACGCACACCTTTAAGGAAAGCAGCAATAATCATACAGAATATTACATTCATAAAGTAGCAGAAGGTATTCTAAGAATTAAGCCAATACAGGAATGGAGAAAGGATATTCTGCCGATAGGCGTGACTGCAATTAAGGATACAGACAATAGGCAAGAGGGGGAGGGAGTATATTGGAGAAAACTGGCAAAGGAACCAAGGTATTGGAAGCAAATAACTAGAGGGGGAAAGGTAATAGAATGGGAAGATGCCAAAAACTTATTTGGACTGCAGGTTAGAGATTGCCTTCCATATCATGAATTGATATCAGAGTACAGGCAAAGAGAAAGAAATAGGGGTCCTAAACAAAAGACCAACACTGGTAGTGTTCTTAATAGAATCTATAACAGAAGTTGCCATTAAGAAAGGAATAATTCGAAAATATAAAGTATTGCATGGTAAGTATAAGAAAAAATCAGAAGAGTTAGGAAGAATTGGGAAGAGAGACTGAATAAACAATTCACAAAAAACAGTGGGGAAGATATATGTATGTCTCCCAAATATGCAACAAAATCTAGAAGCATGAAGTGTTTACATAGATATTTTTATACCCCGAGCAGGCTCCATAGAATCTTTCCTCGGGTAGACAGCAAATGTTGGAGATGTGATGTGGAAGAAAGAGGCAACTTAGAACATATTTTTTGGGATTGTAATGAGTTGGCTGACTTTAAAAATTCCCTGCAGACTGCTCTGTTGGAGATGCTGGATGAGCAAATTGGAGTGACTAGGGAAATATTTTTTTGAGCTATGATATGGAGTTGGAATTGCCTAGACATAGTAAGGCCTTGCTAAGTCTAATTATCATGGCTGCCAAAAAATCAATAACTAGAAAATGGAAGTCAAAGTCTAAACTAACTTTACTAGAAGTAACAAAGATAGTAACGGAGATAAAAAAAAACAACTGGAACTGAGATCTTTAGAAAAGGGGAGGAGTAAATTACACAAAAAAATGGGAAATGCGAGACCACTACATGCAGAGGAGGAACAATGTTTAAAAGAAGGCAGGATCTGAATGAGCTATGTAATAATTGACTGACAGTGACTGAATATATTAAAAGTGATGTAAAATGTTTGCAGCTACAGTTGTGTTGGCACAATTTGTAAGCTATAATGTTTGCAACTGAGATTATGCTGCTATGATTTATTTTCATTTATATAAATGTAAGATCATCTGTGTCTCACATGATAATTTAATAAATATGTTTCTTGTAAAAACTAAAAATAAAAAAGTACAATACACACTTAGCTGAGAGGTACCACTGCTCAGGGCACAACACACACTTCACTGATGGCACCAGCACTCAGAGCAGATGCTCAGCAGCCAAGTACTAATAATAATGTGTAATACATACTTGACCAGTGGGGATCAATGTTAAGGTGCAATTCACACGTTGCTGATGGGAACTAGAGCTCAGACACTGTATATGTCTGGCTATGGCAATCAGTGTATGATTACAGCACAATCCAGGCTGGCAAGAACCAGTGATCAAATACAGTACATCTCTGGCTGCCAAAGAGCAGGCGTATGTATTGCACATGCTCAGTTAAAAGAGGGGAATGTTTAAGCAATAACCGACGACATGGTGTGGTATATTGAAGATTTACCCACGGTTGGCGTAGTTTAATCACGAGGGCAAAGCCCGAATGATTAAATAAAGCCAACTGTGGGTAAATTTCAGTATACCGCAACCACGGAGTCAGTTATTGCTATTATACAATGACATTATTTAAGAAAAAAAAAACATACTTTTCTGAAATAATGTCTTTGTATAAGTCGCATTACTGTTCTTCCGCCGGTGGTGGTATACCGCTTCCTTGTGTTGATGTACTGCACATGCGCATATGGGACTTGCATTCCTATGCATACCCAGTACATCAATACATGGAAACGGAAGCAATGGAGAAAAGAAAGTCTCTCTCACTCCATTTTTTTTCTTTTTTATTTATTTATTTATTTATTTATTAATTTATTAAAAAAAATGTTTTGGACACTTTATACCAACGGAAAAAAGTCTGGGCGACCGGACCTTTTTCCGTTGGTATAGTATGGGATTTACAATGGGCACACTGGCCAATAAGCATGCACATTTTGGAATATTAATGAGGGGTCATTGTATAATTAAGTGTAATTAATACCTGGATGACAGAAAGTAGAGTTATGTAAGCAAACTTACCATAACAGTAGATATTCAAATGAGCACTGCTGCAAGTAGCCCTAGCTGTATGGAATATGCTGCATAGGATATAACAGCAGGCCAGTTCCCAAAATTTAAGGGCATCTTCCACGCACCAAGACTGCCTATCAGCTGAAGTTGTGCCGACTAAAAAGACTAATTTGGGTGTTCAGAGCTGTCATGCCAAAATACACAGAGAGGCTAAACCCTGAAAGGACAGTGCTAGGAATAACAAAAAAGCCATGTCTACAACCTGGCATGAACAACACACCAAAAACAAGAGGTGTGGGGGGAGTGGTTACTACAGCATTGACTGTTTCTGCAAGTTTACAAAAACAACTGTACTATGTTCATCATATTGATCACTGCTGCAATAGCCTTAACTATATGTGTAGGTTACCCTAGCTTACTCCATTTGGGAGGTGGAAGGAGAAGAGTCCCGGAGCCTCTGGAAAATGGTCCTAGCAAAGCCTGATCTACACCTATAGAAAGAATCAAGCTTATATGTACAGAGTGCCAAGTTGCAGCTGCTAGAATACTTCTAAAATGTAGTTCTTTCCATAAAGCCATAGATGAAGCAAAGGCCCTCGTAGAGTGGGCCTTGACCTTGACTGGAATAGTTTTTTTGTGTCAAGTATAACGAAAGGCAATAGCCTTAAATAATCATTTGGAAATGGTCTCTTTTGACACATTTTCCCTTTTTATTTTCACAAGAAATGAACAATGGATCTTAAGATCTGAAAAATTTAGTTCAGTCAAGATAGTACCCAAATTGTCTGTTGTGATCCAAGGAATAGAGTATCCTTTCAACCTCATTTTTAGGTTCAGGAAAGAAAATGGGGAGATGGATATTTTGGCTTAAAGTAAACTCGGCTACCACTTTAGACATAAAAGAAGCATTAGTTCTCAAAACTGTCTCTATGGAAAATGAAAAAGGATTGACTCACCTTAAGAACTTACAACTGAGATAACATTCTTGCCCTGATCAAAGTATTCAGTAAAATTGTTTTCCATGTCAAGAACCTCAAGTCAGCCAGGTTAGCTGGTTCAAATAGAGCGATTTTTATAATCTCTATCACAAATATAAGATCACAAGGAGAGGCCACTGGTTTTCTTGGAGGCCTCCTATGCAAAACTCTTTTCAAAAACAATCTGACATGAGAATGCATTGAAAGATTAGGTTCTATAGGCAGACATGCTGAAATTGTATATAAATGAGCGATGATAGAGGAGTGAGAAAAGCCACAGGATAGTAACTCAATAAAAATATTGGAAAAAGCAAAGAACAATTTCCATGAAAGGGTGCTGATTATATTGTTAGCACCAACTAGAAAACCTTTTCCATTTACAAATACATGATTTAAAGCCCTCATGACTAGAGTAGCAGAGTGAGGACTATTTCTGAAGATGCCCAATGCTCTGCTTTCTTTGTCACTTTGCAGGGGATTTTTGGAAGTGCTAGCTTTAGCTCCCTTAAGACCCTGAGTCACCACTTCAGGGTTTGCCACAGGGTTCTGTGGGAATCCAGAACTCTAAAATTCATATGGTTTACAAGGGGCAGGGGGAAAGGCGTGCAGCTATAAGGAAGAATCTAACAAGGCATCATCCACTACCTCTAAGTCTGGAGGAATGACAAAAGATTTTTGCTTGGGGAGTTTTAGAAATACCTTGACCCTGCTCTTGGATTGTAGACGGTCCTGAGCTTCCCATTTAAAGTCTCCTCTCAGGGTATGTAGGGTCTCCCCAAACAAAATGTCCTTGGGGGGGAAACTGAGGCAAGGATCTCATCAGAATCTGAATACCCATAGAAAGCAACAGATAAACCTTCCTCAAAGCTGGATTCATTTGTTATCCTTAGGGTCAAAAGAATAAGAATACTCCTGGGGGGAGGGGGAGATATCGCTTTTCCTTTTACCAGGAGAATATTCAGGTGCAGAACCTGGAAGTGAAATATGTCTGGATCCGACTATGGTGATCAAATCCTTAGCCACCCTAACTTGGTCCGGTTGATAGGCTTGAGTTTGGGGGTGGTAGGCAGTAGGCCTTGGCAGGGGCAAGCTGGATGCAGCCTTTTGATGTGAGGCCTTACGTTTGGACCTAAAGGGGACATCCACACTAGGGCCGGGATGCTGTCGGACAACTGAGTACCAGGGATGGTGAAGCGAGGCTATCTCCTGACAGCAGACTCCAGGCACTGTTTGAAAGTTGTCATCGGAAGCCAGAAGCTGCAAAATGGCGTCAGATCCAACTGATGAGCTGAGACCATCTGCTTGTACAGAAATAGAGGGACCTGGAGGCATACCGGACTCAAACGCATGTCAATAGTAGCCTGTGCCAAAACCTCAGTTGTTGGATGGGACTGCAAAAGTGTCTCACCTTCTTTGACGATAACAAGCCTAGGTGGACTGGCAGATGGTGATTGAGCATCACCCAGTACCCTATGTTTTGGACTCTTTTCTTTCTTACACTTTGGGAGATCAACCTCACGACTGACAGACAACATCGTACGTAAAGGCTCTAGCGACATCAACCTCATGATTTTAGACTACATTGTACATGAAGGCTCTAGCGACTCACTAAAGTCCTTAGCTAAAATCTCAGCCCTACGCTGGATCATTCTACTGTTAAAGCCAGCACAGAACTGACAGGTACATCATGCTCTGTGCCTAAACAAGTTACACAAAAGGATTAAAAGTCCCATGTGGTATCTGCTTGCCACAACAAAGACTGTTATTAAATTTTTCTGACATTAGTCAAGAAATGTATGAACAGCTCTGAAACAGAGTACTTCGCTTTAAATGTCTTCTATCTCACGTGCAGACTGACACACCAACTACCACTCTGCTTTAGACTGACTCCCTTTTATACCCAGATGTCTTGACAACAGTCAGTGCACCCATCAGCTTCAGGAGGTGGAGAAAATTCTGTGGTAGTCAAGAGAGCCAAAGGCTTCCATGGCAAAAAATCCCATCAGTTATGACTGCAACAATGAAACATGAAGAACATCCATGGTTGCCTGGGCCAGAAGGGAATCATTACAGTGATCTTGGGGGATTCCTTCTAAATATTCAGAAGCACCTTTGTTATCAGTGGAAAGAGTGGAAAAACATACAGGCACATTCCTGGCCAATAAAAAGAAAAGTTATCTGTCTTACATGCCCTCTTGCATGGAGTTCTGCACAGAATTGTTACAGCTGATTGCTCAGAGTGAAGGCAAACAGGTCTTCTTGAAGAACTTCCCACAGATGGATCAAATCTTGGAAAGCCCCCCTGATCTAGTTTCCATTTTTGTCTGCCACACAGTTATTCTTTGATGGACTGTAGGATGCCTATAGAGTGAGACTGTGCTCTGAAGCTATGTCCTAGGCTAACATGGCTAGTGAAGAAGAAGCTTTTTATGAATCCACTGTACAAGTTAGCCCTGACAATAGGCAAGAATTTGTCATTCATCAAGATATTAACCACGTGTCTTCAAAGGGTTGGACGTCTAGATGAATATCCTTTATTTAAACTATAAACAAGGTTTTTTTTTGAGCATATATGCTTTAAATTAAGCAAAATGACAAAAGACATGGATGGGAATTGCAAATTTCTTGAATCTGCAAAGTTATCAGCTTTTTTCCATTAGCAAATGTTGTCAGTGATAAGTCTGCAGGTACAGGCAGTTGGCCAGAGCAAGTCTGTACATTGTGTTCTGAGTGAAACTTACAAAAAATTCTTTCATGCATCTGTGTGGTTATGTCTAGACAATTCAGATCCTGTATCCCAGCTCAAAAGAATAATTTCCTTACTTACAGCCATGTACTTTATATAGATTTTCATAAAGTTTCCAGAATATCTGTAAAACCTCTACAGGACTTCTGGTTATTTTTCTTGTTATAGGTTCCCGAAGTTTGTCAACAACCCTTTCAACATTCTCTTGCCTATGTCGTTGTGGTAAATGTTTTTGTGCTCTGGAGTTATCAAAAGTAGTTGCTTAACTGCAATCTTTCTAAACTTGTGCACATTATCCAGATATTCCCTTATTTTCTCTTTAGCAGTCTGCATTTGCATCTCCACTTGCTCTGTGAGAGTCCCCTTGTTTTGCAATGTTTTAAACTTTGTCATCCCCTCTAAGTAATTTATATTCATTCTTAACCCATATCTCTTTCTGTTTTATTTCTACCCTATTTTTAAATTCCATTCTCATTTTATCCCAGTCACTAGCTGTAACCTCTTAAGATATTTCTATCTTCCCTAATAAATCTCAAATCATTTCCACTACCCAGGGGTCCAAGCAGTTAATCTGATGAGTTTTGAGCACTGTTTGATGAGTAAAATGCAACATCTGAAGGTACTGTGGCAAACAGTTCAGTGAAAAATAAAAGTTCCAAACTTTAGGAAGAAGTAGTCCCCCTTGCAGCCTTAAAACTGTTAATGCTTTTAATAAAACAGTTCACAATTCAGTTTATTTTTTTAAAAGTTAGCAGTGCACTTTCTTATTAGGGCTAAATGGTAATGATTAATGAAAATAAACAATTTAATTTTCACATCTGGGATGGGATCAGAGAGAAAAAAAGGTTACGTAGCAATTATAAGTGGGAACACAGACTGTAACATGTATTTTAGCATGAGTATTTAGATTAGGCAATGCAATTTGCAGTGGTCGTGCTGCGGTAACGTTGTCACTTCATAGTAAGACGTTGTCCTGTTCGATTCTCAGCTAAAGCGTCTTTTGTGTGGAGATATGCGTGAATGGACGTACCTTCATTGAAGGTTGTGCATCAGGGTTGGCAACTCTGCACATAAAAATCTACTGCCCATCATTAGCGGACCTCAGTTCCTCTGTGGCGACCCCTAACCGGGAAAAGCCGAAAGACACAATGCAGCATTTAGATTAGGCAATGCCTATGAGTGCAGCTGTCAATTTGGGGTAACTGCTTCATTCTGAAGGGGATAATCTTCATTTTTTGAAAATAGACATAGTTTTGTGTGCTTGTTCTAAGTTAAATGCAAAGGAGGTTCTCAAAATGGATTTTTTGTCTATATGATTTAATTGAAGCAAAAACTTCTGGACAAATTTGACATAGCTTCAGGTGGAAAGGAGAAGTAGCAACTGCATAAAATAATCAGCTTGCCAATATTAGTTGCATTTAAGCCGGAAGTTGAAAATAGGCATTCAAAAACCAGTTGGGTGTAATAGTTTTCTGTGAAAATAGCTAGTCCGAGTTACATTAAGAAATATAGGGTACAAAGAGCAATGTTGCAGGAGACACATTTAGCTAGACATGGTTGTGTGAATTTGATTGAAAAGGATTTTAGGATAGACATTCAGCTGAATGCAAGGACAAAAGGAAAAGGGAACAATATCACTAATCATTAGAGGAGCTCCAGTAGTGACAGAAGAGTGAAAAAAGACAATAGTAATTGATTTGTAATGTCAAGAAGCTATTGGCTAGGCATGCAGATTGCACTGGTATGTATTTATATTTCTCTAATAATTGCTATTAACAAGCTTAAGAAAAGTTGGGGAGAAATAATCTGCTTTCAGCAGAAAATATTTGATTTGTGAGGGTATATTGGGGGCCCTAAAAGGGAAAATATAACATAAGATGGTAGATTTCTGAAGACATTTATGAGAACATTTGCTCTGAAGAATGTGAAATCAGTAGTAGGAACTCAGAATTTACATATTCCCCAAGGTACAGTAACTGGACTAGGCTAGGTAGAAATTATATTTTGCAGGAATATGTGCATTTATTTAAAAGCTTTGACACACATCCAGTAATTATTTCAGATCATGCTGCAATAACAACCAGATAAAAATTCAGGGTAATGAAGTAAAAATGTGACACTGGTGGCACTTCAACATCTACCTGTTAAAAAGATAGGAATTTAAGGAATGGGTAGTGGAACTTATTTGACAGTTATTAGGGAAGACAGATTTCACACTTGAAATCAGTTTTGCTGATGTTTCACTGTTAAAGTATTATGGCTACATATTGTCCAGAAAGCTCTGCTAAGCATAATTCCATTTTTTCCGTCCATGTTTTGAAATTGTAAACTGCTTCTTGAGCTAAATATTGTAGCATCTGTAAATATCTATACATTATGTAGCATGTCACTGAACGGAACCGGTAAATGGTTTGATCATTTGTAGTAATTAATTTAATTTCTACTAGGTCGCAGTGCGCTTCCCTGCCAGCAGCCGCAACTCCCCTCTCTTTCGCCGCTTAATTAATCCTTTTCTACCTTTTATAATTACACCCCCTATCCTGGACCATGATAGCTCCCTCCTTCCCCTTACTTGATATCTCTTTCTGGGGTCTCTACTGCATTAGACTGACTTGCCACTAGGTGGCCCTCCTGACCCCAGGTCTACCTATCCATTCTCACTCTTCAAACACCCCTTCTCTACCCCTTATAAAACCTCTTACCTTCTCCTACTGGCCTTCATCTATATATCTACCCACTACTCCATTTCTCTCTAAGTCTTTCTACCTCTCACAAATCACTGCAAACTCACCTTTGACTATCACACTCCACTGATTGTCTTCCTCATATTCTCCTCCTTTAGCTCTACCCGCTCCGTTCGCCCTGCGGGCTCACTCTGCTCCCCTACCCTGCCCCCAAATCTCACCCGCCCCCAGCACCTCTACATTTATTCCTCACAAACTCCTCCCACCCATATCAATTAACCAATCACAGTCCTCTTCTTTTACCCCTCCCTCCTATATCAATTATGTAATCTCAGCCCTCTTCTTTCCCCTCCTACTCTTATTCCTCCCTTACCACTGTCCTACACCCTCTCTACAATTAATCTCCCCCTCTCCAATCTGCTAAATTATAACACCCCTTCTACCTCTTTACCTTCTCTCCTCAACTAGCCTGTTCACTTCCATCATATCTCCCCCTTCTTTAACCCACCCATTCTAAACATGCCCTCCCAAATCCTACATATTGCCTGACTCCCCTGCTCCCTTCTTATCTTACTTCTTACTCTTCCAAAGCTCCCCCATACCTACCTTCTACTCAAACTATCCCTTACACTCACCTGCATCCTCTTCTACTCAATCACTTCCACTGCATATCCTCCTCCCTTATTCCACCTAAACTACTGCACCTTTTCCAGCCCAAAGTTTACTCCACCTCAACAAAAACTTTCAAACTTAAACTACTGCTAACCCCATACAACTTCCTATTATACAAACCCAAAAGGCCAAAAGCTACTGCCAGTAATGCCCTAGCCTTATCTGGAGATATCCATCCTAACCCCGGCCCCTGCCTCATTACAAACAACTCCTTCCCTCCACCCCCTTCTTCCCCTACTGCAAATAACCCTTTCCCCCCTTCCTCTTCTACTTTCTCTCTTAACACTCTTAAGTTCTTCACTATCAATGCCCAGAGCCTTAACAACAAAATCCACCAAGTACAAGCTTGGATTAATCACAACCAACCTGACATCTTAGCCATCTCTGAAACCTGGCTAAAACCCCATATTACTGACTCTGAAATCTTACCTCCAGGTTTCCACATCCTCAGAAGTGACCGATTAAAGAAAAAAGATGGAGGCTCTGCTCTAATATACTCTAACCGTCTCTCTCTAATCCCTCTGCAAATCCCAACCCCACAATTCAAAAATTCTGAACTAACACCAGGTCTTCTCAGATTGAATAAACGTAAGAATATCTGCATTATTTCCTTATACATCTCCCCAGGCGACAACATCTCTACCCTTGAAAATATTTTTCACTGGGCTTCGACTGAAATAAAATATGAAACCTACATTCTAGGCGACATTAATATTGATTGGAATAAAATCAACACGCCTTCCCCCTCCCTATCCATTAACCTATACAACTTCACCCAAGTAATCCATTCAACAACTCGTCCTAACAAAATCCACCCTCCAGGATCCATCATAGACTGGATTCTAGTTTCCCATCCAAACAAAATAATTCTCTCAGGCACCATCCCCGACACTTTCAGTGACCATCTCCCTGCCTTCACTCATCGGTCAGCTAACTCCACCCAATATCATCACCAGTACATTCAAACTCGTAATCTTAGCAACTTTAACCCCACAATTTTCACAAACACTTTCAAACAAATTAACTGGCAAATCCTAAACACTCCCCCACTAGACAATGCTGTAGAACATTTTAACACTATCTTCCTAAATACTCTTAACTCCCTAGCCCCTCTAAGAAACAAATGGATCAAAACTAATTCTGCTCCTTGGCTGACAAAAGAAACTAAACAAATCATGCATCACCGGGACAAATCTTGGAAGCTTTATCAGAAAAATAAACTGCCTTCTGCCTTGCTCCAATACACCCAACTTCGCAACCAAGTAAAAAAACTAATCACTTTAGACAAAAAAAAGTACTATAATAAACTTCAGTCCAAAAATAATAAGAACCCAAAACAATTCTGGAAATCAGTAAACTCCCTTCTCCACCCAGGGTCCAGGAATAATCCCTGCCCTGACCCTAGTTTAACTGACAAGGAGCTGAGCTCTCACTTCAACACTTTCTTCACAGAATCCATAGCTAAACTAACCAAAACATTCCCAAACAATAATCCACCCAACTCCCTCTCCTCAACACCCAACAACCTTAATAAGTGTCACTTTAATTTCCAGTTCAAACTAGTTTCAACCAACTTCATAAAAAGGCTCTTATCTAAACTTAACCCATGCTCTAATGCCCCTGACAACATACCCTCCTCCTTCCTCAAATGCGCAGCTGAAGGTATTGCTCTCCCAATTAGCATCTTGATTAACAGATCCTTAAATGAGTCGTATGTACCCAAACTTTGGCGTTCAGCCTACATTCTACCTCTCCACAAAGGAGGTAAAAACACCACTATTTCTAATTTCTGCCCCATCGCCCTACTCTCTCCAATATCTAATATTCTAGAAAAATGTGTCCACCACCAACTTTTGCCTTTCTTAATTCAGAATCACCTACTTACACCCACCCAACACGGCTTCCGCCCTGGCCACAGCACCATAACTGCCTTACTATCCTTCCTTGAAACAGTCAATCGAGCCCGAGACTCTGGACTTCTTGTATCCACAGTACTGCTAGATCTTTCTAAAGCCTTTGACACCATCTCCCATACACACCTACTCTTTAATCTCGCCAACCTTAATCTCTCCCCTGATACTCTATCCTGGTTCTCCAGTTACCTATCAGACAGATCTCAAGCTGTCAGATGGAAGAACTCTACCTCTTCCCTCTTGCCTATACCTACTGGCGTTCCCCAGGGGTCCATCCTCTGACCCATGCTCTTCAACATCTTTATAAATAATCTTCACTCTGTCATCCCTGAAACTACAGTCATCCAATACGCTGATGACTCTACCTTAGTTTGTGTCGCCTCTAACGTTCCTGAACTACTGACTAAAACACAAATAGCCTTTTCCACTACAGAGAACTGGATGCACCAAAACCATCTCTCCCTCAACTCTAATAAATCTAAAATACTAATTTTCACCCCTACCAGGGTTTCCTCCTTTGACAAAAATACTTTCAAAGTCCTAAGCTAAACCAACACTGCTATAGAAGTGGTCCCTTCTGCAGAACTCCTCGGCATTACCATAGACGAACACCTAAAATTCGATCTCCACATACAACAAAACATAAAGAAAACCCACCAAAAGTTAAGTATGCTCTACAGGAATAACCAATTCCTTTCCTACTCCTCTAGGCACACCCTGGCAATTACATACCTTCTACCCTCGCTACTATATGGAGCCCCTCTTCTAACCAATCTGTCTACTTCCAATACCTCAAAACTTGAAAATTGCTATAATAAGATCTCTAAATTCGCCACTAAATCTAAAACCTCAACTCACCACTGCCTTACCCTACAATCTCTAAATTGGCTAGAACTCCCTAACCACCTAGACTATCTCCAACTAACCACCGCTCACAAACTAATATTCTACCCAGATTCATGCCCAGCCTTAACAAACATCCTTCCACCATACACCCCAAACAGATCTCTGAGATCTGAACACCAAAACCTAATCTCCATCCACAAACCCAAACGTCCTGCCGGCCAGCTTCTACTCTCCTTCTCTCTAGGTAAAAAATGGAACTCCCTCCCTCCTTCTCTTAGGACTATACCTAACTCTGAATCCTTCAAGACCCAACTTTTCTTATACCTGTCATCCAAATGGAAATGTTCCTGCTTTCACCTGATATAAATTCTAGGGATCTCTCTCCACTGAGCTCTCCATACGCCTTCTCCTCTCTACCCTCAAGCTTAACCAGACTCAGCTGACATTCACTTGACTCCAAGTATGTAAATATTGTAAATATCTGTACTGCCACAAAAAAAAAAATCTGAATTTACACTGTCTTATTATGCACATTTTATGTATTTGTATTTCCTGACTGTATGAATTTTTTCTCTTGTATTTTACCTTTAACATTATGTAATCTTTAATTCATTGTATTGCGTATGGAGCTTTTCTCCCCGGGCCTCCACTGAAAATGGGCACTTCTTGGCCCAGTGGACTTCCCCGGTAATCAAACTGAAAATAAAAAATAAAAATAAAAATTTCTTATGTGATCCTCTTCACCAGGTGTATGCCTACAAATGGTCCACTGAGATCAGTGCACTACCCCAGTAATGATATATAAATACATAAACTTTGTTCATTTTCACCGTACATGTATGGTGGAGCCCAGCTTGCTAATAAAGTTAAAGCTGTAACTTAAGTTTTTTTTAAGAAAGTGAAAGAATGTAGGCATAACCTTGTCAAGGTAGACTCAGAAATAGCATGGTGTCACTTAAAAAAAATACTGCAATTGTACTAAATTGGAATAAAGATACCCACCTTTCATCTTTAATGAAGGAGTTGCACCCTTTGTAACCTTTGATAATGACCACTTTGACCTTTCTGAAACACCACAAAAATGTCATAAACCCAGCTCCCATTGTTGCTGCTTATGATGGACAATGGTGAACTGGACCAGTAAAAGTATTGACCAGTAATGCCTTTTAATATGTCTTAAGTTTGCATTCTCAAATACACAAAAAGTACTAATGTACATGAACATAGTTAACAGGTGTGGGCAATTAGCACAATGTCGTTCAGTAACTTTTTGAATTGTGTTGCTCATTCTAGGGTACTAAAATTAGTGGCAGCATTCTTCACCGTGCACATCTGTTTCCATGCATGTATCACTGGGTTGCCATACCTCTCAACCTGAAATCATAAAAAATTGGACAAAGGCCCATGAAAAATAGGTACAACTGGCCAAAAATCTGTATGCTGATTAACATAGAATTTGCATACATAGTTATGTAACCCCACCCACTCCAGTGGAATTGTGGGATATCAACTTTTAAAAGCAAATTGAAGAGCAAAGTATTAAACACAAAATAGAAGAGCAGTAGTGTTTTATTTATATTAACATTTTCTTACTTCAATCCTCAAAGATCCATCAGAGATTTGCAAGAAAACTAGAATTTTATGAGAAATGGACCCATATACCTCTCAATCTCTTAGAGCAAGAAATCTGGACAAAAGCCAGAAATAATGGGGGGACAAAACAAAGTCACAAACATAGTGCCACAGTCAAGTCATCAGAGTGTGATTGTATTCTGTAACTGAGGAAGTGCCATTTGACTGACTAACCAAACAAACATACATCACCTGAGAAACACCAACTAAATAACTGTAGAAACAGGTTACACCAAACATTTTTAAACAAATTGTGAGCAACTTCAAGATTCAAGAAAATCATGGGTTATAAAGTTTTGCCACAACCCTGCATTAGTATCCCACATAGGTGTAATAAGAGATGGAAGTAATACAGTGTATTATTTATTGTACTAGAATATCAAAGAATTATTCCAAATGTTTCTTCCACCTAATCTCTGGTTATTTCTGGCAGACTTTTACAAATGTGGATAATTTAATGCATGAGACAGTTATCTGCTAAAGTTTATCAGTAAGCATTACAACTGCCAAGAAAAACACATTCCTGCAGGGAAGACAACTATGGTAATACTAATGGCAGACTTTGCCGCAACACATTACAATACATTAGCAAGTAATGAGGTTAACTCAGACTAACACCCTCTGCTGAAATAATGAACATTACATCTGACACCTGTAGGCCTCCATCTCAGGATTTGCTCAGCCAATCAGTTGTCAGAGGGGGGGGGGTATGAGCTTTTGAAAGCTGACCAATACTTGGTTACCTTGGCAAATAACCCAAAATGCCGCTGAGGCAGTGGGAAAAAGGTACTAGTAAAATGCCAAGCAGAAATGGTAGACCACAAGTGAGGCTGATGAATAATTCCTTACATTTATTGTAGGAAGTACAGAAATCAAGAAAAGTCAGCAGTGCAACAAGAGTCCACTGTGCTTTCAGTTATGTGAATGGTTTGTGTTCAGTGGTAGTTAAGTTTATATGCATCAACAAATCTAATTAGATAAGTATGTTTGTATGAATACCCACTTTTCTAAATTTAACTACATACTACACTGGTCACAAAGAGCCGCGGGTGGTGCAGCGGTAGCGTTGTTGCCTCACAGCAAGAGGTTCTGTTCGATTCTCAGCTGGAGTGCCTTCTGTGTGGAGTCTGCATGTCCTCCCCATGGTCGAGTGGCGTTCGAAAGACGTGTGAATTGGCATGCCTTCGCTGAAGGTTGGGCGTCGGGCTGGCAACTCGGCACCATAAAAATCTACTGCCAATCATTAGTGGACCGGAGTTCCACTGTGGCGACCCCTAACCAGGAAAAGCTGAAAAGACAAACCAAACAACAATGGTCACAAAATGAACATGTAGCAAAAAAGTATGACAGGTAGACTTGTAGGAGAATGAAACAGGCTAGTAGACTAAGCTGACCCTGGTAATGGAAACAGGTGACTGGAGACGGATCAAATTCATAAACATCTCAGGTCCATGCAGCAGTGGCTTCCAACTCATGACTTGGCTCATTAGAATAAATGAGAGTAGAAGTGGCAGAGCTTCACTTGTATCATTAAGATTTGTTCTATTTACCTAGAATTCAAGCAGCTGATAAGATTGCAGACTTACTACAAAGATTATGGGCAGAGTGTTCCCATAAATGAGTAAGGGAGAAGTAATGTTCAAGAACTAGTATGCAGCCAAACTCACTATGTGTACAGCAAAGAGATGAGATGAAACTGTGTAAAGTATGATCAGGGATGATTTCCAAAGGGAAATTGTACTGTGAAGAAACTTTCAGCTGTGGAAGTTCTAGCCTATCAAATGGCCAAAAAATGTAAAATTAGGACCAAATAACTGATTCTAATCAGAGATATTTTTGTAGTTTGAGAGTTTTCTTAAAGAGAGACAACAGTAGGACAAGTCAGATTAACGGACAATAGGAACACTGATTAAGAAACTGTCAGGACTTTTACAGACAGAGGATGAAAAGACTGGGAGGCCTTTTGACTTGCCATAATTACAAACTCACATTTACGTCTAGGATTAAAAGAGCAGCTCTGCTCTTTGAATAACAGAAGATGTCAGCAATCCCTTCATCATGGGGAAAGCTAAGAGTAAAAGACTAGCCCACTCAGCTATTTTATCTGGTCAGGATTCCAGTGAGCAAGCAAAGGTAACACCCTAAAGGTTTGTGCAGAAAAGCCAGTGAGCAAGTGCAGAACTGCAAACCCAGACCTTAAGGGTAAGAACTTGAGAGTCAAGAGAAACACCAATGTGTTCAAGGGAGTATATCCTGCCCAGCAGCATGGCAACAGCATAATCTCAGCACTTTATAGGTAATGGTCTTAGAGGAGTTAAGAAATCAAGTTAGACAAAACATATCTGGTTTCACAAGTAGGAGTGGACATTTGCTACAGGACTGCACTGAAGCTGCAGAGACTGGGTAATGAGAAACAGCATTTCCATCAACCAGACAAAATGGCAAAAAAAAAAACAGATGATAAAATTGCATCAAGGCTGAATGAGAATTACAGGTAACCCTCAGTACATTTCAGGAAAACAGCCAAGAAACTAAGTGATATACATGCCAAAATATTTAACTCCAAATATTCATATATACAGAAGTGGAGAACAAGCAGAAAACAAATGTATTTATGACAATGCTGTCAAGAACTGGCTTAAACAGCACACATCACACACTCTACACATTCTGTAAAAATCTGGCCAGTTGAGCTATGAATCTTTCTTTTACCTAGAGGGGCCGGTCCGAGGAAGTCGAGCCACCCCACTTGAGATAAAGTTTCCATTCTCCAGTGTCCACCTGTGCTACCTGTGACCTGTTCTGATTCTGGGTGTGGGATTCCTGGGAGTGTGCAAGACGCTGTCTGGGCAGGGCTAACTGGTTCGGACTCTGCTTCACTGTTTTTGCAAGTTGTGCCGCTTCATTAACTTAAATTAAAACAACTCTGGAGTTGTCCTCCACTCCATTCGCTGGTTGCTGTGTACTGCTGCCTACTGCTAGTTTAAATTCAATTCCACCAGTGTTGTTCAATCACATATGGTATAAATGTATGTAGTAGAAACTAGGAAAGTAAACAGACACACCCTCGACCCTCAGCCGAATTCCGACAGGCTGGCAGTCTGCCTCAAGAAGGTGACATCATTGTGCATGCTTTGCACGCGATGACGTCAATAGCATCTTCGACAAAAAAAAATTTGCAAAAAACATGGGAAATTCTGCAATTGAAGGGGTTACTCTGGAATTCATGGCATCCCATTATTTTACCCTCAAAAGCAGTAAATACCGAGGGTTTCAATACGGTTGAGAGGTATGTGCATAACCCATGATGCTGTCCACCTTTTAAATATAATAACCCTCTTCATAAGCATTTCCTGCATTATTAAAAATGTGAGCAAATAACCTCTAATGATTTACTTCCTGTAAATGTATTAACTGTCTACTCCGTGAGGATCTTTTTATTTATTTATTTATGTATGTATGTATGTATGTATGTATGTATATGTATTTGACATTTGCTGACTGGGTTAGTCCAATTGAGCCCTTTTTCAGCGGAGGTCTGGGGAGAAAAGCTCCACAGTTGACAAATATGCAAAGTATAGTGCAGTATTAAAAAGGTAGTTTATAGTTGACAATTAATATTAGGTCCACAGTTTAACATGTAGGCAAAGTACAGAGTTTACCATTAATATTGTAAAGGCAACAAGGCTATATACAAAAGTTATATAATCTTCTCAGGATCACCTTCTTTAAGGAAGTCACTACAGTATTACAAAGTTAGAACCAATTTTCCCATTTATCTTGTAGAGGCACCAAGGCTGTATACAAAATTATACAATTTGAATTGTTCACAGCACAAGCACCTTGTCTGCTGTATATCCTATAAAATATGTTAGTTGAGTGTCTGCTGCACTGCTCAAACCTATCATTTTCCCAGAACCACTTTGCTGTGTGCCCTGAATTTTTCAAAGCAACCCTCCAGGAATGTTCTGTACTTGAGGTGCTTAGTGCACCTTTGAAATCAACAGTATATTGAGTTGTTGCTTAGTGTTTCTTTCATTTTTGTATCCTCTTGACAGAGTCAGTTTTTTTTTTGTATAAAGTTGTATTACTATCAGTATAAGATTTACCTTAATTTTGATGCTAACAGTACTTGCCAAAGTGTTTAGCATTGCCTTGAAACACTAATCATCCTTTTATATTTAACGTTTAATTTTATTGATCTTTAAGTATGTTCACTTTTTTTTTTTTCTTCTTGCTGTGATTAATACTGAACAATTTGCAAGGTTTATTCAATTTATCCGGTAAGCTGATTATTGATTCTGATAGCTAAATGCTTGCTGATTTTCTTCCTGAGATGTGTTTCACTTAAAATCCATTAAATGAAATGCAGTTTTTCCAGCATGTGACGAATACCTCACTTAAGTGTAACATTTGATTGTGCTTCCTGTCACAGTAATTTCATAATCATTAGTAACAGTTTACTTAACTTGCTTGATTTATTATGTAGCATTGGAGCACATATAAAACAAAAATACACACTTCAAAATTAACTAAGAATGTGTATTCTATTGTAGAAAAGATTGAAGAATGTCCCCTTGTTATCCAGTCATCTGAAAAAATCACCAGCATTACCTTGCCATTGGCTCCAGCCTATCATGTGATTGAGTTTGAACTGGAAGTAATATGCCATTTACCAGTAACCCACACAGTAACTTCAGAGAGTGAGAGGTCAACAGCCAACAACAGAGATCTATCCAGGAAGAATAGAGAGAAGCCAAAATTGGAATCAACCACGTCTTACGTTGACCAAAAGGTTAGGAGTAAATATTGTTTTAATGTAGTTTATTTTGATGTATTAAGTTAACACAGTATTTTGTTGGTGAGCACATGGAAGTACAGGAAGCATTTCATTCATGTAGTGCAGTTTAATAAGATGTAGTATGCTGAGGTTGTGAAATACAGAATTTGAAATGATTCCTAGATCATCATGCATGTACAGTTGTTTTGGGGACATTTTACTGATACATGCATTTATTATTGATATACTAGCTTAAAGACTGAAGTAAATTACTTTTTTCTGAATCATGTTCATTCACGTAAGCTTTTCATGTTTGATATTCAGAAACGAAGTAAGAGGTGAGGTAAGAAATGCAGTAGTGTTTCAGTGCTATCAGTTTATATTTAGACAATTCAGTAGTGTAGTGGAAGCCAGATCACATGACACACATGTGGGATTCTGAATTAGGCTAAATGTACTGTTATATGAAGACATATACATTACATTGTTTTTTTCTACAGAAAGAAAAAATACCTTTCTTTTGAGGTATTCAGTTATGTAATATATACATACATAAAAGCACACAATATGCATATACACACGTCAGTGGTATGTCGACTTCAAAGAAGGAGGGTTGCAGGATATACATGTCTTGGTGGAACTTTATTATGGCTGCATGGTTACACAGTCATCATGCTGTATAATGGCAGCATGATGACTGTGTACCTATGATCATACAACAGCAGGAGAACATCACCTTCATCCACAGACTGCCACAGTCAGTATGGCCACATTATTGAATTAACTCAGATGTCCAGCTGTAATTAAATAAAAACAAAAATAATAATGGTCACATCTTATTCATTGCAAACATGTACTGACCCTCCATGACAGCTGAATGGCTATTGTGATTAAATAATAGTCATGGTCAGTCAGTTTCATCCACAGGCTTCCTTCTGCCCACCAACGACAGCCATGGTATTCCCCACCTAAGTCTTGGTTGCCTTATTCTAATCAAATGGATGCATATACACATAAATAATAGCATTAATAATGTCTTTTAGCATATTGCTGTCAGATGCATACAGTACAGCCCACTGCATCCCCTCTCACAATGCAGATTTGCCCACCAGTCTCACCCACTTTAATGACTGTGTACACCTCAAACATCTGATTGTGGACAAATGAATAATTGCATAAACATCCACAGTAATATATTTCTTCTTTTTGTTGCGCTCCGATGCAGACAGTGCAACCCACTGCAACACACACACACACACACACACACACACACACACACACACACACACACACACACACACACACACACACACACACACAAAGAATATTATGTGTGTAGAAGTAAAATGCATACTGTCATAGCAGTACAGTTGAACAAAAGAAACCAAGTACCCAAGTCAGCTGATATGGGGGGGATCAGTGACCCAGTGACCAGAGCCGCTGTTTCATTTAATATTCCTACTGCTACTACTGTCAGTAATAACAATAACTTCTCAGGGGAGAACTTGTATAGACCAACTGCTTTGAGCATCACAGACTGTGTGCTGTGTCAGGGCTAGCCACTCAGTGGTGTAAAATCTGGTTGTAGGTGATTGACTAATGTTGCCAAAAATGGGCATGGGTATTTGTCGGTGATAAGTGGATTGAGGACCCAGCCTACTCTGACCTACTCCAGGGATGCATACTTATGGTTGGGGGGAGTCTATGGACCCCTGTTGGCTAGTGTGTGCCCAGCAAACCTTATTCAGTTAGCTACTGGCTAGCTTCCAGTTTCCCAGCTTGGCATACCTGGGATAGTTCTTTTGAAAGCCAGATGTAAAACTAGTCAACCTGCTAGACATGGACTAAGAATTGCTATACTCAATATGAGGGCTCAGCTTGGAAGAGGATGACATGTTGGTAAAAATATCAATGGGAACCAATGGCGATCAAATAACCAGTCCCAGTTTCAACAACTGAACCAACTGCAGCAGACATATAATGGGTGGAGGAACTAACAGAAGTGACTACTTCAATGAACATGGTCCCTCAGCATACTTGTGTATTTATTTATAACCAGATGTCAAAGTATTTTTCCTCAGGCAGATAGTAATTGCTGGAGGTGTGATAGGAAAGACTGTGATAACTGCAAACATGTTTTTTGGGAGTGTGAGTTGCAGATTTTAAAACTTCCCTATAGAGGACTCTAACAGTAATATTGAAGGGGGAAAATGGCTGTAACTATGGAAATTATTCTTTTGAGCTGTCGCACAGGATCCGAATTGCTTATATTCATTAAGGCCTTGTCAGTTTTAATACTGTCAGTTGCAAAAAACAATTATTAAAAAATGGAAATCAGAATCAAAACTAACTATAACTGATGTATTGAATTTCAACAAAGGGATAAAAGAACTGGAAGTGAGATCTTTAGAAAATGGAAGGAGCAAATTACAAAGAAATAAATGAAATTTGTGGGAACAATACATGCAGATTAATGTTTAGCAGGATGAATGGGCTTTAGGGGAAGGCAGGAAATGAGACGTTTATGCACCACTGGAGTAAATGATAGTTGTTATAAAACATATATGTAAAGTATAATGCATAAAAAAAGTTAATATGTTTTGTTTTGTTTTCTTTTAATGCACATATCCCTATTTGTTAATTTAATAAAGATGTTTGAAAAAAGTAGAACAGAGAAACATGACAGGTTTAAAACATTTTCACTTGGTAGGGTATGGAACAGACCCTGATTGTTAGGATAATTCTCCTTTCCTCGTAACCTAAAAATATAAAGAAAACCACAAGTAAATAACTCCATAATTAGAGCAAATGAGATGCATGTTAAATTGGTTCACCAAATAATCACTTTCACATTATTCTATCTTATGAGTATGGGCCTGACTTATGGGACTTGTATGCTCAATTTTAAAAAAATATTTAAACTGTTTAAACAAAAGATAATCTTAATATTGCACAAGAT
Source organism: Protopterus annectens (assembly GCF_019279795.1). Taxonomy (NCBI): domain Eukaryota; kingdom Metazoa; phylum Chordata; order Ceratodontiformes; family Protopteridae; genus Protopterus; species Protopterus annectens. The sequence goes on from NC_056735.1 coordinate 657,708,616, forward strand.
ACTTTGCCGCTGCCTAACAATATGAGTGTCAATAGGCTAGATCTTCTGCTGTCATGCTTGTAGGAGGACGTAAGAAATATAGAATGAACTGTTGCATGTAAAACTTCAATACTCAATTGTTTCAATGACTTACAGTGAACAAATTAACAAATGTTGAAGATTTATGAATGTGTTTCATATATATATATATATATATATATATATATATATATATACACATACATACATAAATAGATATATGGATACATAATGAAGTGGAAAACAAAAATAATTTAGTTGTCAGTTTGTCTTCATTTTACTATCAAATGATGAAATTAAGACACTTAATAAAGGTTTAGGTTTTGTATCTTCTTTTTTGTCTCTCAATATTCAACTATTACAGATGTTAAAAAGTTTTACTGTAATTTAAATTTAAAGTATTACTATAGTCAAAAGCAGGATTTTGAAAGCATGTCTGATACCTCATTTAAGTTTAAAAAGTCTGTATTTAAGTTTAAAAAGTCTGTATTTCAGCCACCTTATTTTCCAGCTGTTAAAATGTTTGAGCTGCAGGTGATTCTTGAATTATATGTATTAAAAACTATAATCATAATTTGGATAAAAGGCATACCATTGCTTTGGAAAATTTGGCTAACAATGAGAATGTTGTAGTTGTAAAAGCTGATGAAGGTGGTGCTATTACATTGTGGGACTCTACTGATTATGATAAGAAGGTTAACAGGCAGTTGAATGATGCTGTATCTTACTATAGGTTGTCTTTTGACCCTGGATTGGATTTGAAACAATTTGTTGATGGATTTTTGATTGAGGCAAAAAACAGTGGTGTTACACCAGTTATTTTGTTGTAACATCTTACGGTGGATGACCCTAAAACACAATGGTTTTATATTCTACCAAAGATACATAAATCTAATACTAATCCATTTGGGAGACCTATCATCTTAAGACTGAGTTCCCTTACTGAATCATTGTCAGTTTATCTTGAGGGTCAACTGAAACCTCTATCAGACTTTGCGAGGGCTCATATCAAAGACATCACTGAATTTCTGAAGCTTACGAATGATTTACAAATACTCAACAGTTCATTATTTGTGTACACTGCATGTTCAATCTTATATACAAGCATACCACATGAGGAAGGCATACTGGCTATTAAATACTGGCTTACTTTTCTGGATTACACTCTGAGCAGCATGTTGATTTCTTGTGAAAATTATTGGGTTTGGTCCTTGAACACAGTGTGTTTCTTTATAAGAAGGACCGTTTTTGCAGCTTAATGGTACTGCAGTGGGTGCAACATTTGCCCCTGTATATGCTGACCTATTTATGTGGTACTTGAATTGCACTTAATTTATAATTAAAATAACCTGTTTAAGAAATACTTAAAACATGTAGCATCATTTTCTGGAAGACTTTTGGTGTGTTTGGTCAGGCCCTTTGGACATTTGAAAGAATTTTGTTAGTTATTTGAATTCTAACATCTTTGGTTTAGTTTTTACAAGCAAAATTGATTTGTTTAATACTGACTTTCTTGATTTGAATGTGACAAAGCTTATTAATGGCACTACTGCCACAAATTTATACCAGAAGCTGTTTACCAAGAATTCGATACTGTATGCTAAGAGCTGCCATCCTGGTCATATTATCTGAAACATACCAAAAGCTCAGTTTTCCGCCTCACAGCAAGACGTTGTCCCATTCGATTCTCAGCTAGAGCGTCTTCTGTGTGGAGGCATGCGTGAATGGGCGTGCCTTCGTTGAAGGTTGTGCATCAGGGCTGGTAACTCAGCACGTAAAAATCCACTACCAGACATTAGCGGACCGGAGTTCCGCTGTGGCGACCCCTAACCGGGATAAGCCGAAAAGACACAACAACAACCAAAGGCTCAGTTTTTGAGGTTAAAGTGAATCTGTAACTCAACAGATGGGTTTTAATCTGAAGCTGTCAAAATGGAGGTCAGATTCACTAAGAGAGGGTATAGCCAGGTTGATATAAGACATGCCCATACTTTAGCTTCTAATAAAACAAGGGATGAGCAATTGCATTCTACTGAAAGTGGTGGTATATTGACTAGATTTTCACCCATACCTAGATTAATAATGACCTATGGTAGTAGTACAGTCAAAATCCATGAGGTAATTAATAAACATTGGTACCTTATAAAGTCAGATGCATTTTTTTTTGAGTAATGCTTGGATGAATGTTGCCATTTTGGTTAGTGAACAACTCTCAGGCTTTAAGCAAGATGTTAATAAATGTAAACTTAAGAATTTGCCTCATGGGCGTACACACTGTGGTAATTGTGTATACTGCAAGATTATTTCCAGGAGTAAATCTTTTACGTCTATCTATACATCTAAGGTATTAGATATTAGTTAGACTGATTACTTGCAGTATGGAATGGGTTGTGCATATAGCAGTGTACCAATGTGGAGCTTTCTATGTTGGTCAGACTTCTAGACCCTTTAAGCAAAGGATAGTGGTTCATTTGAGTGACATTAATTGTAAACGCCCCAGAAGTGCTTTTTATAAGTACCAAATTGAACATTCTTCAATGCATTTTATTTTTATTGGTATTGATGTAGTAGTAAGTGAAGGGCTGTCTAGTTTATCCAAACACAAAATTCTAGACCAGAAAGAAAGGTTGTGGATTATTAACTTAGTTGCTATGTACAAACTGGGTCTTAATGAAAATTGGTAAGACTTCCTCTTTTTATTTATTTGGAGGCATATTTAATATCTTTACTTTTGGTGTTCTCATAAGCTTGTTATATAATTTTTAAGTAAATGTTAGTGCTCAGATTTCTTTCATTATGATGAAAGTTTGGTTTATTAAGCTGTCTTAGTAATACAAGTGTTCTTTTTCCTTTTTTTTTTTTTTTTTTTGGCATAAAGGGTTATAATATGGTGACATTTATTTATATTGATTTATATATATGTACATCATTTTATCTATTTATAGTCAAAGTTTTATATGTCCCTATTGCTGTAAATATGTCTAGCTGAATGTGTTACTGCATCTTTAAATATTAGGGTGCTGTAAGTTTGTGATTTATGTGTACCTGTATCACAATGAAGATTTCAACGGGTCTGTGATCGTTTGATCCTGGCCATACTGTTGTCATATTTTTCCATTTGGAGTTAATAAATTACATGTAGTGAACATTTTGTGAGTCAGTGTGATGATTTTTCTGCTGCTGTTTAACATTTATTGCATTTGGTGCACCTGTTTGTTTGAGCATCGTACACCTTCTGTTGGTCTGTTTACACACACACACACACGAGTATATATCTGTATATATATATATATATATATATATATATATATATATATATATATATATATATAGGTCCACTTTTTAATTTCGAAATACCAAAATTTCGACTTTCAAAATACTGATCCCAGAAAGTCAAGATTTTGGAATCTCGAAATTAAAAAGTGAAGAAATAAAAAAACAAAAAACAAAAAGAAAACAGCTAAAATGTTTTTGCAGGGGGGCAAGGCCTCCCTGCACCCCCCACACCCCACCTACTTAAATATACCAACTCCGAGATTGCGCTACAGTGAAGAGAACCGTAAAGCTCTTCTTCCATTTACCATTCTCTTCACTGTAGAGCAATCTCGGAGTTGGTATATTAAAGTAGGGGGTGTGGGGGGTGCAGGGGGGCTTACCCCCCTGCAAAAACATTTTAGCTGTTTTTTTTTATTTTTTGGTTCACTTTTCACTTTCGAGATACCAAAATCTCGATGTTTTGAGTTCGGTATCTCAAAACTCGAGATTTTGGTATTTCTGAGCAATGTTCAAACTCATACTTGTGTCACTGGGTCCTGTTACATAGCCTGTACTAATTCTGCCAATGTTTCTGGGACATCAAACTATTACAAGACTGCCCAAGTCAGCTTTCATGGGATCTTGTCCAATGCTTTCTCTAAGTCTAGGAATGTGTGAAACAAACTACGTTAGCTGCCAGAAGGAGAAGCTGCAAGGTTCTTGAAGAAACTTTTATTATCATTAAATAAATAGAATGATAAGCGGTTTTGATCATGTAACAATAATGAACTTTTTCAAATAGAACTGAACACAAAAACAGGTTTTAAATAAGGCCCAAAGCAGTCATCTGATCAAAGGATGATGTCATTAAACCCTCCCATTTACATTTCTTAAAGTGCTAAAGTGCCATTCAAACTGTATAAACACTAATCTAAATTAAAATGAGTGAATTTATTAAAAATAATACAACAAAAAGAAAAAAATGTATTAAAAATTAAAATACAAATGTGCATTAGGATGTTAGCATATACACAAACCTATATGGAAATAATAATAATAACAATAATAATAATAATAGTACTTTATCTAGTTAAAGCTTTATACTTTAAAATACAAATGATCGAGCAATCGTCATTCAAGCAAGCATTCAAAAGTAACTGCCAAAATAATTATTTTTCCTCTAATACCAATGTCCAGGGACCCCCTTCTCATGCTTTGATCTTCTCTATAACCAAGTATTTTTAACGGTGGTTAGGGTACATGTGAACATGTTTTGCTAATGCATTATTCAGATGTATTCTTTTTACATCATATTCACGGCTGTAAATCTGGTCCCGTAATATACGTTCCATTTTGCATATATAAACACACGGGCAGGATTGGTATAATCCTACTTATACAACTCCTTTGGATTCACAGTTGTATCTACCCTTTACCCAATACTCCTTACAACAGATGCTAAGAGAGTCACCAGTATAAATATATTTACAACATGGGCAATGACGACATTATTTCATAGTGGGGCTAAGGTTGCTATTACATGCACTGGTAGTACTATTGCTTGACATATTCTCTAAGGTAGTTTTAAAGTTCAAGCCCCTGCGGTATACTATGGTGGGTCTTTCATCCACTTTGTTTTTAACTAGAATGTCATGACACATAATGACCCAGTTTTTGTTCAAAATCTACTTAAATGTTTTAGAATCACCATTAAAACATGTAATAAAACTAGTAGTTTGGTTACAGTTATATTGTGTTCCATCCAACCTAGAAGATTGTTAATGAGATGTAAGCCCTACAGATGAATTATTTAAAATAGGTTTAAAATGTCCTGTTCTTCTTTTACTATATACTTCTCTTACCAATTCCTGAAGAAGAGGTTTGGGATATCCACTCCTAACCAACATTCCCACCAAATTATCACATTCTTCTTCACACTGTGACTCTAAAGTAACCATCCTTGCTGCCCTCACCAGCTGCCCCTTTACTATTGACCTTTTTTGATGGTATGGGAGCGAGCTGGTATAATGAAGGAAGGTATTACAGTATGTATTTTTTTCTGAATATTCTGGATGTATATCTGTTGGATCTTATGTCTTTCTCCAATAATACATCCAGATAGGCTACCCTATCTGATGCCCATTCATATGCAAAATGTAAGAAGTTGGTTGTAGAACTGATACATTTGATAAAGGACTCAAAGTACTTTATATTATCCTTCCAAAGGATAAAAATGTCATCCAGGTAATAAACATAAAGCCGTGAGGAGGCTTTTACATCACTTTCAAATAAAAACGTATGCTCCCAATGGGCTATAACTAAATTTGCAAAAATCAAGCTGTATGATGACCCCATGGCTATCCCACTCTTCTGTAAATAATATTTTCCATCAAATAGAATGCAATTATTATCCAAAACCGGGGAAATGACTCCTCAAAGGTTAATCTCATCTTGGGGAACCCCTTTTTTTAAACAAAAATTTAGTAACTCGTGTGATACCTGTAGCCTGAGGTATGACATAGATCTTTTACATCTGTAGTAACAGAAACATCTTATTGATCATATTCGACTTTGTTAATCAATTCTAAAAAATGTCAAGAATCCCTACAAATCTATTTTCATTTTTAATTTTTTGTCAAGGTATTTAGCACAGGCTGATGTTAATGAATTACACTCATCCACTATGGGACGCATCGGAGGCTTATCAGTTGGTATGAGTGGGGAGGTCATGTTAAAATAGTTGAAAGTATCCAGGTCTATGTGTCTATCAATGAACATGTCCCTGATTTGCTTACCAATACTTCTATATGCTCCATTCAATTGATTCTTTGAAACAAGTTCATAGGAATCAGTATTTAGAATTTAAAGCATTTTATTACTGTTTCCATGAACATCCACAATAAGCCCCCCCCCCCTTATCCGGTTTCATGATCCTAACATTCCATTTAAAAAAAAAAAAGCAAAAAGTCAACTTCCTGCTTACTTAAGTTAAATTCATGCTCATTATTTTGTTTTAACAAAATTCTGATATCTAGTTCACATACCTTTTCGAACAGTTACAACACTGGATGCAGCGGTGGGTTGAATGTGCTTGAAATGAGAAAATCATCAATAAGGACATTATTTCCATCAAAAGTAAGTTTAAGATTTAGTTTTCTTAGATACATTTTTAAATCCAACAATGCTTTAGCCACGGTGGCTCTCCTAGATGGAACAAATGCAAGTCCTTTTGATAGTAAATCTGCTAATTTCTGGTCAAAGGACATACTAGACAAATTGCAAATTTTAAAGTCACCTCCCCCATCTCAAGTACTACACAACAACCCTATCTACTAATTTGTCCCTCCATCCTTCCCCCCACCACTCCCATTCCTAAAATAAAAGCATCTCCCCCCTCCCCTTTAAAACAAAAAAAACATAGTCTACTTACTCAAATTAAAAGCCCATTACAAACCTCAACTTCTGTCTGGTGGCATGCATCCTAACCCAGGCCCTACAGACACTACCCTGAACAGTAACCCCCCTGTATCTAAACCTGTCAATCCCTCCAACCCACAAAAACAAGTACAGTTCTGCTCTATCAATGTCAGGAGCCTTGTAAATAAAGTTCAAGAACTTCATGGTTGGATAGCTAACTATACTCCTAACATAGTTACCCTAACTGAAACATGGTTAAAACCACATTACCAAAGAACCAAGATGAACCTCAACACCAAGGAATGAAGAACGAGGTCGGACCCAAAATGGAATTTATTGCGAACACCACGAACATAAAAAACAAACAGCAGCTCAACACAGCAGCTCAATAGCTCAACAGAGTCGATTAACCTAGGTTTCGTCCTATGTGGACTTCTTCAGAATAAAAAAGTTCAGGTATGATTCACAAGGTAGAACTTTAGAGGTGCACTTAGATTTATGTGAGCTTAGATGGCAACTTAGATTGGATGCACATTGTCATCCAGGGCTAAATGATTGTTGCACAATCAAGCCTGTTCTCAAGCTCAAACATATATTGGGCTAATTTTTTGATGTATTTGATTGTATACGGAATGTAGTTTATCATTTTTGGTTCAAGTTATATGTATGTATAAATAGTATCTATTGCTAACACTACATATATTTTAATTTTCACACATTCATACATATATTTTATATGATTGTGTTTGTCTTTTTAACTTATTTCCATTTTTTACTGTTGTTAGATTAGATAATTGATTGGTTAATGACATGGGTGGGGTTGATGTTTAGCCTTATTTAAGTGAACTTCATGGTTAACTTTTTTATTCTGAAGAAGTCCACATAGGACGAAACCTAGGTTAATCGACTCTGTTGAGCTGTTGAGCTGCTGTGTTGAGCTGCTGTTTGTTTTTTATGTTCGTGGTGTTCGCAATAAATTCCATTTTGGGTCTGACCTCGTTCTTCATTCCTTGGTGTTGATGGTTAAAACCACACCATCTGGACAGTGAAATCATACCTCTTGGCTATAATATCCTTAGATTAGATCGACTTAAAAGAAAAGGAGGAGGAGTCTTCATACTCTACTCCAGTTGTCTCTCCCAAATCTGTCCCACACTAGACTTACCCTCCTTCTCACCAGCTGAACTCCTACTGACCAACTTCAAACTTGACATTTTGAACACCATAGCTGTCGTAGCAATCTATATTCCCCCTGGTGATAATATCAACATACTTGAGAACAGCCTATCACACCTCTCACATACCATCCACAATGAAATAATTATACTGGGAGATGTAAATATTGATTGGCTTACAATACAAGCTCCCTACACTACTTTCTGTATAAACCTACATGGGTTTGAGCAGCTAATCACAACCCCAACCTACATTAATAAATCGCACCTACCTAGCTCTCTTCTTGACTGGATATTGGTCTCCCACCCTCTAAACTATCATAACTCCTAAACCCTTCCAAATCTCCTCAGCGACCACTGCCCTAGAACAGTTACCAGACATACTCCCCACCTTACCAAACCTAACAAATTTATTACCACCAGCTTACTTTCTCATTTCTGTCCTAACTCCTTTATTCACCAACTCTCCAAAATGAACTGGTCTTACCTCACCACTCTTCCTGTAGATGAAGCTGTCCACTCCTTCAACACTACATTCCTAAACATTCTTAACTCCCTTGCTCCACTTCGCACAATTAGAATCAAATCTAATACTGCTCCCTGGCTCACTAAATCTACCAGAACCCTCATGCAAGACCGGGATAGGATTTAGAAAATGTGGACTAAAACTAGGACCCCTTCTCTTTTTCAGAAATATAAATACCTCAGAAATAAAATTAAAAAAAAAATCTGTTATGACAAAATAAACTTCTATGCCAATCCTTCCTCTACTCTTAAATCAGACCCAAATAAATTCTGGAGCTCTATTAAACAGAGTCTTCATCCAGGAAACCCTTCCTCTCCTAACCCATGTCCCAATGCAACACCTGAAGACATAGCCAATAAATTTAACAATCATTTTATAAACTCAATAACCTCCATAATAAATTCTCTCCCCCCAGAAACAACACTAGCACCCCCACAAACTCTGTACCTCCTCCAAACCTTCCTAACTCCTCCTCTCTAAAAGAAGTATCAACTATGTAAAGTCATTACTCTCTAAACTTAAACTTTGCTCCCCATCTGTTGACAAGCTACCCTCTTACTTCCTGCAGATTGCCTCTGAACCTCTTGCCTATCCTGTTTTCATTTTAATCAACCGATCCATTTCTGAATCCTATGTCCCCACTGTATGGAAGAATTTCTTTACTCTACCCATTCACAAAGGGAGCAACTCCTCAGACATATCCAATTTCAGACCAATTGCCATACTCTTTCCACTCTCAAAAATCCTAGAGAAATACATTCACAAGCAGGTAATGCATTACCTTCACCAAGAAAACCTTCTCACACCCACACAGCATGGTTTCTGTCCCAAGCATAGTACAACTACTGCACTCATATCATTCATCAACATAGTCTCCCTAGCCCGTGATAACAATAAACTTGTCTCATGCCTATTCCTTGACCTTTCTGAAGCCTTTGACACGGTCTCTCACCCGCTCCTTCTAGATAAACTCACTAACTTACATTTCTCTCTCCCTACTATCTCCTGGTTCTCCAGCTATCTCTCTACCCGCCAGCAGTCAGTTAAATGGCTCTCTGCACTATCCTCCCCCTTACTGTACAAATGGGAGTCTCCCAAGGGTCCATACTTAGACCACTACTCTTTAATTAATTTTCACCAGCTTGCTCTACTCCTCTTGTCCCCAGTCATCTCTTGTGCAATATGCTGATGACTCAACTGTTATAACCATTGCTGACAACCCAACTGACCTCCACTCACCTACCCAGGCATCCTTCCACACCATTGAGACTTGGCTTAGTGATAACAAACTGATACTTAATCCAGAAAAAACTAAGCTCATACTTTTCCTCCCTAAAAACATCACCACACTCAAAAGTACATTTACCATCTCATCCTGCAACAACACTGTCACCTCAGCTGAATCTAGTAATAAATTGCTAGGTGTTACAATAGATGATAAGCTTAAGTTTGATCTCCATATTACTAATTTGGTAAAAAGAACTCATCAGAAACTTGGACACCTTTTCTGTAGCAAGAAATACTGAACTAACACTGTCCGAATAACTGTCTCCCAGGCTTTATTACTAACAACACTCCTGTACAACTCCACCTATTCACAAACCTAAATTTTACACTTATTTCCAAGCTTGAAACTACCTATAATAAGATTGCCAGATTTGCAGCTAACCAAACCTACAAGTCACACCACTGCTTAGCACTACAGCAATTAGACTGGCTAGAATTCCCTCATCTGTTCCAACTATACAAGCTACAAATCATCCACTCTATCTACCCTGCTTCTGCCCCATCCTCTCCACAATCATATCCAAATATTCCCCTGCTAGGACACTACGCTGCTCAAATAAAGAATTATTAGACATCTACAACCCCAAAACCAAAATAGGCTGCCTTCTCTATAACTATAACCCAGCTCCATCCTGGAACCAACTTCCCTTGGAAACAAAATCCCTCCAGCATAGCAAAAGTTTCAAATTCGCCGCAAGGAAATACTAAAAACAAAGTGGTCTTGCCACTGTAGCCAACCACCCTGAAACCACCATCCTTTCACCTATTTCACCACCTCACTCTTAATGTATCTCTAACACTATTCCCCTGCCTCTTCTACCTCTTCCCTTCCTCTATCTCCAACCACTCTTAATTTTTACAGTCTCAAAACAACCTACCTGTCTAGTCTGTCGCCTATATTCTACCTCCCCTACATCTCCTACTAGCCATTCTTACTTTCCTTTCTTGTTTTCAAACTCCTATACAACTAGATCCTACCCACTTTAAATAAGCTTCTGCCTAACTATTAACTCATTTTTCTCTAAGCAGCTTAAATAATAATGTAACTAGTCACATTTTCTTCTGCTGATTGTTTAAAACTTTGTAACAACTCACATACTTGTCTGCCAGTTGTTAATGCTCTGTATAATTGAATTGCCTGAGGAACTTTTTTCTCTCCAGGTCTCTGCTTGTAAGATCCTATAGCTGATTGTTACTACTATGTTACTAAAATTTAATAAAGTTATTTCTAGTCCTGAGGAGCTTTTCTCCCCGGGTCACTGCTGAAAATGAGCCAAAAGCTCAGCCAGACTAGGTCCCTTTTGAGTAATATACCAACAGACATCAAGAAATTAGTGGAGTCCCAATTGCCTACCCTATAGTCTTTCCAGCATATCCCTGTGTCTGTGTCCAGTGCAGCTGATGGTATGGTCAGAGCAGCAGACACTGACATTTCTCTCAGCCGACATGTCTGGATGTGCTTATGTGACTTTGTGGAGGGCTTCAAGAAATCATTCATTAACTCCCATTTTCATGGTTCAACTCTATTTGGAAAGAAGGTGAAAGAAACGCTCACCAGGAGCAAGCAGGAAGGCAAGACCCTGTCTGCCATTGGAATATGCTTTTTTACCCCTCAAAGGACCTTTTCTAGGAAACAAAAAAACAAAAAGGAGGGAAGAAGCTGTGTTTTTGGAACACCCAGGGATTCAGCCAAGGCACTTCTGCGGATGGATCCCCCCATGGGATAAAGGGGGGGTATTTTAACGTGCATCAATGGTTTTGCAGTCCTTTCACTGAGAAACCCTAAAAGCGCTCCTCTATGGTTGCCTGACTGCTGCAGTCTAGAGGCAGTCGGAGGGGGGGGGGGCATTTATCCTTGCACCCTCAACTGTGGCAGAACATCACACAAGATTCTTTAGTGCTGAGGATAGTCACCAGTGACTACACTATTACATTTGTTTTCCCCTCCTCAGAAAAAGAGAAGGATTCCAGGTACACCACCTAGCTCACTGGAATCCACAGCAGAAGTAAAAAAAAAAACTGCTAGAGAAAAGATTCATTCAGCAGTTCCTCCTAGACCAGTCAGGATTTGGAGTCCATTCCAGGTTCTTTTTAGTTCTGAAGAAAACAAGGGACATCATGCCAATCTTAGACTTAAGCTATTGCAGTCAGTTCAAGAAACAAACAAAATTCATGATGGTCATGGTTCAGTCCATTCTACGTCATCTGAGGAAGGATGACTTGATGTGCTAAGAAGATCTGCAAGACATCTATTATATCAAGATAGTGAGGCAGTCATGGAGATTTCTCCATTTCTGGGTAGGAGCTAATCATTTTCAGTTCAGGGCACTGACTTCGGACTCACCACAACCCCCCAGATGTCCAAATGCATGGCAGTGGTAGCATCATATCTCAGGCTGCAGGGGTTCCACGTGTTTCAGTATTTAGATGGTTGTCTCCTTATCATACCAATCAGAGATTTATTGGTCCAGCACAAGGACATCTTGCTTCATCTTGTCCCACAGTTGTGGATGACAGTGAAACATGTTCAGACTCATTTAATACCAGTGCAGCGCATACAGTTTGAATGCCACTGGATAAAAATCATCAGGTAGCCAAGCTCCCACAATCCAGAGTATTGTCCATATGTCAAGTAGCTTCTTATGTCTTTCAACACACCTCTCCTCCTACAAGACTTGTTCTCAGGCTGCTGGGCTTAATGGTCTCTTCAATCACTCTAATCTCTTTAGCAAGATATTACATGAGAGGCCTGTAGTGGACCCTGTGGTCTCTGATGTCTCATCCACTACATGCTCAGGTTCATCTCACACCATTTACTGGACTCACACCATTTGATGATTGACCTCACCTGTGGTTTCAGGCATTTGACTGTTCTTCCTATCATCTCCAATAGCACCATAAAATGGATGCTTCCTTACTGTGGTGGAGTGGAGGCATTTCAAAGGAAAGACTGTTCACATTTCTTGGTCACCAATGAAGGCCAGTCTTCACATTAGTGTGTTGGAGATAAAGGTATTCCTCCTATCATTGCAAGCCTTTCAAAGCTTCCTCCCTGAAGGTGTGATCTCTATCCAAACAGATATTTGTCTGGTACATCAGCAAGCAGGCAGGAACATGATCTTATCCACTTTGGCAGGAAGCCATGAGAGTGTAGCAGTGGCCATGTCTTCCCATTGGTTTTTCATTGCAACACATGTTCTGGGGACTTACAGTGCTCTAGTGGACAAATTGAGCAAATCCATTCTTCTTCTTCGTCATGAGTGTTCCCTCAGTCAGACATTGGTAACACAAATTTTCAGTCCCAAAGGTCAACCTTGCTGTGATCTTTTTGCTTCATACATAAACAAGTCCAGTAGTTACTTTGCCTTGATCCCTCCAAAGGGTCAGTTGCAGAGGGATGCTCTAGTCCACAGATGGTCCCTGGGTTTCCTTTTATACCCTTCCTCCCACTCCCCTTATAATGCAATTTCTTCAGAAAACTAGGAGGTGCAAGGCCACAGTAATTCTCATTGCCCCCCTTTGTTCCCAGCAAGTTTAGATTCCCTTCCTCTGATCTCATCTAGTACATCCATCCTGGGTGTGTTGCACAGTCATTTAGATCTTCTGAATCATCCATCCAGACATCTACACTGAGACCTGAAAACCCCCACATTAACCGCATGGTCCTTGCAGTTCTAACTGTGGCCAGAGATGCCAGGCTTTCTGCTTCTCTGACTCGCATTTTATGATCTTCACAAAAGCCAAATACTAGAAAGTTTATCTCAACAAAGGAGAAGTTTTACACATGGGCCTCTTCCAAAGAAATAGACCCCCTTTCAGCCCATCTTCCATCCATCCTGGACTTCCTGTCAGACCTTTTCCAAAAAGGATTCAGCTTCTCAGTATTCAAGGTTTAATTAGTGTCCATTTCCAATCTTCACATTGGGCAAAATCAAACTTCTATTACTTCAAAAGAATTTCAGTTTTTCTTATGGGAAGGTGTTCATGCTGAGGCGCTAAGTGTTTATTAAATTTCTCTTTTATCAGTGGCCTTTTCTTGGTGGTATTTTTTATATATTTTTTTATTCATGGTTTTGCTGCTTTTCTGATGGGAACCTGTGCTTTTAGACCCCACCCCATTTAGGGATCTAGTTCCCCCTTTGGATATTATTATTATGCTTCAAGTTTTAACTCACCCCTTTCAAGCCTGCAGCTACAGAAAACTTAAAATAGCTTTCTTGGAAAATTCTTCTTCTGGTGGCTGTTTACTTCTGCAAGAGGGATTTCAGAATTGCAAGTATTGTCTTGTAAACTTCCATATGTGGTCTTCCATAAGGATAAGGTGTCTTTCAGAATGAATCCTAACTTTCTCCCAAAGGTGACATTTGAAATGAACCAAAATCAGACTATCAGTCCCCTAGTATTCTTCCTAAAATTTTCTAACAGAGGAGATTATACTGTATAATTGCTAGATGTTCAACAACAGCTCAGGTTTTATTTACACAGGACTAAGGATATTAGAAAATATGATCAGCTTTTTATTGCTCTCTCTGAAACAAAAATTGGCCAAAGTGTATTGAAAGCCACAGCGTCTAGCTGGATCTCTGACTGTATAATGTTTATGTATGAAAAATGGAGGCTGTCTTTACCCAACAAACCAAAGGCTAATTCTACAAGAGCAATAGTTGTTTTTATTTGCATGGTTACTATTTGCGCTGCAACTGCTTGGTCTACTGTGCACACCTTTGTGTCTCATTATAAGCTAGATGTACTACCCAGATCATGTACATCCTTTGGCTCCACTGTTCTCAGAAACATCCTTCCTTGATACCACCCAGGTGTCTTGGTAGCTTGGGAAACTGTCCCAAAGTTTGAATTGGATGAAAACAGACAACATTGAATATGAAAGTTACTTACAGTAACCCTAGATCAGTGTTGTTTTGTTTTCATCTGGTTCAGTATCACTCCCCCTGTCCCCAACCTAAATTGTCCCTTTTTACTGTGCTTGAACAGCTGGACCTGACCAGGGGCCTTGACAGTGGACATCCTAATGAATCCTGTTCCTTATGTTATTGCCATCCTTTTTAGTCCATCTAGTAGGCAAACCCATATATAGTGAGTGCCAGATAATTTTCGTGTTATGAGCAGGTAAACTCAATCTGAGATATTTTGTAGGAACAGAGGAAATTGTGGATAGTGGAGGCGTCAGAGCCCTGGATCCAAAGCTTCTGATAGGTGCCAAGGTCATATCTAGTTAGATCCGAATAACCCACAGGTTGAACTGAATAAAAACAAGACTACATGGATTTAGTGTTATGATATGTACATAACTTTCATTTATCTCTCAATCCAGGTCTCCCCTTTTTCTTTCCAGACCCTACTTAGACTGTAACTACAGAGGTATCCGACTTTGCTTAGTGAGCTGTATCCAAGGGAGGTGAAAATTTAGGGTTTGTAGAATGATCAGGACAGACTAAAGCAAATAAATGTCAAATCATGGTTATAATGCTCTCAAATCTTTTACGTCATCCGTGATTTACCGACAATATGACCATGTTGTGATATATAACCAAAAGGGGGGATCCAGATGCACCCCTCCTGAAGATTAGCTATGGTAGCCTGGGATTTAGCAACTGAATACAGTCTATCACGACAGGCTATTTACACTTCTGTCAGAGCAAAATGTCATTGCAGACAAGTTGAGCAGGACCAGGACAGAATTTGAATCATGGGGTCTGGTAGGAATTAATCCAACTGTGGGGAATAACCTCAAGTAGATCTGTTAAATAAATTCTGCGTCAGTACTCCTTCTGCAAAGACCAGGAAGACAGGTGCCTTTTCATTCCCATGAACAGAAATGTTTCTGTATGCCTTTTCACCATTTCTTCTTTTAACTAGGGTTCTTGTAAAAATTCAGAATGACTTTTCCCAGGATAATTGCTATGACCCCCCCCCCCCCCTTAGGTCTAGGTAACAATGGTTTATAGATTTATAGGCGATTGCTAGGCTTATGGCACAATAGCTTTTACAAGCCTAGCCAATAATACCAAGGATATCAAGAAAACAGGGTAACAGGTGGACACAACAACCACAACTAATAACCAAAATCGAAAGGTGTGTATGCAACACCACTACCACGGAAACTTCTAAAGATCAAAATATAAATCCTTAATGAAAAAAGGTCAGTGCTTTTGTTTCTTACAGTGTTGAAACTTCAACAGAACCATTTCAAAAAGCAGTCTTTACCTGTTTAAATATGTTAACAACCAGTCATATCTTGATTGTTTTTAAATTTATACACCACACATTTATAAATAACAGTTCACTTAATATTTTTTTTTTTTTTTTACTAAATTCCATTTGAACATACCCATCTCATTGACGCACAAAGATATAAAAAAAACATGATTTTTAAAAAAAATGTTGATACAGGTTTCAAATTTTAAATAACTTTATACCTTTACAAGCATTTTTGAGAGAGGATACCCCAGAAAATTAATTGAAGTAACCCAAGAGGTGGTGTAAAAATGGGGTACACAATACAAATCCCTTCTTGGAAGTAACGACTTTGTTAAAATAACCACACCTGACCTAAGTTCACAATTGGGTGGTGCTTATGAAAGGGCATGCGTAACCCAACATAATGTAGGCTCTGGAACAATTATATTAGACAAGAACCAGAACATTCTTAAAATGAACTCTGCCATCCCCCTAGTAGTAGGTGAACATCCATTTATGGATGCAAAAATGTTAGAAATCTAAAAAATATTCTTGAAAAGGAACCTAGGGCACTCTGCCACAGGGATGGTAAATTAAACGGGACTAGAAAATGTGTTTTTTGTCACTATTGTCCATACATTTATGAAGGGTAGACCATTAAAGTGGGGGGTGAACAAGGAAATTTGCTTCACTTGCAAGATGGAAACTGTCTCAGTAAAGCTTTAGTATATATAGCTCAATGTTTTACCTGCACATGCTTTTATTTTGCAGAAACAGACAAGAATTTTAAGAAAAGGATGTACAAGTATATTTATGACATATCAACTAAAAACAGTAACAATGCTCTGTTTAAGCATAGTGAAAGAGGTAAGGTTTTGTAAAGTTTAGATTTGGTTTTAACAAAGTTAATTTACCCCCAAGGGGAAGGAGGTTGGGAGACATTATTTGAATAAAGAGTTTTCCTGGCAGCTTATATTGAATGCTACTATTGCTCCAGTACTGAAGGAGAACATATCAATTATTTCTGTTTTAAAACTTAAGGTAGCTAAGTTATAAACTTGCAGAAGTATAAAGTTGTTTTGTTTATATTTAGATGTGATTTAACATTTGAAACATGTAAGAGCATTTTTTTAACAAATCTATTTTTGGGTATGTTTGAATGGAATTTGGTAAATATTTTATTAAATGCACTGTTTTTAAATTTGTGGTATATAACTTTAAAAAGGATCAAGAATATGATTGGTTGGTTAACATATCTAAAACAGGTAAAGGCTGCTTTTTGAAATAGTTCTGATGAAGTTTCAACACTGTAAATAATGGAAGTGCTCAACAGTTTTCATTAAACATTTATATTTTGATCTTTTGCCATTTCTGTGGTAGTGCTGTCGCATAAATACCCAGGGTATGACAACATTATATCTTAATTCCCAAGATATGGTATGGGGTAATGAGCCTTTGGGTGTTGGAGCCATGAGCCATTTTACAGACTGTATTTGTCCATAAGTGACATGAGCAGTACTCCAGGAGTGAATTTTACGGTTCTCCATCCATTTATCTGAATTCTTTTTGGAGAGTGTGAGGGAACAGGCTTTGTTTTATGAACATGGGAAGTTTATTCTATGGACGAGGTAGCCTTTGGGATATGATTTTGTCTCTCCAGCAAGTTCTGCTAGAGTTGCAAATAAGGTTCAGGTCCATGGAACACGTACCCCTTGCATAATTTTTCTTGCGAATATGTAACGTTTTCATCTGGATCAGAGAATGCCTTATAGGTTAAGCACAAGTCCCCTCTCAATAAACAATGTAATATGGAGCAAAGGGATAGGGACCTTAATCGGTCTGCATAAGACATGTGTCTTACAATTTGTATTTTTTTTTTAGTGAGAAACCTCTGGAGCCGCTCCAGTTGGTGTAAGGGACTGGTTAGGTACATACAGAAGAGAACATTGTTCTCAATTATGGACCTGATCAGGGCCAAGTACAATGTCACTATGACTTCATTTAGTCTTGATGCCATGCCTTATAAGTTGAGCCACACAGAAGGATTGCTTCACTTTGTAGCAAACTGGTGATCAAAGTTTAGGTCACTATCTATCTGTGTTCCTAGGTCCCTCACCACTGGGTCTACTTTTAGGGATGTGCTATCAGTATTATAATTTCCAGGGATATCTGTTTTACCAAAGGATATGATTATGCATTTTTTAGAATTTAGTCTTAGACCATGGTTTTGGCACCAGTCATTTGTCATTTTTAGGCCAGTTTTTAGAATGTCAGCATTGTTTGGGAATTTGATGATTTCTCCCAGCATACAGTCATCAGCAATCTTGGTGAGCCAGAGGCCCCCCAACACTGGTCTTCACTTCAGAGAAGTATATACCAAACAGGAGGGGTCCCAACACTCAACCCTGTGGGATGCCGCTAGTAACAGGTTTATTACCAGAAGTGGATTCACCTGACTGGACAATGTGTTCTGTCATTGAGTCAGTTGGTTATCCATCTGACGATGTAGAGGTTTATGCCTAACTCAGTAAGTTTATCTATGGTCACTGAGTTGGCGATTGTGTTGAAAGCTTTGGCCAGGTCTAGATAAGAGGTGTGTACCATTTTACCCTCATAATTGGCATTGGCGACTTTCTTGAAGAAATACACCCGACTGAGTAGGCAAGACCTCCCTTTGACAAAGCCAGATTGGGTCTGGTTCAGTTTTTGGAGAGTTGCTATGTCATTATTAATCCGGTCCATGATAATTCTCTCCATGGCCTTGCAGGTAAGACTGGTCAAGCGTATGGGTCTGTAGTTCCCTGGGTCAGTTTATGCCCCCCCCCTTGTGCAGAGGGACAGCTATTACAGTGAAGGGATTAAATAGTGATCTTAATTGGAAATTGTTAATTTAACTGAATTGAATTATTGCTTAAGTAATTGAATTTTGTTTTATGTATATATGTGTGTTTTATGCAGTTGTATTTTAACTCTGTAAAAGTTGTATTTACCAAGGCACTAGAGTTTTGAGTGTTTTAATAATAAATTTCCTGGATTTTTTGGATTCACTGGTATTGTGGTTTTTCATATTGATTCTGGTCTCCCTTGTTGTTTGGTATCTATGGCCAGTGATCCATCTCTCCAAGGACCCAGGATTTTTAGAGAAGATTTTGTCGAGTGTGCTCTGGTGATTGAATGGGGGAAAGAACTAATACTTCCAAAATAGGGGAAACCACTAAGAACTGGGAAGATTGCTGGAAGAAGGTCGTCAGATGGACTGTTAATCCTTTTGCAGCTGTTGGTCATGGTTATAATATGCAGCTTTCTTCCAAAGTACAAGGTACTGTAGAGAAATTAGAACATTTACTACATAAGGAAAGAACTGTCCATTATAATATTATCAGGTTGCAGAGATATCTGGAGATGGACATTACTCCTCGAGAACTGAGGGCTGTAAAAAAAAATCCCTCAGCTCCTTTTGATTTGACTGATAATGATGACCAGCAGTTTGAAAAACAATGGATAGCAGCTGCCCATCGTTGTACTAAAGAATGGGTGGCTATATTAGTGGAGAGAGACCATGTGAACAAAAAATTAAAGAAGAGATCTCTGCTGTTTGTGCCTCCTTGAGTGCTAAGTTGAGTGCCTTACATTTAGAACAAGTTATTGGAGACATTAATGATAAAATTCAAAGTACCATTCAATAATTAATTGATAGGAAAATGCATAGGTTGCAGAGAGACCTTCATGATTACAACAGCTTCTCCTTTAAGAAACGTGCCAGTAAAGATCAGCAGAAAGGAGGTGGGCATTCCTTTGATACAGGAAATAGCATGACATCTCTTTTGCTTCTTAAGAGGCTACGGACACTTCATTTGAGGCTGAAGCTGATAAAACTAATGTCTTTCGGCGTTTCCTGGTTAGGGGTCGCCACAGCGGAACTCCGGTCTGCTAATGATTGGCAGTGGATTTTTACGGTGATGAGGTGCCAGCCTGACGCTCAACCTTCAAAGAAGGCACACCCGTTCACGCACACACCTACCTGCATGTCTTTAAATGTCACTCTAGCACAGCCAAATCTTAACCACATGCCTGCCTAATAAAAACTGCTAGACTCATAACACTGACCCCCCCCACACACACACACACACGCACACACCTATAGAATGCATTCTTCAAAACTGTGTAATGCAAGCAATTTCTCAGTTCAAGTTGAATCAGCCAGAAAACAGAATTTTTTGGGTGGTGGTATGTGAAGGAGCAAACTTTTACTACTGCAGCTAAACTCACAAAATTACAGTTTAAACAGCAACAGGAGAGAAGTCATTATGGAAGGAAGCAAAAACAAAATGAGCAGCAATTTGGAATGAATGATAAAACACCTCTTGAAGTGAATTAACTGGCAGACTATGTTAGCCAAAGTAGTAGTAATTTGGAGTCAGTATGCGAAAACCGGATGTGTGAACCAAAGTAATGTATTTAACTCTGCACACAAGTGTCAAGGGGTGGCTAGCACAAAACACAGGTCAAACAAACTACTAATCCAGTGGCTTAGTTTGAAAAGTGAACAGGCCCAAATCCAATGGATAGTCAAATCCTGTAATAAAACCCAAGTCAAACTTGTAGGTCAGTTGCAAGAAAATCACACACAGGAAATTCCAATGCCTTTATTTCATATTATTCAGAATGCCAAATGTATAACCATAATTCTGTATTTACAGAATTTCACTGCATCTTTAAATACAGATTTGCTTACAATGCACAGCAGTAATTTCAGTTTTTCAGAAGATACACTTTACATATATTTCACTGTCAAGTGAAATGGTTAATTATTTAGTTCACCAAATTCTGAAGATTAACACAAAACTTGTTTCACAACCAGTTTAATGCCACAATAACATTTCCCCCTTTGACCATATTAACTTTGCTCAACTTCCTGACTTTATATACTTCAATGTAATGTACATTTTTCAGTTTCTGCATCTCATTTGTGTAAGACAGGTCTATGCAGACAGCATTGTGTATAAACTTGTGTAACATTTGTAGTGTCTGAAATGGTTCCAAATTCACCAGCCCAACACCCAGTCAACAAAGTGCACTACAGTACTATTTTACCAGTACACTAGATATTGCATGCCCATTCTAATGTATACATCCCATACAGTAATGTCCATAATAATGCCAAAAAACTCTGGTTGAGTAAACTGCTACCGCAATTTTAAATGGGTAGCAGTATGGAACAGCAGTTAGCACTGCTGCATCTCAAGAGTTCTCTACTTTGTCTTGGCTGTTTGCCTTGTGTAGTCTGCATGTCCTCTGTTCAAGTGAGTTTCCACCAGATGTTCCAGTTTCCTCCCACATCCCAAAGGCATACCACAGAAACTGACAAATGCTGTTGTGTTTAATGCACCTCAGCTGCCAACACTCCTCAAGTCTAAACCAGAGTAAAGGCAAAATGCAAGCTGAAATGTTTATCCTTCCTTTATTAAATTTTGACTAGTGGCTGAATTCTAACAACAGCTGAAGCAAATGCTAAAGTGCAATACAGCTGCTAACTACAGCAGTAGTTTTCTAATACAGCCGGTAATTAAATCTAGTAGTTAATAAACTGCTAAAAGGCCACAAAACCACTAAGTGAACACTGTGCAACAGACCAAGATAAAGCACTGTTTTCTTGCAAGCGCCTTGACTTCACAGGACAACTTTCAAATGTCTCTTAGAACTGGTAGATATCCTGGATTTCAGGCATGACCCTTCAGCACACCTCACTATGCTGATACCAATGGTTATCCCCCACTGCCCTAGGCACAATATAGTGAATATTTGCAACAGAATTTTTGTGGCAACTTTAAAGGAGAAAATGGAGCTCACAAACGAAGATAGATACAGACCGAGATAAACATTACAGAAAGAGGAGGAAATGGTATTGAAAGTACTTTTCCTATGACTGTTATTAATGACTGTTCTGTAGTTCATAGTATATCAGGTAGTCCATTAACGGACAATGAAATTGCAGTACTGTATTGTGGCCTTAAGTTTATTCCCACAGTTATTCCAAGGTTACATGTATTGAAAATAGAAATGTTTTGTTTTTTTAGAAAGCTGCATTTAATGTAGCATTTTTGCAGTACAGGTGACTTTGATGTTTTAATGCAGGGGGATGCAGATAGTGCATCTGAATTGGAAAGTGACGATACATTTTTTTGTGCATTTCTTTTTGTAATGATGATGATATGGAGAATGCTTATTGTCATTTGAATACTGCCAATGTTGTGTATAAAACTAAATATATTCTACCTTATACGAATGATGCTATACATTTTTCTGCAATGGTGAATTTCTCAGTAGAGACATCTTTTTTATGACTTTATTCTTAAGAAAAGTGAATTTAAGTATAATCTAACTAGGAATGAATGGTTAGCATTTAATAAAATGGGTGAAAATAGAAATTTAGTATTTAAGCCTTCTGATAAAGGCAGTAAAATTGCTGTCATGCATTTTACCCAACACTTTAAAATGTGTTATGAAAATCTACACAGTAATGAAGTGTATAAAGAAGTCAGTTGGTGTGAATATGAGGAAGTCCGTAATAACTTTAATAGCTTGATGCAAAGAGGTTTTAGATCGGGCTGTATTTCTAAAACTGATTTGCATAATACATTTTCGACTGAAGGTTGCACGATGACTAGTTTTTATTGCTTGTCTAAGATACATAAGAGTGAAATAGACCCTCCCCTGGTCGCCCTATTGTATTGGCAAGTAATTATTTATTACATAACGTGGGAATAATGCTACATGGTTATTTATTACCGGAGGTGGAGAAGTTAAAGGCACATTTGATTTTTTTAGAGAAAG
Source organism: Protopterus annectens (assembly GCF_019279795.1). Classification (NCBI taxonomy): domain Eukaryota; kingdom Metazoa; phylum Chordata; order Ceratodontiformes; family Protopteridae; genus Protopterus; species Protopterus annectens. The sequence continues at coordinate 657,731,326 of NC_056735.1, forward strand.
TTAAACGTTTTCAGTGGCCAAACTCCAGTTATTGGGTTACTGACTGTAGATGTTAAAAGTTTATATGCAAATATTAAACATCAGTTGGGTATAGAAGCTCTTAGGTATTTTTTAAAGGACAGCCCATTGTCGAATTATTTGATTGATTAAGTTTATTTTTGCCTTACTAATAATTTTGTTTGAGTTCAATGGTCAAGTTTTTCATCAAATTAAAGGTACGAACATAGGGGCTTCTTTTGCCACCATGTATGCCAATTTATTTATTGGGCTTTTTGAAATTGAATGTTTATATAAAGTTATGTTTTTTTTTTCAAAAGTATGTTAAATATTATAGGTTTATAGATGACCTTATTTTTTTGTGTAATAGGGGACGTAGTAGAATTGTTTTTTCATCAGTTGCATAAAAATAGGTTTGGATTGGCCTTTGACAGTCTACAAGTAGGCCCCAAGGTTGTTTTTTTGGATGTTGAGTTGTGTGTTCAGAGTAATGGTCTGATTAGAACTCACATCCATAGACAGTTTGATAATATTAATCATTATTTATATGGGGGAAGTTATCACCCCCCCCACCCCCATTTGATTAAAGCTTTCCCATATAATGAAATGTTACACATTAGTAGGTTGTGTAATAACAATGATGCCTGCTTATGTGAGCTATCTAGTATTTGTGAGATGTTTAAACAGAGGGGGTATGATACACAACTTGTTTAAGCTGCCTTTAATCGGTTTAGTCAGGACAATGTACTACTGGTATTTATTACAGTAAGCATAATATTGTATCATGTAGATTAAATAGGAATGTAACTAATACATCTTCTAAAATGTTTTTTTGTTACAACTTATAAAGTACTTGTTAATAGAGTGGTAGATATTGTTTTGCATTACTGGAATTTTTTGTTACATGATAAAGATTTATGCCATATTTTGCCTATTAGACCTATTGTATCCTATAAAAGAGGTAGGAGTATAAAGGACATGGTGGTTCATAGTCATTTTGTAGTACCTGCACCATCACAGTTGATAGAGCCCTTTGATTTAGGGCTTATACCTTGTGGATATTCTGTTTGTAGGCACTCTGAACAATTTTCTTATATTAACCAGGTTCTGTTCAGTCCTAAAGACCCATGTAGTTGTGCTACTGAAGGGGGGTTATATATATTTTAAAATTTGAATGTAATTTATTTTATGTGGGAGAAAGTAATAGAACTTTTAGGGTTAGGTTACAAGAGCAAAGTAAAAAAATAGGAAAGCCCCTTGGGCAACACCTTTTGATTTGTTTCATCAGGGTGATGGTAGTTGTTTAAAAGGCAGTATTTTAGAGAAAGTTAAAACTAATTTGGGCATGTCCTTGAAAAATCGACTGCATTATAAGGAAGCAGTTTTTATACTGAAGTATGGTACATTAGTCCCTAAGGGATTAAATAGTGATCTTAATTGGAAATTGTTAATTTAGCGGAATTTAATTATTAAACAATTGTGTTTTAATGCAGTTGTATTTTAACTCTGTAAAAGTTATATTTGCCGAGGCGCTTGAGTGTTCTAATAAAACATTTCCTGGATTTTTTTGAATTCGCTAGTATTGTGTTTTTCATATTGATTCTGGTCTCCCTTGTTGTTTGGACAACTTTTACAGTTCTGGAGGCTGTGATTAAAGGTGTTTTGTAGTGGCCCTGATAGATTCTGTTTTAAGCTATTTAAGAAGCATCCTTTAATGTTGTCTGGTTCCATGGAGGGTGTGTTTTTTGGCTATAGTGAGCACAAGTAAGGACCTGTTCCCTCGTAATGACTGGTAGAGGGATGGTTGCTGGTATTTCTTTGGGTGTGGTAGGAGATGATGGTGTGGAGAGAGTTTGAACAGAACTTGTTGATCTAGTTTCAACCTGGGTGTAAATGTTGCCATTCATGATTAACTCGCCGCATTGCTGAGTGTTTCCCCTGAGGTTGCGAACATAATTAAAAAAAGCCTTATGGTTATCTTTCTCTGGGGAAGTTATCCTTGCCTCATAGTTTGCTTTGACATATTTGACCAGCTCTCTAATTTGTTTTTGTATAATGTTGAGTGTCTTTTTGCACTGTTTTGTGTGTTCCTTCTTGGCTGTACAGAGAATTTTTTTTCCTTTTGTTGAATACCCTGTTTATGCTAGAGGTCCACCAGGATGGTTTATTTTTGCCAGTAATCATAGGTTTGACCCAGACAGGCATTGTCTCCTTTATGCAGCTATGAATGTGGTTGTACAGTGCTTTTGTGTACAGGTCAGAATAGGCCTCAGTGTCATCCAGGTTCGGAGGGGCTTGGAAGTTTAATAAGCTGTCACTTAGTTTGAGGTAATTGGCCTTAGCAAAGTTCTTAACAGGTTTGGAGTTTGAAGGGGGTTCTATGTTAGTTTTAACTCTTTCCCTCCAGTACAACTCTTTTTGAGTGTGTACTTTTTAACTCCTAGTGGGTGTGGCCTGAGCCTTTAAAAATGAAGTTATCACCTTACAATTCTAACAAATACTCATTGACAGAGGTCAAATATCAATATAATTGTGCTTGGCATCATATATGCTTCAAGATAAAATATTCTGATACCTTGTATGAAGCATGGTTTTGGAATTATTAATGCAAGTATGAACAAGTAATATTTGTTGCCTAGATGAGCAGTAGGATGTAACTGCAGATGCACCTGGATGGGTCACTCGGATGTAATGAGTTAATACTAAAGGAGATCATTTTGTGGTCAGATCTTACCAGAAGAGTTGATGATTGGGAGGGAGCAGCATACCGTGACATTCTTAAGTACTAGATCTAGGACATTTGTACCTCTCGTTGGGGATCTAATGAGTTGCTTCAGGGTGTTTGTGTTGAAGTCCGAAATTCTCAGAGCAAGTGAATTATGGGTTGTGTAAGTCACCCAGTTTATGGAGGGGTAGTTTAAGTTACCCATAAGTATCGTGTTAGGCTGAATGTTAAGTGATTCCGGTAGATTTAGGTAGGAGGTGTGGTTTTCCAGACTAATTTTAGGGGATCTGTAGCTAGCAAGGATATGATAGGGAGTCACATAGAGAGGTTAGTTGGGCATAGAGCAGATCAAGCAAGTCATATTGGACCAATCTAGCAGTGTACTAGTCTTTTATACACACTAACACACTTGTTTTGTTTTTTTTATCCTGATCTGATGGGATCGAAATGTATGAAAGGCATATAGCCAATGGGTTCAGTGTTGTATTTTTCTGTCCAACTCAACAGATTGGTCATCTGATCCAGCCAACTCCAACCTCTGTGCCATTTTCAAGAGATCTAGGGCTCTGGCTCCTCCCCTATCTATTATTCCCTCTAGTTCCCAAGAATACTTCAGGTCTTGTTTGCTGCCTGATTTATCAAGATGTTTTTTCAAGGGCTCTACTCTTAGTTTTAGATATGTTTTTTACCCATATACTTTTCAGCAATTGTTGTTAGCTAGGTTTATAGCTACTGTAGTTATTTTGTACTTGTCTTTTATAAGGTTAATTTTTTCATGAGCAATTTTCCCACCTTGTATTCCCTATACAAAAAAAACAAAACTTTCCTTTGATATAGTGCTATTTCATGTGTACGTGATAGTTCCTTTCTGTCAGATATTTAATCTTGCCTCTTGTTTAGTGCAGTTTATCTGGCTCTTGGTTTTCTTGTAGTCACTGCAGTTTCTTTTATTTATTTATTTATTTTGACAAGTTGCTAGTTATGGCTGACAACGCCACTGGATTCAAAAAGTGTAGTGCCTGTGGGTAAAAATACCCCCTCAGGATCCTCACACACACTGTGTGAAATGTTTAGGGGTGGCCTATTTAGAAGGAGAGTGCGAGTCAAATGCCTCTTTCAGAACCAGGGCTCTCATGAACTGATGCATTAGACTTTTCCTCAAGGGCCCTGCCCAAACTGGAGTTCTGGCTTCTTCAACTTCTGATACTATGTCTCCTTCCTCTAAAAAATTCAGAAAAGATGAAGTCCAACAAAGAAGAGGAAAGAGAGAGGAGTAAAGAAAATGAAAGAAAGAAGTTCAAATCTGGCCCAGCAATAAAGACCCCCAAAACATTTGGATACATCAACAGGAGATATATTTAGGATCTGCTCTTCAGCCTTACCTTGCCGCTTCTCTCCAGAGCTGGCTAGCCCTTGGTTTCACTCCCCTATTTTGCAGGATAGATCAAGACACCGTTAATTCAGACAGTCTTCTGTGGTATCTTCCTTCAGGTCCTTTTGATTGTCAAGGAGCCTCTCAGAAGCAAGATTGATAGGATGATGTGGAAGTTTCTCCAGACTCGGATCCATTTGGGAGTCCTTCCAATGCTTACCCCACGGGTGGTCCCTAGTCTATTCCTGACAATCCTGGCCATGATCTCTCCTTTACTGGCCTGAAATTTGGATCAACTACCCACTGCACTGAGTGACTCCCACTATACACTCTTGACAGAGCCAACCACACTGTTGACTTCAACTTGGTTTCCCTCACCCTTTAAACTGCACCTCCATCAGCTCATGATGGGTTTCTGGACTAAATCATCAGGGCTGAGGTTTGGCAATCTGGGTTGACTTCAATATTTTCAGGGCTGTTTCTGCACTTAGGTGCTTCAGCCCTGGACAGTTTGGCTCTGATGTCTGAAGATGTCCTTTCTTTGGTCCCTTTGGGTCAGTGGGTGCATTTCTGGTACTGATTTTGTCTTCAGTGTTTGAGAGGGTGCATTACAGGTCCAGAGAGGAGGTGTCTCCTTCCCACTTAGCACTGTTCCAACCCCCCTTGGATCCTGTTGTCATGTCCACTCATCCTGTTTGACAGGGACAGTCAGCATTCCTAAACCTCTGAGTGTTGTAGCTTGGTGAGTTCTCCCTCAAGTTCCAGTCCTTCCCAGGAAGTCACCATGAGGGAGGGCCATAGGAATCCATCCTACAAAAGGAGGCATCTTGACTCATCTTCAGAGTCTGTTGTTCAGGATACAGATTTTGATGAAGGGGAGGGATCTCCAAGATCGTCCTGTCTGGTTGACATCTGTTTTGGAGATATTCTCAAGCTGATGAAGCCGAGAGGGGTTTGTTCACCAAAGTCCCCTCCCCAGAAGAGTTAATATTCCTCGAGGCTTTTGAGATTGGCTCATCGGGTCTGTATTATATGAAAGAAAGTTCAAAAACTCGAATGCTGTAAACAGTGAAAATGCATAACATCGAACTCTTTATTGTGGGGGGCTGTGCCCCCCCCCCACTAATTATATATACCAACTCCGAGATCGCACTATAGTGAGGAAAGGGCAAATTTCCCGATCTTCACTGTTTTGCGATCTCACAAAACACACATCGATGTCCGGCATTTTCGCTATTTACAGCATTCAACATTTTAATCTTTCTTTCTTTTAATAAGGACCCAGCTCATCTATCTCCTGTGTGGTCCCACCTGCTGATGAACTGATTGACTTGGTCTCTCAGTGGACCTGGAAGAAACCCAGAGTGATAGAGCCTATCCCATGGAAACCGAAAAGGAACTTTCGGAAGAGAGCATATCTGTTCACCCCCATAAGAGGGAGTCAAGGGTGCTGCTGGACAGATTTGGGAAACAGAGTTATGCTTCAGCAACATTTGCTCTTCACGCGCATGCTAAACTACCTGACCTATATCACTCATTTTCAGAGGTATCTGACTAAAGAGTTGTCTAAATCTCTGTCAGGTAATTTGCCTGCTGACATCCAAAAACTGGAAATCACAACTGTCTACCCTACAGTCCATGTTCAGTGTGTCCTTGCATCTTCTTTCGAAAGCATCTCATTTCATCATGTGGACTGCAGGCACCAGCATTGCTATGTTTCACCACGTCTGGAGGTATCTCAGTGATTTCAAAGAAAGCTTCAAGATGTCCTTCATTTACTCCCCTTTTGATGGATCAAGATTCTTTGAACCTAAGGTAAAATACGTGCTTGCCAGAAACAAACAGGAGGGCAAGTCTGTGTCTCTGCCATATGCATATGGTTTTTCTACTGCCAAAGGATTTTTCTCAGACTCAAAAGGCTGGGAAGAACCCATGGTTTTAGAGAGTCCCAGAGTTTTGGCCAAGACACTCTGACTGACAGACCAGTGGACTTCAATGGGCGTCACCCCCAGGGCCTGAGGTGGACCACAAATTCAAGGGTTTTGGGGGTCATTTTACCAAAAAGCCCTTTCAGTGCTGCTGAAGGATTGCCCAGCTACCACACTTTGGAAGCAGTCAGGGAGCACTTAGTCCTCCACCTTTATGCCTGGTTAGCCATCACTTAAGATTTGCCATTGCAGAAAATAATCACCACACCTTACACTATTCCATTTGCTTTCCCTGCAAAAAACAGAAAGAGAATCCCTGATGTTCCACCCAGTCAGATGGAACTGGCAGCAGCAGAAGTAGCAAAGCTGTTAGAAAAGTGAGTCATTCGGGAAGTCTCACCAGACCAGCGAAGATCCGGAATCTATTTGTGGTTCATTTTGGTTCTGAAAAAGACCAGGGACTTCAGGCCCATTATGGATCTAAGTCACCTCAACCATTTTGTGAAACAGGAAAAGTTCTTGATGATCACTGTTCCGTCCTTTCCCTCTCTTCTGAGGAAGGATGGCTGGATATGCTCAAGATTCCAGGATGCCTACTACCATATTAAGATAGTGAGGCCATCCAGGAAATATCTCTGTTTCTGGCTGGGAAAAAGTCATTTTTAATTCAGAGTACTGCCTTTTGGTCTCACAACAGTCCCCAGGGTATTTACCAAATGCATGGCAGTCTTGGTTCCTTTACTTGCATGACTGGCTCCTCATCTTTTCAACCAATGATCTCCTTATCTAGTGCAGAGACTTCTTGCTTCATTTATACTTAGGAATCATGATCAGTCTAACCCAGAATGATACCACAGTATAAGGACAAAATGATTGACTTCAACAACTGGCTAAGCTTCTGGTGTCATTCAAAGGGAATCCAGTATCTGTCTGCCTGGGAAGACATGATCGACAAACCACAATGCTTTGCCAGAGATGATCTGCACCTGTCACCCCTGGGATTCAGGTTAGTGGCTAAAGCTCTTGCCACCCCTATAGTGCCTTTTTTAGGCAAGGTTCAAAGGACAAAACCACCACTATAACAGATACAAGCATGCAAAATCTGAAGGTAATGCTACTCAATGCTAGAAGTCTAAACCTCAAAATGCACTCTCTCAAGGCACTCCTAAAAATGGAGAACATCAATATCTGTGCAGTAACTGAGACCTGGTTCACGGCTCCAGAGAGCACCCTTGCAATACCAGGCTACAACTCTTACCACACTTTTCGACCACAAAACCAAGACCGAAACACTAAAGGTGGAGGAGTGTCCATATTCACCAAGGATATTCACACCTCCAGGCTAGTTGCCCATCACAGTACATCTGAAATTCTCCAGGTGCAACTAGCACTAGGTAAGACTGCAATCCAAATTGTAGCTTGCTACAGATCCCCCACCATGCCCCAAGATTCTCACTACACCTTTCTAAACATACTGGAAAATATTAAGATACAACCAAACACCCTAATCCTCGGTGATTTCAACTACCCTGCCATTAACTGGGAAAACTACTCGGGTACCAACTCCTTTTCCCAACGGTTCTTGGAGTTCATAAATTCCAACGCCCTGGATCAACTAATCCATTGTCCCACCAGGGGCTCCAATATCCTAGACCTGGTCATTACCAACATGGGAGATAGATGCTCCACACCAGTGGTCCCCCCTCATTGGTCAGGTCTGACCATAAGCAAATCACCCTTGACATCCACATCCCACCCCCACCCCCCAGTAAGGAAACCTCCTTAAAAAAACGTCTCCAAAGCCAACTTCATGCTACTGGAGTCAGAAGTGACAAACTTCATGACACCCATGCAGACGGGATCTGAAAGTTTGACTGCAGAATCCTACACTAAGGTACTGTAGGAGCACATCCACTCGTGCATGAATCGTGCTATCCCAAATAGAACCAAGATGCTCTCCTCAAAAAAAAAAGGAAGCCAATCTGGTGGTCCCCTGCTATAAACAAACTATACAACAGAAGGAAGAAACTGTTGCAGAAAAGAGGAAAATCCCAGGATGCAAAAAACTCCCTCACCAGCCTCAGTAAGAAGCTGAGATCCCTCATAAAATCCACAAAAGCTAGTTACGAAAATAAAATTGCCAAAGATTCCAAAGACAACCACAAGGCATTCTATAGTTATGTCAAGAATCTAAATGGCAATGCTCAGATCTGCTATGAGCTTCAACAGAATGGCATTAAATATACTGATCCCAAGGATATTGTCAATATCCTGGCAGATCGATTTAGTGCCAACTTCACCCCCCTCTCACCCCCTAAAGGGCCCATTTCAATACCAAAAGATTGCCAAATTCCAGTAATCACAGCCACACAGGTAGAAACCGCACTCTCCAAAGCTAAGAATACAGCATCCATGGGACCAGATGACATCCCAGGCTGTGTACTACATGAACTACAAAATGAACTGGCACCTCACCTAAGTGTCATGTTTAATTATAGCCTCACCTCAGGCTTCGTGCCCAATGAGTGGCGCACAGCTGCAGTTGTCTCACTCCACAAGGGGGGATCCACCTTGGATCCCGGGAACTACCGTCCCATCAGTCTGGCGAGCCTGATCTGCAAGGGCATGGAGTGCATTATCATGGAACTTATAAACAAAGACATTGGCAACCTTCAAACACTGGACCCGACCCAGTTTGGGTTTGTGAAGGGCCGATCTTGTCTCCTGAACCTGATTGACTTCTTTGAATCAGTCTCCAGAGCTGTGGACGAGGGTAAGGCGGTCCACACAGCCTATCTAGACTTCGCCAAGGCCTTCAACACCATCCCCAACTCTGGAATCAGATAAACTTACTAAGCTGGGCATAAATCCCTACGTCACTCGGTGGGTTGCCAACTGGCTTACTGACAGAACCCAGACTGTAAAAGTAGCTGACTCCAAATCCAGCTCCAGACAAGTGACAAGTGGAGTACCTCAGGGTTCAGTCCTGGGACCACTCTTGTTTGGCATCTACTTCTCTGAAGTACAGGCCAACACTAAGGGACTCTGGCTAACAAAGTTCGCAGATGACTGCAAACTGGGAGCCGTTATTGAATCCCCAAATGATGTGGATATTCTACAAAAGGGCCTTACAGAAACAGATGCCTGGTGCCAGAGCCATGGGCTCAAGCTTAATGCCAAGAAATGTATAGTTATCCCCTTTGGAAAAAAAACATGTACCCATGAATTACCACATAGGTGGCAGTACAATAAACATTGAAAGTGTGATGAGAGACTTAGGGACACAGGTGGAAAGTGGTCTCACTTTCGATAACCACATCGCCACAACAGTCAGGAAATCCTTCTATGTGGCACACCTCATCACTAAGGGCTTTTCATCCAGAAAAAAAGGAGGTCACTGCCCCACTGTACTCATCTCTCATTAGATCCATTATAGAGTATAGTGCCCCATTTAGTATGTACCTCACAAGACATCTACAACAGCTGGAAAGGCCACAGAAATACCTCACTGAAAGAATCACAGGCCTAAAGCAGATGCCATATGCTGACCGTCTAAAAAAAACTCCAGCTATACTCTGTGGCATATCGTCTACTCAGAGGCGATCTCTGCTTAACATACAAGGCCATGTCAAACCCTGAGCTGTTGGACATGCTCCACTTAAAGAAATCCCAATCCCTCAGAGCCACACACTCCAGGGATCTAAACCTTGTCATCACAATGAACAAAACATGCTGGAGGGATAGGTTTCTGACCCAGAGACTCCCCATACTGTGGAATAGACTGCCCATACATGTCAAGCAGAGCGCCTCCTTGGCCCTCTTCAAAAGGAACCTTGATGATTGGATGGGAGATAGGAAATTCACCCCAGGGATCATGTCAGTCGCCCTGCTAGACAGGGGTCCAGAGAAGTAAATATTGTGGGAAGAAATATCCAGGGAATTGTTATGGCTAGTCTTGTATAGGCCTTAGGGCCGATAGCCTAGTACCAACCTATGAACCTATAAAAGCCAGTTGACACCATTGGAAACAGAAGATTTTATAGGGATTTGACATCTCAAATTGCCAGGCTTCTGGAATCCAGACTCCTATCCTTATGTCAGATAGCTTCAGAGGTCCTGTTTTATTTAAAGCCTCTGGCAAGACTGATCCTATATTTGCCAAGGATGAATGCTGTGTCTGTTATGTTGTTGTTGTGAGATGAGAAAGCTCTGAATGTTTGGTACCTTACCACTAACTTTATATCACTCTTTCCAAGCTGTTCAGCAGTTAAAGCACATGGAAGGTGCCCTTAAGTTTTGGAAGCTGGTTATCATATCCTTGGCAAGATATAACCAATATAGCTTAGGCTACTGAAGCACTGATCTATTGTAACATCTACCGTTCTGGTACTTTTACTTTTATTTTATTACTTGGAAGAAAATGAAGAGGGTGATTTGATGTAATTTTAAATAGTATGAAATAAGAAGAATGTCAGAGCTTCAGATTCTCAAGAGCAACAAGGAGGTATGCCGGATTGTGTAAAACTTTTGGGTAGAACTGCAGAAATTAAGTGAATCAGAATATCCTAAAATTGAAGTACTCTGTCTCCTGAAGATCTGCTTTAAAAATGTTTACATTTTTAGCTGCCTCACTGAGCTGTACTGCTTGCCCTACAAAAAACAGCTTGCATTCTAGTACAGACAAATAAAAAGAATATGCTAATGTGTTATTCCTTTAGGCTGAATAAGGTTATTTCTTACTAGTTTTACTGTTATGTAGAAATCACAAGATGTATTATTAATTTTTCTGTGTTTTTCATATTAATTATTCTCTATTTTTCAGATGTCCATTGATTGTCCATGGTCAATTTATTCTACCATAATTACCCTAACATTTAGAATACCTTTTCAAGCCAACCATTCTTTATTGACAGCAGGAAAGAGGTAAGATTTTCATGAATGCTCAAGTCCTTATTCCATTTTGTATTTTTTTTATAACCAAAATAGCGGAAATATGTTGTTTCCAAGATTCATAGAATGAGATACAGTTGTCATTCTCAGTGAGTTTATCCATTAGTCATGAATCTTGAATTGAAGACATCTGAACGTAGAAGTGATGAGTTACTTTTTACATGATCAACATAGGTTTTACTGTATGCTGCAAATATATCTTTTTTAAACACCTTTATTAAATTATCACTTAAGACAGGCACACATACATTCAGAAAACAAGTCATAGTAATGTTTCTTCTTGCATTGTACATTGCATATTTGTTCTCTGTTTTTATAACAATTGTCATATTGCACAACTCCTACCTTCTCTTAAACCTCACTCTTCTGCTTGAACGTTATTCTGCTCCATTTATTTATATTTAATTTGCACCTTTTCTAAATATATCACTTCAAATACTTTTATCTCTTTAGCAATATAACATACATGAATTACTGTTGGTTTAGAGTTTGATTTCCATTTTCTAGAAATTAATTTTTTTGGCAGCCAAAGGCATTATTAAACTTAATGGCTTAAGATGTCTAGGAAGTTCAGATCTCGTGTCCCAGCTCAAAAGGATCATTTCTTTAGTTACAAGAATTTGCTCCCCCCATTTTTCTGACAGTAATTTGCAGTATAGTTTTAAAATCTACCAACACATCACATTCCCAAAAAACATGTTAACAGTTTACCTCTCTTTCCCGTCACACCTTCAATATTTGCTTTCTACCTGAGGAAAAATTCTTTGATGTCTACTTGGGGTATAAAAATACCTATGCAAACACTTCCAAACAAAAATCCTAAACCTTCTTGAGTTCATTGCACACATGGGGGGGGGGGGCATACATATGTCCTTCCATTGTTCCTGTATAAATTGCTTTTCTAGTCTCTCTTCCCAATCTTTTCTAACCTCCTCTGATTGATTCTTATAGTTTTTGTGCAATCTTTTATATGCTCTAGTATTTATCCTTTTTTTAACAGCAGCTTCTATTTTAGGCTTGATTAAAAACTCTACTGCAGCTGCTCTTTCACTTAGGACTCTCCTATCCCTTTTCTGTGTGCCTATACTCTGATATCAATCCCTGGTAGGGAAGGCAGTCTCTATCCTACAGTGCAAATTTCTTCTTAGTCTTATCCCACTCTTTTACCTTTTCCCCTCTCTAGTTATTTGCTCCCAGTATCTTGGTTCCTTTACTAGTTTTCTTCATTAAATTCCATCCCCATCTTGTATGTTTTCTGTACTCTACTTGCAGTCACCCCATTAGCAAAATCTCCTTTCTCCGTTCCTTTGTTGACTTAATGAATACTTTCTGCAACTTAACAAATACAATACTTGGTATAGTTACTCTTATTCGTCTTAAGGATCTGCATCCAAAATCATACTCTCTCATTAATTCTAGAACTATCCCTGCTTTGTCATCATCCCTTTTCCATTTTGATTTATAACCTCCTATTTGTATTTATGTATATGTATATATATATATATATGGGTAACACCCTGTGCCAATAGCTACGCCAATATGTTTTTAGCGTTGTGGGAAGAGGAGCTCTTGTTTCTGATGGAGTTATATTGTAGACATGTAACATTCTATAGGCGTTTTGTGGATGACGTATTTTTCATGTGGAATGACAGTAAGAGTATGTTAGACCTGTTTGTTGAAGCGATGAATAATGCGACCAGCTATTTAAAATTTACTATGACCTCGTCTACAGAGAAGGTTCCATATCTTGATGTTTTTGTAGAACATTTAAGTGATGGTTCGTTTAATACAGGTGTACATAGGAAAGAATGCCATAAGAATACTTTGTTGCATAGACATAGTATGCATCCTAACTATGTATTTCGGAATGTATTTAAGGGACAAGGGATGCATATATCCAGGTTGAACAATACAGACACTGGTTTTTCCTCAGAGCTATTGAACCTTAGGGATAGATTTAAGCAGCGTGGATATGGTCATAGTGATTTGAATGAAGGGCTCTGTGAAATAGATTCATTAAGAGAAAACAGAGCTAAACCTTATTTTTCTGATCAGCATCAAGTTGAGAGGTTCAGAAACTCTTTGGAGAATTCAGAGCTTAAGATCCCTATGTTTTATACTATGGGTAGTAATAGCATCTATAATATATTCAGTAAACATTGGGATATACTGTTGACAGATCCACAGATTGCTGAAATTATAGGTACGCGACCTAGGTTCAGGTATAAAAATAAAAATAATATCAGAAGGATGTTGTGCTATCAACAAACTACAGATAGATCAGAAGTTTTAATAGGTACGACCCCATGTGGTGAATGTAGTTATTGTTCATACATTGATAATACAGGGAGGTTTGTACACCCTGATACAGGAAGGGAATACATATTCAAGTGTTCAGCCAGTTGAGACACCCAACATGTGGTTTATATTACTGTGTGTGTGGCATGTCGATCCTTTTATGTAGGAAAGACAGATAGATGCTTCAGGAATAGGATTAGGGAACATCTTTATAATATTAGAACAGGTTTAGCAAGTAATGCATTGGCTAAGCATCTGATGTTAAAAGGGTATCAACATACCTTTGAATTTATGGTTATTGAAGTTATTACAATTAATCTGAGAGGAGGTAATATTAATAATGTCACCGAAGAAAAAGAAGTTAAATGGATCATACGACTTAGAGCTGACTCAGGAAAAGGGTTGAATGAGAGGGCCTCGATCAGGCCATTCCTCAAAACTAAAAGTCTACGAGTTAGGTAGATATGTTAAGGGGAAGGAAGAGTCATGGTGGAACCAGAAGTACGTACTGGTATTATGTGTATTTGATGAGCCATAGGTATCCATTTATGTGAACTATTTGTTTTGGGGCACATCTTGTAGTATTGGCATATATTATGGCCCCATACATATTATGTATAGCTTATTTAGTATTACATTTTGGTAATATGTCTTTAGTTATTGCTCACTTTGAGACTCGCAGTGTATACAATGTGATTTAATACATTTTAGTAACATTTTTTAGTAATATGTCCCTAGTTTTTCGTCCATCTTGAGACTGTCAGAATTAATATTGTTGCACTATAGTTCCTATATATATATATATATATATATATATATATATATATATATATATATATAAAAATTTAAAGGAGTATATAATTCCAAAGAAAAATAGGATAGATTGTTCAATGTGAAGTATTGTAAAAAGTTTTAGTATAATGGTTTAGATTATGCGCACTCATGGAGCTTATAGGGTTTAGTTTAAAGATGAAGTTTTAGGCTTCATGTGATGATTAGTATCATTTCATTTTGAAGCACTGTCTCCAAACTGAAGTTAAGAATTTTTGTTTTAAAGATGCGTCTATTTGCCTGTTGTATGGTAGGAATGCAAAATGCGGACATGTGGGTTTTCCGTTGTTATAGAGATATGTTTGTTTGATTTCTTTTGAAGCATCATAGATTATGCGTTATATACACTATATTTGCACTATGTGATAGCATCATAGAGATGAGCGCAGTAAAGAATAGCGAACGCTGTTTAAAGTATTGATATGACATGTAAGGAAGCGAATACATACCATTTATGTGGTATGGAATGAGAATTATGGATATATGGATGTTCTGATGTTATAAAGATCTATATAATTGTATAGAATTTTTTTGAAGTATTATAATTTGTTTACTACATGCACTGTATTTGAGCTGTGTGATAACAGCATATTGTTGATTGCGAACGCTGGTCTAAAGCACTGATATGCTAGTAATGCATATATACTGAGCAAAAAACAGTCTAAATGTTTTTGCACTCTGAATGCTTGTTTTATGTTTAAAATATGTTTTTTAAATGAGTATAAACAGTGGTCATTTTGATCAGTGTTTAAGTATTTATATTGTGTGAATTAAGTAATTGTATTCTGAGTATAAGTTATGAGATAATACTGCATTAGTTAGTTATAGTATTTTTTATTAGAGGTCCTGTGATTTTTAACACGACTATACAGGATGTGATGTTTTAATTGGAGTAATGTGATTGGATGACACTATTTTAAATGTTGTGTACTCAGTTCACTAAGAGGTCTGATGAAGCTATTATGTGAAAGCGCTTACCAACTGAGTGCACTATTAAACTCATTTTTTATGTGAAAGTATATGAGTCGTTTTGTTGATACAAGCTTTTCTTCATGTTTTTTGAAAAGATTTGCATGGTTGCTGTCGCTGTGTTATTCTATATTGCTGATATATATATATATATATATATATATATATATATATATATATATATATATGTTTATTATGTATGTAAGTATGTGTGTGTGCGTGTGTGTCTGTGTGTGTATATATATATATATATATATATATATATATATATGTGTGTGTGTGTGTGTGTGTGTATATGTATGTATATGGTTACCTATCAAAACATCTACTCTTCATAACATCTAAACTTCAAAACATCTAAAACTCATAACCTCGAATCTGAAAACATTGAAAACTACAAAGCAACTATTAATAACATCCCACAAAGTTTTTACTATGTTTATGCAGGGGGGCATGCCCCCCTGCACCCTCCCCCCATAAATTAAATATACCAACTCCAAGGTCACACTACAGTGAGGGAAAAAGTTAATTTCCTAACTCCACTGTAGTGCAACCTTGGAGTTGGTATATTTAATTTACGGGGGTGGAGCCCCACACTTGGGGGGGGTGCAGGGGGGCTTGCCTCCCTTCATAAACATAGCAAACAGTGTGTGCAATGTTATTTATAGTTTTCAATGTTTTGAGATTTGATGTTATGAGTTTTAGATGTTTTGAAGTTTAGATGTTATGGTCTTGATGTTTTTTGAGACCACAGTATTCTATGGTGAGGATCAACATCTCCCATTTAACTCTCACCCTCTTCCCCTCCTAAGTAAAGTACTTCAGTTCTTTATTATTGTTCACATCTCCTCTGATTGATTAAAAATATGTCTGACCTGTATGTAAAAGTGAAATGACTAAAAACATTTTTGCTGCTTGAATCTCATTATCCCTTGAACAAGTGCTTCCTTGTAGACTGGCCATACATCACTGTTTTTATATCTTCTCCTTCTATCTTAACCGTTACTTGTTGAGCTTCATCTTCCTCTAAATTTGTCATTCCATTTGTGCTTTTTCTTGGATTCCACATTCCTCTGCTTTGTACAGATTCTCATCAAATTTCCAAAATATCCTTAGTACCTCTATAGGATCTCTGCTTCAAAAGCTGTGTTGACCTAGTAAAACTTATCACATTAGCTCAGTGTTTTATTGTTTTCCACCAGTGGACCAGCATAGCATTTCTTTTTTTTCTGTTTTGACTTGAGCCAAGTTGTTTAAAGTCGTATAGTCCATTTAAAATGGTTATTGTGATAACTCCTTTTCTTTTCCTTTTAGTAGATTTATCACTCTTTCTATGTCCTTGGATTTGCATATTTACCTGTAATTAAGTGTTTTGGTAGTGCCAGCGACCCTAATTGTGGGATTTTTCTATAAGTTTTGGATTTACATTTTTTTTCTTTTTTTTTTTTTTTTTTTTTTTTTTGTAGTTAGGCTTTAATTAGTGACATAACTGCAGTACTATTTCAAATGCTGATTGTTTTGTTATATCTTTAAGCTGAACTTTTGCAGATGCATGAATGACACTGGTCATAGAGCATGTTTTTAGCAGCTGCACATTCTGCTAGTGCAAAGTGCACATCTATTGCTGGTGCATCGCTGTCATTCGCTAGTGAATGCCACTGTGTAAAACTAACGTTAACCTGACACCATTTACTGAAATGACTGGTTCATGAAAAATTTGATATTGTCACATTGTTTTTTTTTTTTTTTTTTGTTTTGCTGATGTTCCTTCTGACCAGACTTGTAAACATGTGTATGCATGTGATAGAAAATGGATCAAAAGGATTTAAATTTTTTTCCTTGTATTAGGGCTGCACACGGTACTATTAACCTTGAATATGACCATTAATTTTGGCAAGGAAATGAGAATTAAGAAGATAAACCTAGCTATGTAGCATACAGGGATGAAGCCCTGAATACCACTCAGATAACCTGAGTGAGACTGTTGGCTGGGGTGCTGGAAGAACCAGAGCAAGGAGAAAGGGGTGACCAGCAACAGATAGCACCCTCATCATAAGTGGTGACTGGGGCTTGCAACTCGGGTAATGCATAAAATGAGCATGGGGTGCTGGATTCACGGAACATGGGCTTCCTGACTATAAACCACCCCTGTGCAAACTCAGTGACTGAGAAAGTAAGTGTGTGGAAGCACACTTCCTGCTTTAGGCAACACTGAGTGAAGCTCAACAAGAGTTACCCAAAGGAAGTGGAGATTTTCAAGGGGAGACAGAGCACTCCTTTAAACCTAAAGACTGCCCCACTCTCTACCACTAGACTAGAAAGAAATACTATAAGGTTCATATAACATTTTAAACACAAGCTTTTAAATTTTATATGTCTTTTAAAATTGTGTTGTATGATGCTGAAAATGTAGTTGTATTTATTCATTATTTGTTGATATGCAAACTTTATTAATTCTTGAAATGAAAATGTCCAAGTTTTTAAGTGTTTTTAACATATTATTTCCCAAATGACAAGGCATGAGTTTTAAGCTTTTTAATTACATTCATTTATTAGGGTTGCTGATTGGATAATTTAAATATCAGTTGATATAAATATGTGTAGTTTGGTACGAGTCTGCATCTGATGATGTCTGTTTTAACTAGATGAAAACGCTGAGTTGGTGAAAGGCGTTTGTGCCTTTATGTGCTTTGATTTTAAACCTTGGAAGCTGCTTGTGTGAATTAAACTTGGATTTTTGCATCAAAGAACAATTGACTGCTGTATTTTCCTGTCAAGGGTACTTGTTTGGAGTTTACAGTTCTTTTTTGTACCTTTGCTGGCTTGTACTGAGCTCAACAAGAGTTACCCAAAGGAAGTGGAGATTTTCACGGGGGAGACAGACTACTCCTTTAAACTTAGACTGCCCCACTCTCTAACACTAGACTAGGGATGCCTGGCTGTCATCACCAACAGAACAAATGGGTCAGCTGGGTAAATGCAACAGAGCTATCAGATATATCTGATGGCAGAGCAAACAAAAATAGGTTAAAAGCTTAGAAGCATATCTGCTCATACCCTGTAAACTGTTAAAATTCAGATACATTTTCTTTGATTTTTTTTTTTGCTCTGAAGTCTACATTTGCTTTACCTAGGTATTCTTATGCTCACAATAAAGTTCATATTGTTCCTAGGTTCTTTGCAGCTGGTCTGCATTAGGTGAAGTCCAATCAAAAATGGTCAGCATGCAAAAAAGGTCATCTGTTCAGCAGTAAAATATTTTAATCATGCAACCTAGTAAACGGGGCCAAGGAAGAGTCAGCAAACCGGTTTCGGCTAGTTTGCCTTCATCAGTTCAATAAACCAATAACTTTCCCCACAAAATAAATATCAAACAAATCCATCTGATTGGCTGTTAATCAAAAAGCTTCATTAAGCCCAGGAGAAAAGAGTGCCTGTAGCCTCATAATCCACCTTTTTTCTCTTTTTGATTTAAAATGTTATGCCAACCTGACTTGTCTTTGCTATCAAAAATAATCCTATCAGTTATAACAAAATTTAATTTAGCCATGGGGTGCCCAACAGTATTTTTAAATCATGCATTTGATGAACATGCATATCTAATATCACTAAGATGTTCAGAAATACACAGTTTAAAAGGTCGGGAAGCTTGTCCGACATAAAATGTATGACATGTGCATGTAGCCAGATAGATTACCCAGTCTGACTGGCAGTTGCAAAACACATGAATATCAAACACTCGGGAGGTATAAGAAGAAGTAAATTGCTTCATTTTACATACATATTTACAAAAACTGCAGTGTCCACAGGGCTGACACCCCAATAAGAATTGACCATCCAATGTAGTTTGTTTAGGACCAGAACTAGTTTGGCTACAAGTCTTATAATAATTAAACCATCCACCCAAAGTTTTACCTCTTCTGTAAGAAAAAGGACATCTAGAGGGAATTAACCCCCTCAAAATGTCATCATATGTTAAAATACTCCAAAAAAAACCATTACTCCCATAATTGGTCACTAATCTAACTGGGTTTTTTTAGCATTCTTTGACTTATATTGTAATAACTCAGACCTGTCTAGTCTACTCACTGTACATTGCACTGATAATTATGTTTTTAAACAAATTAATTTTTTTTTGGATGTTGAAGTTAATTTACAAGAGGATGGCACTTTGGCTAGTCAGGTCACTAGAAAGCATCCACAGTTTAATACCCTGTTACTTGCCAGCAGTTGTCATCCTGGACATACTATTAAGAATATTCTGAAGTCACAAGTCATGCGGTTTCATCGACTGTGTTCTTCTGATGAAGTTTTGGTTAAACATGAGGATGAGCTGGTAAAAAGGTCTTGCAACAGGAGAGTATAAATATTTACATGTGCTTTGTTCTAGGTATATGGTGAGTAGACTAGATAGGTCTGAGTTATTACAATATTTATTTACATTTGTTTACCGGGAAATTCCGACTGGACACAGTTCCTTTTTCAGCAGAGGCCCGGGAGAAAAGCTCCAAGTATACAAATAGTGTTACAGTAGTGATAAACAGTAAAATTACAGAGCAATAATAATATACATTAAGACATACAATACAATAATAACAATTAATAAAAACACACAAAACAGAATAGATTATGTAACGTTTGGTTAAGAGAAAACATATTGTTATAAGATTGACGAAACAGAACTTAGATCTATAATGCACTGTAGCGTATTGATGAGAGATTAAAAGATTAGTAGAATGAGAATCTTTAGTCAGGAAAAGGGCATGGGCAGAGCCAGTGTAATTTTAGATGAGACTTCAGAGCAATCTTGAACTGATAGATAGATGGTAAGGAGGTTTTACAGTGGGGAAGGTTATTCCAAAGTTTGGGTATGGCTTAAAATAATATTGCTTCACCTGAGGAATTGTTGGGTTTGGCGACTAGAAGAAGATTTTTGCTTTTGGATCATAGGGATCTGGAGGAGTGGTACATTTGTAGTAGGTATTGAATTGATGAGATGTTATGAGGATGATTTATTAGTTTGTAGGCAAAGTAAAGTTGTTTTAGATGAAGATGTTGTGGAAGTTCAAACCAGTCAAGTTCCCTTAATGAGTGGAAGTGATGGCTACAGCAGGATGCATCATTTGCATATTTTGCTGTCATCTAGTGGTTGTAGGGTATGATAAATGTAGATGTAGCGGGGAAGTTTGGGATTTGGGGGCAGGGAGGGGTGCAAAGTGAGCCCGTGCATAGCACAGGCCTAAACCCCAGGCAAAGATATGGCAGGTAAGTGGAATATATGAAGCCTAAATCCCAAGCAAAGCTATGGTAGGTAAGTGGAATATATAGGAATATAAAGTAAAATTGTAAGTCAACAGCCTGATAGAACCCATGCCTAAACCCCAAGCAAAGATATGTCAGTTAAGTGGAATATATACGAATATAAAGTAAAATTGTAAGTCAACTGCCCGATAGAGTGCACACACTACCTGTAGTAAACTACTGTTGTAGCAAAGAACAAAAAAACACAACATACACTTTATTTTAAGTTTGTTAGCCTTGTTAGGTTAAATGGTAAGCTGCATGATGTAAACTGATTGTCGAGGCAAGTAGACTGCAGATGTAGTTGAGCCGGGAAGAGAAAATCCTGTTAGTTGTGCACTGTCAAACTGTAAGGAAGAGAATGATAAAACAAACACATAGGTTAGGAGTCAGCCAAGATAGGGAAGATAACAGACAAAAGTTAAAGTCCACCACACCCACCACACACACACACACACACACACACACACACACACACACACACACACACACACATCTT
The DNA here is from genome assembly GCF_019279795.1 of Protopterus annectens. Taxonomy (NCBI): domain Eukaryota; kingdom Metazoa; phylum Chordata; order Ceratodontiformes; family Protopteridae; genus Protopterus; species Protopterus annectens. Next base: position 657,752,196 of record NC_056735.1, read on the forward strand.
CCACTTTCTCTTATTCCCTTCTGTTAGCAAATAGTATCCATAACTGATCAATACTGTGTGTTTGTAAATTTAAACTAGGACCACAGTAGCCTACTGATACAAGGTTATCCTGTTTTTCCACCTGAGAAATTAAGAAATTAAGAAATGACTTACAGTTTCAGAGCAGTCCTTGGTCAATTGTGATTGTTTCTTAACACATACTTATCTTTGCTTTGTGATTGTTTCCAGCCCCTCATACGAGCAACTAACAGGGTCTCTACCCGCTTCGCTCCCGGTGGTCCCACCTTTATTGCACTCAAACCCCTCCCATCTTTCTAATAGCCAACCACAGCACTAACCCAACACTACCTCCTCCATCTTCCCACTACTATCACACCTCCTCAACTAACATGTACAAGCATACCTTTCCTATGCTCACTGCATGCACTCTCCTTGCATATCTTACAAACTACCAAAGCTCCATCATTCCCCCACTCAACCACTACCACTGTACTACTACTCACACCACCACTCATGTCTCACCCACACTCAGCTCCCCTCCCACCAGCTCAAGAGCCATCCCTATGCACCCCCCACATATTCTACCAACTATATTACTCAAACATAAAGCATCCCTACAACTTAACATAGTAACCCTCCCACCATACCTATTACCCACAGAGCACAATCATAAAGTTTCCCTTATAAACAAACACATTCAAAAACTGAGAAAACTAATAATCTCACGCTTATCAAAACTAGCCCTAAGTGGAGACATCCACCCCAACCCTGGCCCTACCATCTCCAACCCCAATCTTCATAATCAGACTAGAAACCACAACTTCTCCCATATTACAGCCAATAGAAAGCCAAGTGACTTCCTTCTACTATGCCTAAATATTAGAAGTATATCCAACAAAGTCCATGAACTCCATGCCACCATAGACTTGTACTCCCCAGATCTAGTCATCCTGACAGAAACCTGGCTAAAACCTCACATTACCAGTGAGCAAATACTCCCTACAGGTTACGGCATACTAAGAGTAGACCGGCTAAACAATAAAGGAGGTGGTGTAGCTATAATATTTAAACAGCATCTAAACATCCAGATCTTAAAATCATCAGCTCCACAAATAGGCAATGAAGAAATAATATATACCAACCTCAAAACAAAACCATCAACATAATTGGATGCTACTTCCCACCTGGCCAAAACATCCCTCCCCTAGAAAACCTCCTCAGCTGGTCTACCCACCATCTCCCCCAAGAAACTATCATCTTAGGTGATTTCAATATTGACTGGCAATCCTGTTCTTGCAACAATCCAACCCATCATGTACACCTTCATGGCTTCACTCAACTAGTCCAGTCACCAACCAGGATAAATAAAAACTCCACCAAGCACACTACCCTGGATTGGATACTAGTCAGTAAGAGCCCCCAGTCATATATAACAGGCTGCTTATCAGATAGCCTCAGTGATCACTCCTCAACATTCCTACTCAAAAAATACCTATACCAAGCTAAACCTGTCATCTACCGTCAAATACGTAAAAAACTAAACTTTAACCCACTCACATTCATCTCATCCCTCAAAGCATGTAACTGGCATCCTCTAAAGTACCTCAGTCTAGATGATGCAGTTGAATTTTTTAATACTACCTTCCTGAACATCCTTAATTACCATGCCGCCATAAGATTCTCCAGAACCAAAGCACAACCCTCC